>NC_086178.1:56831679-57443725 GCF_023053635.1 Elgaria multicarinata webbii | reverse complement strand
GGTGTAAAATTTCCTGGGTTTCCAGGACGTGGCTCCAATAAAAGGTGTCCACCCAATAGTTCTGTTTTGTGGGCTCCGTGCAACGCGACCCTCTCTTAGCTCATTATTCAGAAGTAAGTTCAACTTATTGCAGTAGGTCGCAGCCTACAACTCCCCCTGCCCAACCTTGGACATTCGCCTACGCTTTATAAAAGGGGGTCCCGATTTTTTATTTTTTTTTGGTACGGTTCCTAAAGCTGCAGTGGCACGAGATATATTCGTGGTAGGAGGGAAAGTAAGCTGGACTCCTCTTTAGTCAGGCTGCTCCTGTTCTCAATCACAGAATATTAAGTTAGAGGTACAAGAGTCCTTTTAAAAACGTGTATCCAACATCATATGGCTGGGTTAAAAATGCCAGCTCGCCCCCTCCCCTCCCCCGCTGTCCCTCTTTTGGCGAGAGATAAAAGTCTCCCTTGCTCGGGGCTTTGTGTCGAGTGGTGATTTCATCAAATGTCCACTCAGCTTTGGCACGTCTGGGTGTCAAGATGTCTCTTGTTTCGCCTGAAACACCCCTTTTCACAAATCTCCGTCTGTCTCGGAAAATATATAACCCATCAACTTCAAGTTGGGGCTACCGGAGAAGGATGCAATCTACCCTGAGATGGGAACTTGCCCCCACCCAACTCACCCCCGGTCTGGTTATAATTTTCCTCGTTTGTTTGGTTAGTCTGGAGCTAACTGTAAGGAGCCTGCAGAATCCAGGCAGGGCTGTTTCGATCCTAATTCGAGAAGGTGCTTGCTTAGGAGCCACATCAGTTCAAAGTCTACAAGTCTTTAACCCCTGCCAACACCAACACCACAACGTGGCGTGAAAAACCAGCCCATATAGGAAGGAGACAGCCCTCCCTACTAATCGTAGGTGATCGAAGGCTCTTCTTCCGTCCGGGGCCCGGGGTGGTGGTGGGGGAGACCAATCTAAAGACCGCAAGCGTAGGCAGGTCCCCCCCCTCTCTCTCCCTCTCTCGCCCCTAAACGCTTGAGGTGGGAAAAATAGGTCCCAATAGGTCCCTGTCCCAAGATGAACGCCACGGAGCTTCGGAGGATCGTGTGTCGGCCTTTGAAATGTTGTTGACAAACCGCGCAAACAATCCTGGCCACGTCTTTGTGGCCCAGCCAAATTAACACCCTGCAAACCTGAGCAAAAAAGAAAGGGAGGGGAGAGGGGGGGACGACTCCGCTTGTCGAAGCCACGTGTGGCAAACTTGTGTGGGGTTGCTGCTACTTCCATCCATCTCTTGTGTTTGCACTCGAGAGTCAATTGCTCAAAAGTCCAAATGAACTCCAGCTCTGTTCTCCCCACACCCAGCTCCTCTGCTCTCCTCTCCTTTCTCCCCCCCCCTTTTAAAACGAAACAAAACAAAAACACATTTCTTGCTTACGTTGAATTGTCGCGTTTTTGCAGCCTCATTAAATCCATTCGAAGACAAAAGAATAAAAGCTGGGGGTGGGAGAGAAGAGAAAGAGAATCTGGAGGGGAGGGGAGGGAAAGAACAGATAAAGAAAACAAATAAAGCCCTTTAACTAGATCTTCACATAAATGTCACAGTTTCTCAGCCTTTACGATTTGCCTGCTTAGCATAAAAACACTTAAGGACAAGATTGAAGGCTTTGCGTGATATCTGGACAGAAGTCAAACAAATCCATTGCAAACAGACCCCCACCTCCCCTTAAAAGAAAAAAAGGGGGGAGAGAGAAGTGCTCTCCCAAATAATACTAAAGAAAGTGCCTTTCATTGTAATTCATAGACTTGTTCCAAATGCCAAGAGAGAAAGGAGAAGAATGGGAGCCCCATCGAAAGGCACAGATGCCCCAGTGTAGGGAGGGGGGAGTTGATGGAGGTGGGGGGCGGAGGAGGGAGAAAGAGAGCTCCACTCCCATTATTGTGGAGTTAAACAGTGGAAGGGAGGGTTAACCTAATCCATCAAATTGTCTGGAAATTGTGAGGAAAATTCAAAAACCATATGGTCTCCAAGCGGTTTGGTCCTTTTTGCGACGGAGGCGCACGCTTGTTTCAGCATGGCGAGCCGCAGGAGGCAGACCATGCTCCATTGTCGCTTGTCACTTCACAGAAGAGGCCTCATTTGTCCCCAGTTTTCATGCTTTACGCTAAAAATTACAACGCCATCCATTTTCAAAGGGGAGAAAGATTGATTTCGCCTCAGAGAAACTGGCCCCCAAAACACTCCTCCTCCTCCCCCCCCCACTCCAAGCCGCTCTGTCCCCCTGCTCTTAGTTGGAACCCGGTTCTTTCTCTACCCCCACCCCCACCCCACACTTTAACTTGGCCACTATGTAGACCAGATTTGTGCTTCTCACATAAATTTTACCAAGAATAGGGGAACACACGTTGGTGGGTCAAAAAGGCAGAGCGTGGTATTATTGGGTATTATTGGGCGGGAAGGTATACATTTAGAAGGACATAAAGAAGAGGTGTAAATTAAATTAGGACTGTGTGGATATGTGATAATGAAGAAAGTAATATTTACCTGAAGTGGGATGTTCTAGAGGTGTGTGTGTGTCCCCCCCCCCCTTTTGGGCAGTCCTGCAGAAAAATAAATTACTATTTTATGTATTTTGTGTACCTCCTACCCCCCCACCTCCACCTTATTAAGAAGGAAAAGGTTTAATTGACTACATTAACACTGGACGATTCCACCAACGTTTAGCGATAGAAAACTTGATTTTTTTAAAAGGAAAGAAAATAGAATACGCTGTTAGTTGCCGATTGAGGGAGGGATGTGTGTGAGCGTGCTACTATTATCCACGAGAAATGCCACTCTGTTTACAAAACATGGGATGCACTGGTACCTAACCCTAGCTAGGTTACACACACAACTGTGTTTTCTATAGACTATATTTTAGAATAGAAATGTGTGTGGATACACACTCATAACACGTGCACACCTATTCTGTTTAACAAGGCCCTCTTTTTGTATTCTAGTATTTGGTCTCATGCACGCGCACACACACAAACCACTAACCTTAAGGCAATATTACTTGAGGATGTAACAAATTCAAACAAAATATAGTTCTGGCTATCAGTTCATTTCTATGTATAATGCGGGGAATTGTTGTTTCTGTTTCTAGAATTCAGGGTTCTGATCATTAACTCCCCCACAAATACAGCTATCTTGCTGTACCCACACCCCACAGATGAAAACATAAACTCCTTTGTAATATTCCTCAACTGATGAAAGGAACTCATTTTGTAGCCAGGAGAAAATGGGCTATCTAAGAATTTTCATTCCAAAAGAAAACCTTAAAAAGTATATATTAAAATTGTAAAGGTTTTATTGTATCGGAAAAAGACTTGTCTGTACAACTCTAAGAGACAGGATATAAAGCAACATTGTCTATGTTGCAACTTAAATAAGCAGGCCTTACTTTTTCTTTTTCTTTTTACATATCAAAGAAAAACATTTTTAAGTCTGTACATTTATATTTATAGCATTAATATTCCCATCTGTTGATGGCTGGACCTGTTCTTTATTATTATTAGCAGTAGGATTAGTTTTATTATTTCTGTAGCATGCAAAACAATTCTAAAAAAGAGTAAAAAATAAGTCTAGATTCTTTTCTTAAAACCACCTTCATATAAAAATACGAAAGGTAGCTCCCCCCCATTTCTTAATAAAAGCACAACAATAGCAGTAAATGGTAAAAATAGCTTTTAATTGGTAAAACGAGGCAGAAATCTCACTGGAGACCAAGTCCTAGGCGCTGGGTGTGTGTGGAAAAAGAAAGTATGTATTTAAAACTTGCAATAGGACCCATACCACCCTCCCCCAGTATCCCAGAAAAATAAAATCAAATAATAAAGAATTAAGCAACCAACCCAATAAAATAAAATTTAAAAATAAAGATCGTGCATATAGGAAACATGCAAAAAAAAAAAAAGGGGGGGGGAACCAACTGCTAACCACAGTCTAACTTTAAACTCATGTGAAGTGATATTTTAACTCTCACCCACCCCCAAAAAAATCCCTTTCCAAGACAACTGTCTAGTAAAGCATTAAAGAAGGTTGGCATTTATTCCAAGGTTATGAGTTCTTTTATAAACAAACAATCAAACAAAACTATATCGTTAATTTTTTTTAAAAAAACCCAAACCCTCAAAAAAGAATGAAAGTAGTACCCAATAGATATGCTTAAATATTTATACAGAAGCTATCCATGATTGCACCGTTCCAAAAATGATAGCTACCTGGTTGGCAGCCGTTGGGATATTGATTCTTACTTTAATAATAACTATTATTATCACTGTGATTATTTTATATTACTTATTGCTTTTGTTGAAAAAAAAAACTGCCTTTATTGAGTCGCCAAGGAAGCTGAATTCCAGTTCCCCTAGTCCAGCGTTTTTTCGGGAGCGGAAGAGGAGGCTCAGGAGGGACAGTTCTCTCCTTGTGAATGTGTGGAAGGGGCGGCGGGGAGTGGGGTGGGGAGAGAGATTTGTCAATTTCTTCGTTTGTTTTTGTTTGCGGGGCAAAAGAAGGGCGGGCGGGCGGAGAGAGGAGGAGGAGGAGGAGAATGAGGAGGA
Source organism: Elgaria multicarinata webbii (assembly GCF_023053635.1). Lineage (NCBI taxonomy): Eukaryota > Metazoa > Chordata > Lepidosauria > Squamata > Anguidae > Elgaria > Elgaria multicarinata. The sequence continues at coordinate 57,439,146 of NC_086178.1, read as the reverse complement.
GGAGGAGGAGGAGGAGGAAGCAACCACCACCGCCAACGCTCAGTCATCAACGTCAATTTCCACGTCTTCGTCTTCCGAGCAGTCCTTGCTGCTGCCCGGCTGGTCCGTGAGAGGAGAGGCCGGGGACAGCTGGAGGTGGCCGCTGCCTTCCAGTCCATGTTTAGGGTGGTGGGTGGGCGAAAGGGAGCGGGACTTCGCTCTCCCTTCGGGGGTCGACTCCAGCTCGGCAATGGCTACAAGGTCTACTTGGGTGCTGGGTCCCAGTTTCTTGGCAGACTCCACGTCCGCTTTCATCTCTTCCAGGTCCCTCTTGAGTTTGGCCCTGCGATTTTGAAACCACGTTATCACCTGGGCATTGGTCAGGCCCAGCTGCTGGGCTATCTGGTCTCGGTCCGCGGGGGACAAGTATTTCTGGTACAAAAAACGCTTTTCCAGTTCGTAGATCTGGTGGTTTGTAAAGGCTGTTCTAGACTTCCTCCTTTTCTTGGGAGTCTGTCTCTGGCCAAATATAGTCATCCCATCCCTTCCTGCAAATAGGCAGAATAAGGCTTTTTCAGTCTCTCTCTCACACACACACAACGCACCCCACACACCGCGCGCCACGCACGCAGCCCACCTACCCATCTCTCTCTCTCTCTCTCTCTCCCTCTCCAACCCCCCCCCCCCCACAAGCTGAGGGCAAAAAAATAGTCGCAAATCTGTTGTCAGCAGCCAGACACCTCCAAACACCAACAGGCCCCCAAACAAAACCTGGCCACCGAATTCCCTCGAGCGCATTGGATGGAGAGGGTGGTAATTTTCATGCGAACCCAAGCACAACAAAACGGAAGGCCGGTGTGTGTACACGTGTGTGCGAGGCGCAGGACGATTCGGATCCCTCAAGCCGGATTCGTTCCTTCCCCTCCCACAATGGAAGTAGGCCCAATTTTTTGCTCAGCATCTTCACAGCCACCGGGAGTTGATCACGTTAGGGGAAATGTTGATAAATTTGGGTGAGGGAGAGATGCGGAAACCAACCGTGGGCAATAGTCACATAGATTTCAAGCGTGGGTTGTTTAATCTATCAATATACGCGGCTTGGGGGGAATGGGAAATTGGTGGTGGCATCTTTCTCCCCCCCCCCCCATGCTTCTAAAATGGCCCAAGGTGGAGTCCTGGCCGGATGGAGCTGCCCGTGCTTTGGCTTAGTTAGGAGCCCATAGGTAGTCCTCTACCCCGTTCCCTTGATCCTAGTTTCCAAAGCAGACAGGTGAAGTTCTCAGTTGATGCTCTCCACAAACGCAACCATCTCTCCCCGCAACACACACACACACACACACACACACACACTTTCACTACACTCACCACCAGCTAGAAGGAAGGAAGCCAGCCAGCCAGCCAGCCAGCCAGAGCGCGATGGGCTCTTACCTTCGGCCGCTTGCAGGACGCTGACTTCGAGTCCCTTGAAGGTCTTGCTCGCCAGCTCCTCGAGGGCGCACAGAGGCGAGGTTTGCGAGAGCAGCGCCCGGCTGGAAAGGGGCAGGGCAGCCGGGGGGTGCTTCTCGGCGGCGGCGGAGAGCAGGTGGGCAGTCCCGCAGATGGTGTAACTTCTCCTGACCGAGGGCTTGTTGAGGATGTCCTCGATGCTGAAGGGCGTCAAGGGCTTGTTGGAGTTGGCCGGCGGAGGCAAGTGGTCCAGCGGGCTCCTCCGGCGCTCCTCCGCCGAGGCAGCCTTGCCGTCGTCTTTGGAAGTCATGCTTGGCGGGCGTCGGGGATCCCTCTTCTCCGTCCCCACCGCCGCAGCAGCAGTAGCACCCTGTCCCCCTCGCTCGCTCTTTGCCTCGTGTGCCCCCCCCCCCCACGCTCCCTCGCTCTTTTCTGCAACCGCCAACGCAGAAAACCGAGGAGGAAGAGGAGGGGGGTGGAAACGAAACGAAAAGAAAAGGGATGAAAAGCCGAGAACTTCAGGCCCTCAACTCCGCCGGAAGGCAGCTCTGCGGGCCGCGGAGAAAGGAGGCCGGTGGAGGGCTGCGGGGCCGTCCTTGGACGGCCAAGGGTCTGCAGTCCTGCCCGGGAAAGAGGTGGCCGAGGCGCTCCTGTGCCACTTTATTTCTCTCGCCCGCTCTGCTCTTCTACGCTGCTATTTTAGGATACACCCCCCAAATCGTCCCAGATCTGTTTTTCGCCCCCACCTCTCTCTCTCTGTCTCTCTCTCTCTTCCCCCACCGAAAAAAAGGGGGGCCTCTCCCCGAGTGAGGGAAGAGCGAAAGGCGCCTGAGCCTCTTCCTCGGGCTGGGGGCAGAAAAAAGACGGCGAGCGGCAGAGGCGAGGTAATTGACTCTTGCTAACAAGTTATTGTTGATTGGGAGGCGATCCCTTCGCCTCAGTGACACTTTTCGCCCCCTCTCCTCTGCCTGTCTCTTTCTCGCTCCCTCTCAAGTCTGGCCAATGCAGGCTCTTGCAACTTGGTTAGGCCATTAATTGGGAGGCGGATGGTAGGTGGAGCCCACTTGAATTATAATGTCGAAATACACTTGTCATATTCTGTCCCCACTATTTGCTTGGACGTATATATTTTAAAATTACATTACAGCCTGGCTTTATTGCATCAGGATAATACAGTGTGGTTGGAGGGAAAAATTAAATAACCCTCCAAAATCCCATCAATATTTCCTTCCCAGGATTTCTTCCCCTCCCCCCTCCGACTTTGATTATGATGATTACTAGTCTTTTCCCCCTTCTTTTTAATTATTATTATTTCTAACCAGAGGCAGAAGGAATGAACATATCACCAGGTAAGGGACTTTTTTTCGTTGAAAAGCTTACTCTAATCTTGTGTGTGTTTGCTTTTGTTTTCTTCTTCCAAATTTAGATGCACCTTATTTTTGAAGTTGTAATGCTGTGCTTTTTATCCAGCACTTGTGTGTGTGTGTGTGTGTGTGTGTGTGTGTGTATATCACATGTGGATTTAGCATTAACAAGTTTCAAACGGCAAAACAGTTTATAAGAAATAAACTTTTTGTAGTATTTTTTGCAGCTCTGTTTTGAGCACTATGTGTATTTATCCACAGGAGGAGGGAGATGGATTTCTGTGTGCTATTGTATTGAGCTAATTCTATAGTAGTTTTTGTATCTGGGTTGATTTTGTTGTTGTTTTTAAAATTCAATATTGACATATTGTTTGATGTATTCGTGTAGAAGTTTGCACCCTAACATGGCGACCTCCTGCTTTTTCTTTTTTTTCTTTTCTTTTCTTTCTTTTCCTTTGTACATTACTATAACAAAACACTGTATAGCTGATAGTGGTTCCTACTCCAACCAGTTTCTTTCCAGTATTTGTAATGTGTGAAGTCATTGGGCTCGAGCAGGGTTGTTGTTGTTGTTGTTGTTGTTGTTATAATTATTATTATTTATTCTGCATGTCAGTTAAGGCAGTGCTTTCACAGAGCTGGGCATAAGCCGTAGGAAAATATATCATCACTGGTAATACCTAGAGGACAGCAGAGGGAGAGCAAATGAGAGCGCATGGTCCCCCTATAGCTCCAGCTAAATCCTTCCTGCTATAATTCAGGAGCAAAGGGCCACCAAAGAACGGAAGGGACATATTTCATTTCCCTTAAAAACTTCAGATGATCCTGACAAGGAAGGGTGTCCCCCCCCCTTCTCTCTCTCTCTCTCTCTCTCTCTCTCTCTCTCTCTCTCTCTCTCTCTCTCTCTCTCTCCACCACCTCTCTCTTTCTCTCCCCCCTATTTTTCTATGACTTCACTCAAAAGCTTAAACAGAAATACTGCTCTTTGGAGGTGGAGAGGTTGAAGACCAACGGGGTTGAGGCATTTCAGGTTTTTCTTAAAGGTTCCCTGAGTGACTAAAGCAGAGCAGAGGGTCGACAAGAATCCAAAGGGACTGAGAGGAGGGTGACTTGGGGGTGCAGAAGAAAGAAACCATTTTAGTTCATTGATTCAATGAGATGAAAATATTAAAGCCTCGCGTTCCAAATTAGGGTCGTTATGCTCAGGCAGCCCTTCTTGTAACATCTACACCCGCTTATTCAATGTGTAAAGGGAACAACCGTTTCCAAGAAGGGAAAACGAGTGGGGGTGCGGTGGGGAGTGGGCTGTAGAGGAGCTGGGGAGAGACGCGTCCTTTCCCCGGCCCTTTGTTTATAAAAACACAGGAGGCTCTAGTAATTTCAGTGGAAACCAGTTACGATATTGATTTCTTCCCACCCCAGCACTTCGCCTCTGAAAGCAGTGGCCAGGCTGCCTCCCGCATCGGTCAAGTCAAGTGCTGTTGGTGATGTAGAGACGGACTGGGCATGTGGGACAGAGTACCAGCCAATTTGGAATGGAACTCGCCCACCTGCATTCGCAGCGCTTGTAACGCCTTTCCACAATTGACTACCTGGAATCACACACACCCCGCCTTCCCCCCCCACTGCTCTCCCCCCCCCCACAATTCTCTTCTAGGCTGTAGTGAGAGGAAATAAACAATTCCCCGATTCCCTCTACCCCCTTATTTATTATCTGTCCCTGAAACTTCATGTCGGTAAAGCTAAAATTCAATAAATCTCTCCAACACCTCCTCTCGCAAAGGCGAGCAAAAAGTGCGAGTACAATATTTTCACGGCGCTCTTCTGAAGAGGGCTTTTCGGATCTCTCCGGGACTGAATTCGACATCGATAGCCAATATTTAGCTCCTATAAAACATGGTATCATCCCGGAGGAACAAAGAAACTGAACCGGGGGGGGGAGAGACACGCTTACACAGGGGGGGGGGGGGCGCGGGCCCGAAAAAAGACGCAATTGCTGTGTAATCCAAAGGTTAATATGCAGACAGCACTTAATGCGAATTAGTTACCCCTCAACACGATTTAAGGCCGCTGTCGAATTTTCAATGAAAGTGGTTAAATAGTTATGAAATGAGGAGAGTTCCCACACTGTCCGTTTATGCGGGTGGGTGTGCCCGTGATTGTGGGCATAAAATATTGTGAGTATAAAACATGATGTTGTAGTTATTTCGGATCGAAGTAATGCGGACTAAAGGGTTAGATCTGTGGTGCAAAGATCGGCTCATCATTACCCACCATAGGCTTATAGGGGGGATTGGGGGACTCCATTCCTTTATCCTCCTCCTCCTCCTCCCCTAAACACCCCCTGCTCGATCCGGCCTTCTCCGCCATAGGGCTGGCTGCTGCAGACAGGGAATAGACTCGCCTCCCCTTCTCTTCTCCTCGCCCCCCCCCCCCCGCCCATGTCTCCCATTCAGAGGTGCTGTTTGTTTGTCCTCTGCTGCTGATGCCGCCTGCCAGACAACAAACAACAGTGAGAGTCAAAGGGTTTCTCTCCTTAAAGCGCCCTCGCCCACCTTTTTTATTGCCCTCTGGGAGTCTCTTTATGCAGTGACCTATTTTTAAAGGCCTATATTGGGTTATTCATCATATCAAATACTGCGAGGAGATTAGGGGAGGGGAGAGATTACCCTGCATCTAAATCGTTAGGCTCCTTCCTTGGCTTTGCCGAGAGGGCTTGTTTCCTTTCTTTGGGCTTCCTGCTTTGATAAATGATTGGACTCTCGATCAAAACACGCGAGCCCCTTGTACACGCGGCTGGATTCCTCGAGACTCGAGTCTAGCGAGCAAGGGCGCTTTCACACGCTGGCTCAAGGTGGGCATATTTGAGCCGAGGGGAGGTCTGCCCAGAGATGTGTGGTTGTCCTCCTGCCAGCTTTGAGAGGAAGCGCCCGGATCCGGTGCCCGTCTCTAAAGCGAGACAATAATGGCTTCAGCCGAAGTAGACCCCAGAAAGGTGGGCTCACGCTTTTGTCCGTGGGCTGTGGGAGCATTTGGGGTGGGTTGGACGTTGCGCGCGGAGAGTTCTTCTTATGCTACAAAGAAGAGGGCGTTGGGGAGGCCTGATCCTCCAAAATCAGGGCGGGATGTTGTCTCTTTCTGTCTGTACCATGGGCGACAGAAACGGGTGTGCCTTCTGAACCACAGCGGCCCTGTGGTCGACTTGAGGGAGGCTAAACGAGGGACCTCCACAACCCAGGCCTCAAGGTATCTTAAGAATTTGCATCCACTTCAGCGAGCTTAGGATCAGAGTGCCTATTTGTTTTGTACGCGCTTTCGAAATAAATAGATCAACTTTCTGCACGTGCCCCGGGAGCCTTTGTATACTGGTGGCACGCCCTTAAAACAAAACAACCCACATGATTTCTTTTTCTTTTTCTTTTAAACCCCACGTATATACATATTTCGCCCACATCGCCCTAACATGTTTGCACAGGTATTTAGAATACAGCCTAAATAGTGGCTATTTACACTTTGGTTCTCGCGAGACCTCTTACAGACACGCACGCGCCCATGCGCACAAGACGAAGTACCCTTCGAATAATATTTAAAGGATCAGTCGTATGAAATAAAGCGGCCCCAGACTCCGCTCCTCTCTGTGGCTCGCCCCGCCCTCCCTTCCTCAACACGCCCGGTTATTTGTGCAAACAGGCATATAGACTGCCTCACTATATCAAGCCAAGCCAGGCGCAGATTATTTATTTATTTATTTTAAAATATATGGCCCTAGGATGGTTTGAGCCATATTTCTCCCATCCTTCACCTAACTCGTTTCCTCATAGTGGCTTATGGAAACGGGCACGAAGGGGCACATCCGGAGAGACGGGGGGGGGGGGAGAATGTGGAGTTCCAGGTGGCGGAGGCATCACCCACTTCTATCACTGAGATTAGAATGTTGGCCATATTGGGATTTCTGGGGGTGGGTGGGGGAAACTCACGCTGATCACTTTCATCATTGACTGTAACGCTTGAAAGTCGGGACGGTGTGTGTGTGTGTGTGTGTGTGTGTGTGTGTGTGTGTGTGTGTGTGTGTGTGGTGTGCTCGCCAGTGTTTAAGTCAAGATCTTGCTGAGACTCTTATTGGTGTCCTTTTTGCTGGGTGGGAAAGAAAGGAGAGGCAAGACTGGAGTGTGGAAAGCGGTGGAAATGAATGGATGGATGGGCTGTTTGAGGCTTGCTCCGAGAGCTGCGTGTCCTACGCGTTTGTTTTCGTCCGCAATTGTCTAGAGCCTTGGCGGACCGCGTTCTTCACCTGAGCACTTTTAATCCGGAGTTCATTGATTCGGAGTAAATGTCAGTGAGTGATCCCATAATACTGCTTGAGATTTGGAAATGTCTGAAGGATTGTGTGGGGTTGACAATTCAAAGTAAATGTCTCCCCATACAGCGTGAGTTGGATAGACAGTCTCATTTTATAATGCCAGCTTTTGCCTCGGTGTCTGCAAGAAATTATGGGACAGCCACAACTTTGCTGGTTTCATTATGTGGAGCAAACAAACAAGGAACAGGAATAGCTAGATTCTAAAGAAATGAGGTAGTTTGCTCTGGAATAACCACGGAAGTTGAACCAGATGGAGAGATCTGTGTAAATTTGATTTTAACAAAATTTACTTCAAAGTAATTTGTTTATCTCAAAACTACTAATTCTAAACCTGTATCGTTAAAGCACCATGGAAATCAATAGTTAGGTATAAACCCACACCTTACTGAAAGTGGTAAAATACATTTTGATTGTAATGGCTTGGATTGCAGTAAATGGCTTTTGGACACAATCTAAAGAAATCCTATACAAACTTACTTGGGAGTGAATCCTATAAACTCAGTGGGATTAGACAATACAATTATGACCCCAAGGACAAATTTGGGAGAAAATGTCCATTGGAATCAATAGGACTTCAAAGTAAGCGTCCTGGAATTAGAGACAACCCTCTCTCTTTTCCATCCTATTGAAGCCCACAGTGAAACTTCAGTTGGTAATGCATCTGAAATTTCCATCTTATGCATAGTAAGACAGGAGAGTGGAACTCATCAATAGGGATCGAGAAGGGTAAAGTGAATAGGTGTGATGTATTTAAAGATCAGGAATCGGAACACGTTTCGAACAGCTGTTCATCATCTGGGGGGATTCGATCCCAAGAAACTTAAGAAACATAACTGCATATTGTGCAATCATGTTTTTGGAGCATGCTCACTTAGAAGAGCATGTAAGGATGATTGAAATCCATAGAACTTTCTTCAGTAGGCTGGAACTGGGATTTTCGTGTCTTTCGTTCTACTCGGGAGTATGAAAACAAATTTGCTTCCAAGCATGTGAATACACACCGGATCCTAGGCCTTTTAAATTAATGGAATATACAGTTAGGGTTTCAGTTCCTTCCACTGTAAATTAGATGCTGCTGTGTTTCTGCTGGCTGACCCGTGAGGGGAAAATTTCATCTCTTGAACCATTCATTCGCCTTGTTCATTGGACTAGTCTTTAGATCCGGGTGTGCCACTTGAGGACCTCCAGATGTTTTGGCTTACAACTCCCATCAGCTATAGCCAGCATAACCAATGGTGAGGGCTGCTGGGAACATAGGAAGCCACCTTATACTGAGTCAGAACATTGGTTCACCTAGCCCAGTATGGTCAACACTGATGCGCAGCAGTTGCCCTGGGTTTCAGGCAGACGTCTTTGCTGCCCTACCTGGAAATGCCAGAGATCGAACCTGGGACCTTCTGCATGCAAAGCATGTGTTCTATCACACTGAGCCACGGACCCTCCCAGCCTTAGCTCTTGGATACTGTAGGCCGAAACATCTGGAAGGCCACAGGTCCCTTCTCCTGCCTTAGATCTTGGGTATAACGGCATGAGTCTCTTCCAGATTTAACGTCTAGGAATAAGCCCGATGCAGACTCAATTCATTGTGGGAGGAGGTTAATTCCCCAACCGGGTGCCTTCCAGATGTATTGGATTACAACACCAATACTGTTAGTTTTACCCTGCCCAGTGCCTGTTTACCCTACCCTGTGCCTGTTTGCTTTCTCTTCCCCTCCTTATTGTTTTATTATGGTTTTATTAGAATGTAAGCCTATGCGGCAGGGTCTCGCTATTTACTGTTTTACTCTGTACAGCACCATGTACATTGATGGTGCTATATAAATAAATAAATAAATAAATAAATAATAATAATAATCCTCAGACTGGGGGTGATGGGAGTGGTAGTCCAGCATATATGGAGGGTAGCAGATTGGGGAGCTGCATGCCATTTGCAGGAGTTTGGGGAGGCTGGAATGTTCCTAGAAGTTAGCTTGCTCACAGCCAATGGCAGGTTAAGGTCGTAGCCACCTGGGATTAGGAGGCTGAGCACAGGTGCTTCCATGCCGCTGAAGTCCTGAAGAGGGATGGGTTCTCTGCACGCACAATCTATCCACCCAGGAAGACTTTGACCTGTGTACAACTTTCGGGATCGGGTCACTCTTTATTGCACCAAGAAAGTGAGATATACCCAGTTCCCAAGGTAGCAGGGCCAAGCAAATCGAAGCGGAGAGCAGAAACTAAGGCACAACAGTTGTGTGGGAGGGCGGTACCGAGTTCACAGCCATGGTGTGGAGTAGCGGGTTTACAAAGACAATCCAGGGTCTCAAATCTGTAAATCCAGACAGGGCCATAATGTCTGTGTAGCATATTCTCATGGGTATCGTGGGGTTTCTCCCTCTCCCCAGTCCACACAACCTTCCAATTTGCTGAGAGCATGGGCTTGAATTGCCAAGGCACTGACTCTGGAAAGATCCCAGTGACTTCAATGCAGGGGTTCAGTGGGACCTCTGCGGGCCTTAAGGATTGCCAAGACATCGAATCAGACGGGGAGATAAGAAGCATGAAAGGCAATAATCTTAAGGCTGCAGAGCTAAGTACCGGTCCTGTGATGTAAACCCCCACCCCACTTTTTAGCAGGCAGTTGGCCTGGAAGATCCAAGTGGTTATAAGCTGCAGCCAATAACCGTTTTGATTTTTAAATGTCCATTCCAACTCTGAGCCAACTTCCCTTTGAACAGACTTTCAGAAGCCTTAATTGACGTTTGGTATAAGAGGAGTAAGTCTTTGAGTTCACTGATATTGGCTGAGACCGGAGACACCACGGCCCTTGGGGCTCTCTGGCTAATTTCCACTAAGCCCTGATGCAAACAGCCCTACCCGGTAGTTTAAAGCCCTTGGATCTAAAGCTGATTTTCCTCCATTGACTTCAGTGGGATTTCTTTACTCTCAAAGAACCACGCGTAGGTTTGCATGTGTTTCTGCTTAACTGAATAGTAGAGCAGATTTGATAGACGTAGGTCAGCTCAGTTTATCATAGAATCCTAGAATAGTAGAGTTGGAAGGGCCCTATAAGGCCATCGAGTCCAACCCCTGTTCAATACAGGAATCCACCTTAAAGCATACCTGACAGACGGCTGTTTAAGAAGTCTGAAGAGTAGATCTGTTTTTCCTCTGCCTTCTTGAGGAGGACAGATCCTTTCTCCTGAGCTCAAGCTAACAAGCATTTGGCTCTCAAACTGTGGAGGCTGGTGGCTTCGATTTTGGTGGGCTGAGGTCCCATTCTGGGTTTCAGTCAGAATCAGCCAGAACTCTAACGGAGCTATCCAAGGTGCTGGACCTATTCTGGAGGCAGGCTTCAGCACTTTGGATAGCTCCTTTGGAGTTCTGGCTGGCTCTGACTGAAAGCCAGAATGGATTCACAGCCCCATCGAAATCGGATCCACCAGCCTCCACTGCTCTCAGAGTTAGTTGGTTAGCTTACTCCCCTCCCTGAAGTCTTCCTCTTGAGGGCTTATCTTGCCTCCGATAAACTGTGCAAGAGCCTGGAAGGGGGGCGCTGCATTTATTTGAAGGGGGGGTAAGATTTGACCTTGGTTTCCCCATCCCCAGTCCCAGACCATTCTAGATCCCGGGGAGGGGGCAAGTGGGTGGGCAGAAAAGGCAAAGCGGCAAGTTAATATTACAAGCTGCCTGGTCCTCGCCGCCAGTCCCGCTGTATTTCAGGCTTGATAAACGGACATTTCATCTTGGCTGACCTCTGCTAACTTTTGTCCAGGGGAGTGCCACCTGTCACAGAAATATAATTAAAGTCGAAGGCATAAATCATTCAAGTGTTGATCACCAAAGTGACTGCGTACAAGTGACACCTCCTTTCCTAGCCAAGCTGATCCCTGCCTGGGTCTCAGTTACTTAGGTCTGCCTAGTTGAGCCACCCAAACACGCTTTGACTTCTCCTGTCAGGACAGCGGAGATAAACACCGACATCAGCCCCGAGGCTGAAAGCAACAAACCCTCCGCAACACGCGAGAGCTCCAAGGTGAAGCTGCAAGAGGAGGAGCACAGAGAGAGAGAGAGAGAGAAAGAGAGAGAGAGAGAGAGAGAGAGAGAGAGAGAGAGAGAGAGAGAGAGAGGCAGGCAGGCAGGCAGGCAGGCAGGCAGGCGCAGATCCCTTTCAGTCGTCCGCCACAGAGGGCAGCCAGATCCAGAGGCCAAAGGCTATGCAGCTACCGGGCAAATGGCAGGGAGGAAGAATACACGCCGCCACTGAGGAAGGGCGCGGCTGGGGCGGGGGAGCCCGAAATGATTTCCTAGAGCTTTATTTAGTGTGAAACGTTAAAAAAAGCAAAGCAAAAGCGAAACAAAAACAACACACCTTGCCTTCCAAGGTAAATGCCAAAGCAAATGCAGTTCCTTCTCCATATTGGCCGTTGGAAGGACCTCTAGCTGCGAGAGAGGGGCTAACGACAACCCTGCAGTGTACTTCATACTGAAAAGTGTAGGCCGGGCTCTGAGTGGTTTACAACAACCCCGCAGTGCTGTGGGATTAGTCCCCCTGTTGCAGGTTGGGAGCAGTGGAGGCTGGTGGCTCTGATGTCAGCGGGACTGCGAGTCTGCTCTGGGTTTCACTCAGAACTCTGAAGGAACTATCTAAGATAGTGGACCCTTTCCCCGAAATGCATTAAGCACCTTGGATAGCCCCTTTAGAGTTCTGACTGGCTCTGACTGAAACCCAGAGCGGATTTACCGCCCCATTGACATCCGAACCACCAGCCTCCACTGGGTGAGAGCTGGGCTGAAGCTGGGAGTGTCCAGCAACGCTACCCATTGATTTTTATCCCCACATTATATAGGTTTGGCTCAAACATTATACCCCTATTATTGGTCAGAGGGCTTTTCTGAGAGAGCACTTAATATTGTTATTAAACATTAACCTTCTGGCCAGGCCAAATTAATTAGAAACTTTGCATACTGACTGATTGCACTTCTAAATGTTAAAAAATGCACCAAATAAAATAAACCTTGCATAGAAGCGGAGTCTCCTGTCTTGGATGCTGACTTGTTTTTTCAAGCCCCCCCCCCCCCACATGCCAGAGATATGCTGCAACAAAATTGTAGCTGCTGGTTCAAGGCTGAATTTTCAGTGTTAACCATCTCTCTCTTTGCCAACCTGAATCGTAGGACAAGAATTAAGCTAAATAGGAAGCCACCTTATACTGAGTCAGACCATTGGTCCATCGAGCCCAGTATTATGGACACTGACTGGCAGCAGCTCTGCAGAGTTTCAGGCAGTATTCTTTCCTCACCCTACCTGGAGAATCTGGGGACGAACCTAGAGCATGTGCTCTATCACACTGAGTTCTGCCCCCTACCATTATTTAAGTCCCATGGCTATCAGTTGATCAACTATTATGGTCTTCATCAAGATGCTTTGAACTACAACTCTAAGCATTCCTGACCATTGGCCATGCTGGTTAGGGAAGATGAGCGTTGGTCCAAAATATCAAAAGGGCACCATTTTTGGGAAGGCTGAACTATTCTATTCTGTTCCCGCTCTATGCTTCCCATCCAGGCCCGAATCCTACTAATGAAGCAGGCAGAAGTTTACAAAACCTAAATGCCACAATAAATATCTTGGTCATTAAAGTTTCACTGGATTCCTTTTAACATTGACTTTTTCTGCAGTCTCATTTTCAGAGGAAGCCCAGATATAAACTCCTGTGCATGTTTACTAATTCAGTCATGCTTACTCTGAAGTAACTACACATATGATTGCAGCATTGTCTGACTCCTTTTGAAGTCAATGAGAATTAAAAGTATAATAATTTTATTCCACAATTCTGCATACAGTGCATCCAAGACAGTTTACAATGATGCAATTAAAAAACACAAAATAGCATAATATAAATTAACCCCATGAAATTAGGACTTGTGCATTGGTTTGATCCCTAAAATCAGAAGGAGAAAGTCTAGCCAGACAAACTCGAGTTTGCTGTGAACTGATTTACGAGAGAGGAAAAAAGTAGTGTAGTGCAATCCTATACATGTTTACTAAGAAGTAAGTCTCACAATGTTCAATGGGATTTATGCCCTGATAAAACTACAGTCCAATACCCACTTACCTGACTTCTGAGTAGGCATGTATAAGACTGCACAGTCAGTGTACAAAAGACTACGATCTTAGGCAAAGCAGGAAAAACTTTCTCTTGTACTTGGTGTGAGGATCAGCCAGAAGTCCTCCCTCTGAAAGAATCACTCCACATTTCTAAAGAAATATTTTTCTTTCTTCTTTCCTTTCTTTTTCTTTCTTCCCCATTTTTAAAAAAACTATTTAAGAAGTTATTTTAACAAATAAAACCCTCAGAAAGCGGGCCAACTTTTGCCTGTTGTTGTTGTGTGTGTGTTTTTAAAGAGAAGGTTAAAAACTGTGGGTGAGTATTTGTTTTGCTTTTCAAACTATATGGATCTGTCTGCTGATCGCAGCCCAGTGACACTAAAACCTCCTGGAGATAAATAATTTGAAGTGAATGCCTTGCATAAATAACACTATGTCACGGTATCCAAGCAAGTACAGATGGAAAGGGCCACAATCCAAGGGCAAATTCTCCCGCTTAGGCTCCTCTGAATTGAATGGGAGCGGCACAAAAGCACTCTAGTTCTTCATTCATTGCAACGGGGCTTGTGCAGGAGAATCTACCAGTGGATCCTATCCAAGACATCTTCTTCTCTTCTGAGTTAAAAACGACACAGAACGGAGACGTCTAAGGCACTGGGGTCGGGCGGTGGTCGTTTGTTGGTTTTTGAAGTCAGCAGCGGCTTTTTCAGAGAAGGTGACATTTTTTTATGCGGCATTGCAGAAAACAAGAACAGGAGCTATGGCCCTTTTCAAACGACCACCACTCGATTTTAACTAGGCCAAATATACTCTTCTAAAAAGGACCCCATCGGCTGCCCCGTTCTCTTGGGCGCGGTGTTTTACTTTTAAAGAAACTTCTACAGGGCTGCTGGAGAGGAATCCTCGTCAATGTCAGCACGGGACGGCAAAGGTCTTTTTAAAATACAAAAGGAAACCAACCGTTTCAATGCAAGCTCACATCTGAGTGCTCCGTCAACACTACTGTTTTGCAATAAACCCTGTAATGCGTCTCATTCCTATAGTAGAATCTATACTCCTAGTGGGGGGGGGGGGGGAGGAGTTGCAAAGGCCAAGGACGATGAACACCTGGCGAGAACAGAAAGCAAAAGGCAGAATCATCGCCCACGTGTTCTTTGTAAATATCACCGGTGTTCCCAAGCTGCAGGAAGTATCTGAATGCTTTCCTATATCCTTCAGATGTTTTGCAATAAATCTGATCGCGATTGCATGAAAGGGTCAGGCTTTAGTTTAGGAGTAGTACAATCCAGAAGAAAATAGGCACGCAATCGTGAGCACACTTCCTCGGGAGCAAGTCCCACTGAAATCAGCACTTACGTGAGAAAAGAGGCCCAATAAGACACTACTTTTGCCTCGATTGTTTGTGCCCAAGGACTTCGGGGCTGCAGTCTTAAAGCCGCTTGCTGGGAAGGAAGTAAACTCCATGGAACTTAGTGGGATTTACCTCTGTTTAAACATACACAGGATTGCCCTGTGGAGTTAATGTGGTTCTTGTAGGTTTTGGGTGGGGCAGATAATCTCTGCCTAAATACTTCAATCTTTTGTGGGAGAGCAGCAGAGCTTCAAGCAGCCACAGCAGGACTGGAACCCATCACAAAGTTGAAACCAAAGTTCTACCATCCCTTCTCTTTTGGCTCCTCCTCTCCAAATTGGGGTGGGGGCAATTAAAGTCAAATCGGCCTGGACCAGAGAACCAACATATCCCCAGAATTTCACAAGCCAGAGATCTGCGAGTTTTCGGTCCGAGGAATGACGAGGTTGTAATAAAGGAAAACCCGCAGGTCTCTGTCCACCAGGGATGTGGCTCTGTCTCTGGCAAGCTATCCACCTGGTCATTTTGCGCGGGCAGCTAGTGGTGGTGGTGGTTTAATAAAGGAGGCTGCTGCACACGCCAGCCAGCCCGTTGTTTCATTTGCTTGGAAATGGATCCCATCGACATCAGTGGGCGGGGGGGGGAGGGGCGTCCTCCCAGGTTTTGAAAGGAGAAGTGTAGGTCTTTGTTGCTGTTCCACCATATATTGTAATGTAATGCAAGGAGAAGATAATAGCGGCCCACCCGTGGGTCACAGGCCACCTTTTGGTAGGCCACTCAACTATACTTCTTGCAAAATGTTGGACTAAGTTGGACCTGAGTCATATCCCGCAAAACGCTCCCGATATTCTAAGGCAATCCTGTGTACTCAAGAATTCTTAACTCACCTGTGTTTTAAAAAGCCAGAGTGTGCACTTCTGCTTTGTAAATTTAAAACTTTGGGCCACGGTGTGAAGTATTACAGCACAGGCCTGTGGAGTTACGTTGACAGAAGACTGCCCGGGCAAAGCAGGGCTTTGCTGTTATCTTCCTCCCTGTTAATTGACCATTGTTCAAATGGTAGACATGTCCTGTTGCCTTCCAGTAACTAACATGGAATCAACAACCAAGGCAGACTAGCTCAGCAAACAGAAGGGATTAAAGATGTGGATTCAGGATACAAGCAATGTGATCCAAGGGGTTTCGGCGGAAGGGGAGGGGAGAAGAAGGAGGAGATTTTTTCCCTACTTAAACTCTGTGTATGCTCAATAAAGGCACTTGAGTGGCCTCGGTCGCTTCAAGTCACTTCAACCCTCAGATGTGTGCGTGAGTATTTACTACAGAGTGGCGCTCGCTCACAGGGACCATCGCAACCGCCTAACATACTTGCCGTCAGCCTGGCACAGGCTTCCAGTGGTGCACCCTCGTCTCCTCGAGACCCCCGTCTTCAAAAGACCCCAAGCGGTAAGTATGGGTTGCAGGTTATCAAGCCACCAGCAGAAGCACGCGGTAGAATTGACCCGCATAGTCAATAAGACAGGGGGGCAAGCCACATTGTCCTCGCTTCAGAAGCTGGTTGGTGAGATTGGGAAATTTTGTTTATGGTACCCGAAAAGCGGTTCGCTACTTTTAAGTGATTGGGAAAAAATAGGGGAAGTTTTACATCAAAAACCTCGCACCTCAGTTAAAATCTTGCTTTCTTGGTTTCAATGTTGGGTAGCGCTCAACAAATTTCATCAAAGTAACTCAGCCACTTTGCCTGCTGGCAGGCTAAGTGTTAATCTACCACCCCAAGACAAAGCAGTTGGAATTTGTAAGCCAACCCCCACTGTAATTTCTGCTTTTGCATTAGCTCCCGCTCCTGAGGAAAACCCACCTCAAGACATTTTGACTACTAGCGGTTTGAGCGTTAATCCGCCACCGTACTATAATGCAATTGAAATTTGTAAGCCAAAATCTTCCCTAGCCCTAACTTTAACGTCAGTACCAACTCCTGACCCACAGCCAACTCAAATTGTTTCACCACCGCAAGTTTTAGAAGCCCAATTTACTTGCAGACAAGAAGACATAATAAAATTGTCAGAAATGTCTTCCTTGTGTCCTGCGCACAATACTGGCCAAGTAAATCCACAGAATGCCTGTATTGAAGATTATAAACCCTTGCCATGCCCTGTTCTTAGCAAATCTCAGGCGCAGAGTGTTTGGCCTGCAGTAACAGCCCTGCCCTTAAAGGCAGATGCCTCCTCTAGGCAGGCAAGCAGACAAAGCAAGCTCCCTTCCCTGCGTCCAGCAACTGCCTCCTTTCTCCTTTTCTTCCTCCCTGGGCAGCAAGCGCACAAACCCCTTCGCCATCCTGCCAACGCTGCCTCCACCTCCTCCTCAGCACAGCGCCGTCACAGAGCTGCCACCAGTCATAAGCGACAAAAGCACCAAGTCGGTGCTAGAGAGCGAGTGAAGTGGAGTAAGAGTGCAGCCAGTTGCCCAGACCACTGGCCTAGGCCCAGAAGTGCTTTAAGAGTGCTTCTGCCGCGCCGCTTCTCCAGGCGAGGCTGGGTCAAGAGCATGCGCAGCAGCAACAGCCATAAATGTAAGCCCAAGCCCCGCGCCATCGCACAGAGAAGGCAACCACTTGCAAAAAACGGGCCAGAAGAGCGCACCTTAAGTCCCACACGCGCCCTGAAGCTGCAAAAGCAAGCCTGTTTGAGTTTAAACTTCTCGTGTGTGCTTAGTGTGTCCTCCACCATAGCCACCAGCTTAGTTTCCACCCCTGCCACCACAAGTGACAGTACAAAGATAGATCCTACCTTACAAGAAGAAATAGAAATTAAATCTCCCAGAGAAGTGCAAAGAGTTTCCTTCCCACTTTCTGATCCTTTGCCTTCTAGATGTTTAAGCCTAGTACTTCCCTGCTTAAAAAGTGAGAAGAAGAGAATGTTTATTGTTCCAAGAGTAATTGATTCTGATTGTGCCAGCACCATTATGGTGCAGCCTCAGGCATGTTTGCCACGAATCCTCCCCCTTCACACCAGACCCCCTCAAATTATTAGAATTACTTGATCCAAGCCCTACACGTTAACGCAGAGTTGCCCCAGCCCAACGTCTTTTTTCAGATGTATCCATGCCATTACAGAGCCAGGCATGAACTCTGAGCCAGCCAATATGATTAAAACCTACAAGAATATTGGCACAGCCTCTCCCCTTATTACCATTATAGTTGCAGCTCTTGTAAAAAGAGCTTGTTCTCATCCGCCAATCCCTCTTACCTAGCTTTCAACAACGCCAGAGCAATAGCCACACTAAAGAGAAACTCATTGCTCTACATAAATTAGTTCAAAAATGACTAGCCGCCCAACCTAAATTTAGTTTCCCAAAGATTTTCAAGTTCTAGTGATTGATCTAAAAGACTAATTTTTCCACCATTCCTCTGACGAAAGCTGATTAAAGTTGCCTTTACAGTTTTTGCCCTGCCCCAAGATATGTTAAATAGCCACTGTCTGTCAGTCTTTTGTTTTCCAAACACAAGCTTATGCAGATTTCAGAGCAGAAAGAAAGAAGCTTCGGCTTCAAACCCTTCGCATAA
This sequence comes from Elgaria multicarinata webbii, assembly GCF_023053635.1. Classification (NCBI taxonomy): domain Eukaryota; kingdom Metazoa; phylum Chordata; class Lepidosauria; order Squamata; family Anguidae; genus Elgaria; species Elgaria multicarinata. The sequence continues at coordinate 57,420,996 of NC_086178.1, read as the reverse complement.
GATCTAGCCTAGAAAGGGCCCATAAAGCCATCGAGTCCAACCCCCTGCTCAATGCAAGAATCCACCCTAAAACAGATGCTTGCCCAACGACCCCTTGAGTGCCTCCAGTTTGAGAGAGCTCACTACCTCCCTAAATAATTTGTTTCCTCTCACTAAAATGCAGATCAAATGCCTTCTGCAAATGTCTGTAACATTGCAAATATCAGTAGATGAGTTTAAAAGATTTTTTCTTTTCATGTCCCCCAACGCTTTGTTTTTCTGTGTATTGACTCATCTTTTCCCCTAACCGCTGTTCCCATGTTCCACTCCATCATGTGCCCACCTTGTATACAGATAAGAGAAGAGTAACTCACTTTAATCCTATCACCCAGCAGTGACAAACTATTTTCCTGCTGCCAATGTATCTGTTTTTACAATTGAATCTTATGTTAGACTTCCAAAATGTGTGCTTTATTATTGCTAATTTACCTAGAGCTTATGTTACCTCAAAAGTTGCTACAAATATAATAGCTTCTTTAACATGACAATAAGTCTCCCAAAACCCTTTCTTTGTCACTCACATTCAGAGCCATTAAAGCCCCTGATTGAAAGTTTCATTCAGCTTTAACTAGCCCTTAGCAGCCTAAACGCTAAGAGCATGTGCAGAATGAAAACTTAGCCCTATTTTAAAAGAAAAAAGCACAAATTCCTGTACATAATATTGTTTTGCTATTGCTTTTCATCCAAGCGATGAAGAGGAGTCCACACCTCTCTTGTAGTTTATTTCCAATATACAGGTTTTCAGAGTTTTCCCAGCCTGGCTGGCCTAGAGATGCAAGAAGTCCTCTCAGAAAAATAATAAAAGATGAAACCCAGGTGAACTACAGTACCAGAGTCCAGATGAGCTGCAGTAGAGTACCAGAGTCCAGATGACATCAGTTGCAGCAGTCTTCCAGCATCAAAAAAACCATCAGAGCCAGAAACAGCTGCCCCAATGATTCCATATTGGCTATTTGCTTCAGCCAGTGAGAAGACCCACAATGGACTGTAAGCAGTGTTCCAGATAACTTGGTTACTGTTGAACCCACCAAAAAGACTTGCTTTGCTCTAAAAATTTCCATCCCATCAAGAACTGATACCTCAGCTGAATAAAATTGAACTTTGAGTAAAATTGTTTTACTCCTGTATAAAGAAGGACTTGTCTTGCAAAGTCGTGCAGCCACTGACTACCTACTTCTTCAGCAACACCTGGGCTGCCAAATATAGAAAGCATGTGTTGCTTTAACCTGCAAGACAATTCCCACAAAGTACAAACTTAACATGGACTTACAAACAGTTATAGCTTCCAAACAACATGTGCTTCAACACTAGCGAGAAGTATTGTGATCATGCTTCCCTCTCAGCTGACTAAATTCTCTCTTGAAGTAAAGTATTGTATGTATTACATTGTACTACTCTTTCCTGAAGTATTATATGTAGTATATTGCATTGATCACTGTATTAATAGTCGCCTGTTGGTTTATTCAATGTATCCCAAATGTCTTATTCAATGTATTCCTAATCTGGTGCAAATGTGTAGCCGCTGCTGGCGGAAAAACACCCCTCTGAGACCTTATCGTCCAGAGCACATACAAACAGCTGTCCAATCACATCCCGGGAGTTCATCAGGACAACACCAATTCATTCGACATAATAAATTAATAAAGAAAAGGGGAGATGAAGTATTACAGCACAGGCCTGTGGAGTTACGTTGACAGAAGACTGCCCGGGCAAAGCAGGGCTTTGCTGTTATCTTCCTCCCTGTTAATTGACCATTGTTCAAATGGTAGACATGTCCTGTTGCCTTCCAGTAACTAACATGGAATCAACAACCAAGGCAGACTAGCTCAGCAAACAGAAGGGATTAAAGATGTGGATTCAGGATACAAGCAATGTGATCCAAGGGGTTTCGGCGGAAGGGGAGGGGAGAAGAAGGAGGAGATTTTTTCCCTACTTAAACTCTGTGTATGCTCAATAAAGGCACTTGAGTGGCCTCGGTCGCTTCAAGTCACTTCAACCCTCAGATGTGTGCGTGAGTATTTACTACAACGGTGTCTGGTGGTGGTGGTGGTGGTGGTGATACAAACTCATCCCTGATCTGATCTCAAGCTTCAGTTCCTTGTAGGAGGGGAGCGGCAGCCAGGAATAGTCTCAAGGGAAGTTTACATACTCATTTCAGTTGTTTCTCCTAGGAGCTGGGCTGGGGGCGGGGAAGGAGAAGGAAACTTTACCAAAAGGCCATGCGCAGGTGAGAGAGGGTACTGGATTGTGTTTTCCCTTCCAAGCCAAAGGGCCAGGTCGAGTTCGAAGGGAATCGCCAGGTGATTCGCTTTCCCTTTTTCTTTCAGGTTGCCACCAGCTCTTTTTTCCTCGCCTCTTCAATAGGACAACTTTCGCTGTCCCTGGTCGAGCAGCAGGGGTGATCCAGCGAAAAGAAAACCGAACTGCTCATTTCAGAGGCACCGATTCGTTGGGTTTTTCAGGATCCAGTTTAAAAAACCTGGATGAAGAGACGTGACAATCACAGCGGGGAAGATGTGAGTGGGGAAACTCCTCCTCACACAGGAACCAGGATTGCGCCGCGTTCTAATAGGCGTGACTGCGCCCCGCCCATGGAATTCGAATCCAGGCTGCCACGCCTGTTGGACCCTTATTGGTAGCCTTTATTTTTGATTGCTTGTGGGGGGACCAGATACATCATCTGCATGCATCGCTTCTAATCAAATATTGCCAAGGGAGAGCAAATTTCTGGTGTAGTTTTGATTCATAGGCAATGCCCCCGGTTTCCATCCACACAGAACTTCGCCGTGGTCCAAAGCCCGGCAAGAAGAGACACCTATTTTGTGTGTTTTTCTTGCCAAAAGAAGCACAGAGAAGGAGAAAGTCAGCAGTCAGGAGTGGATTAACCTTCTTAGTCCCCAAACTTTCTAGGCGGGGGAGTGTGTGTGTGTGTGTTTCAAAATAGTTTTTAAAAATCGACTTTCCTCAAAGTTCTCTCAAATAAATCTGGAATTTTTCACAAGCCACACTTAAGGTTTACAATGTGTGTCAGATCTCTTGCCTCCTTTAAGCCCCGGAGTGGAATTCTTGCCATTTTTCCTTTCCTTGAGCATTAAAAAGGGACCCCCACACACACCTCCCACCCCCTTTCTCTTTCCACTCTCTTTTCAATCAGTTTTGTTGGTCTAACTCAGCTTTCGGGATGACTTGCACTTTAAAACATATATATATATATATATATATATATATATATATATGAATTTTATGAAATTTCAGCCTCCCCTTCCCTGGGAAAAAATAAAGTAACACCTTTTCCTTTAAACTAGTATTCCTGCCCTGAGCACATTACTGTGCAGCCGGATCCTATGCATGTTTCTCAGAAGAAATAAATGTCCAACGAGTTTAGTAGTGAAGTGAAGCCTCAGGGTAAGAGCCTGTGAAGGCACTGTAGTGCCATTTGTCTTTCAAGAAATGGGTTATAAAAGATGGAGATGCTGGGAATTACAGGACTTTTTCCTGTCTAAACATGCATAGGATTGTGCCTTTAAGACTGGGAGTGGCAATCCAAGTATCTAAACAAATGCTGCAGTTGGCTTCAGAGTTTGCAGCTGATCAAAAAGACTCTCGTCCAGGAAAGAAGGATACAACCAATCTTAGCGCGCGCCCCCACGCCCCTACATAATAGCACCTGGCTTTTGTATAGCCTTTCCAGAAGGTCACTAGGCTTCCTATGCATTATCCAGCAGTGATCCATACAGCAACCCTTGAGTCCACATTACTCTCCTCTATATGGGAAACGGAGGTGGAGGGAAGGTGTGAAGTGGATGAAGAGTGGCATCCTGTCTAAAGCCTTCTAGGCAGTGAGTGTATGATGTAATTTGCCATTTAAAACAATAAACTTGCCCTGTGCCAACTAATTTGACAAGCCTAGACCAGACAGTCAGTGTGAAGTAGCCCCCCCCCCCAAAAAAAAGTCAACTTACAGAGGCCAATTTATGGTTGGACAAAATTTATGGTTCGATTACTCCCACCCCAGGGGCAGCTAACTAACCCCATAGGTAGAACAGGTAGGGAGCCACCAAAGCTCTTCCCTTCCGGGAAGGAGCTGATTTAAATAAGACCAAACTACACCCCCTCTCAATGCGCAGAGTGAGCCCGGGAGGGTCCAGCCCCAAAAGTCCTTGTTATGGAACTGTCTTCCGCAAATGTCCAATAATTTGTTGTTGCAGATCCAGTTTTGACATTTTTTAGAACCCCTTGAACTATCCTGACTCCCTACAGAGGTGTTGGATTACATATCCCATCACTCGAGCCAGCACATGATGAGAGTTGTAGTCCAACACATCTGGAGGATGCCAGGTTGGAGCTGATTTCCATCACAAAAAGTCCCTAAACCCCATCTCTAAATATTTTCTAATACAACTTTCCTCTGGACCGCATCTGTAAACTGACTCCAATTGCAGGCCAACTTTGGGCCCTTCCAGTGCTTTTGACCAAAGTTTGCTAAGAATTTTGAAGAACTCTGTCTATCCCTGGAGAACTGAAAGCACCAAAGCAGCTTTCTCCTAACCAGGCTGCTAGCCAGCCTAAAAGTTGAAGAGGGGGTGCTGCCAAAATAGCAGAGTTCGTCTAATTTGCAGGCCTTGTAAATACAAAATTGCAAGCTGTTTTTTAAATTACGTGTTTATTAAAAATAAACAAATGGGGGGTGAGAAAATTTAGGGGGCAGCCACCCAGCACTGGCTACAGGACTGCCCCAACTCCACTCCCTCCAGATGTGCTGGCTGTGATGATGGGAGTTGTAATCCAACACCGAGTGGGGAAAGATGCATTAAAAGGCTCAACCCTTCAGGAAGTTCTTCTGGGCAAGCCCGTTTGAAATTATTGCTTGTGGCTCCTTAAGATGCAATCCTATGCATGTTTAGACAGGAAAAAAGTCCTACAACTCCCAGCATTCCCCAGCCAGCAATGGTGGGAGTTGTAGGACTTTTTTTCTGTCTAAACATGCATAGGATTGCTCCTTAATTGATTAATTGGTAGGAACAATCCATTAAAGAGGGATCAAAGTTAGATTTCCTCCACTCAAAGCAGTCATTGTGGCATCTATGTAAGCAGTTGGCCTTGCTGCATCTCCTGATTCAAGCGAGGGGGTTAGTATTTATGCATGTGTTACTTACATGAATTATTGTTTTTCTTAAAAATGGTAATAACATTAATATCAAAATGTAGTGTTATATACCCTTCACGTGACACATTATAGAGTTTGACCATCAAAGGGGGGGGGAACATCACCCCCAAGATTATGTTGGTCTTAATAGATGCCATCTTTATCCAAGGGTTCTGGTTAGGAATGTGAATCCTTTGAATAGTAGGTGAAAAGCAAGGCATGGCCAGGTAAAAAGAAAAAAAAAGAATCCATTGACCATCCTAAAACCATATTTATTTGCAATGTAAAGCTTTTGTTGTAGAATAAAACATCCCATCAAGTTTTAGTGTGAAAAACTGTGGGCAGAATCCAGGCCAGTGTAGAGCGCTTTTAAACACGTTTCTTTGAAACCAATGAAATCTATCTAACTGAAAACCTGCCAAACTAGGAAGGAGTTCCATGAAATCTTTAAAAGTTTTTTTCTGGAATAAGGGTGTGTGTGAGAGAAGAAAGTTTCATGCTTCAAAAGCAGCTACTTTCTCTATCAGATGCCATTGAAAACACTGCTGCAGAAAAGACTGCTTGCTAAGCTGTGAAAAGCTAAAGTGTTAGAAGAAGAAAATGTTGGTTTTCCTCTAGCAACACTGCATTGTATTTCCAAAACCAGGACAGGTACCTTCACTCATAAAAACGAAGGGCTCCTTGTGAATTATACTCTTCTGAACTTGGTGTAATAGACAGCACCACTGGGAAGGAATTGTCCAGTTCGCCGACAACTGGACCTGCACTCGGGCAAAGTTTACCGTCTCTTGAATCGAAGTTGCGTTAATTTGCGAAGAAGGACTCACGAACACTTGCTGCTATTTCAGAAAACAGCTGCAGACCCAATAATGTCAGCAAACGATACCCGGGAATATTTTGAGTTTTTTTTCATGTTTTGAGGTTCAAGATGCGGATCAAATGTACAGCCCTGTCCCCATCATGTTTATTGGAAAGTGTTCTAGTGAAGTCAATATACAACTTACTTCCTAAGATGTTGTAGGAACGCTGGAGATTGGAGACGGGCTTGGTTAAATAAACAATCCGAACATAATTAACCCCACCACCACCATCTACCTGTGCAGAAATAAAAATAGTCTGAACCCTATTTTGAAAATTCAACCCTGTTTTGAAAAGGCACCGTCAATTAGACATAAGGGGAGACCCATTGAAACCAATGGGATTTAAATGGCTGGCTTGAGTCCCGTTGAATTCAACGGGTCTCTTCTAAGTATGGCTACGCCTGGATCCTACCCACACTAATTTGGCCAGTTTGGGAAGTTTATTTTAAAGATGGAAATGAGAACAAAAGGTATGAGAATACAGCGCAGAAGAATATTCTCCTCTACCTCTGTATTCTGCTAGGACCTATCGTTTGAAAGGTATTACTTCTGTTTCCAACTTTGCCAAAAGTGTGGAAGGAAGCCTTTCTTTCTTCAGCGGGGGACACACACGCGGGGGAGGGGTGCGAGCGAGCTTTGGTGCAGTTAGGTAATTTTAGATTGGGGCCTTCATAGTCTTACAGCTCCCCCACCCCACGGTTAGATGGTAACGTGTGTATTCCTTCCCTTTAAGAATGTCGTCCGCCGCCCCTTCGACCGCTCGCCAGCTGCTTTGGGGGCCTGTCCTGCTCATGTCGCTGAGCTCTGTCCCAAAGTCCTGCCCTGCCGGCACCACTGAGAAAACGGGGGAGGGAAAGATTTCAGTTTTCGCGTTCCTTCCAAGCTGGATAACTTCCTCGATCTGGGCAGATTAGAGCCCTGCTTGTTGACTCACAGCCAACGCCTTTTGCACAACAAGGTCCCACCATCCAACGAGCGAAAGCTCAGAGCGAGTTGAACAGCTCTTCAATCCTCTATGACCTTTGTCAGCCAAAGACTGTGTTCATTTTTGGTTTCAAATACACGGTATTGGGTTGGGGTTTTGTTTTGTTTATGGGGAGGGCTCCCCCCACCCCCATTCCTCTTACTTTCGATCATCAAACCAAGAAACTTATGAACGTTTTAATAGCGGGGCGGAGTTCTCCGGGCAAATCGTGGGGCGCCGTATGTATGTGTTGGGAAATATCGGAGATCTTCATGGACAGTACTTTTCTGGCAGGCCGATCTCCTCGAACTTAGAAAATTCACTGATGGATTTCTGGCGAGGTTGGACCTGTCACCTGGACGGTGGGTGTGCAAATCCAAACCAGAGAAGCCTCCTCGCCTTCCACTTTGAACAGTTTCTTCCTTGTTGTCATTTGAGGAGTTCCAGAGTGGGGTTTTCCTTTTCTTTTCTCTGCCGGAGTATGGATGGTGCAGCAGCCTTCAGCGAGCTTATTCTAATATAGATCGAAATGCAAAATGAACGTTTCATTTCGGAGACCTTTCATATCTGCTTCCTTCGGCGACTGAGAGTGCGCGTGAATAATTTATTCCGAGTGCCAAATGCAACTAGCATTTCTTGAAGAAATTAAGGAGTTTGGTCTATGGAATGCTCTGATTTTTATTCATTTTCTTTTGTTTTAGGGGGCAGGAAGATGTGTTTGAAATCAATGGAAACTTAATAACCGGGGGGGGGGGGGAAGGAAATCAAAGAAATAATCCAGCCAAACCTTCTTATAATAAAACAGCTAGTGTTAATAATTCAGGACTCCCAAATAAACAAATCATTGGATTATATCGCAATATGAGAATTGATGCATTTCAGCGGCAATCTGGACAGACAGGGCAATAATATTTTATTTCACCTTCCAATAAATTATCCCAGAGAAAAGTTCTCATTTCAAGTGGCTCTTTGTATTGCTTACTTGTAAGGCGAGGTGCTTCCGCCCTCCCCCATCGCGTTAATTTTCTTTTTGCAGTTCTAACAACTCTAGTGATGAAATTAATTAAAAAGTAATATTTCTTCCCCCTTGCTGATATAAAAGCAAGACGGTGGAAACTGAATTAACTGTCAACATTTCCTCCAGATTTAATAAAAAACTTTGTGGATTCTAAAGCCAAGAAAAGCCCAACTTTGGTCATTCCCCTTCTTGATTCCTTCTCAGTTTATTTCCTCCCCCTCCCCCACCAATAATCTATTTTTGAAACCAGCAGCAATTTTTTTTTAAAAAAAATAAAATATAATATGTGTGTGTTTGTAGGATGTATGTGTTTTTGTTTTTGCCAAATATTACCACTTAAGATCCCCATCCATAGCCAAAGGAACATTATTACCAGTAAAATAATAGCCTGGAAACACAGAAACTATGTTTTACTTGCTGTTTTGAAACAAAGTTGCTGCTTTAAAGAAATATGTTTGGGTCCAGCCTATGTTAGTCACACTTCAAGCCCCTCTGAAATCAATAGGTGTAGTTAGTCATGACTAACTTGCCCCACTGTTTTCAATGGGAGTAAAACATGACAACCTTAGCCTGGATCCAACCTATTGTCCATTACAACTATTTCCCTTTGAGTTTCTCACTTTCTAAATGTACTTATGCACAAGTAATCCCAATTTATTATATGACATTTATTCATGAGGAGATGCTCACAGAATTTAAAGGAGCCCGTTAAGAACAAATACTTTGCTGGGGTAAATATCCTTTGAGTTTCACTGTGGAAATGTCCCTAAAAGAAAGGCCCCTGGACATATGTACACAATTAAAACCTGCATGGTAAGTAATTAGTGCACAATTAATTTATTGCTTTTTAAAGATCAACACGATGATAGTTTACACTTTATTCTCTGGGAGTTTTCTGTTTAGGTGAGAAACTGATTCGATTTGCAAATGCAATCTCTGAGTTGGCTGTATTTTCAGAAAATAAGACCAGACCCATTTGAGTGGCATCTGTCACCTCTTCTCACCACTTTTACATATTAGGGATGGGCTGAAGTTAAAATAAAGAAAACAAACCAGAGATACTTTTCCCCCCCCTATTACAATCCCATGCTGTTCTTCGAATCCACCACAAGTTTAGACTGTGAATGTAAATACAGGTATCATAGGGCATAATGTAGATTTTGTACAGCCTGCTACCAACAATATTTATTAAGAAGTAAGTCTGTTTAGAAGAAGAATAACATTATTTATTTATTTATTTATTTATATCCCACCTTTCCCCAAATACTGGGCCTTATGGCAGTTTACAAGATTAAAACATGTACAATTAAAACATATAAATATAAATTACAAAAGTTAAAATAGAATTAAACGTACAGTAAAATTAAAAACATGTCAATTTTTTTAAAAAAACTGTAACAGATTAAAAGGGGGGATGAATCCAATACATTAACACAGGTCCAGTTTAGTTCCAAAAGTCTGCTGAAACAAAAAAGCTTTTGCCTGCCTCCGAAACTGTAGCACAGAGGGAGCCAGCCTAGCCTAGCCTCCCTGGGAAGGGAGTTTCAGAGCCTTGGAGCAGCCACTGAAAAAGCGCTCTCCTGCATACCCATCAGGCGTGTCTGGGATGTTGGTGAGACAGAAAGAAGGCCTCCCCAGAAGATCTCAGAGCACGGGCAGGCTCATATGGGAGAATACGGTCTTTCAGATAACCTGGACCCCAGCCATAGAGGGCTTTATAGGTGATAACCAGCCCTTTGAATTGTGCCCAGAAACAGACCAGAAGCCAGTGAAGCTGTTTTAACAGAGGAGTTGTATGCTCCCTGTAACCAGACCCAGTCAACAATCTGGCTGCAGCTCTTTCAACCATCTGAAGTTTCCAAACAGTCTTCAAAGGCAGCCACCTGTAGAGCACATTACAGTAATCCAATCAGGATGTAACTAAGGCATGTGTCACTGTGGCCAAGTCCGACATCTCAAGGAATGGGCACAGTAGGTGCACTAGCTTTAACTGTGCAAATGCACTCCTGGCCACTGCCAAAACCGGGCATCCAGGCTCAGGGCTGAATCCAGGAGTACACCCAAGCTGTGGACCTGTGTCTTCAGGGGGAGTGTAACCCCATCCATCACAATCCCTATTCCCTGATCTGCCTTTCGACTGACCAGGAGCACCTCTTTCTTGTCAGGATTAAGCTTCAGTTTGTTTGCCCTCATCCAGTCCATTACTGCCAACAGACACCAGTTTAGCACAGAAACAGCTTTCTTGGAATTGGTTGGAAAGAAGTAGTAGAGCACACTGGTGGCACCGCACCCTAAAACTCCAGACAACCTCTACCAATGGTTTCATGTATATATTAAACAGCATGGGGGATAAAACAGAGCCCTGAGGGACTTTACAGGCCAACGCCCAAGGAGTCAAACAGGAGTCCCCCAGCACCACCTTCTGGTTCCGCCCCTCCAGGAAGGATTGGAGCCACGGTAAGAAAGTGCCTCCAAGTCCCATCCCAGCAAGGCAGCCAAGAAGGATACCATGGTCGATGGTATCAAACACTGCTGAGAGGTCCAGCAGAACCAATAGGGACACACTCCCCCTGTCCAGTTCCTGGCGTAGGTCATCTACCAAGGTGACCAAAGCTGTTTCTGTCCCATAACCAGGTCTGAAGCCAGATTGAAATGGATCTAGATAATCCATCTCATCCAGGAATCCCTGGAGTTGAGAGGCCACCACATGCTTCAATACCTTGCCCAAGAATGGAATATTGGAGACTGGCTGGTAATTATCCAATATGGTGGGATTCAAGGAGGGCTTTTTCAATGTAGGTCTTACCGTTGCCTTCTTCAAGCAGGCTGGCACCCTGCCTTGGTGAAGGGAAGCGTTGACCACTCTACTTACGCACTCAGCCAGTTATCCTCTGGCTGCTTTTATAAGCCAGGAAGGGCAAGGATCTAGCATACATGTAGTGGCTTTCACATCTCCTAGGATCCTGTCCACATCATCAGGCTGTACAAATTGAAAAGTATCCTAAGGTTGCAACTCTGTGGCCATTTATACAAATGCATTCCCATCTGTCTCCAGGGGATTACACCAGGTGAACTGGTGCATTATTTATGCCAGGAGTGGCATAGGAAGCTAGATCTTAATCTACTGGTAGATCTCTGGATGATTTGCAATGGATTTCACTCCTAATTGGTTTAACAATAGCAACATTATACTGGACTGTTTTTTGATTTATTTATTTATTTATTTATTTATTTATTTATTTATTTATTGCTAAGGGATTGTGAACTTCATTTAGTTCTGCTACTCAGAATAAATTCCTGGGTTTAGAATTCTTTAATTCTAAGTGCATGTATTTTGCCCCAGGTTCTGGATAGTGGAACTTGGGGTTTTAGTAAAAACAACAACAAAAAGCTTGAACTCTACCCTCCCTTCATTTATTTAGCTATAGGTGTAGCCTTAGCACCCATAGCTACGGCTGCCCCACATATTTCATGAAACAGCATGAAGCTTCATGGGTATCATGTGTTTCAAAAATAAGATACACAAAAAAGAATTCTAAAGACACCCAACATCCTATGCAGCCATTAAAATACTGTAACCCATTGGCTAGTTTTGAAATCCAAACCATTTGCCATTTTAAAACATGAAAAGAAAGAGCCAATAACTCTTTCATAAAACAAGTCTGGGCGTTTAATCAATCCAGGAGGCAAAATCTTTTCTAACCTTAACCCTATCCCTCATATTAATGCAAAGAAAATGAGGTTGTGAAATCAGTTCTTAGAACCCCCCGTTTTTCTTTTTCTTTCTTTCTTTTTTAAAAAAATCGCATTGAGTTCATGTTCTTCCTTCTAGAACCAATGCTCAACTGCAGGTTCAAAAAGGCACTTCTAAACACAAGAATAACTCATCTGACAAAGAAGAGTTTGTTTACAATTGTGTTATTCTCTCCTTTTATATTAACTGTAAGGAGGGGGGAGTACTTGGGGTTTTATGTGAAAAAAGAAGCCTGGCTAAATTTCGGAGTGTGTGGGCATTCAGAACAGGGTCTAGTTTCCCCATTTAAAAATGTTAGTGGAACGTTTACTGCTTCTCTCTCCTTTGATAAAGTTACTCCCTTAAAGAAAAATACAGCTGTCACTAATCTCCTCTGGAAGCACTGAGCCCATTGTTATTTACTTTAGACACAGATAATGTTGACAGAGATTTGGAGTTAAGAAGGCAGTCAGACCAAGAATGCATGCAAATGGGCCTCTTTGCAGCTGGACACATCTCAGGAGGACCCACCCGGTCCAAGTTTGGGGTTTTCCTCACAGGAGAAAAATGAAGGTGAGTCTCTATGGCTCTTCTCTCCAAGCATTTTTTCTTAGGAGAATTTACCCTAATGGAAAGAAGTGCAAGAATTCAAGCTGTGTTTCTGATGCCCAACTGCAGGTAATTATTAGCAGGGCCAGACCAATACATTTGGCTGCCTGAGATGAAGAATAAAGGCTCCCCACTTCCATTCCATGTACAAAACCCAACTGCATCATGCAGGTGAATCTTTCTTCAACAATGATGCTGAGACAACACCCTCTACAACCCCTGAAGGCAACAGGCTTAGGGGGTGCAGGACAGGCTTTCTCCTCCTAACACTTTGTTGTCTGAGGTAACCACCTCACTTTGTCTAATGGTAGAGCCAACCCTGATTATTAGTTTCATTTCATGCAATTAGATAAATTTATTCATAGAATGGAAGGCCTGGAAGAGACCACCTAAAGGTCACATAGTTCTGTTTTCACTTGCATCGAGGCAGCCTCCTTCATAGCTGCTCTATCTCAACACAGTAGTTTTCAAACTGTTTTCTGAGGAATCATGGGTTTCCTTGAAAACTTAGGAGATCAGAAATGGCAGACAAGATTCCGAGAAAGACACCTCCCCACCCCACCACCACTAGTACTGACTATTATCTTGCTTCCTGCAATGGGCAACTGAGAGGGTATGTTGGGGGTATCTCAGTTCATTCATGGTGATCCTCAACAAACCTGGCCTGAATGTTCACATGCTCCCAAATCCTCTGCAATGCCCAGGGGTTCCATGGCAGTCAAATTGACACGGAAAGGGTTTTCTAAAAGTAGAACGTTTGAAAACCAACCATGGCTCTCACAGATTGAGCAGTGTGATCCCATTCTAGATAACAACTTTCCACAAACAGATATAGCAGGGACTACCCTGGTGCATTTTGTTGCTTATAGGAGGTTGCTAACCCAAATAAATGATGTGATCCTGGGTTTGCTTACATGTTCAGTGAATCTTGGGATTTTGCAGCATTTTTTCCCTTTTTTGTTTGTTTGTTTTTAATAAGAGGAGGTCCACTGCAAAAATCCAGGCAAAAAGCTATATGGTCATTGCAAATGACATTCTTTGAACCTTTGTATTTTTAGCTAATAATGATCACATCCTTTATATGCTGCCCATATGGTTTATTGCAGTATAATCTGAGTATTTATTTATCACATTTATACCCCATCTTTCCTCCAAGAACCTCAGTTCAAAAGCTCACAACACCAAACATCATACTCTAAACTTAGAATTTTGCTGAGATGTTAGCTTTTCTAAGGCTGCATTCCTATGCACAGATTCTTGAGAGCACATGCCATCCCATTTAATTAGACTTATTTCCAAATGCATACCATTGCACTGCATGCCTTGTATTAATCCAATGAGACACTAAAAGCCATCTCAACTCAAAGGACTCGTTAATGAACAGCTTTCCAGGGAAAACAGGTTCTGTTTTCCTGATAGGAAATAGATTCCTTTCACTTCCCATATGACCTATCACACCCAATGAGATCAGCTGAAGAGGCCTGCTCTAGATCCCCATACCAAAGAAAACAGTGTGTGGGGGGGGTGGGGGGGGAAAGAAATAGGTTCTTATGTCTTTGAAATCTGTTCCCCAGTGAACCCTGCAAACGCTTGACTCATCCTCCAGAAGCTGAAAGCGGTTGCTTAACTCTAATGGTTCCACCGGTGCAGAATGCCTTCTAGTTCTTCTGCTCCTAACTGTCACTCTTTTCCAGAGAGTTTCCTCTTCATTGGCTTTCCTCCCCTCAGCATACTCCACTTCTGCTTCAGCTGGCTGTTGCTCTTCAATCTCGTGTGCTTCTTGTTGTTGTTGCAGTTCCACCGTTCGGCCTAAGAACTCCTCGTCTTCTCTTATTCTTTGGAGGGTGGACACTCGCCGCTCAAGTCCTCTCACTTTTTCTTCCAAAAGTGCCACCAGCTTGCACTTGTTGCAGGTATACGCCATGTTGAGCTCAGGCAGAAACACGAACATTGCACACCCTTTGCAGGTCACCACCTCTAGGGGCTCCTTTCCATCCATACTGTCTATTCCTGCTTTGTTTTTTCCCTTTCTGATTATAGTGGAATTGCCTTTGCTTTGTCCTGTCCTCTCTGAAGGTACACAACTATATGAGAATGTCTTAAGGGAAAATAAGATTTTGGGTTTTGTGTGTGTGTGTGTGTGTGGTTTTATGGGGTTTTTTTCTCTTTACGTTTTTCTTCCCCCCCTTTGTTTTTTTTTCTTTCTTAGAGGCCTCCCCCTTGACCTCCCCTGTCAAACTCCTGTTTGCTCGCTCTCTGTTTGCTCACTCTCTGGGAACTGGCTTACTTTTCTAGCTTCTTCTTAAACTGGGCCAGCTGCTCTTCCCTGCTTCTGCTCAGCTCCAAGTCAGGAAACAGAATGAGGTCACTGGGAGGCCAACAACAATCAACAGCAATCAGGCCACTGATTGCTGAGTACAAAGTACAATCAGCAATCAGGCCACACACCCTTCAGGTCCTGCAGCAACTCTCCACACTGACCCTCTTCACTCAGCACTCAGGAGCACATGGCAAGCACACGGCCTCTTTGAATTGGCAGCCTCCTGGATTTCCTTGAGGCTTCTCTTCTTCCCCTTTCCTTGGTCTCTTCTTCCCCTACACTCCCCCTGTCAAACTCCTGTTCGCTCTTCCTGTTCACTCGCTCTCTGTTCGCTCTCTCTCTGGGAACTGGCTTACTTTTATAGCTTCTACTTGAGCTGGGCCAGCTGCTCTTCCCTGCTTCTGCTCAGCTCCAAGTCAGGAAACAGAACACAAAATTGGGTGGGATAGCTAAAGACAGAAACAAACTTCAAAGTGATCTTGATAGGCTGGAGTGCTGGGCTGAAAACAACAGGATGAAATTTAATAGGGATAAATGCCAAGTTCTACATTTAGGAAATAGAAACCAAAGGCACAGTTACAAGATGGGGGATACTTGGCTCAGCAATACTACAAACGAGAAGGACCTTGGAATTGTTGTAGATCGCAAGCTGAATATGAGCCAACAGTGCAATATGGCTGCAAGAAAGGCAAATGCTATTTTGGGCTGCATTAATAGAAGTATAGCTTCCAAATCACGTGAGGTACTGGTTCCTCTCTATTCAGCCCTGGTTAGGCCTCATCTGGAGTATTGAGTCCAGTTCTGGGCTCCACAATTCAAGAAGGACACAGACAAGCTGGAGTGTGTTCAGAGGAGGGCAACCAGGATGAACAGGGGTCTGGAAACAAAGCCCTGTGAAGAGAGACTTGAAGGAACTGGGCATGTTTAGCCTGGAGAAGAGAAGATTGAGGGGAGATAGCACTCTTCAAATACTTAAAAGGTTGTCACACAGAGGAGGGCCAGGATCTCTTCTCAATCCTCCCAGAGTGCAGGACACGGAATAACAGGCTCAAGTTAAAGGAAGCCAGATTCCAGCTGGACATCAGGAAAAACTTCCTGACTGTTAGAGCAGTACGACAATGGAATCAGTTGCCTGGTGAGGTTGTAGGCTCTCCCACACTAGAGGCCTTCAAGAGGCAGCTGGACAAGCATCTGTCAGGGATGCTTTAGGGTGGATTCCTGCATTGAGCCGGGGGCTGGACTCGATGGCCTTGTAGGCCCCTTCCAACTCTGCTATTCTATGATTCTATGATTCTATGACTCTACAGACTTTTAGAAAGCAGGAGAAAGTACTTACTCCTAGCCCCAGTTTATAAAGTGAGATGTGTATATTCATTTTATATTGAAGACCTTTGATGCAGAATTTTTTATGGAGTTGTCACAATTCAACACAGGTTTATATGCATGCAAAGACACTGAAAGAAATGTATTAGAGCCTGTTCAATTCTGTATTGGATTGTGATGGTTATGTTTATGAAGTTTATGTTTATGATCTTTGTGGGATTAAGGCATCAGTCTAAACACACTTACTAGGGAGTAAGCCCCATTGAGACCAACATACACTGCATGAGTAGTTACATTTTTTGTATTTGCATTCTATTGAGGAAGCCTTTGGTACTGAAATGCCTTTGACATTTGAAAGAAAAGCAGTACAGAATTCAATACATAAATTGATACATTCATATTCTGCAGCTATACCCATAAGTGGTGGTGCTCAGCAGCCTACTGCAGCCTCTACAGCACATTTTCCTCTCCCCCCTCTTTTCCTATTCTCCATCACTTGATAGAATCGATTAAGAAACATCACCCCTTTTGCAGTAAGATACAGGCTTTTGTGGTTATTCTCTTATGTATATGTCTAGCTTATTATTCATTTCCTTTTAAGCAGTGCAATAATGAGCTTGCCCTGCATCCCTCTGCAGCTTGTCCTCCTTCTATTGACATCTCATTACCTGCAGGATTTAGCTTTGACCTTAATTTGCACACTTTTGCTCTCCCACTGGTATTTGTGTTAAACTCTCATACTTTCTAGCTTAATGGCAGGGGAGCTGAAACAGAGGTTTGCATCCTTCCTCATAGTGAGCGCCCTATTTCTAATTTCTTGGGGGAGGGCAGGGTGGAATCTATCCAAGTCTCCCGAAGGACAACAAAGGCAAATTAAAGATGGGGAACTCATGTGGCAGCAATCACTTTAATCCTACTTCTGGGAACAAAGAGGGAATAGTACCACATGCATGTAGATGTGTGTCCTATTGGCCTCTAGTGCTGTCATTCAGGACAACAACAAATGAGGGGCATATTATCCACAGTTTCAACTTCCTGTTCTTTAAAAGAGAGTTGGAGAAATTTGCAGTGGAGAAGGCTATCAATGGTCCTGAGAGCCATGTGCTACCTCCAGTGAGTAAGCCTATATATACCTGTTACACATAGGGATGTCAGAGAAATATGAAACGGATTGAAATGAGTTCAGATTTCTTGTGATTGGGTCCATGGATTCCGTGTCAGACTAGTATCTGCAAGCCACAAGGAATCTGTGGACATGTGTGTGTGTGGGGGGGGGGGAGAAATTGTTTGTTTGTTTGTAAACTATGAAGTTTACATAAATTCATAGACAACACCACAAGTGGGTTTTTGTTTTTTTTACAAATCTCAGGAATTAGAGGACCAATAGCGGAAGAGACCCGAACCTTGAAAAATAATCAGAATTTAATAAAAATTCATTCTTTGCACAGTCCCTGCCCGAGAAAGCATGGCTGCAGCTCACACAAAAAGTGTCAAAAAATGGTGCCAAGAAAAATAAACAAATTGTTATTTTAAAAAGCAGCAAAGTGTTACATAAATTCTGTACCTCTGTGAATTGCCATGGAATTTGCATTCTTCCGTATGGATTTATTTACATTATTTTTGAAGTGGGAAAAAAATCTGCTTGCTTCATTTTGTGAATGATGGAGCAGAAAAGTATGTACAATCCATGGAACTTGGGCCAAACAGTTTAAAAAACATCCAAACATCCCTATTCACACATGACCAAAAAAGGGGAAATATATCACCCCTAAAAAGGACAATAATTTAAATAGAAATAGGAAACATCTCAGCATAGTTGGGAAGCCTGGCCATGGGTGATTTCAAGTGACTCTTTTATTATGCAATCACCCTACTGCATTCACAGAATTTAATTGGGGGGGGGGTTGAGATGATGATGTCTTCCATTCGTAACCCTCTTTTGTATTCCCATCACTTCTTCTGCCTCTTTTCTTATTGAAGAAAATCAGTTAGGCAGGGAGGCAGAATAGCTGTACGATGCCATCTCTTAGACGGTGCTAGGAGCCCTCCATCTGGATATGGAATTCACTACTACAACATGTAGTGCTGGCCACCAATTTGGATGGCTATAAAAGAGAGTTGGAAAAATTAGTGGTGAAGAAGGTTATCAATGGTCCTGATAGCCATGTGCTACCTCCAGCGAGTAAGCCTATATATACCAGTTGCTGGGGAACATGGGCAGGATGGTTTCCAATTTAATTCCTATATACCAGGGATAGCCAAAGTTTGAGATCCACCAAGCCACAGATCTCAACACTTTACATTTCAAGAGCCCCCAAGATGTGCACAGCCTCCACGCACACATTCAATGTTCATGTTGTATTAATAGTATAAATTAATATGATCATTTTAAACTTAGAGTATCATAGCTAATTAGAACGAGAGGCCTTGTTGCTCTCCACACTTTAAGTCTTTTGAAATACAGTCAATATAGGCAAAGGCCTTGGAGGGGGGAAGATTTCCTTTCCTTTCTATGCTATCCTACACCTCTTAGGCAACTGCTTCTGTCCAGGGATAGGGGAGAAATTGGAATGGTTTGCATTTTATCTAATTTTACACTTCCGGATCAATACACTAACCAAAAGTCAGCTATCCTTCAAAATTTGCATTTCTCCAAATTTTACAATGGAGCTCTCTAAAAAAGAAACAAACAACGTACAAAACTGCATATATTAGGAGAAATTGTGCACAACAATATGTATATGAGTGAAAATAATGTTAAAATGCTTTATATTAGGAAAATTGCTTGCAAAAGTGTTAGGCAAAATGGACAGTTAGTACTGCTGGGGGAGAGGAAGAGCATTCCAATGCCCAGGAATTAAAATCCATCTATTTCCTCCCAGCAAGAAATACTATTTGGTTGCAGCTTTTTTATTTGTTGTTACTCGTCTTAACGCTTTACTATATCAGCCTTTCCCAACTGGGTTCCCTACACGAGTTTTGGAGTACAACTCCATCAGCCCCAGCTAACTTAGCCAGTGGTGAGGAATCATGGGAGTTGAAGTCCAAAACATCTGAGGACGCCTGATTGGGGAAGGGTGCACTGTGTTTTATTTTTATTATGGTTTTATGCTTTGAACTTTTGGTAAACAGCATTGGTTGGTTCCAGAAAGGTAGTATAAAAGTATAATCAATGCAAATGCAATGCAAATGCAATACCAAAATGCACCAAAACCTCCTGGCACTGACAAAAATTATACAGTTTTTCCCACAGACCTTTTAAAAAATTCTCAAAGTTTGGGATGAAGTGAATATAAGACTGGAAAATGAGAAAGGGGGAGATAATGAAATGGACAGATTTGTCCATCCTTGTCTCTGTCTCCTCCTTCTCTCCATGCTTCTTCAGCAACTTCCCTCTTCTCTCTCCTGCAGGCTCTCCCTGCCTCTTCAATTACTTCTTGCCTTTCCTGCATGACAGATGATCCCCTTTGCCTTGAGTGGCGTACACTGCTCAGGGTCTGCAGAGGACCAGGGTTGCCTGGTCTTTTGACCTGTAGGAGAGCCTTAAAATGCAGGGATGTTGTTGTTGGTTTATGAAACACCTGCAGTGTCAAAGAGTTGCACGCAGCTCTTGAGACACAGTTTGGTCACTGCCTCTCTATACTACTGTATGTCCTGATAGTGAACTCATTCTCTTAATGTGGATCCTTATATAACCAAAATGGCACCATTCACCCACAAGAGGGAGGTGTTAGCAGGCCCAGGGGAACTCCAAGTTTTGCAGAAATATGAAAAGAGGAAAATTTAAGAATGGGGGATCTCAAAACAGCCCCATGAGAGTTAAGCATTGAAAGGAACTGAAATTTATTTATTTTATTAAAACATTTGTATCCTGCTTTATATCACTGGGATCTCAGGGTGCTGTATGGATAAAATTGACAGATTTGTTCCTCTCTAGCCTCAGGTATGGATCCTGAAAGAGATATGGGAAATAGTCAGTGTAGGCTGGTGGCTCTGATGACAGTGGGAAGGCAAATTCACTCCAGATTTCTTTCAGAACCAGTCATAATTCTAAAAGAGCTATCTAATGTGCACACATTTGAGAGCTCCTTTAGGTTTCTAAACCTTTAGGTTTCTAAACCACCCCAATGACATCAGAGCCACCAGCGTCCACTGGAAATTGTCAGTCTTCTACAAACTCTGCCCAGTTTGTCTCATTTGTGGGCTTCCTTCTGGCACTGTGGCAAATTTTGCTCTTGTAACCAAGTATCCCATAAGATTTCCCTCTTACTATCCAAATCTTTATACAACAGTCCTTTGGGTTCCTAGGCATCAGAGCTGTAGATGAAGCTTCTGGAGAACACTGTTGCTTCCCCCCACATGACCCACACAAAGCAAAAACAGGCATTTCCAATCACTCAAAGAAGGAGTAAACATGCCCCACTGATTTCCCTTTGAGCCCTGTCCTTGAAACCATGGATGGATACAGCCTGTAGTTCTCAAAATGTTTTTCCCATCACCCCAGGCACAGGGCTGTTTGCAAAACTAATCATGATCATAAATAATAATTAATAAGGAGAAATAATGAATAATAAATATCAGACACCCCATGGCCAAAAGCCCCTTGGGACGTCACACTTATCTAATTAACAATATGCACAATTTACTGCACAAATAAACTATGAGCAGAGATCAAGAGCTCCAAAGGAAAATGACAAATGGGAGAGGTGAAAATGTGAACAGTTGTCAAATCCCCAAGATAAAGACATTTTAGCACTTTCAATCTTCACATCTAAACCAATCCCTGGTTATATTGCTCTTTTCTCAATTCATTGTGTGGGTGTTGGTATGTCCTCCCCACTCCTTTCAACAGATATGTTAGATAGTTACAAGGCAAACCAGGCTGCCAGAAGGTCAGAATGACGAGGGACTTCCCTCAACATAGAACTTGATGGAATGCTACAGAATGGTGGCAGTTCTCTAAACGAATTGTTAAAGAAGTATTTTAGTGTCACCTCTGTAATGGATGGAGGACCTACCACTGTAAAATGAGTATGTACAATAAGGAGATCAGTTGGACTCATATGGGTCTAACTACAGTGCAGGCATGAAAACCTACATTGTGAAGCAATCAAGCCTAAGCTAAAATCAGCCCCACGTTGGTTTCACAGAGCATCGTCCATGCCCAACATATTTACCAAGCATGCAGTAAACCCATCAAATAGAAATGTGGTGATAGAAATGGGGGAAGTTTGTTTCACCTTTGCACGAGATGTGCTGCCACCACCCAATGGTACCATCCCCATGCTATGCCATATCTTCCATGTGGTTGCTCTCCTGCCATATGTTTCTTGTCTGCATAAGTCATAGATTCCATTCTAGAGTGCCCACTTTTGATGCTGATATGGCAATGATTTGGCTGTACAGATTTAGGCATGTGAGGGTGTACCCTGCTGAAGCTTGGCTGAAGGATGGATCAGAACTGCTTCATCATTGGTGGGGTGAAACGTCCATCAACAAGGTCCTGAGAGCATCTCTACACAAGGCATTTATCATGTACTTGTGATTGTTTACTCATAAACGTCCTTTTCATGACATTGTCAATATCCAATGCTGCAAATGTTGTTTTCAAGTGATAATCCTCCATTTTAAACTCACTGAAAATGCAGTAATAAACCTAAATTTCACAATAAAGCAGTGCCATCTGCTGGTGGTATCAATGAAACATATGGGAGGAAACTGGCAAAAACAAGGGGAGGGGCAGCACGTGTATTTTGCCTATCATAAAACATTGGAAGACTACAGAAGAGATAGCCACAGTAAGGCTGAGGGATTTTTTCCCTAAATGTGGAGAAGGCATAGATCTATGGTCAGTGGTGCCCTCGCATGTGATAGGTCAAATAATGGGGCATTCCAGTGGCAGGGCAGGGCAGGGCAAGGTGGTAATGTGTTCTCTTTTAGAGAGGACAGTCCTCTCTTTGAGGGGTTGCCAGAGGTCATCTCTTATGTCCTCTTTTTTGGCAAATCAGAAGTGGCCATCCTAGAGCAGTAAGTCCCCTAGAACACTCCTGGAGGAGGCCCCAAACCTATGCCAGCTTTGACCTACCCTAGGTATTTTCCCTCCCATTAGCTCCAAAGAGAGTAGAGTGAGGTGGGTGGGAAATGAACCACCAGAACAGGGAGGGCAAAAACACACCACTGCACCTTCTGCCCTGGCTGCTGTGAGCCAGCATGGCTCTGGATGTGGCAGTGGCTCCACAACAGATCTTTCTGTATCCTCTGTATCATGGCTCTGTGGTAGAGCTGTTGCTTTGCAAGCAGAAGGTCAGAGGTTCAATTCCCAGCATCTCTGGAATCTCCAGGTAGGGCAAGAAAAACACATGCCTGAAAACCTGAAGAGCTGCTGCCAGTCAGTGTTGACAATACTGGGCTAGATGGACCAATGGCCTGACTAAGGCAGTTTCCTACATTCCAATGTTCCTCCTCCCTTGGTAATAAGCTCTGCCCAACTGTCCATTTAATGCTTCCTTCAGCAGTGGACTTGACCTCACAGATGAGATGGTTAATTAGATTTTAAAACTTTTGGTGATAAACATCTATTAGTTGTTTTTTCCAGTGTAAAATGGTAAACCATGGCTGGGGAATGTGCTGTTCTTGTAAGGCTACATTCCATCAGTAATCATCTGTCAGGGGCTGAAGCCAGTGGAAGTCACATCCAGAGCCCAAAGTGGGTGGGGCTGCCCCCTTTTCTTTCCTTCTCCTCCCCCTTCTTCTTTTCTGCCCACCCCCCACTCATTTTTCCCCTCTCCCTCCTTTGCATTTGCTCCCACTTTACTGGGGACAGAAGGTATTTTTGCCAGAGGTTTGAACTGATCATTTGCAGAATGTTTTTAAAGTTAGGTTGACAGCCCC
Source organism: Elgaria multicarinata webbii (assembly GCF_023053635.1). Lineage (NCBI taxonomy): Eukaryota > Metazoa > Chordata > Lepidosauria > Squamata > Anguidae > Elgaria > Elgaria multicarinata. The sequence continues at coordinate 57,398,093 of NC_086178.1, read as the reverse complement.
ATGCAGTCTCAGGACTGCCAGTTGCCCACTCCTGTTATAAACAATGAAGCATCCCATCCTGAATTAGGCAATACAATGTAATTGCTGAAGTAATTTGTGACTCCCTAATTTGTGACTCTGACAGTTATGTCATTTCTGAAAATACAAAATCCAGCTGTTACTCAGAGCTGTCTCCATCCTTAGGCAAAACACACAGGTTCCTCAGTAGGTGGGAAACAAAAGTAGAAAGAAACTAGACTGTTTTTATATCAAAAAAGCTGGAGATAATTTTAGATGTTGTGCTAGGTAAAAAAAAAAGGGGGGGGCAACAGCTGTATTTTATATTTTCAAAAATGGGGGATTATCCATTGTTTGTTCAATTCTTTGTCCCAGCAGTCCCAAGGGCAGTCTCCGCTCTTACCTGAATCCTTCACATCACCTGGTAGAGCCCAGTTTGAATGTATGCAAACCCACCTCCAACATTTCATCTTAAGACCATGCAGACTTCATAACTTTCAACATCATCAGTCTTTCCCTTCTGCTCTCCCCCATCTCACCTCAACCTGCTTTTTGCCTGATAAAGAGATATGGAGATCTCAAAAGCATGTACATTTTTGGTAGCCTATAAAAATCCTAATATGGATTTTGGCATTTTTTTCTTATGACCAAAGTGACTATCTTTGCTTTAAGTTTAATTAGTCATCTGAAGTCAGTCAAAGGTCATTAGCCTTCTCAGACAGTGTAATTACAACATAAGCCCTCTTGGACATGGATCACATTTTGTAAAACCAAAGCAGAGGACCTCACTCTTTAGGAGAACTGAAAAGCTCTTGGAAACATTTATATCTAACCAAACGGCCACAGATTATTAGTATTAGTATTCACATGATTACCCCTTCCTCTAAGGAGCTCAAGACAACATACATAAGGTTTTCTGCCTCTGTTGCTTCCTAACAACACCCTTGTGAGGTTAGGCTGAAATATAGTCACTGATAGCAGATCATCTCATAAGCTTCAAGGCTGAGTGGGGATTTGAGTATGGATTGCCCGAAACAAGACTGTCATTTCCTCCACTACTTACACACTAGTTCTTCTCACATGTGGCAGTCAGTCCCTGTATGTTTCACCTTCCAACTCAACAGTCTGATGCATGCTGGATAATTCATTGCCCACAGGCCATGATCAAAATTCTAAGTGAGGGCTGGGGCATCAAAACCTTGGGAGACAGGCAAGCAGTAGCTGGCATTTCCTTGTGACAATGACTCAGCAAAATTAAGGCAATGGGAAATGGAATGTGTTTTTCAGGAATACTTTGCAACTCATCCTTTGTGCTCAGAAACAAACTCGTTAGGGCATCAATACTGATTGCTTTCAGTGGGGGTAGGGGAGAAAAGTTAGGCTAATAAACATTCTTCTTTGCAGGAATTCATGTTTATGTTCACAAGGCAGATGTTATATAGTCAGTTCAGTTCACCAGTACAGCCATTATGTTCTATTTATGTTTCACTTTATTGTTTGTTGTGGGGGGAGGGGTATATATAAAAAAACATTTCTGTTATTGTTTCACTTTGGGAGAGGAGGAGAATATAATATATTCATCTTTATTATGCAAGGGGAAAATCTGTGCGAAGCATTTAATAAAATGCTGCTTCCCCATAGCTAGGAGTTAGTACAGTTAGCTATTCTTAAGTTAATGTTCCTATTAAAAATGGCTGGCGGTTGCACTGGCCAAAGCTAGCTTGGGCCAAGAAAAGACATGTTGCTAAATAAAACCATGTGCAGCATTTTATAGACTTCCTGATGAAAACCGTCAGCTTAGGCGGAAGCTCTGTTGGTACAGATGACTTTCTGTGCTGCTCTTCTTCTTTTGTTATTTTGGTTTTCAAGTGATCTTTGGAGGATGAGAAGAGGACCCTGGTGTCTCAAAATAGAAAGTTTCCATTAAAAAAGGCCCATTAATGTACAGATCTTCATGCCATGGTACCATGTGGTGACAAGCAACAAAATAATGGGAGTAAAAAAAATCCATGGAAAATAGATATATCAGTGATTATTAAAACTTACATGGAAGATAGATATATCAGTGAATATTAGCCAAGATAGTTAAGGCATACACTTCCTCGCCACAGATGTTGTTATAGCAGACATGTTTGAAGATCAGGGCTGGAGGATTCTGTTGGTAGCCTTGTACTGTTTGCACCAGTGTAGTACAGTGGCCAGAAGATTGGGCTTGGATGTGGGAAGGAAAAGGAAAGGAAAGGAACCTCTTGTGCAAGCACTGTCATTGCTGACTCTTGGAGGGATGCTAGCTTTCACTGACGTTTTCTTGGCAGGTCTTATAGCGGGGTGGTTTGCTGTTGCCTTCCCTGGCCGTTATTACCTTTCCCCCAGTTAACTGGGTACTCATTTTACCGACCTCGGAAGGATGGAAGGCTGAGTCGACCCGAGCCGGCTGCCTGAAACCAGCTTCCACTGGGATCGAACTCAGGCAGAGTGCATTGAGTGGCCTTGGGCAAGTCACTATCTATCAGAGTTGAGAGGTCAAACCTAATGGAGGCTGATAGCTCTGATGTCAGTGGGGTGGTGAATCTGCTCTGGGTTTCATTTAGAACTCTAAAGGAGCTATCCAAGGTGCAAACCTTGAGTAGCTCTCTTAGAGTTCTGACTGGTTCTGACTGAAAATCAGAGTGGATTCACTGCCCCACTGACATCGGAGCCACCAACCTCCATTGGACAAGCCTCTACTCTGAGCAAGGCATCTAAATATATACTCGTCTCTTTCAGCATTCCATAGGATCCACATTGGGTGTTCTCTGCCTTGTTCACATAATTTTAAAGGGATCCAGACATCATCTTCTTCCACTAATGAAGTAGAGAGTGCCCATAAAAGCTTATGCCATAATAAAATTGTTAGACTTTAAGGTGCCAAAATCATTGATTGATTGATTGATTGATTGATTGATTGATTGACAGCAATTTTATGCTGCTTTTCAGCCAAAAGAAAGCTCCCAAAGCGGTTTAAATAGATTAATAATAAGAAAATCCTGCCCTCAAGCTTACAACCTAAAAGATACAACACAAAAGGAAAGCAGATTGGATGGAAGGGGTGAGGGGAAGCAAAACTCATGCACCAGTTCTTCATTTCAAAGTTCTTATAGGTTTTCTTTCTAACAGGGAAGGGCAAAATGAGCTCCCTCCATCTGTTCCTTCCCTGTTTAATGAATAGGGCTTGGTTACTCTCACTCTTGTTGTGGTGGTCTTTCTGGGAAGCAGGCAGTGCAGCCTCCCAGTGGCCCTTGGTCCCGTGGCCAATGGATGAGGCCAAAGACTGCAGCCCAGGGGAATTCTCAGTTGGTGCGGGAGTTTAGCTGTCTTTCACTCATAACCCTCCCGCATTTTCCCATCATCACTTCTGCATCTTTTCTTATCACAGAAAATCTGTTAAGGAGGAAAAGATGGAATAGTTGCCCAATGCCTTCTAATTGGTCACGCTAGGAGCCTCTATCTGGAAGCACCCCAAATTCAACATTATCCCCACCAGGCTATTATGCTATAGCTCTGCACAACAGCTTGGTGCTCTTGCTGGAATAATTTTGCCACCCTGGTGCACAGAATTATCAGGTTGGTGTTGCTGCTAGGGTCATCATATCCATCCTGTAATCTATCCTCCCCTTACCTCCTTTGGATGATAGTGTCCCCAAATGCTCACAACAATACCAAGGGTGTACATCAGTCTTGTTGCAATGCAACATAGTGCAAATCACATGGGTCCAATGGGTCCAATGAATCCAGCCTCAGATAATGCTGGATTCATATCTGTAAGTTTTTCTTTCCAATTACTAGGAGGAAAACATGTTTTTCATGTTTAAGAGGAAAGTCACATCTATTGTATTTTTTAAAACATGCAATCATATCTCATCCAGTGGCATAATACCCATTTTACCAAGTTGGAACTAAGATGGAAAAATAATGCTTTGTCCAAAGCTCCATAGTGAATTCATAGCTCATTTTCTGGGTCCAGGTCCAGGTCCAGGTCCAAAATAATGCCATATGTCTATTGGAGCACACTGTGAATGCACATCTGAATATGTCACACAAGACTCCTCAAACAGAACCAAGCCATGGGCATGTATTAGATATACATTGTCTGCTGCAAGCAGCAGCACAGAACATATAACTGAAAGCACTAAACATGGAAGGAAAAATGGAGGAGCTGTAAGCAGCAAAAGATAAAGAGTCCCAATCAAAACTGGAGCCCACTGGCATAGCGGTTGGCATAAGAACAAGGAATGGCCAGGCAAAAACTGTAGAACCTGTAATAAAAGTCTATCCCCCTTTGAAAAATGTGCAGGGCATAAACGGAAAACATGTGTGCAGAGATTGAATGGTGTCTTTATTCAAGAGAAAGGGATGAGCTTTCTAGGACACAATAGACAGAGAAATAAGCAAGTGCCATTGATGCTTACTAAAATACAAGCCAATGACCTCTCCTCCCTGAGACCTATAGGAGCACACATGAAGCTAAAGCAAAGCGGCTCAAAGAAACCACAACACTTGAAGAGCAAAAAGGTGAGATTGAAATCCTACTGTACGTTCCTCGGCCAGCGGGTGTAGCTGTCACTCAGATACAATAGTAGAGCAATCACAGCAAAAAAACACATGTCAGCATCCACAAGAAAGCAATTAGCCTTGGACTCCCACATTGGTTGGGTTCACGGCCTAGCCGTGCAGCTGGGATGTATTGTGTAGGACTGAGAGATACTGTAAAAGTTCATATTCAAAGAGGAAATGGGGGCCTGAAAACAATCTGTGATCCCATAGAGATAGTTTTTTAAGATCGTGGAACTTGCAACTCCTAGGCAAAGAGGAAGGTTCCTGCAGTTGCAGATGCCAGGAGGCAAAAGGTAAGAGCCTGGGAACAGCTCTTCACGTCAGACCACTGAAGGCCAAGTGTGCTAGTGATCAGGAACATGTCAAGGGTAGGGATGTATAGGCACCTGCCAGGGGCCCTGAACCCGGCAGGGGCCCACTGACAAGAGCCCCTGGCGTTCCTCCTCCTCCTCTTCCTGCTCATTGCAACCTGCTTCTTTATTTACATCTCACTCTGGCCAGTCAATGCTGGGATTGAGAAGGAGGAGCAGTAGATGCCACTGTCCATTGCTCACTGCCTCTATGTCAAGCAAGCAAGCAAGCAAGTGGTGGAAATGATGAGGATGAAGATGAGGAGCAATAGCAGGTGGTGACAATGGCCATGAAAAGGTAGATTCACTGAGGGAGGGGGGCATTCAGGGTGTCTTGCCCAATAGCCCCCACAAGCCTGGAGTCAGCACTGCTAGCGATAACACAAAACCGAAAGCAATATGGCATTACTTATTGGGAGAGCAAAGGTCTAGCACCCAGGGAGATCAGACTGGGTTCAGAGTCTGTGGTTCTGGAATTGTGAGCCTTGCATCAGATTCCACCCTTGCAACATGGGAAGCTGCCTTATACCAGGTCAGACATTTTTTGACCATCTAACCCAGTATTATTTTCTCCCTGGTAGTGGCTCTCCAGAGTTTCAGGCATGAGTCCTTCCCAGCCCAGGGTTGGTATAGTTCCAGTGTGCTGTAGTGGGTTGCTAAGAGTGTTGGACTGGGACTCAGGAGATCTGGGTTCTAGTCCCCACTCAGCCACGAAGCTCACTGGGTGACTTTGGCCAAGCACTGACTCTCAGCCTAACCTGATTTCCAGTGACCCTGAAGCAGGCCTCTATAACCTTGCATAGCTTTTTGCAGTCTTGCCAATGACTACTGGAAGCAAAATAAATTATGCAAAGTTGGCAAATATATGCAAATTTTCTTAATGACACCTCTAGTTCAATGACATAATTTATTAACATAACATATACTGGCTGAAACTGAGCTTTTCTTGGTACAGAATTTGGGTTACCTTGGTGCAGGATGTTGAATTTTGTACACACAAAATAGTGTCAGTTATATCCTAGCATAAGAGCAGCTAGGATCTTGTGGCAACTAGAAAAAATGGGATTGGGAAAAGATGGATGTACCAGCTGTGGTCCAACACATACCATAGACATGTGGGCCACCTAAGGAAAGCAAAATGAAATAAAATAAAAGGGCATGATACTGCCACATTGATTTCTATGGGAGAGATTTCTAAGCACTTCCTTAACCTTTGCACTAAGGGCAATGGACCTTAGAAGTGCATAATGCTGGACAGATCTCTCCCAAAGAATTCATAAATAAGACCTGCATGGCATGGCAGCTTTCATGGACAGACCTCTGTTTTCTTCTAGGGCCAGTCTCAGCAACCTGAAGTGGAGTGATTTGATGCAGCTCTGTTTATGTGTCACAAATCGGCTGTGAATACCATGGTGGTTGGCTAAGTCCCAAAGTGCAGAGTGTTCCCAAATGGCAGGCCCTTACGCAAGTGATACCCACCCCCCATGTTGAGTGGGCCTGCCAGTGGCAAGTCTTGCAATGAAACAAGCAATGGTTGATTTATGCACCGGAGTCTCGGCTGTGCCTCTTCCAGCAGAGCTGAAGTGCCGGTTTTCCTGTACTGGGCCCCATCATGGTGTGAGATTCTGCCAAAGTGCGAGTGAGATGTGCGGTGGGGAGTGTATCAGGGGTGGTATTGTCTACACACAAATGCTCAACTTTATGTACTTTTAACTAGAGGTGTAACAGATGGTTCCGTTTCAGTCCAAGCAGTGGAGAACGGTGCCCATTCTGCCTGTAGCCAATCAATCCAGCCACTCTGGGGGAAAACGGCAAGCTGGGCTTGGAAGTCTGGCTGCCAGCAATCCAGAGGAAAAGCTCTTACACAGGCTAATGTGGTCGGCTGCCATGTGAAACTGTGGAAACGAGGAGGATGGGATTAAAAATACATCAACGCAAACAACCTCATGCTGGGCTTTGGTCAGGAATAATGGCGGAGAGAGGGGGAGAGCAGCCACCATTTGGAAAATTAAAAAATGTGCTTTGGCCTGAACCATTAACACCCGATCATTTTAAACTGGCAGGCATAAGGGGAAGGGAAATTAACTACTTTACGAGAAGAGAGCTGCCAACAGAGGAGTAAAAATTTGATGTTGCACAAAATGGCTGTAGCAGGTTGTCTTGGCCTTTAAAAAAGCTTAAGCATCTGCACAGGGCTGTTGGAGCCAGCCTTCACCGTTAATTGGCAGAGCAAAGCAAGGCCCTACCCTCCTCATCTCTTTGTCTGCCTGTCTGCACTGTAATAACTTTTTGGATCTGGGTCAAATCCATTCAAATACTTTAGCAGATGCCCTGAGCATCAATGGACTTCTCTCCCTCTGTCCTCCCTCCCTCTCTTGGGTTTGAGAAAGCCTTTTTAAAAATATTATATGCTGCACCAATGAAATGCTTCCATCTGTGTGCCTTGTGATTTTCGTGTTGCATGAAAAACTTAGGGAGGGAGACCACACAGTCAGGCAGTGGAGGCTGGTGGCTCCAATTTCAGTGGAGTGGTGAAGCTACTCTGGGTTTCAGTCAGAGCAGACAGAACTCTCAGTGAGCTATCCAAGGTTCTGAAGCCATTTTGGGGGATAGGGTTCAGCACTTTAGATAGCTCATTTAGAGTTCTGACTGAAATCCAGAGCGGATTCACCACTACACTGAAACAGGAGCCACTGCAGTCAGGACACAGAGAATGAAGGTGGAGGAAGGCAAGTCACAGAAAACCAGAAGACTACAAAGTTTTTCTACAGGCTTGCAAACGTCTGACCCACAAGTACCATTTATGGTGCTTCACCAATATTTGATTGCCTGGGATTTCAAAAATGTGGGGGGGGGAGGGTCAGAAGAACAGCAGGCCATAATATATAGCTGGTAGGCTTGGTGGGCTACAAACTGAACATGTGACTGGGTCAGGCAGACTATAGATGATCACATCTACACCTGAAGAGCATATTTTTTAGACTCCAACTCAGGGTCAGTGAGCACAATGACTTGAGCAGGAGGCTGAGGCCTGCAGCAGGTACATGGTCTTGCTCTGTTGACTAATCCATAATCTAGGAATGTACAGATTTTGTGAAATCCATTCCATCTGTGTTTCATGGATTATCAGGCTTCTTTTGTTTTGCCATCCGCTCACTGATGGAATTGAACAAGAATTTTAGGATTGTACCAGAATTTTGCACAAGTGTGCATTGGAGCTAATATACATTAGCACAAGTGCGCATTAGCTTTAAAATCCTCCTCCTCCTCCTCCTCCTCCACCACCACCACCACCACCACCACCAGCACCACCACCACCACAACCACAATCCAAATTAAAAAATGCACCTCCCCAAAAGGTAAAATGGAAATAGTCTACATGTCCATAGAATCTATGACGCTTGAAAAAGCCAGACCACTGAGGAAACTGCAGGTTGGATCATAGAAATCTGAATACATTTGAACCTGTTGCAGATTTCTCGGACATCCCTAGCTGTTGGTGTCAGAGTTTATGCCACATGCAATGTGATCTTTAAGAAGTGATTTGTTGCAGCTCCCCCAAATTTGCAGGTTTGTGCCCACAGATTAAATCAGTCACTTATAGATCTTTGTGAGTTCAGTTTTCACTGAGTTCTAGGGTGACCATCTGTCCATCCTATTCTTGAGGAGACAGTCCTTGGCTGTCTGGTCCATGTCCACAAGAAGAGAGGGTAGGGACTTGAAGTTACCTTCAATAGTTAGCAGTATTGAAGTGCACTGATAATAGTTGGGGCACATTACAAATTCCTATATCACTTCCATAGTGTTATGTCTTGCTTTTTGTTCCACAATATCCAAAATACCGCAACAAATGTCACTGTGTGTCCTAGAAGGTATAAATGTGCAAGAAGGATAAAGTTACCATGATGGGATCGTAATGATTTGACACAAAGTGTAGATCTGACCCTAATCAATTAAGTACTGGGGTCCAGCAGAAGAAACTCCAGCCCCTGTAGCTTTTGTTCCTCACTTCTAGCCCCATATCTCCTCCTTCAAAGCACAGAGGAGATGGACACCAGCAGGCCGCGTCATTGCCCCCAAATGTCAGCGAGTCCTGTCCTTCCAGTTAGAGGTGAATTGTTACTCCGAAAATATTTCATCCTTAATGCCTGCTGCATGAGCCGGAGCATGCATCTCCATGGGGTTATGCTCTTTCTAATTTATCTGCTGTCCCAGTGTCCAGGTCAGATGTCTCCATTGCTCTCCACCCCCACCCTCCTCTCAGTTTTCAGAGACACTCCGTCTCCGTTTACGCCCTCTCTCTTTCTTTTCTCTCCCATCAGCAGTGCATTACTCAGCCGACTGATAGATGAGGTCAGGAACGGCCTGACAGCCATGTTGAATTTGGAAGCCATCGGGTGGGAGGGGGGGGGAGACTTGAAAATTAGGGGACATGCTTCTCAAATGTCCCTCAGCTCAATGGGATGATATTCATTTGAGTTCCAGCATTTCCCCAGCTATTTTAATAATATTGTTGCTTGTAGCGTTGAAAAGTAATGAACCCAGATCCACCAAAGTAAGGTGGATGAAGGTGCTCACAACCACTAATGATTTTTAAAGGTGTGGGTTCAATATCACTCAAGACAGTGAGATTCAGCACTTCTACTTTTTGCTGTTGATAGGTGCACAAACTACACATTAATCCATGTTGGACCAAACGTGGGCACTCACAATGATGTGTTTCTAATTAGTAGGTAATAATCTGGAAAGGGATCAGGAATCATTGTGGGAACAGAAACAAACCAACCAACCACTATCTGAACTGCATGGTACGGCAAAACAAAAATGTAATCAGAAAGTTAGAAACAATTAAGAAACCAAACATTGTGCATATTATATAATCATAATGCCATTAAACTGAGACATAACACATCCATTTTTCTAAATACTCTGTGTGGGTCTTGCCACACTGTCTTAAGAAGGACATAATGAAACTAAAAAAGTGCTGAGAAAGGAAATAAAAAGTAAGTAGTTGTGACATTGAGAAGTTTCCAGAGATTCAAAAGGCTTAGAACCAGAGGTGTAGTGGTAAATTCTGAAGTCCAGCAGCTCATCATGGCAAATATATACAGTATGTATATACATAGACAGAGAGACAGACAGCCGCGCGTGCACACATACATCACATCAAGAAGCAGCAGTACACAGCTTAGCACTCAATTTATTAGGATCAGTTTGACTGCAATCCTCTGCATAGTTATCTCAGAGTAAGCTTTATTGAACTCAGTTGTGCTTACTTTCAATTGCATAAGTTCAAATTGTAAAACAATTAAGCTTTAACCAAAGATCTTAAGTCAGCTGAAATGCAACCTTTAGCTTTTAATTAGAAATGCAAACAATCTTGCAAAGAAGCACTACCATTTAAAGGGCTAGAGTAAAGGAAGAACCCCATCGAAAAATGGAAAGACGTATTGAATCTCTGGTTGGCCATTATTTCCTTCTGACTTCCCTTTTGCTAATCTGTCACAAACAATAGTAAAGCTTGAAAGCCTTGTTATTTCATTCACTTGGCAGTTATCAGGGTGCTCTAGGAGATGCTGTCACCACTCCTGGGCCGAACGAAAGTCCTGGAGGTGTGGTCCACTATCTTTCCCCTCCACTACACCATTGTTGACTCCAAAATCCACAAATCTGTTAAACCAGACTTTAACCCAATTCAGTCACATTGACTCCAATTATCATAGAATCATAGAATCATAGAATAGCAGAGTTGGAAGGGGCCTACAAGGCCATCGAGTCCAACCCCCTGCTCAATGCAGGAATCCACCCTAAAGCATCCCTGACAGATGGTTGTCCAGCTGCCTCTTGAATGCCTCTAGTGTGGGAGAGCCCACAACCTCCCTAGGTAGCTGATTCCACCGTCGCACTGCTCTAACAGTCAGGAAGTTTTTCCTGATGTCCAGCCGGAATCTGGCTTCCTTTAACTTGAGCCCGTTATTCCATGTCCTGCACTCTGGGAGGATTGAGAAGAGATCCTGGCCCTCCTCTGTGTGACAACCTTTTAAGTATTTGAAGAGTGCTATCATGTCTCCCCTCAATCTTCTCTTCTCCAGGCTAAACATGCCCAGTTCTTCTTAGATTAATCTGATTGAAAGCCATTTACATCTACTTAATTATTCTGGATTGATCTTTAGGGTCCTTTAGTTTATTTTGAAAGAAGGCTTGCATGCATATTTGTACACACACACATGCACCTCTTCCCCATTGTCTGCTCCAGGTTTTTGAGGGCCATTGGGTAAAATGCCTGTGGTGTGACCAAGGAGGACAGGGCTCCTGTATCTTTAACAGTTGTATAGAAATTTGTATTTGTATATATATGGAGAACCTGGTGAAATTCTCTCTTCATTACAACAGTTAAAGCTGCAGGAGCTAAACTTGAATGACCAGATACAAAAGAGGGCAGGGCTCTTGCAGCTTTAACTGTTGTGATGAAGGGGTAATTTCACCAGTTGCTGCATGCATACAAATGACGCCAGCTGAAATTCCTTTTTCTACACCACAGTTAAAGATACAGAAGCCCTGTCCTTCTTTCCATATGGTCACCCTATCAGTGGTCCCCCTCCCTCACTTTGTTTACCTTCTCACCACCATAGTCTTCCACACTATGATATACTGTATTTTTTAGGGATGTGCTCCGCTCCGATTAGGAGCGTAGAAGCAGTAGCGGATTGGCCTGCTCCGCCTTACCCAGAGGCGGAGTAGGAGCGGACCGCGGACCCCCTAGAAGCAACGCGAAGAGAAGCGGCCATTTTTCGGAGCTCCGAGTTCAGGCGGAGCGCTCCGGTCGCCATCTTGAAAACATTTCGCCATAGGATTGCATTGCGGCAAATAATCGCGCATAACTACGTTGTTTTTGAAGCTATCATTCTGAAAATTCTTGTGCACAGAGAGTCGTGGATGGGGGTCATTTTGAGACCACTCTCACCTCTCTGCATCGTACGGGTCACGGGCTATATTTTTGTGAAAATCGGGTCAACCGTGCGGCTCAAACTGCGTTTTCGGCTTTTCGCCCATAGGATTGCATTGAGGGAAAGAATCGGGGATAACTGGGGGGGGGTTTAAGCTATCATTCTGAAAATTCTTGTGCACAGAGAGTCGTGGATGGGGGTCATTTTGAGACCACTCTCAACTTTCTGCATCGTACGGGTCGCGGGCTATATTTTTGTGAAAATCGGGTCAACCGCGCGGCTCAAACTGCGTTTTCGGCTTTTCGCCCATAGGATTGCATTGAGGGAAAGAATCGGGGATAACTGGGGGGGGGTTTAAGCTATCATTCTGAAAATTCTTGTGCACAGAGAGTCGTGGATGGGGGTCATTTTGAGACCACTCTCAACTTTCTGCATCGTACGGGTCGCGGGCTAGAAGTTTTTAAAAAATCGGCGGGAAAAATACCTTTTTCAAAGGGCTGAGGGGCAGAGTCAGCTCCCGGTCATGATGATCCCAAAGTTGGAGGAGGGCATAGGCAAAACAGGTAACTTGGGATTCTGGGAAACTTCTCTTTCTTCATCTGAACGGGCTTTTCCCCGTGTTTTTTAACACACCTCGCAGGGATGTTGTGTGTGGGGTGCCCGATTTTCAAAAATTCGCCAAAAATCAGGGGATGATGGGATTGCTTTGAAACTTGGCGTGCTTGTGTATATCCCCATGAGGTGTCATGGTGCCAAACATGAGGTTTCTAACTTGAACAGAAAAAAAGTTGTATATTTTTTTAGCTTTCAATGCAAGCCTATGGGGGGGGAAACGGAGCTCCGGATCCGGATCCGGAGCTCCGGGCGGAGCGGAGCGGAAGTGGGCGGAGCGGGGGAGGGGCGGAGCGGCCCGATCCGAAAAATGGCGGATCTGCAAGTGAAGCGGAGCGGGGGGTCCGTGCACACCCCTAGTATTTTTACTATGTGCTTATGCAAGTAGGTGTCCTCTTTTTTGCCGATGTACGTCCTTCTTTTTTGGGTGATTCACAAGTGGCCACCTCAATATGAAACCCTTTTATGGTTTTGTGTCACAGGACAGCCTGAGGATCTTCTACATTATGTTTTTACATTCACCATTCACATATCTGCTAGAATAAAATTTCTTCCTCAAGCTGTTGACAGATCAGGAAAATCGGTCAGACCTTCAGGGGACTGACTTTCTTTTACCAAATACATGTCAAGGAGTGTTGCGCAAGTTACCTTGCCTTTATCTAAATCTCATGTGACTTTTGTACTGTCCCATGTTGTGAACAACACCCATAATCGCCTGTAACAACAATTAATTTTGATTGACCTACCTCTTGCCTATTGCAATAATCTGTAAGGTATGAATCTTGATGTAGTATATTTTGCAATTTCTGTTTTGGCCAATGAGAATAAAACTGAGTGGCTGGGGAATTGAAACTGAACCGAAAATCAGAACTAGTGAGCCTCAATGACAAGGGATTGGCCTTTCCAAAACTGCCCGGTTTCTTGAATATTTGTTCTGTAAGATGTGATACTAGTAATAGTTGGAGGCAAAATACTGGGATGTATGGCCCATAGGCATGGCCCAGAATGACAGTTTTTCTATTCACTCTTGGTCTTATACTCTATATGAATGGTTGGAGAACGCTAATGTTTCCCTGCACGTTGACAAAAGGGCTTCTGCTTCTGCCAGTAGTGCCAGCTCCAAGGTTGGGACCTTCAGCAAAGTGCCTTCTGGTGGGGCCCCTTTTACATCAGTAGCTGTCCTCCCTCCAGTGGGTTTACCTAGTGGCAGCAGCAACAGCAGGCAGCAGCAGTATTCCAATCAGTGATGAGTGGCTCGGACCTGCCATTTCAATTTCCCACAATGCCTCAGAGTGATACTACATCAAGGGCAAGTGGCAGCTTGTAGATCCAACTGCCTGGAACACATGGCTGGGAGTTGGGGAATGATTAAAATATTTAAATAGGAAACCAAATCAGTGGTAGGACCTGCTGGGGCCCTGGCAGCTGCTTGAGGAGGCTGTGTGTTGATGCTGGCCCTATCTGGCAATAGGCAATATGGAAGGATTAAAATGAAAGAGTAGGAAGAACCATGTGCCACTAATGGGTTATATCATCCCAGGCCTAAGCCAGGGGTGAGCTTGGGGGGGGGGGCTGCCTCCTTAATTTTTATCTGCCCCCTATTTTTATATATATAAAACCAAATAATTTAAAAACAGTTTAAAATATTGTTTTTAAAAGGCCTACAAACTAGCTGAGGTGTGCCCTCAAATGTTTTTGGTGCTCCTCCCACAGAACATTTAGGCTATAGGCCTACATCATCCCTTTCTAGATTCTAACAGCTCCAAGAACAAGGCAAGATCCAGAGGTAATCAGGTGGAGCATCAGCAAACAACTGAAACCCAGGGTAACAGCAACTTTGACATTAGTTGTAGTAAAAACTGCAGGTAACGTTTGCTTGTTCCATATTTTAGGCCTTAAAGCAGGGGTGCACACCACAACATTATGTATATGTGCATGCATGCCACCCTATGAGTGTGGAGACTGTAGTGTGTGTGTGTGTGTGCACACACACACACACATGAGAGAGGCAGGATCTACACTACTGCTTATAACGGTTTATAATGGTTATGACAACTGTTCAGGCCCAGGACACATTACATATACTGTTTTCATAACATTTTAAAAGCGTTATATCCTGCTTGGTGTAGATCGGGCCAGAGAGAGAGAAGCAAGAAGACTCCAAGGGGCAATTATGTGTCCCTGAAAGGCATAGGAACATAGGAAGCTGCCTTTGCTGAGTCAGACCAAGGCAGGATCTACACTATTGCTTTAAAACAGTTTATAACAGTAGTGACAACTGTTGAGGCCCAGGACACACTCCATATACAGTTTTCAAACCATTTGTAAAGTGTCATATCCTGTTTCGTGTAGATCTGGCCCTGATGGTCCATCTAGGCCAGTATTGTAAACACTGACTGGCCGGTACTCTCCAGCATTTCAGGCGGGAGTTTTACCAACCCTGCCTGGGGGTTGGGGATTTGAACCTGGAGCCTTCTGCATGCAAAGGGATGCTGGGGATTTGAACCTGGAACCTTCTGCATGCAAAGCTGGTGCTCTGCCACTGAGATGCAACCTCCTCTCTAGAAGTGCATTTTATGAAAACACATCCAGATGTCTCTAGCAAGTTCACTTTGCTGCCAGTCTGCATGGAAAATGTAAACAGCCCAGGCATGTCTGTCTATCTGACCTAAGACAATGTATCTTCTCATACCCAGCTATTATGGTGCACAAACATTTGGATTACACACCAATTGCATTGCTGAGAGAAAGAGCCAGCCAGTATCCTGCCTTCAGGACTAGTCTAGGCATACATAAAACCTTGGATAAGAGAGAATCAGTGAATTATTTATTTTATTTATTTATTTATTTTATTACATTTTTATACCGCCCAATAGCCAAAGCTCTCTGGATGGTTCACAAAAATTAAAACCATGAAGAACATAAAAACAACCAACAATTTAAAAACACAAATACAAAATACAATATAAAAAGCACAACCAAGATAAAACCACACAGCAAAATTTGATATAGGTTAAAATATGAGATTAAAACAGCAAAGTTTAAATTTAAGTTAAATTAAGTGTTAAAATACTGAGAAAATAAAAAGCTCTTCAGCTGGCGACGGAAGGAAAACAGTGTAGGCGCCAAGCGAACCTCTCTGGGGAGCTCGTTCCACAACTGGGGTGCCACAGCAGAGAAAGCCCTCTTCCTAGTAGCCACCTGCCTCACTTCCTTCGGCAGGGGCTCACGAAGAAGGACCCCTGTGGATGATCTTAAGGTCCGGGCAGGCACATATGGGAGGAGGCGTTCCTTCGCATAACCTGGCCCCAAAATGTTTAGGGCTTTGAATGTTAATACTAGCACTTTGAATCGGGCCCGGACCTGAAATGGCAGCCAATGAAGTTGTAGAAGGACTGGCGTGATGGATTTGAAACTCCCCAACCAATTATCTGCATCTCCCTGAGAAAGCTTTCCTAATGGTTTGAGAAACAGCAACCCAGGTAGATACTGGGTGAACTCTATTCAAGCATGGCATCCCCATCTCCTGGAAACAGGCCCTTCCTGTCGTTGAGGTTGGAAATGAAGCAGAGGTACCAACTGTTGAAGCATCCAGGAAGAGGCATATCTACTAGGGCCGGCCCAAGACATTTTGCTGCCTCAGGCAAACATGGCACCCACTCCCATTCCATATACAAAGGCCAACTGGATTGGCAGTTGAATCTTTTTTCAACGCTGGTGATGGGACAGCATTCTCCACTGCACCTGAAGGCAGCAAGCCATCTCATGAGCCACAGGACAGGTTGCCTGGCACACAACTCTTTCCTCCAGCACTAAGGTGGCTACTTGGGAATCACCAAAAAAGAGGACAAAGGGGGACATTGATTTGCATAAAAATTACACATATGCTAACTTATATGTATGGTGCTAATTTAGAAAGAATTGTTACAATTTAAATAGAAACACATATTTCTATAGGGTGGAAGTCTGTGATGTTGTGCAGACTTTATACTGTTAGTTTTACCCTACCCAGTGCCTGTTTACCCTACCCTGTGCCTGTTTGCATTCTCTTCCCCTCCTTATTGTTTTACTAGGATTTTATTAGATTGTAAGCCTATGCGGCAGAGTCTTGCTATTTACTGTTTTACTCTGTACAGCACCATGTACATTGATGGTGCTATATAAATAAATAAATAAATAAATAAATAAATAATAATAATAATAATAATCAGGTGACCTGTGTGCCTTGCTCAGTCTGTTGTCCAGATGCTGTTCATGGGCATTTCAAGGCCCAGCTCTTCCTTCCAATGGTTCTTTATCTTTATACCAGAATTGGATGGGACAGTCCTTCAAACGGAGGATGCCTTCTAAACAGGGGACAATCCTCTGGCCATACTTCAAATAGAAGACTGTGTAAAAG
The DNA here is from genome assembly GCF_023053635.1 of Elgaria multicarinata webbii. Lineage (NCBI taxonomy): Eukaryota > Metazoa > Chordata > Lepidosauria > Squamata > Anguidae > Elgaria > Elgaria multicarinata. Next base: position 57,381,195 of record NC_086178.1, on the reverse strand, counting down.
AGGACACATGGCCACCCTAGACCCCTGCCAGCATCTGCCACCTGAGGTGACCGCCTCACCCTGCCTAATGGTAGGGCTGGCCCTGGTATATACACCATGTGACATAAATCAGCTTAATAATCATTCTACCTCTCCAACAAACCTTGGATATTGTAGTTCCATGTGGAGAATTCAAAGCAGGCACCCAGGATTCTTGGGGGGAAGCCACAACAGTTATTTTAAAACGAATATGAAATTGTTGTGTACATATGGCCAGTGTGAGGGATCTGTAGTCAGCTGCTCAGTCAAAGCTTCCACATGCTGCTGCCCAGCATGATATCCATTTCTATAGAACTGAACACCCTCCCATGGAATTGAACACCCTGTCACACAGGATAAGTCCAATTGAAATCTGATTATGGGATCCCAGTTCTTCCCAAGCCCAGCGAGGTGGTTCAGAGAAGGTACTATAAATCCATGTTATCCCCAGAGCCTGTTCTGTCCCTTTGATGTGCGGTGGAAAATAGTAACATTTAACATGGCCTGGGAATGGCGGAAATTTACATTCTCCCTTGCACAGCTATTTTTGGAAATAATTACCATCTTCAGATCAGGAAAAATCAGGGGCAAATGCAAGGGCTAGAATGCTAGAAGTATCAACTACATGGAGTATTTGGTCAGATAACTGTTCTGCTTGCAAGTTGCAACTCATTAATTAAGAAGATAAGAAGAGCAGTGCTGGATCAGATCCAGGGGCCATCTAGTCCAACACTCTGTTCACATAGTGGCCAACAAGCTGATGAGCAGGGACCCACAAGCAGGACACAGGGCAACAGCACCCTCCCACCCATGTTCCCCAGTGACTGGTGTATATAGGCTTACTGCCTCTGATAACAGAGGTAGCACCTAGCCATCAGGACTAGTAGCCATTGATAGCCTTCTCCAGGAATTTATCCAACTCTGTTTTAAAGCCATCCAAGTTGTGGATCTTGTACTACATCTTGTGGTAGTGAATTCCATAGTTTAACTATGCGCTGCGGTTAGTTAACTGATTCAGGAAACTGCTACAGCACTTCAGTAAAGGCAGTATCTGTCTCAAACTCTTTTAACGGAAGTTATTTCACAGACCAACCATTCATTGTCAGGCAAATCATTGCCTGAATCAATACATCAACTTCCCCAACCTGGTGTCTTCCAGATGTGTTGTACTGCAGTTCCCATTATTGCTGTCTGGGAATGATGGGAGTTGCAGTCCAACACATTTGGAGGGCATCAGTTTGCAGAAGGTTGCAATATATGATGAACCTCAGTTGACTACAGCAATGCCATCAGTCATGAACACTCATTTCCTAGGATTTCTAAAGGGCTGCCTCCTTCCATACGAAGTTGCCTGTAAAGACTGGCAGGAAATATTGTTCTGTTTTCTCTTACTTTTAATATTTATTTATTTATTTAATTTTTATACTGCCCAATAGCCAAAGCTCTCTGGGCGGTTCACAAAAATGTTCCATAATGTTTTGTCACCTGTCCATTTTAATGCACTTTCAAATTTTATTGTATGTGTTTTTGCTCCAGTGTTTCTTAGCTTTACGTGTTCCTTGGTAAGCAGAGGACAGAATCTATATATTGATATTAAACACACAAATAAACAATTGTATTGCTTAAACAGTGAAAGCTCTGGCCCAAGGGTAGACATCATGGTGCCCCCCAAGTGTTTTGGACTACAGTTCCCATGCTCCCTCACCATTGGCCTTTTTGGCTGGGGCTTATGGGAGTTGTAGTCCAAAATATCTGAAGGGCATCAAGTTGCCTCCCCACTGCTCTTGACAAAATCCAGGAAGGAAAGAGATGTGGGAAGATAAAAGGAAATATCACCAGCTGAGGCTGAGATCAGCCATTCCGATCAGTGCATAAAAATATCCCCATTGAAGCCCTTGGAGGGTAATATGTCAAAGTATTTTCTGGACAAAGGAGATGCTGACAAGTAAGTATTTTAGCTGATGGCTGGCAGCCATTCCTCTAAACAGATCTCTTAAGCTGAGCGGTAATGTTCTGAGGTCACTATTAGGGTGGGAATGCCCTCAGGGCTGAAAGAAATGGGACTGGGGAATTAGTAAGTGGCACTTGTCAAGATGCCCACTTCCTTCGTAGCACCCAGGAGAGTCTCTTAGTGCTACACTTCCGGTTAAAAAGCAATGGACTTGCCACTCTTAACTTTTACTGCTTTTATTTATATAGGCATTTAGCTGAAATATTTCTATCATGCCTATTAATTATTCTGATTCACAATGCAGGTAGTAATATAAAAGAAATAATAAAAGAGAGCAGACAGAACAAAAACAATTAAAATAGGCAACAATCAACAGCAGAATAAAAAGCAACAACACTGTGGCAGCATTAAATCTCCTTAGAAGCTGAAGGGCGAGGGCAGCATTTTCCTTTCTAAAGGTCATCAGGGATGGAGCGTGGCAGGTAGACAGGGGGAAAGCTTTTCAGAGACAGGCCCTGCTCCTTGTTGCCATCCACCTTACTTCAGAAGATGGGGACAGGGCACTCTGCGCAGGGGCTTTGAACAAGGTCGGCATCAAAGGTAGGCCTGACCAGGCAGCTGTCAAGGGCTTACACCAAAGCAGGGGCCCACTGCCAGGAGGACCCAGGAGTTGCCCCTCCTCTTCACCATTGCAACCTGCTTGTTCACCTGCCTCTTGCTTTGGCCAAGACAATCGTGGTGGTGAGGAGCAGCAGCAGTAGATGCCCCTGCCTACTTGCTCACTGACTCTGAGCAATAGCAGCTGGTGACAATAGCAGTGAGAAGGTAAGCCCATTGAGGAAGAGGCTCATTGAAAGTGTCTGGCCCAAGGACTGTCCAAAACACTGCCTCTGGAGATATTAGCAGTTGGTTCTGTTTGTGTGGGATCATTCAAGACATCATTGTAATGTGCTTGCAGATCCCCCCCCCCTTCTGAAAATTCTTGTCTTTGTTTCCCATGCTACTGATCAGGCAATATTGGAGTCAGGCTAGATGACCTCTTTGGGAATCGAGATAGCTTGGGATAGCTTGTTCAGGCAGAGGACACCAGCAAAGTACAAAACAGGTGCCCTTTGGGGAAAGGCAAAGCTTAGCTACTATGGAAAGTACCAGTTTGCTGAGGCAGTAGGTCTCTTGCAGGACAAATAGGTGGCCATAATTTCCTCCTCCTCCTCCTCCTCTAATATCCATACTTCTGTGTCATCCTGTTGGCTTGCCTTGGCTTCCCCACACCCAGTAGCTTTCGGAGCCCTGCCCTCTGCCACCTCATCCCAGAGAAATGAATCAGGACAGAGACAGCTCTCCCATAACCTCACTGAGCCCTCACCTGTGTGACTCTGGAGTGCATGGAGAATCTTCTGCTGTAGGGCCCCCTTGGCCACAGTTGGGCCTGGCTGTTTGCCCCATCCTAGAGATCTAGGAAGATGATCTGCAGGGGGACGGGTGGGTTGGCTAGGATGCTCACACTCCCTAGAAAATCCAACCTGTTGTAAAGCATCAGTGATGAAAGCTATCCAGTTACACCAGAAGAGGTTTTGGCCCCTGATATGATTCCACAGCTGCCCAGAAATCTGGTATTGAGCCTTAATATATCCACAGGAATTTTTATCCCATTTGGTTCATTCTATTTTATTTTATTTTTTATTCTGTTAAACTTTGTCCTATTGATTCAAATGTGTTTTCATTCCCCCAGATGGTCCCTCTTTGCATTTGCTTTTTGCAGGCTTATGCTGGAAGCAATATATAACAAGGCTTCGCTCTGAAATCCACTAGGACTCTGTCCCCCAAGTTTTCATGCTTCTGGATTCTCTTTTTTCTTTTTCACACCACGTTTTGAATGCAGAATGGAACAAATAAATGAGAACATAACTCCTGAATGCAGAAAGAAACCCCAAAGGTCAGTGGGTTATAGGTATGCAGATGACAAGCTATAAGATTCTGTTGATACAATTGGTGTTCCTGGCTCATTCCACACCTGCTGTTTGCTTTCAAACATTAATAAAAGCTGTTAAAATGCCACCATATTGACATTCTAGTGCTTGTTTCCTGGGCTGTAGCTCTTTGGCAGGCTTGCTAAAGTTTCTGCAATAAACCTTTCTATAAAATAACAAATACACACCCTATTTTTATTTTTATTTTGCTCTATAAGCCAGCCTTCCCTAACCTGGTGCCCTTCAGATGTTTTGGACTTCAACTCCCATTAGCCCCAGCTCATATGGCCAGTGGTCACAAATGCTGGGAGTTGTAGTCCAGAAAACCTTGGAGGATACCAGCTTGGCGAAGGTGGCTCTAACCAATAATAATAATAATAATAATAATAATAATAATAATAATAATAATTTATATAGCACTTTCTAATGAAGCGCTGTACATGAGATAAAATAGGTCACGCATTTACAAAAATGGAATAAATACAATAATTCTAATGAAAGACCTTAACCAAAATTAAAAGAATATAGCAATAAAACCTTAAAAATCCATATAAAATGTGTTGTGGCCACCACAAAAACCATGAGCATGCTTTATCTCAGGAACAACCAGCCAACCCCCTCTATTCAAAAAGAAAAGTTTTCAAACCTTTCTTAAACACCTCCAAACATTCGGTCAACCGCAGGGGCAGGGGGAGTGAACTCCACAACTGAGGGACAAGGAATGCACAATACCGGGACACCGCGATCCGTGAGGTAGAATGTTTTAACTGCTTCTACTGCTTTTAAATTATATATTGTTTTAACTTGGTTCATGGTTTATTTATTTTTTAACTGTGCATATTTATTGTTTTATACTGTATGCTTTTATCTTAATGATATAGGGCGGGATACAAATGTTTTAAATAAATAAATGGATCTGGTGGCCCGGCCCAGAATGTGCCAGGACAAAAGGGAGAAAAGGTAAGCTGGGTGGTGCAACCAAAGGGCCATAAAAGCCAGGGGTAAGATCTTAAATTGGGCCCTGGATTTCAATGGAAGCCAATGCAAGGCCCTATGATGGAAGGAGGTATGGGCAAATCAGGGGAGGTCCAGAAAAGTCCTAACAGCACTGTTCTGGACCAAGATCAAAGAGTGGAGAGAGGAAAGAGGAAGACCCGCTAGGAGACTATTAATCCAGGCGTGAGACAACCAAGGCCCGGACCAAGAGGTCCGCAGTCGCCTGAGACAGGAACCTGCAAATCCGGTGGATGTTCAATGGATGGAAATTGCAGGTCCTCACTGTGTTTTCAATAAAGGAACAAAGCAAGAGATGGTTGTCCACCAGGACTCCCAGGTCACTGGCAACAGATGCCATAATTTTGGCACGTATCCCAACACATCTCTTGATATTTCACCTCCCTTCAGAGTTGGGACACCTGAAAGAAAGCAAAAGAAATGAGACAGCCATAAACAACTACAGGAGTTGTTTGCTGGTGGTAGCAATATGGGAGATACATACATCACAATATTAAAGAGATTTTAGAGTATAATATTGGGTTACTTTTTTTGCCATGCAATGTTATTTTATTTTGAAATAAAGTTAAGAAAATAAAGGCTACAAAAAGAAAAGGAATATACATAATAACAAATCACAATCACTAAAGAAACAAAAGAATTCACTAATTATAATCCTTTGTCTATAACCAAAATGCTTATGGAAGTATAATAGTCTAAGGATGGGAAGGTGCAGAATTTGAAGGAGAACCAAGAACAGAACGTTATGGGAAATGCAGTTGGTTTGTGGCAAGCATCAGAATGTAAACACTGGGTGGAGGAGAAATGGAGCCTAGGAGTGAATTCTGTTGAATATTATGTTTTTGTTGAAACTTTTCATTTCATTCAGAAACAAGAACACCATTATCATAATCATCACATTTATATGTGCATTCATATCTTGCAAGGAGCTCAAGGCGGCTTATAAAGTCCTCCTGTTTTCCATTTTATTCTCACAACAGCCCTGTGAGGTAGGTTAGGCTGAGAGTCAATGACTTGGCCAAAATTGCCCAGTGAGCTTCATGACCAAGTGGAAGCTAGAACCCAGATCTCCCAAGCCCCAGTCCAACAGTCTAACCACTACACTACACTGGCTCCACACGACATGCTGAAATTGTAGTTATGCCTTGTTGGTTGGTTTTTAAATAACTTCTTATCTGGCAGCAGGCAGGGGTGGGTGGGATTGCAGTAGCTACGGGAGGCAATACCATCTACACCCGCCTCACTCAGAGGTAGGAGCCAAATGCCACGGGTGACCAGTTCTCGTGATGTCTGGGAAGATGCAGTACATCCGTCGTTCCTGGCTTGTTTGTTTTAAATAGTTGCTTAGTTGGGAGGAATGTAGCAGAGGCAACATCTCCCATCACTGTCCAAGGTTTGTGCTGCCATGCAGTTATTAAAGACACAAGTGCACACCTTTCATGGCCAAATAGAGGCCTTGATCTCAGTAAACACTTCAAACTGGAAGGACAATGTGCTCCTCAATTTAGGAATGTTCCATAAAGCTCAGTCCAAAGCCAGCAGGAGTATAATTTTGGGACATGTCCTGGGAGATATAAATTAGAAGCTTCACTCTTCACCAGCAAGAATCAGTGGGGTCATCACAGGCTTTATTTTTAAACTGATTGGAGACAAGAAGGAAGTGTTTCCAGTTTGATGAATTAGGTGCATAAAATCCATGAAGAGATCACGAGTGAAGATACGTTTTCCTTTTTTCATGGGGATAATATTTCATGATTTGGGGAGGGAGGACCGGGGGTGGGGTGGGGGAAATAATTAGCCATTTGTGATTAACTCTTTTCACGGGTATTTTGTTTCTTTGTTCTGTGATGCTGCCTGGAGCCAATTTTTAAAAAATGATCTAACAACAGCAGAAATAATTTCTCTCAATAACTAATGGCTATGTCAGAACTTGGAAAGCCAGCCAAAGTTGTCAAAAGATACAGATATTGAGAATTCCTTCAATGATATCTAAGGGAATGCTTACAAAGAAAGGGACAAAGATCTGATATAATATAAAGCAAGCTTTATTAACCCCACTGCCATTGCTATAAAACTGCCTGATGTGGCAAAATGGACTGTATGATATGAATCTCACTTCCTCCTGATGCAATAAAAAGGGTTGTGTTCAGTCATGGTCATTTAGGCCTGGAACTGAAAATGTTGGTCCTGGTCCTTCCTTTAGTGGATGCTATAAGTTCAGTGACAGACCCTCAGATCTTTGTCAGGATTAAGTATGTGTCCCCCAGAATTGAATCAATCAAATCCTGTGGTGTGCTGGAGCTTGTTCTTCAGCTATGTACCCGCCTGGCCTCACCAACTTAAAATCCACACCCCAGGGTTAAGACAGGGCAGGTCTCAGAGTGCCCTCTATTTTGCTGGCCAGTTTGGATGTGACCTTTGGCATTTTCATTCCCACAGCCAGTGGAAACATGAGCACAGTGTGATGTCAACTCTTTCTGTCCATGTGCATTTTCAGATACACTTTATTAGGGTCCTTAATCAAGAAGTTGTATTAATCCCTCCCACTTTGATACCCCTGTGATTATGTCAGCAGATCTGGATGTTGAATCACTGGAGGATTCTCCAGAATGCCACCCCAAAATGCATGGGGCTGCCATGCCTGGCTCAAGTGAATACTTCAGTAATATGGTGACAGGTAGAAGTACTTCTACCCATTGCCATATGACTGAAGTACTATGATGGATGCCAATCAAGTCATTCCAAAGTAGAAAGGATCGTACTGTTTATCCATAGTCTGAAATGGAGAAGATCATCAGATGCACCCCCTGGTTAAACTGAGGAGTGCCTGGCACTTCCAATGGTCCATTGATGTATTATTACATATAATGTGTCTGTACACTTGGACAAGCAAGTTGTCATTTTACAAATGAAAAAATGGTATATACAGTACATTATGGCAGAGGTTGACCTGAACACATAGAGTGCTCACTGGCCATGTGTCCTTCTTTATAGAGGACTGTCCTCTATTTGATGGGCTGGCAGAGGACAGTCCTCTATTTGAAGGCATTCTGTTTAACGGGCTGTCCAGTCCAAGTCCAGTTTCAAGCCAAAGAATCCTAAGGAGGGAGAGCAGGAAGTTACCCATCAACACTTAGCACCTGGACAGTAGCCAGCAGGCACACAGCTCACCTAGTTAGTCTTCCTTCCTATGGTAAGATGTATATTTCTATTTGAATTATAGTAATTATTTCTAAATTTGCATGCCTACATTATAACTTAGTGTATGCAAATGTCACATAAATTGGTGCCCTTTTTTGTCCTCTGTTGGGAATACAGTTCCTCTTTTTTTGGCAGTGCATAAATAGCCACTCTATGAACACAAGGACAAGATTTTGACCCACTTCTTTCTGCCCCTTTAATAATAATAATAATAATAATAATAATAATAATAATAATAATAATAATAGTATATTTATTTATTTCTTACCCGCCTCTCCCTTTGGATCGAGGCGGGGAACAACATTAGAACAGGAATCAATACATCTTTAAAATTCATGATTTTACATTGATCTGGATAGGACTGCTGGAAAAGGCTAGTCTTTAAAGCTGCCTTAAAATCACACAGAGAGTTAATTTTACGAATCTCCTCCAGCAGGCCATTCCACAATCTGGGGGCGACAGAAGAAAAGGTCCTCTGGGAAACTGATGTCAGCCTAGTTTTAGCTGATTGAAGTAAGTTCACCCCAGAGGACCTGAGTGTGCGGGGCGGACTGTATGGGAGAAGGCGATCCCGCAGGTAACCTGGACCCAAACCATGTAGGGCTTTAAAGGTAATGACCAACACTTTGTACTTTGCCCGGAAACTAATTCGCAGCCAGTGGAGTGATTTTAATGTTGGGGTAATATGCTCACCCCTAGATGTACTGGTGACCAACTTGGCTGCCATATTTTGAACTAGTTGAAGTTTCAGAACTAGGTACAATGGTAGCCCTATGTAGAGCGCATTGCAGAAGTCAAGACTTGAGGTTACCAGCGTGTGCACTACTGTCTTTAGGTCTTCTGACTCTAAGAAGGGGTGCAGCTGGTGTATCAGCCGAAGCTGATAGTAGGCACTCCTGGCTGTCGCATCTATCTGGGCTGTCATTTGGAGCGATGGATCCAGGAGCAGCCCCAAACTGTGAACACAGTCTTTCAGGGGGAGTGTAGCCCCATCCAGAACTGGCTGACACACCTCCAAACCTAGGTCGGAGCCCTTGACAGCAAGCACCTCTGTTTTGTTTGGATTCAGCTTCAGTTTGTTTTTCCTCATCCAGCCCATTACCTCCTCCAAGCATTCATTCAGAGGAGACACACTATCTTTAGCTGATGCTGTTATTGAAGGCATAGAGAAATATATTTGGGTGTCATCAGCATACTGATAGCACCACGCCCCATGCCTCTGGATGATCTCTCCCAGTGGTTTCATGTAGATGTTAAACAGCATTGGGGATAGGATGGCACCTTGTGGTACGCCATACAACAGCTCCTTTTTTGAGGAGCAACTATCCCCAAGCATCACCATCTGGAATCTACCTGAGAGGTAGGTCCAGAACCACTGGAGCACAGTGCCCCCGATTTCCAAACCCCTCAGGCGTTCCAGAAGGATACCATGGTCGATGGTATCGAAAGCCGCTGAAAGGTCCAAAGGTCCCAGCAGGGACACACTCCCCCTGTCAATACTCTTGCGGAGATCATCCACTAAGGCGACCATAGCTGTCTCAACTCTGTATCCTGCCCTAAAGCCAGTTTGAAATGGGTCTAGAAAATCTGTATCATCCAAGACTGCTTGGAGTTGGAAGGTGACTGCCCTCTCAATCACCTTGCCCAAAAATGGAAGATTTGATACTGGTCTGTAATTATTAAAGTCCAGGGGATCCAGAGAGGGCTTTTTTTAGAAGTGGCCGTACCACTGCTTCTTTTAAACATGGTGGAAAACTCCCCTCCCTGAGAGATGCATTAATAATATGTTGTAGTTGTAGTCTAACTGCATCTCCTCCCTGGGCGACCAGCCAAGAAGGACAGCGATCGAGAGGACAAGTTGTCTTCCTTACTCGTCCAAGCAGCTTGTCCACATCATCAGTACTCACCAACTGAAACTGATCCAGTGTAATCCTACTCATGGAGTTGCTGGACACTTCAGCTTCAGCTTCTGTTATAACGACAGCATCTAAATTGGCTCTTATCAGAGAGATTTTATCTGTGAAATGATCATTAAATGCATCACAGCGAACTACTGAAGGCTCTAAAACTGGGTTCAGGGGAGGAGGTGCCTGAGTTAGACCCCTCACTACCCAAAACAGTTCTGCTGGACGTGAATTCGCAGACGCAATGCGGTCAGAGAAGAAAGCTTTTTTCGCTGCATGTATTGCCACCCCATAGGAATGAAGATGTTCTCTATGACGTGCCTTGTTGGATATGAGATGAGTTTTCCTCCATTGGCGCTCCAGTCATCGACCTTCCCGCTTCAACTTCCTGAGATCTTCTGTGTACCAAGGTGCCCGATTGGAAGCAGGTCGGAGAGGATGTTTGGGGGCAATCGTGTCGATAGCCCTAGTTAGGTCTTGATTCCATCTATTGACCAGGGCTTCAACAGGATCGTCGATAATACCAGCCATAGCACCCTCTAAGGCTTTCTGGAATCCAAGAGGATCCATCAGCCTTCGAGGGCAGACCATCTTAATAGGTCTGCCACCCCTGCAGGGGTGGATGGTAGCCATGATATTAACCCTGACCAGAAAATGGTCTGTCCATGACAACACAGAGGTATTTATCACCTCCGCCCATAGATCTGTCTGTTCGGAACTGAAAACAGCATCGAGAGTGCGACCTGCTGAATGTGTGGGTCCAGAGACCAATTGGGATAGGCCCATGTTTGTCATGGATGCCATGAATTCCTGAGCTGCACATGACAAACCATTCCCGAAAGGGATGTTGAAGTTGCCCAGGACCAAAAACCTGGGCGACTCCAACACCAACTCCGACACCAGTTCCGTGAGCTTGGCCAGGGAGTCTGATAGGCAGCGGGGTGGCCAGTACACTAACAGAATCCCCAGACTATCCCTGGTCTTTAGACTCAGGTACACACACTCGATGTGATTCAATTCCCGGACAGGAAGTCTGGTCAGATTGAGATTATCCTTATAGACCACAGCTACTCCGCCCCCGCCCACTTTTCCTCACCTACTCGATAACACAGTACCCAGCTGGGAGGGCCTGGGCCCATGTCGGGCCACTGTCATCTCCCAGCCAGGTCTCTGTGAAACATGCCAGGTCAGCCTCCTCATTTGTGAGGAGATCATAAATTATATTTGTTTTGTTTTTAACCTACCTGGCATTGCATAGGAGCAAGGAGAGGGTCCGTGGTTGGCTTGGTTTGTTCTCCAAGTTCCCCAGGGTGGCAGGGCGACCGGAAGGAAAGATGGGTGTTAAATATCTATCTCTCCTTCCCCTGTAATGGCAACCACTTCCTCCTTTTACCCACAGTCTTGTGTGGAGTAAAACATATCTGAGAGACAAGCAGCTTTGTCAACCTCCTCAGTGCTCATGACTCCCTCTGGGAACAGGAGGAAGGCCCTATTTCAGGCTGCATGAGCTGAAATGTGTTTGCTTACTAGTCCCAGCGGCCTTTTTATTTGCCAATTGAGAATGGGCTTGGGACCCTGCCTCCCTACCATGCTTTTTACTATCCTGTTCCTTTGCGAGGTGCACTGGGACCTAGAGACCCTTTGAAAAACCACCACAAGCAATGAAAACAGTTTTGATGGAGTCACTGCAAAAATAAATCTGTGAATATGAAGGCAGGAGCACCCTTCATGTAGCCAGTGTAGAAAATAGTGTTGCCACCGCCTCCCCACCCTCACACCACACTTGTCCGCAATAAGGCAGAGAAAGACTCCCTTTTCACTATTTCTAGTTTCCATTTATATATTTACAGGCAGGACCAGTCATTTCAAGCCATCACAGTGGAGGATTCATGCCTAGCACAATAGAGCACTTGCGACAAAATGTCTTGCTCCCCGCTCCAGTTTGGTTTCCCACTGGTTATTGTTTAAAATACAGAGATTATGAGGTCAAAACATTCACAGCCAATATTTCCCCTAATGAAAAATGTAGTCAGGCATAAGTCAATGATCAAATCCATATGCTGAGTGTTCCATGCTACAGTGATTTCCACCAGACAGGACTTCAATAAATCTAATTTTGAAAGAAATTATATGCATCTGATGCTGTTGTCTTACCAGCTGCTACCTTTGTGTTACTCTTTTCCCCCAGATTTCAATCTTTGCGCCAAATGAACTGATACCGTGCTGATGGGCATGATAAGAAGGTTAAGACAACCAGAAGAAGGATATGGAAAAAAATCTGCTAGGAGCTTCATCTGGCATCTTACATGGGATACTGAGCATACACCACACCATAAATGATCCTACTTAAGATCACAAATACTGTGAACCAAATTAGCCTGGAATTATTACTTACTTGCTTTCAAAATGCAAAAATAAGGAGTTATCTGATGCATTTAACAGCAACAAGATACTAAGAAATCAGCATATGTCACTTGTGATTGTACTGCGGACCATTGCTTGAAGAGACATAATGGGCTGGTTCACATGATCGTGATTATTTAAGTCATAGAGTCAAGCTTATTTAAGCCATGGTGGGCTGTGGCACATGCAGGTGGCTATTTGAATATTCAAACGTTGACTACAGTTTGTTATGTCATCCAAACCCAGCAAGAGTGGGTTGTTAGCATGGTTAACAAGCCACTCACAACCCTAAAACAGCCCATGGGTTCTATGTGGTTTGTTAACCACACCAACAACCTATCCTCACCAGGTTATGATACCACAAGCCACAGTTCTGATCTGAATATTCAAAAGTCATCCAGCATGCACCACAACCCACCATGGCTTAAATAAATCATGGTGGACTTTGGTGAACATATGAACCCATCATTGTGAAGGTCAGCAGGATAACTGGAGTTAATAAAATAACTGTATAAAGATAAAGTTCTCAGTACTTTAAGCCACAGAGAACAAGCAATAGAATCCTAACATTTAGAATTTGGAAAGAATTTTTGGAACCTCTAAGGAAATGTAGAGGAACATCTAGGATGAGAATATGAATAATAGCTTACTTCTGGCTGCAGCCATCTAATACCAAGTCTGGACAATAAGAAGCTGATCTGGGCAATGCCAGTCAGGAACAGGCAGGAGGGACTTTATAGTCTGGCTAGGGATTGGGAATAGAGCAGCCTTCCCTAACCTTGTGCCCTCCAGATGTGTTGGACTACAACTACCATCATCCCCAATGAGCATGGCCAACACATCTGCCGGGCACCAGTGTGGGGAAGGCAGGAATAGAGAAATAGGCTCAGTTCATTCCTAGGGAGAGAAAGTGATAGCCACGGACAATCCTACTGCTCTTCATAAATGCTTAGTAAATTCTATAACAGGCCATCTATGGCAGTATTTCATGTCTTGTCTGTGTAATCAATAGAACACTTCCATCTGCCATTGAACATATCCTTCCTCCCTTTGCATGCCATACATCATCCTTTCAAATGCTGCTGCCAGGAGAGAGGACTCAGCCTAGAGTTGGCTGACTGCAGAAATGCATTTTCCCCCACCCCCACCCCTAGATATTGCAAAATAATTTGGTTTGTTAATGATGTCCTTGTTGACAGAATCTAGCATCAATACATAAAACACTTGCACTTTTCTAATGCTTTCATAGTATCCATGATACTATAAATTCCCTGACAACACACTGAAATGTATCCCCCCCACCAAGCCGGGTCAGAGATCCTATGCAGCAAATGGAGGATATGTGCCATGCAGTCATCCTGCAGGGATTATGGATTGGATCAAACATCCTATTTGCAGATGCCTCCCCTATTATTGCATCACTGGAATACTGTTGAGCCACCCCCTGCTGCTAAAGACCCAACCTGGACAGGTGGCCAAATTTGGGGGGGGGGGGGGGAGAGAGAGAGAGAGAGAAAAGGTAAAGTTTTCTTGGAATACTCAGGTAGAACTAAGTTCTGAGCCCTGATCCAGAGCCCACAGTTTAGGCATAATCTCATTACTGTAGATACCATCATACGATCTTCAGATTTGGATTGATTTGTTTGGGTCTTCATGAGATCATAGAATCATGGAGTTGAAAGAGACCTTGGAGATCCCAAACTCAAGCTCATTGCAGGCTCTGCAATGTGAATATGAACAAAGTCTATGTTAGAATGATGGATTTGAGAGAGAGAGAGAGAGAGAGAGAGAGAGAGAGAGAGAGAGAGAGAGAGAGAGAGAGAGATTCTTGTAGCATCCTCCATCCCTGAGCTGAATTTATAGCCAATGTGGCTTTACAAGCTGAAAGAGGAAGAGTATAAGGCTGAAATCTTAAACACACTTATTAGGAAATAATAAGTCAAACTGAACAAGGTGGGACCTACATCTGAACAAACATCCATAGGATTGGATTGTATGAGAATGAATATTCCATGATTTCAGTTTGCAATTTGTTCCGGGACAATAAAATGAGTCAGCTCCATGTTATAATCTGGTTTGACCTCAGTTCTGCTTCTCACAGGGGTTGGATAAGCTCTGTTACTTCTGCTGGCACCTTGTTTGCATTCCTTTCTGCATGATTCAGATCAGGAATTGTGTATGAGGAGGACAGAGCCTGGACACAGTGAAGCAATGACCTTTATAGAGGTCTCTAGGAAATTATCAAGCCAAATGAACATAGCAACTTGATCCACTTGCAAGTAGTGGAGCTGGAATGGATGCATCCTGGTTTTAGGAACCTTTTACGCAGGGTTTCCACCCCACACTTATAAGATTCATACTCCAGATGTCCCTGCCTTCCAACCAATCTGCTGAATCTTCTGCATGAACTGCCCTTGACCTTTTGGCCACAAGTCATTGCAATTCTCCTGCTCTCCTTGTTGCATCAAGCTATAATTCTTCATGTTCAGAGGAGGGCAATGAGGACGATCAGGGGTCCAGAAACAAAGCCCTATGAGGAGAGACTGAAAGAACTGGGAATGTTTAGTCTTGAGAAGAGAAGACTGAGGGGAGACATGATAGCACTCTTCAAGTGCTTAAAAGGTTGACACACAGAGGAGGGCCAAGATCTCTTCTCTATCATCCCAGAGTGCAGGCCACAGAATTATGGGCTCAAGTTACAGGAAGCCAGATTCTGGCTGGACATCAGGAAAAAACTTTCTGACTGTTAGAGCAGTACAACAATGGAACCAATTACCAAGGGGGGTTGTGGGCTCTCCCACACTAGAGGTATTCAAGAGGCAGCTGGACAGCCATCTGTCAGGGATGCTTTAAGGTAGATTCCTGCATTGAACAGGGAGTTGGATTCGATGGCCTCATAGGCCTCTTCCAACTCTACTATTCTATGATTCTATGATCTTCGACTTGCTTGGACCATTGCTGGCTATTGGGTCCATTGCTTCAACTGCTGCTCCTATTATTATTCCCCACCCCCATTAGTCTGCTCTGCTACACTCAATGTCTAGATCTGGCCCAGGGATCTCTAGTCGCCTTGGGGAACACTCTCGGCCTTTCCCCCCCGCCCCACTGTCCTTTGGCTAGACATCCATGTTTCCCCCTCACAGATTCTTCCCCCTCCTCATCCAGAATGCTTGCAGTCTCCTGAGGACTTGTTGTCTGCCTCTCCCGCCCCCTCCCCTCCATTCCACCAGCTGCAAAGCAATTTTGAAATCAATATTTTTCTCCTCCAGATTGTAATTGTGTTTTAGGTGAATTAGGCTATAGATCAGGGTGGGATTAGTTTATAGATCAGTTTCTGGGCTGGATGCAGCTGATGTACACACATTTGCTCCCCCTTCCATCTGTTTGGCCAGTGTCAGTGCAGGAGAGCTTATGCAGGCACATTGGGTGGGCAGGGAGGGAGGAGAGAGCAGGCGAGGCGAAGCTGGCAGACACTCCCCACAAACCCAGGCACACGTGGTGCTCTCTATGGGAGGGGGGGCGTTTGTTTCATGAGCCTCTCTGGAGCATGAGAGTTCTGAAATAAGGACATTCCCTCAAAATAAGTGACATCTAATAGTCCTGAGAGTAAAACTAAGAAGACTGGAGAGATGTAAAGCTGTGGGGAACTAGATACATTGGAGGGAGGAGCAAGTGGCTACCAGCTTTATAGTTTGCCAGGAGAGCCTTGTCTTCATGTCCCACCTCTGTCACTGCAGCCTCCCGACTGTCTTGGAGTCTCCAGTTTGGCATTTACCACTAGAGCCTTTTATGGCTGTTGTCAGGAACTGCAGCTCTAGATGCTAGACCAAGAAGAGCACAAAGAGAATGGAGGGGCATCTTGAAATATAGCTGCCCAGGTGCACATCTATCAGCAGGCTGTGCAGTGGCTCCGCATTGATGCACAACCAGTATATACTGTCTGTGTTACAGGCAGGCTGGTCTTGCACTGCCAGTGCACCAATGCCCAACTCAGCTGTTGGACCCAGGACACAGATCAGAGTGATCGTTGGTATGCTGGTACAGGATTCAGAGCAGTGCTTTCTTCAGGTCCATCCCTGCCACTGTGTCTGTGTTGTAAGAGGTCCATACCTCTTTGGGAAGGAAGGGAGGAAAGAAGGAAGGAAGGAAGGAAGGAAGGAAGGAAGGAAGGAAGGAAGGGAGGTTTCCCTAGCTCTCAGCAGTGTAGGCAGGGCAAACAAGGACCAAGGTGGGCTGCCACCACCCCTTATGTCCACCTGAGCCTGAGCCAACTGCCAGACTTTGCAGGACACTCTTGAGGCTTAGAGAATAGGAGTTAAGCCCACTATGTCCTATTCCCAGGGCGAGATCTACACCAAGCAGGATATGCCACTTTGAAAACAGATGGAAAACTGTATCTGGAGTGTATCCTGGGCCCCAACAGTTGTTACTACTGTTATAAACAGTTTTACTGTTATAAACAGTTTTAAAGCAGTAGTGTAGATCCTGCCCAAGTCTCAAGCTTGAAACGTTAAAAAGAATCAATTAACCAAAAAGAAGGCTCTGGATTTCCTACCATGGAAAGAAGCACACACAAATCTCTACGCAAGGGAGAAAAGAGTAAAAAGGTATTCAAGAACCAACCTTTGGAATCAATACTGCAGGCAGAAAATAATTGAAGTTACCAACATTCCGAACGATGGGACTTCACATAGAACCTGGTTCTCCTCAAAAGGTGATGCGCAGAGTCCTGAGCCAGAAACAAAATGAGAGGCCAAGACAATGGGCAGCCACAACCCCCTCGTTTGATGCTCAAACTCCTAACAACTCAAGGAGGATCTTTATTAGCCAATCCCAGATTGGCTGAAACAGCTTTCTAAAGCCTGAAGGGGGAAAAATAAAAGTTCCCACAGGAACACAGCTGAGATCATGGATGCTGTCAGGGATGCTTTAAGGTGTTTTCCTGCACTGAGCAGGGGGTTCGACTCGATGGCCTTATAGGCCCCCTCCAATTCTACTACTCTAGGATTCTGTGATCAATCCAATTAACAGTCTTACTCTGGCCTTAAAGGCTAGAGACATCTTGCGATAACAGACAGACGGGTAGTATTATCATTTCATGCCACTTCAGCCTGGCCAAATGGAGTCTTGCAAATGATTAGAGAACAAAAAGAAAATGGGGTTCTTGACACTCTTGAAGCAGGGCATGCAGCCGCATTGCTAGAAAAATTGTCTTATTTAGAAGGCCAAAACATACATTACTTTCATTTTTACACCAGAGTAGGCACAGGGCCCCCAAATGCAATTTGGACCCTAGCTTGTGTAGAGACGCTTTAACCCCTTCTCCACTATGGTTCCAATCTGGATCAGAAGGGTCACGCCTGCAATTTCTATTGCAAAATAGTGATCCATGAAGCAAATTGTGCTAGTTAAGTTTTCAAAGCAACGTATGTTTCGCCTCCGAAAAAGCAATTTTCAAAGGAAATTGTAAATTTAAAAAATGTAGACCTTAAGAGAAAGATCTTTGGGCCATTTCACACAATACCCAGAGTAAGGCCGCAGTTTGCCACCAGGTATACATACACTCAGCAGCAAGGTGAAGCCAATCATGGTTCCCTGACAAGACTACTTGAGTAATACAGATAGCTGAAAAAAAGTGTGTAATTCACACATTCAAATTCTTAGGAATACACTTTTAAACACCTTAGGTTACACCTTTTAAAAATGTAACATGTGCATTAGGACACTTGTTCCATTTCTGACATGAAATAATTTGTGCTCAGTGTAGATGTGTGAAATACATATATCCCAAGGTGCGATAACACTTCCCAAAGAAGGTGCACTCCTTTTCTGAATCCCAGCACCACCAAAAGTATGCTGAGCAACAGTTTAATCAGCTTCTAATTTCAGGTGAGTTTATTTCTAGTCACATAAGGCCCTTCTCCCACTTCATGTAAAGGTCTGCAAAAACTCATTTCCAATATGTTTGTATCCTGCCCTCTGAAGAGCTTTTGAGTGGCATTTTAGCCTCACAACAATGGTGGGGGTGGAGGGATGAAAAAGGCTTGCCCAAAGCAACACAAGAAACTTCAGACCCAAATAAGGATTTGAATCTAAGCAGGGATTTGTCCCAGCACCGTTCCCTCCTCATCTACCAAAGCTTTAGCAGGGCTCTTCTCAGTACACCCTACACTGAACAATCTTGGTCAAGTTGACAGCTCTTCTTTCTTTCCTTAATTATCTTCTTCATATCCAGGACTTAGGATGAACCAAATGCTGGCCTCTCTGAGCCCACCAGTATAAATTTGCCCAATGCCCCTTATTTTAAAATATGCCCCATATTTCAGTAAACAAAGGCAGCTGTGTGGGCCAAAAGAAAAAAAAATCCATATGGTGCGATACATTTATTAGGCCAACTCAAGGATCACAACAAACGTGCAAGATTTTGAGATCTCCTGATCGCTTCATCAGGCAAGATGTTACAAAAAGCTTCTTGTAACATCTTGCCTGACAAAAAGATATGGGGGATGGAGATCGCAAAAGCTTGCAGAGTTTTCGTGACCTTTTGAGTTGGCCTAATAAAGGCATGGCACTATAGGGATTTTGGAATCCCATCTTTCAGAATATCAAAGTTTCATTGAACATAATGGGTACCCTTTATTTGCATAAATGTAACTTCACAGAATTCCCTGAAACAACCATCATGTCTCCACTGTGTCTATTAAACGTTAAGGTGGTACCTGTAGGCCCATGGCATGCTGGGATGCAGGCTTCCTTGCGCTTTTCCCTGCAGCCCTGTCCCAGGCCAACCCCACCTTTCTCCTGCACCCCCACCCCGCTATCTCTTCCTTCTTTTGGCACCAGGGCAACACAGGCTGATTTACTCTAATTAATGATGCCACCTGGGCTGGATTTCATTAGCTTCAATTTACATAACTGACTGGCTCTTCTCAGCCCAAGGCCTCAGGCCCTCCGTGGATCCGCCATCCTGCCGGTGGTTAAGGATGATTCTCTCCCTAGGTCTGACTTCTATCCCAACATGGCCAATCCTCGACTTTCCCATTAGGCCTCATGCAGCTTAAATGAGGCTCTGCCTCCACGGAATGCCAATCCCGACTGCTAGCTGAGAAAAACAGTTTCCCTCCTTTAGCTTCAGTGCACCTTCTGCTTTCTATAATTAGCACTGTTCAGGTCTCCCACTTCAGGGGTTTCCCTTTAAATAATCCTCCCCCCCCCCTTTATTTCAAAGGGGCACGCTGAGAAAACAAACTGCAGCTAAAATAAGCCACTCTGTTTAAATCTGAGTAGCCATGCATGACATATCAGAAGTTAAGAGGCATGTGTGCAGCAAAGGCAGCGAGCACTCTGGCTCATTTTGCTTTAATGGCATCTATTTCTCTCCCCGTCCCACTGTATATTCTACCCACACGCACACACAAGCATCCAGCTATTTCAATGAAAGGAGAGGTTCCCTCTAACAACAAGTGTTTTAGGAGATGGCAGGTTATGGGGGAGAGGGTAGTGGGTAAAAGATGTCCAATTCCAATGAGTTGTACAAATTAGTTGTACCCACCCATCACCCACCCTGGGCATTTCTTTACCAAAAAACACATTTGACATGGAGCCATGGTTATTTGACGAGATGAAATATAGCTGGAGATCAGCAAAACGCTGCCCTGCTGGTAAATGGATAGTGAAGCAAATGACATGACTTGTTCCTGGCACGCTGCTCAGACTTTCCTCAAGCCAGCTCATCTCCATCTCCCATTCTCCATATGCAGCTAGGAAAGATACTGGGCCAGGATTTCAGGGATCAGTTACACCCGTAAATCAGTCAGGGCAGATAGCAAGCTTGGTTTCACCCCTCATAAATCCAGAGTGATTCCAAAGGAGTCAGTGGAGTTATTTTGGATTTACACCTGGTGTAACGAGGATTGGAATCTGAGAATCGGAGGTCACTCTAAATCTACGCTCGGTGCATCGGAGAACAGAATCTAAGCATCGGATCCTTTGATATCTAAGGGATCCACATCAGCAGAAGCTGGTAGCAGATCAAAGTGTGTGTATCACATTCACTGACCTCCAACTAATGTAAGAGATGGAAAAGGAAGAGCCTCAGCAATGTCAGTGGATTTTCTCTTTCCTTACATCCAGTTTGACTGAGATTAGAATCTGGTAATCATAAAGGACTCTTGATTCCAATGGACTTAGTTCACAGGAACACGGGTGAAGTATTACAGCACAGGCCTGTGGAGTTACGTTGACAGAAGACTGCCCGGGCAAAGCAGGGCTTTGCTGTTATCTTCCTCCCTGTTAATTGACCATTGTTCAAATGGTAGACATGTCCTGTTGCCTTCCAGTAACTAACATGGAATCAACAACCAAGGCAGACTAGCTCAGCAAACAGAAGGGATTAAAGATGTGGATTCAGGATACAAGCAATGTGATCCAAGGGGTTTCGGCGGAAAGGGAGGGGAGAAGAAGGAGGAGATTTTTTCCCTACTTAAACTCTGTGTATGCTCAATAAAGGCACTTGAATGGCCTCGGTCGCTTCAAGTCACTTCAACCCTCAGATGTGTGCGTGAGTATTTACTACAGAGTGGCGCTCGCTCACAGGGACCATCGCAACCGCCTAACATACTTGCCGTCAGCCTGGCACAGGCTTCCAGTGGTGCACCCTCGTCTCCTCGAGACCCCCGTCTTCAAAAGACCCCAAGCGGTAAGTATGGGTTGCAGGTTATCAAGCCACCAGCAGAAGCATGCGGTAGAATTGACCCGCATAGTCAATAAGACAGGGGGGCAAGCCACATTGTCCTCGCTTCAGAAGCTGGTTGGTGAGATTGGGAAATTTTGTTTATGGTACCCGAAAAGCGGTTCGCTACTTTTAAGTGATTGGGAAAAAATAGGGGAAGTTTTACATCAAAAACCTCGCACCTCAATTAAAATCTTGCTTTCTTGGTTTCAATGTTGGGTAGCGCTCAACAAATTTCATCAAAGAAACTCAGCCACTTTGCCTGCTGGCAGGCTAAGTGTTAATCTACCACCCCAAGACAAAGCAGTTGGAATTTGTAAGCCAACCCCCACTGTAATTTCTGCTTTTGCATTAGCTCCCGCTCCTGAAGAAAACCCACCTCAAGACATTTTGACTACTAGCGGTTTGAGCGTTAATCCGCCACCGTACTATAATGCAATTGAAATTTGTAAGCCAAAATCTTCCCTAGCCCTAACTTTAACGTCAGTACCAACTCCTGACCCACAGCCAACTCAAATTGTTTCACCACAGCAAGTTTTAGAAGCCCAATTTACTTGCAGACAAGAAGACATAATAAAATTGTCAGAAATGTCTTCCTTGTGTCCTGCGCACGATACTGGCCAAGTAAATCCACAGAATGCCTGTATTGAAGATTATAAACCCTTGCCATGCCCTGTTCTTAGCAAATCTCAGGCGCAGAGCGTTTTGCCTGCAGTAACAGCCCAGCCCTTAAAAGCAGATGCCTCCTCCAGGCAGGCAAGCAGGCAAAGCATGCTTTCTTCCCTGCCCCCAGCCACTGCTCCACGCGGCAGCTGCGCCTCCTTTCTCCTTTTCTTCCTCCCTGGGCAGCAAGCGCACAAACCCCTTCGCCATCCTGCCAACTCTGCCTCCACCTCCTCCTCAGCGCAGCGCCGTCACAGAGCTGCCACCAGCCATAAGCGACAAAAGCACCAAGTCAGTGCTAGAGAGCGAGTGAGGTGGAGTGAGAATGCAGCAAGTTGCCCAGACCACTGGCCTAGGCCCAGAAGTGCTTTAAGAGTGCTTCTGCCGCGCTGCTTCTCCAAGCGAGGCTGGGTCAAGAGCATGCGCAGCAGCAACAGCCATAAATGTAAGCCCAAGCCCCGCGCCATCGCACAGAGAAGGCAACCACTTGCAAGAAACGGGCCAGAAGAGCGCACCTTAAGTCCCACACGCGCCCTGAAGCTGCAAAAGCAAGCCTGTTTGAGTTTAAACTTCTCGTGTGTGCTTAGTGTGTCCTCCACCATAGCCACCAGCATAGTTTCCACCCCTGCCACCACAAGTGACAGTGCAAAGATAGATCCTACCTTGCAAGAAGAAATAGAAATTAAATCTCCCAGAGAAGTGCAAAGAGTTTCCTTCCAACTTTCTGATCCTTTGCCTTCTAGATGTTTAAGCCTAGTACTTCCCTGCTTAAGCAGTGAAAAGAAGAAAATGTTTATTGTTCCAAGAGTAATGGATTCTGATTGTGCCAGCACCATTATGGTGCAGCCTCAGGCATGTTTGCCACGAATCCTCCCCCTTCACACAAGACCCCCTCAATTCTTAGAATTACTTGATCCAAGCCCTACACGTTAACGCAGAGTTGCCCCAGCCCAACGTCTTTTTTCAGATGCATCCATGCCATTACAGACCCAGGCATGAACTCTGAGCCAGCCAATATGATTAAAATCTGCAAGAATATTGGCACAGCCTCTCCCCATATTAGCATCTAACTGTAGCTCTTATAAGAAGAGCTAAACCAAAAAGAGCTTGTTCTCATCCGCCAATCCCTCTTAACTGGTTTTCAACAGCGCCAGAGCACTCTCTAAAGAGAGACTCATTGAATTAGTTCAAAATAAATGCCTAACCTAAATTTAGTTTCCCAAAGATTTTCAAGTTCTAGTGATTGATCTAAAAGACTAGTTTTTCCACCATTCCTCTGGCGAAAGCTGATTAAAGTTACCTTTACAGTTTCTGCCCTGCCCCAAAATATGTTAAATAGCCACTGTCTGTCAGTCTTTTGTTTTCCAAACACAAGCTTATGCAGATTTCAGAACAGAAAGAAAGAAGCTTCGGCTTCAAACCCTTCGCATAAGATCTAGCCTAGAAGAGGCCCATAAGACCATCGAGTCCAACCCCCTGCTCAATGCAAGAATCCAACCTAAAGCATCCCTGAAAAATGCTTGTCCAGCTGCTCCTTGAGTGCCTCTAGTTTAAGAGAGCTCACTACCTAACTAATTTGTTTCCTCTCACTAAAATGCAGATAGAATGCCTTCTGCAAATGTCTGTAGCATTGCAAATATCAGTAGATGAGTTTGGGAGATCTTTTCTTTCACGCCCCCCAACGCTTTGTTTTCCTGTGTACTGACTCATCTTTTCCCCTAACCGCTGTTCCCATGTTCCACTCCTTCATGCCCCCACCTTGTATGCAAATGAGAGAAGAGCTAACAATGACTAACTTTAATCCTATCACCCAGCAGTGACAAACTATTTTCCTGCTGCCAATATATCTGTTTTTACAATTGAATCTTATGTTAGACTTCCAAAATGTGTGCTTTATTATTGCTAATTTACCTAGAGCTTATGTTACCTCAAAAGTTGCTACAAATACAATAGCTTCTTTAACATGACAAACAAGTCTCCCAAGATCCTTTCTTTGTCGCTCACATGCAGAGCCATTAAAGCCCCTGATTGAAAGTTTCACTCAGCTTTAACTAGCCCTTAGCAGCCTAGCTAAGAGCATGTGCAAAGTGAAAACTTAGCCCTATTTTAAAAGAAAAATGCACAGATCCATGTACATAGTTCTTGTTTTATTGCTCTTCATCCAAGCGATGGAGAGAAGTCCACACCTCTTGTGTAGTTTATTTCCAAAATACAGGTTTTCAGAGTTTTCCCAGCCTGGCCTAGAGATGCAAGAAGTCCTCTCAGAAAATAATAAAGAAAGATGAAACCAACCCAGAGGAGCTGCAGTACAGAGTACCAGAGTCCAGATGACATCAGTTGCAGCAGTCTTCCAGCATCAAAAAACCATCAGAGCCAGAAACAGCTGCCCCAAAGATTCCATATTGGCTATTTGCTTCAGCCAGTGAGAAGACCCACAATGGACTGTAAGCAGTGTTCCAGATAACTTGGTTACCGTTGAAACCAGCACAAAGACTTGCTTTGCTCTAAAAATTTCCATCCCATCAAGAACTGATACCTCAGCTGAATAAAATTGAACTTTGAGTAAAATTGTTTTACTCCTGTATAAAGAAGGACTTGTCTTGCAAAGTCGTGCAGCCACTGACTACCTACTTCTTCAGCAACACCTGAGCTGCCAAATATAAAAAGCATGTGTTGCTTTAACCTGCAGGACAATTCCCACAAAGTACAAACTTAACATGGACTTACAAACAGTTATAGCTTCCAAACAACATGTGCTTCAACACTAGCGAGAAGTATTGTGATCATGCTTCCCTCTCAGCTGACTAAATTCTCTCTTGAAGTAAAGTATTGTATGTATTACATTGTACTACTCTTTCCTGAAGTATTATGTGTAGTATATTGCATTGATCACTGTATTAATAGTCGCCTGTTGGTTTATTCAATGTATCCCAAATGTCTTATTCAATGTATTCCTAATCTGGTGCAAATGTGTAGCCGCTGCTGGCGGAAAAACACCCCTCTGAGACCTTATCGTCCAGAGCACATACAAACAGCTGTCCAATCACATCCCGAGAGTTCATCAGGACAACACCAATTCGGCATAATAAATTAATAAAGAAAAGGGGAGATGAAGTATTACAGCACAGGCCTGTGGAGTTACGTTGACAGAAGACTGCCCGGGCAAAGCAGGGCTTTGCTGTTATCTTCCTCCCTGTTAATTGACCATTGTTCAAATGGTAGACATGTCCTGTTGCCTTCCAGTAACTAACATGGAATCAACAACCAAGGCAGACTAGCTCAGCAAACAGAAGGGATTAAAGATGTGGATTCAGGATACAAGCAATGTGATCCAAGGGGTTTCGGCGGAAAGGGAGGGGAGAAGAAGGAGGAGATTTTTTCCCTACTTAAACTCTGTGTATGCTCAATAAAGGCACTTGAATGGCCTCGGTCGCTTCAAGTCACTTCAACCCTCAGATGTGTGCGTGAGTATTTACTACACACGGGGAAAGCACCTTATACTAAGAGTCAGGCCATCGACCCATCTAGCTTAGTATTGTCTTCACTGACTGGCAGCAACTCTCCATGGCTTCGGATTGGAGTCTTTCATAGCCCTACTGATGCCAGGGATTAAACCTTTTACATGCAAAGTATGTGCTCTACCACTGAGCTATGGCTTTTTATAATTACAGATGACGTAAATTCTTGTGTTCTAATTCAGCAGACCAGAACATGATAGACTGATCCAGTGTCATCCAGTAGATAAACTGCTGGGCATTAATTCATAAGCTGACCACAGGCAGGTTGCTGCCTCTACACCTAATTTACCATCTGAAAGATACAGACAATAGTCTCTCTCTCTCTCTCTCTCTCTCTCTCTCTCTGTCTTTTTTTTTTTTTTTTTTTTTACAGGATTGTTGTGAAGATGAATGACAACAAAACCCTGTACCTTATGCCTTAGGAACAAAGTGGTCTGAAAATCTAAATAAATAATTAGGTTTATGGGTTGCAGTAATCAGTTCCTTAAGATTCGTTACCACCAGGTACAAAATACAATGGTCTGGTCCACCATTTTCTATGGGATTACTCTACTTTTACATCTGGGGCTTGTAGCTGCTCAGAAGGACGTGTGTATATGAATATATGCATGCAAGTATGTGCCTGCCTATGCTATTATGAAAATTATCAGAGCAAGCCGCCTGTTATTATTTAGTGTAATTTACTCTTCTCCCTTTGGATTCTTCCATCCGTACACAATGAAACCATGTGGAACTAAACCAAATAGAGGATTACAGAACTTCAGCAGCCGATGGAAAGCGAGAAGGTGGTTGAGCGAGGCCAAGCCCTGCAATGAGCAGAAACTGGCAGGCGGGGGTTGGGGGGAGAGTGACAAACTCAGCAATGTGCTTGTATTTAAAATGCTGATGATGGATGAGTGTCATCCTGCAGAGGAAGGCGAGAAAAGGAGAATAAGGAGGAGAGAGAGAGAGAGAGAGAGAGAGCACTGAAAATCCAGGGAGAGGGGGGCACAGCAGCGGTGCATTGAACATCCACACCGATCTTCATCCACTTGTTATTATTCATTGAGAGAAGATAGAGTTTAGCCTGACAGTGTGCAGGGGCACTGCAATTCTTGCAGGGCGAGGGGGTAAAATGTGCTCTACTTTCTGGGCACACAATCCAGCCATGATTTTTTTAAAAGGTATTTCTCCTGTTGCCCCAACCCCTTCGCATCTCTTTTCATTAAAAGCAGACAGTGTGCCCTCTCCTCATCCACAAATTATTCCCAGTCAGTGGGTCTGCCACTGCATTTTGTTGCAGACAGTGTAGTGGCTTTCTTCCCTAGCAAAATGCTATGGTGACGGCTGCGTTAATCCACCAATAGACAGCAGTACCAGCTCCAGGTTTTGGAGCGCCCTTTGGCAAGGCACCTGCAATGGGCCCCCTCCCTCAATGAGTTTACTTTCTCGTCACCATTGTCACCAGCTGCTGTTGCTCCTCACCATCTTTCTCATCCTTCATTGCTATAACTTGCTTGCACACAGAGCCAGTGGCTTCTACTGCTCCTCTTTCTCACCGCTACCGTTGTCTGGGCCAGAGCATGAGGCATGTAAACAAAGAAGTTGCAATGGTGAAGAGGAGGAGCAAGTCCAGGGGGCTCTTGCCAGGCCCCCCCCCGCTTTGGTGTGGGCCCTCAGAGGATGCCCGACCATACCTACCCTTGATGCTGGCTCTGCTAGACAGAGTATTTCTCAATGGGCTGGGAAAGCGATTCATTCTGGCCTGTAGCCTGCTTGCTCGTGACAGCATGGGAATGGCCTTGTTCCCGAATAGCCACCATCTCGACAAAGCATTGCTTCACAAGAGTGCTACTTTAACGTGGAAATGTGGGCTGAGCAAACTGGATGGCATATATACGGCAACAATTCCTGAACTGTGTGCCTCAAGGGGTACTAAAGTGTACCTTGAAAAAAAGGCTGGGTAGCAAAATTGCTGTTCAGTCCACTCTATGAGCAATTTGCCCCAGGAGGACTTGTGGACCAGGTGTAGGCAGTCACCTCTTTCAGGTTCACAAAAAGGCAGGTGGTCCCTTAGACAGCCAGGCTTTAAGCTGTTTAGGACTTTAAAAGTTAAAATCAACACCATGAAATGAGCCCCCAAAACAATTGCAACCGGTTTCGGGTTTTCATATTTGTGTAAGATGATGATGATGATGATGATGATTGTTTATTACATTTATATAGCGCCCCATAGCCAAAACTCTCTGGGCGATTTACAAAAGTTAAAAACAGTGAACATTAAAAACAAATATACAAAATTTAAAACCATAAAAAGCATAAAATACAAACAAAAACAGACAATATCTGTTTAAAACAACTATTCTGGGGTCAGCTAAAAAACTCAGCATATGCTGTTAAATGCCTGGGAGAAGAGAAAAGTCTTGACCTGGTGCTGAAAAGATACAAATGTTGGTGCCAGGCAAGCTTCATTGCGGAGTTCATTCCATAATTGAGGGGCCACAACTGAGAAGGCCCTCACCCTTGTTGCCATCTCTGAGCTTCCCTCAGAGTAGGCACCCGGAGGAGGACCTTAGATGTTGAGCGTAGTGCATGGGTAGGTTCATGTCGGGAGAGGCATTCCATCTCAATACCAATGCATCAGTTAACAGCATACTGTAGCTACACATTTTGCACCAATTGAAACTTCTGGACACTCTTCAAAGGTCGCCCTACATTGGCCATATTGCAGTAGTCTGATGCAACCAAGGCATGGTTAATTGTTGCCAAATCAGTTGTAGATGCAAGAATATTGCTTACCAGTGGGAGGTTGAAATAGAAAATTATATGCATTTTTCGTTTTGAATATAAGAAGGTTAATTTTATTCCAGAAAAAAAAACCCTGTACCCTGGGAATCAATACTAGCATAGGAAATACTTCCCACATGTAAGAACTTGCTGGACTAGATCAAAGGCCTAAGACATTCAGCATTCTGTTCCCATAGTGGCCAATCAGATACCCATGGGACACCCACAAGCAATACATGATTGCAATAGCAGCCACGGCCTTATGTTCCTTAGCAACTGGTATTTAGAGGCACACTACCTCTGATACTGGAGAATCAGTATCATTTGCTTGGTATTGTTTCTCTCTCACTTCCCCAGATGGTAAAAAGGTTAGGGTTCCCTTTACAAGAGAGGAGGAGAGAGCCTCTGAGGACTTGTGGTAAAATATGTATCAATGATAGGAATGCAGCCATAGAATTGCTGGGAAGTGCTTGTCCCAAAAGATTACTTAACACCGGTTCCACAACACACCAGGCTGGGCCTGCTAGCCTCTCACAAGTGCATTTATAAAGCTGTTCCATGTTGCCCTGTCTGTTCTGACATAGGGAAATGACAGCCCCAGAAGGTTGCAGACAGGTTTAGCTAAAAGGCCATTTAATCAACTCACACCCATCAGCTATGAGCTCCAGTACTCCAAGAGAAAGCCTCAAGGCTATTTAGCTGGCCATTGTGGGATCAATAGCCTTGTAGGGGTTCCTCTGTACTTCTCTCTTGCGACATTCAGATCAAATCTGTCACTCACAAGTGGGAAAATTAGAAAGTCTGATTTCTATTACAGCATTTTCAGTAGTTTAATATTAGTGCACTCTTGGAGATAGATAGATAGATAGATAGATAGATAGATAGATAGATAGATAGATAGATAGATAGATCATTCTGCATCCTTTAATACAACTAGCTTCAAAAAAATGAGGCCAAGTTCATTACAGCTGACCAAACGCTGCAGCTTTCTAATTTATACTTGCAGTAGAAAGCAAGTTGAATATTATTTATATAACATTTTAAATGATTTACAGTCCTTCCTTCCTTCACTCTAGGACAGGTCAGTTTTGCAAGTAAAAAACTGAAGGAACCTAGATTGCGTCTAACAAACCGGGGGCTGTCTAAATGCATGGAAACCCTGGCGTGGGTGCACAGTGGCACTAAGTTGATTATACGACACAGCAGATACCGGTGAAGCTGCAGAGAAAAAAAGTCAGGGACTTAAATACAGTCCCTTAAATACAGCACATCCACCATCTATCCTCGCTCCAGCATCGTAGCAGACGCATGGCCAGGCAGATGGTGACTCCTGAAAGGATGTCGTCCGCCTGGGCAGAGGGCAGGGGGAGGCCTGAGCAAGCCTAACTGCCACTGGAAAGCCAGTGCTACCTCCTCAGTCTGTATTACCCGCTGCCACCCCACACCAGTGATACCTCAGTGTTTGGTGGTGGAGGGACACCGTAAAGACAGCCCCCAGTTCATGTCTGAGCTAAGATTTAAATGGAGGCCCCCACAGACTGAAGCCCATTTATCTACCGGTTGATAAAAGATTTTTTCTTTCACCCTTTCTTTTGTAGATACTGGGGGATTGTTCATCTACCTATTATTGCAATCTTACATTGCACTTCATGTTCTGTTGTGCCACCCATGTTCTCTCCCATACATGCACTGCTACTGCAGCACATTCTCTGCTCCACAAGCCCTCCAATTCATATCTTTGAAGTGACATGATGCCTAATTGAAACATCAGGTAGACTCTCTCAGATAATCCAGTCTGGTCCCAGGGTCAATATAGCATTTGTTAATTATCTTTTCCCCAATTACTACAAAACAAACCACTAAATACACGTACGTGTAAGAGACTTTCTCACCGGTGTCAATTTGCAGGTTGTGTAAGTGTTTAAGAATTCAGCTCCTGCCTGGGCTGAGCACCTGACTTTGCTATACAAATGCATACTATTATTTCTATTTTGAATTGGTCAACCTTTCATTCCTACACATGGTTTCTTTTTCACCCTCTGCTCAGTCAAGGAACACATTAGAACCCAAAAGAAGATCTACTGAGAAGTCATTTCAATCATCTCATCTTCCCTTTAATGATAAACAGGTCAATGTCCTTTAGTGTCTCTCCATCTTGCTTGCCCCCCAACCTCTAATAATTAGCATCTAAGTCAAGCTTGTAGCTCTTCACTGCATGCTTTCCAGTTTTCAAGATCCTGGTTCAAAGGTGGCCAACCAGACCATGACAGGCTGCAATCCTAAACACACGTACCAGGGAGAAAGTTCTGCTGAATACTGGAGGGCTTATTTCTGAGTAAACATGCAAAGGATGGCATTGTTCATAATCAGCAGTGGCTTTGCTGAGACAATGTTCAGTAGGACATGAAAACTAACTTTCCTGCTGCCTGATTAATATTTATTTATTTATTTATTTATTATACTTATATACCGCTCCCATAGCCAGGTCTCTCTGGGCGGTTCACAGAAATTCTAAAATTGAGATAAAAACAAGAATACAAAATTTAAAACTCTAAAACACAGTACATACACACATAGAGCATTAAAAACCAATTAAAAACTAAACATGTGGGTAATTAGGATGTGCCAAATAATAGAGCCAAAGGGAGATATATATATTTTTAGCTGCACCCAATGTAGGGCTGATCTTGGTCTTAAAGCTACACAAGATCTATTGAGGATACTATTTGGCTTTGCACTTCAGACTGCAGTAATGAAACGTAGGATATCCATTCCGCACATCTAATATGATGTATGTCATGAACTCAGCAGATATGAATGTATTTATCCAACCTGGTCAATACTGGTCTTGGAAGGCATCCTGTGCAAAGGCGTTATGGGCAATGGTGTTGACAAGTCAGCAGGTGACAGTTATCCAAGTCCTTACTAAGTCCCACAGCCCCAACAACTCATTGCTTTCCCCACTTCTGATGGCAGCTGTTTTACAGATCACAAAAACCCTGTGGAGCAGTTGGAAGAGGCATAGGGAAGAAGACTGTTTCCAATTTAAACCGCAGGGGGTATTCAGGGAGGCAGAAGGTAATTTCCCAAGCTGGAAGGTGTCCAGGATGCCAGGACTTCCACACATGAGATGTTTGATAGCTCAAGAGACAATCTCTCTAGCTGCACAGTTCTCCTGCTGTGCTGCCACTCACTCAGTAATAATCAGCAAGACAGGCATGTTTGGGACACTGCCTGCAAGTAGCCCACCCTTCTTGGGGAAATGCTGGCGGGGGAGGGAATAGAATGGATGCACTTCAGCTCTAACACCAGAGTACAGGGCAGCCTTCCCCAACACGGCACCCACCAGATGTGCTGGACTACAACTCCCATCATCCCACTCCAGTATTGCCAATGGATCTTATGACTTGGGGTGATGGGGATCTGGAAGGCACCAGATGGGGGAAAGCTGGCATAGGTGGCAGATTTCATTTAGGGAAGGAAGATGAGAAGGTCTTTTGTCCATCTTTTTGAAGAGCCGTCCTGTCTCACATATGGACAGTTCTTGCTCTGTATTCTAGTCGCTTGAAGACATCAGTTGTTGGAGGTGAACTGTAGAGAAGCAGATGATAGAACCCAGGAGTTACTCATGTTTTCTTGGAAATACCTATTCAGAAGATCCACAGTGCCTGGTTCTGTGTTTCTGAAGTCCCAAAGGACAGATGTCAGAAATGTTGTTTTCAAAATACTACCCATGGGGCTCTGAGCCATCAGTAGCACTGATGCAATTCTTCTTCTCAGCTTACCATTTTCCCAGCTGTGGGAAAATGGTAGCAGCTAGGCAAGTACAGGACATCACATACTTGCCAATCATTTTTGGGAACTAGCCAGTAAATGTCTTTCAGTTGCCCAACAACTTTTGCCTTCCTCCTCAAAACCAAAAATACTGAAGAAGAGGAGATAAAAGCAAGGAAAGCACCCAGAGTTGCAGAGGAAAAATTGCTGGGATGACCAAGACATGGGAGGATGGGGCTTCTTCTTACTTAATTTGTTTTACTGGGTCTTGGCATTTGTACATTGCTTTTAGTCATTTAAAATGATGCTAACTCTTTGTACACTTTCACCCTTGCTGTAAGATGTCTTGACTCTTTTTTTTTTTTAGAAAAAAGTATATAATAAAATAAGTAAATAAATAAATAAAATTAATTATGTGCAAAGTCAAATTCTTGTTTAAAGGCAAATGCTTTCATTTGCCAGTGAAACACAGTTAAAGAGGAAGATGATCTAATCTCTTTGAGAAGGAGTTCCACATATGGGGCACTACCACTGAGAAAGCCCTCTCACACATTGCTGCTGCCAACCGTGCCTCTGAAGGCAACGGCACAAGCAAGAGGGCGCAGCAACTGGTCTTAAAGGATGGGCAGGTAAATTGGAAGTTAATTCCTATGTTTAGATTTCCAAGCAAACCTCTTAGACCAGGGTTGTGGCAGTTGTTGTCTCTCCCCCTGGTATCTGTTCCATGGCTGGTAGCAATTCACTGCATCATCTCCTTGTCTAGCGCCAAGGCAGGGCAGGGGATAACGAGCAGCCAGAGTCATCTCAGTGGCCATCCATCATAGCTTGAGCTCTTTGTTCTGACAGCTGCATTTTGTCTCCTAATTTCAGAGCAACACTCCATCAGAAAACCAGGAGGAGAAAGGACCCTCAGCTTTTGATTGAAGAGAGAGGGCAAGAAGACGTATCCTCCAAACCACCTCGGGATACAAGACTGCCGGGGGAGTCAGCATCCTCCTAATTCCTATCAAGAGCTCTTGAGATGTCTCAGCATAGTCATGCTCTAGGATGTCTCATAGTTTGCTTTATACCTCTGCCTGAGTAATATTTCCCCCAACTTATTAACAGCCATGAATAAAGGCAGCCACACTTTAAACCGTGATCATTGATTCCCCCCGCCCCTCTTCTCAGGTGTATTTTTTAGTTGTGGTTGCATTTTTGATAATCAAACATAAGGCTCTCCATTGAGTTGTCTTGAAATGAGGGACATCAGCTAATCTTAATGAAAGCAGACTGAATGAACATCTGTTGTGAATGGTTAGGACTATGGAATCCTGCCAATCCAAAGGACCCAAATGACAGACCTTTCAGTGACCTTTCCCCAAAGATAAAAAGTAGGAAGAAAGCAGAGTTGCACATGCTAATCATTGACTTTTTATTGTTGATAATGTTGTTGTTGTTGTTGTTGTTGTTGTTGTACACCAGTCCTAAAGAGTTACACTGGCTGATCTGCCTGTGAGTTTTCCAGCAACACCAGTATAATACAAAGTTTTGGGACACTGTTCCTGGGCCTTATAGAAGGAATTGCAAGGTTCATGATAAAAACTTCCACATTTCTCCTGCACATTTGAGAACTGCTGTCATGTAACTCCACATAATTTTTTTTCAGAACTAAGAACATGTCCAGTTTTTGATTCCCCCCAACCTTTGACTTCTAAATTCTTTATTAGGACTTTCTTCTGAGGCCTCTCCAATTTTATTTTATTTTATTTTAGACCCAAACAGATGACTTTAACTCTACTCCCACCCATGTCTAACGGGCAAGGTATTCATAAAAGGATCAAAAGCTCTACATTTCACCAAGCAAAGGGCTATAGCCACGAACAAATTAGCTATCTTGGAAAGAATCAAATAACCAAACTGCAGGCATTCATGTCAGATCCGATAACAAGCGTAAGGCGTGAGAGAGGTTGAGAGCATGAGCCAATTCCCACAGAAACAAAGGGGAAGTGGGATTTTGTCACTTTCCCTGTGAAAAGTCACGTTTGCCAAGGGAAGTCATGAAACCTAAGCCTCGGATCAGGTTCTCAAACACTCTGCAGAAATATTCAGGGGATGGGGTTTTATGTCCTGTCATGGACAGTCTAGAAAATGGTCCTTCTTGCTGTTTCCCCATTCATTGCCAGGGGGAATTCAAAGGCTCAGGAGGAAGCAGTTGCAGAGATAACATCAAAGTTGCCTTTCTTCCTCAAGTCCATCAGCAGGGGTTTTTTTCATCCAAGGCCATGCAGAGGCTTGTGTTCACTTATTCCTGCAAATGTGAGAATTTCCAGCTGCATGGAAGGAGGGTCTTAGCATGCAGAGAAAACTAGGTGGCTCAGAAGAGTCACTGTAAGAGGAGATACGTGCAGGAGCTGTGGCTGAGCTGGCCTTTGCGACCGATTCCTGAATGGGGGCAGCATCCTGGCTTACGTGCGACTGCAGGTACCATCAGTGTGCTGATAGAAAGTGTGTGGGGCTTAGGTTATATAAGCCAGACCCATCTCCAGCCCTTGCACTTGCTATTTTATTGGCACTGGTAGAGGCTGGTGGCTCAGATGCCAGTGTGGCCATGAATCTGCCTCAGGTTTCAGCCGGAACTCTAAAGGAGCTACCCAAGGTGTGGAAGAGGTTGCCTGTAGGGCACCTTGGATAGCGTCTTAGAGTTCTGACTGAAACCCAGAGGAGATTCACAACCCCACTGACATCTGTGCCACCAGCCTCCACTGGTTGGCACCCACCTGCCCACCCTAGAACAGGACTTACTGGCTCCTTAGTTGCAGAACCTCAGACTTGGGGGCTAAATCCGGCCCTCAGGGCTCTCAAATCAGCCCTCTGGGCTCTCCAGATGCCGACGGCCACTTCCCTTGGCAACCTTCCTCTCCCCTCCTCCCCAAAACAGCAATTGTTTGGTGGTTTCCTGGCTGTTGTGCAGTTTTATCCCCCTTCCAAACACTTGAAATGCTTGTCTTAAGGCTTAGTTACTGGCAGTAAGAGCTTGAAGCTAAACTATGCCAGTAATTTGGGGTCTTGGGGGCTCATCCCTTTTGCCTTCATCCTTGCCTACCACGGGAATGTGGCCCCAAAGGGTTTCTCCAAAATGGCATTTGGCCTCAATTTATTTATTTATTTATTTATTTATTTATTACATTTTTATACCGCCAATAGCCGAAGCTCTCTGGGCGGTTCACAAAAATTAAAACCACAAAAAACATCCAACAGGTTAAAAACACAATTACGAAATACAGTATAAAAAGCGCAACCAGGATAAAACCACACAGCAAAGTTAATTATAAGATTAAAATACAGAGTTAAAACAGTATAATTTAAATTTAAGTTAAAATTAAGTGTTAAAATACTGAGTGAATAAAAAGGTCTTCAGCTGGCGACGAAAGGAGTACAGTGTAGGCGCCAGGCGGACCTCTCTGGGGAGCTCGTTCCACAACCGGGGTGCCACAGCGGAGAAAGCCCTCCTCCTAGTAGCCACCTGCCTCACTTCCTTTGGCAGCGGCTCATGGAGAAGGGCCCCTGTAGATGATCTTAAGGTCCGGGTAGGTACATATGGGAGGAGGCGTTCCTTCAGATAACCTGGCCCCAAACCGTTTAGGGCTTTAAATGTCAATACCAGCACTTTGAATTGGGCCCGGACCTGGACTGGCAGCCAATGAAGCTGGAAAAGGACTGGTGTAATGTGATCTCGTCGGCCAGTCCCTGTTAGTAAACGGGCTGCCCTATTTTGTACCAGCTGAAGCTTCCGGACCATTTTCAAAGGCAGCCCCACGTATAACGCATTGCAGTAATCCAAGCGAGAGGTTATCAGAGCATGGATAACTGTAGCTAGGCTATCTCTGTCCAGATAAGGGCGTAGTTGGTATATCAACCTAAGCTGATAAAAGGTGCTCTTTGCCACTGAGTTCACCTGTGCCTCAAGTGACAGTTCTGGATCCAAGAGCACCCCCAAACTACGGACCCGATCCTTTAGGGAGAGTGCAACCCCGTCCAGGACAGGGCAAACATCACCTCGCCGGACAGAAGAACCACCCGCTAACAGTACCTCCGTCTTGTCTGGATTGAGTCTCAGTTTGTTAGCCCTCATCCAGTCCATTACCATGCTCAGGCACTGGTTCAGAACAGTCACTGCCTCACCTGGGTTTGATGAAAAGGAAAGGTAGAGTTGGGTATCATCCGCATATTGATGACACCTCAGTCCACATCTCCGGATAACCTCCCCCAGCAGCTTCATGTATATGTTAAACAGCATAGGGGATAGGATAGAGCCCTGTGGAACCCCATGGCTTAGGAGCCACGGCACAGAGCAATAATCCCCCAGCACCACCTTCTGGAATCGGCCATCCAAGTAGGAGCGGAACCACTGCAACGCAGTACCTCCAACTCCCAGCTCAGACAACCTATCCAGAAGGATACCATGGTTGATGGTATCGAAGGCCGCTGAGAGGTCTTGGAGAACCAACAGGGTCGCACTCCCCCTGTCTCTCTCCTGACAGAGGTCATCCCACAGGGCGACCAAGGCAGTTTCCGTTCCAAAACCAGGCCTGAAACCCTTCTTTCAAGGCTGAAAGAAGTTCCACATCCCTGCTTTAGAGGGCTGAGTAGGGCTCCGCCCCCCCCAAGAAGCTTGATTGGCTAGAGGGGTTTGGTTGGTTGTTTTTTTGCCTTCTCCATATTACCTGCCAGGCTGGCCATTGGATGGCAATTGCATGCCCAATTGATTGGTTTAATGGGTCAATTGGTCATAATGGGCAGCCAGTGCAGGTGGGGAAATTGTGAGGGTGCAACCGATGAGCACCTGGAGGCACCCTTAAGGTGAGAAGGGGGTACTGGTACCTACCACCAAGGTGTCTTAGGACTTGTGGCAGGGAAGGACCTCCTTTTGGGACTCGAGTGGGTCACACATCTAGAGTCTTGGGACAGCCAAGAGCTATGTCTTTTGGTAAACTGCCACTGGTACCTGTGTGAATCAGGTGAGGTTCTTGGCCTTTTGCCACTGGCGAGCCTGGGTGTAACAGTTGGGATGTGAAGACTATCCAGGCTATCTGCTACAATACTCTGCACTCAGGTTGAATTGTGTTCCAGAGTGCTGCCTGGGTTGATCTTTTGTTAAAGTCTCACAGCATGGGATGAAAGCACATCATGCAGCAATCTTTGGCTATTGAGCAGTATAATAAAAATGTAATAAATAACATAAAATCTTGCTGAATCTAAGCAGGCCTCCACATGATTGCTGTTACGCTATTGCATAGGGCACGTCTGCATAAATGCTATTTTCTAGGTGTGTGGTTCCAGAGTTGGCTTTGTTTATGTATTTCATGTACATTTCACCTTTCCTTCATGAAACGTCCATCATATATACAGTATATAGGGTTCCCAGCCCTACATAATAGCCACTAGGGATGTGCTCCGCTCCGATTAGGAGCGTAGAAGCAGTAGCGGATTGGCCTGCTCCGCCTTACCCAGAGGCGGAGTAGGAGCGGACCGCGGACCCCCTAGAAGCAAGGCGAAGAGAAGCGCCCATTTTTCGGAGCTCCGAGTTCAGGCGGAGCGCTCCGGTCGCCATCTTGAAAACATTTCGCCATAGGATTGCATTGCGGCAAATAATCGCGCATAACTACGTTGTTTTTGAAGCTATCATTCTGAAAATTCTTGTGCACAGAGAGTCATGGATGGGGGTCATTTTGAGACCACTCTCACCTCTCTGCATCGTACGGGTCACGGGCTATATTTTTGTGAAAATCGGGTCAACCGCGCGGCTCAAACTGCGTTTTTGGCTTTTCGCCCATAGGATTGCATTGAGGGAAAGAATCGGGGATAACTGGGGGGGGGGGGTTTAAGCTATCATTCTGAAAATTCTTGTGCACAGAGAGTCGTGGATGGGGGTCATTTTGAGACCACTCTCAACTTTCTGCATCGTACGGGTCGCGGGCTATATTTTTGTGAAAATCGGGTCAACCGCGCGGCTCAAACTGCGTTTTCGGCTTTTCGCCCATAGGATTGCATTGAGGGAAAGAATCGGGGATAACTGGGGGGGGTTTAAGCTATCATTCTGAAAATTCTTGTGCACAGAGAGTCGTGGATGGGGGTCATTTTGAGACCACTCTCAACTTTCTGCATCGTACGGGTCGCGGGCTATATTTTTGTGAAAATCGGGTCAACCGCGCGGCTCAAACTGCGTTTTCAGCTTTTCGCCCATAGGATTGCATTGAGGGAAAGAATCGGGGATAACTGGGGGGGGGTTTAAGCTATCATTCTGAAAATTCTTGTGCACAGAGAGTCGTGGATGGGGGTCACTTTGAGACCACTCTCAACTTTCTGCATCGTACGGGTCGCGGGCTAGAATTTTTTAAAAAATCGGCGGGAAAAATACCTTTTTCAAAGGGCTGAGGGGCAGAGTCAGCTCCCGGTCATGATGATCCCAAAGTTGGAGGAGGGCATAGGCAAAACAGGTAACTTGGGATTCTGGGAAACTTCTCTTTCTTCATCTGAACGGGCTTTTCCCCGTGTTTTTTAACACACCTCGCAGGGATGTTGTGTGTGGGGTGCCCGATTTTCAAAAATTCGCCAAAAATCAGGGGATGATGGGATTGCTTTGAAACTTGGCGTGCGTGTGTATATCCCCATGAGGTGTCATGGTGCCAAACATGAGGTTTCTAACTTGAACAGAAAAAAAGTTGTATAATTTTTTAGCTTTCAATGCAAGCCTATGGGGGGGGGGAAACGGAGCTCCGGATCCGGATCCGGAGCTCCGGGCGGAGCGGAGCGGAAGTGGGCGGAGCGGGGGCGGGGCGGAGCGGCCCGATCCGAAAAATGGCGGATCTGCAAGTGAAGCGGAGCGGGGGGTCCGTGCACACCCCTAATAGCCACCACTCACCTCCCCAAATTAGAAATTTATTTATTTATTTATTTATTTATTTATTTATTTATTAAAACATTTGTATCCCACCCTGTATCACTGGGATCTCAGGGCAGCATAACAGTGATAATTTTGACACACTTGGTGTTAACTGTGGCTGGGTAAAAGGGTTAACTAAGTCAGTGGACACAGCTGATTTGGCAGTGACATCCCACTCTTTAGGCTTATTATCCTAGGCATGAAGGGATAATAGGGGAAAGCCTGGGTAAAAGAAGGGGTGGACATCAC
The DNA here is from genome assembly GCF_023053635.1 of Elgaria multicarinata webbii. NCBI lineage: Eukaryota > Metazoa > Chordata > Lepidosauria > Squamata > Anguidae > Elgaria > Elgaria multicarinata. Next base: position 57,342,108 of record NC_086178.1, on the reverse strand, counting down.
AAGCACATGTTTTGAATGCAGAAGATCCCAGATTTGATCCCTGGTATCTCCAAGTAGGGCAGGAAAAACTCCCGTCTGAAACCCTGGAGAGTCGCTGTCAGTGTCGACAATACTGGATCAATGATCTGATTCTGCATAAGGCAGTTCTGTATGTTCCTTTGTAACCACTTCCCTAAAGCATTCCTGCTGGATCTAGTCAAAGCAGTGCTCTAGGTAATGCCTGTTGCAAAAATGGCAGGGGTTAGGGGAAGGAACAAATTTGAATTTCATGTGCCAGTGTGCTCCAGGATTACAAACGTTGGATTTAACATATAAGGAGTACCTTAAATCTTGACACCATGGGATATGGATTTGGTTCAATGCTCCCCACTCCCCACCTCATACAAGTACCACCAAAACTGGCCCTGGACATTGCACAATCTCACAATTTCTAAGCTGAGAGAGTGGGAGGGAAAATAAAAGAGATGTTTACTCTTTGAAGTTAATGGAGTGACTCAGTGTGTTAATGGGCTATTTACCAACACTGCCTCCTCTATCTCTTGTTTTACAAGTGAAAATACTTCAGCGCTCTACTTTGCCACAAGGTTGGCCCAGAAGGGTTGACTGTGGCTCTCCTCCACTCTTCATTCAAGCACAAGTGAACTTAAAAGAGGAGGGATAGAAAGGATGAATGATGAAAAGCAAGGCACCATTGGGTGGTTTCTAATGACACTACACACACACACACACACACACACACACACACACACACCCCTTTGTTTTCAAAACTGGCTAAAATTACATTATGATCATCATTATAATTTATTTTCATTATCATCATCATCATCATCGTCATCATCATTTAAATGGATTAGAAGCCTTTCTCAGAAAAAGACTCAAGGCCTCTTACGACAGGGATTAAAACACAACAAAAAATGTAAAACAATTTAAAACAGCTAAAACGACTAACAACAAAATACCAACAAAATTATTCATGCTTCCTTGGAAATTCTACATACAATGTGTGATGATCAAGAAATGTTCATAAATACATTTATGTAGAAAAGGAGCATTTGTAAGGAGAGTCACAAAGGGTACCAGGATTTATTTCACTGGTCCAGTTCAAATGTGTTGAAACTCAGTCCTGAGGGCCAAATCTGGCCTTCTTCTGGGGTTCCTCGGATAACCCCCTTCCCCCTGGGCCCATCTCCTTTTCCCCAACTACCAATCATTTGGGAATTTCCTGGGTTTTGCATGGATTTTCCCCCCATTCTGAAAGGTTGAAATGTCTCTCCTAATGCTTAATTACTTAATTTAGCCTTAAGCTAAAATATGTCTGTATTGTTGGCTTCAGCCCTTTTGCCTCTGGCCTCACCCACCACTGGAAAGAGGCCCCTCAAAGCAATCTGACACCTCTGATCCAGATTCTGTTTCTGAGTATGCGCAAGCTTTCCAGCTTAACAGAACAGATGCTAAATCAGGTTATCTGTGTCATCTGTAAATCCAATTTTTTGTTTCATTGCAAGATGTTTTTTCTCCATCCCTCGTGAGTGGTTCAATGCAAGTTCAGATTGTGGGCCCATCTGAGTGTGAAAATCTTCAAATCAGGTCCTCTTAACACTAGAAAGCCTGGGAACAACACACTTTTAGAATCAATCACGTAGACCAGGGCACATAGATATGTGCATACACATATTGGCTAAAGAGGACAAAAAGGTCACCTAGCAAAGGAGAGGGGGGGGTATATCTATGTTATGATATATAGCATTAACATTAACCCTTCAGGTGACAATCTGAAAGATTTTTCGAACATACAAACTATTTAAATCACAATTCACTATTTAAACCACATCCATTAAATCATGCTGGCTAGAAAACAAATGTCAAGACTGAACAGGACTAGCCACAAAAAGTGGAATTTGGGTTGCAGTACTAGTAAATTCAAAACTTACCTTCAATATTCTGCCTGTCACCCTGAAACCTCCTACACAATCACCCTGGGCAAAGAACAATGAGCAATATGCAGTAAATCCTGCAATATTATCCTTGACACCAATGCCAAATAAAGAGCATGAATAAAAATAAGTACATGGTTTGGAGAAGCTTGAAGACTACCACCCCACAATGCCATATGAAATAGAGAAATATGCACACAGCGGGACACTTTCAACGGATTTAAAATTATGAAATCTGTGCTGTTTGACTGTAAGTGAAAACATGTGTGGGAACTTCCAGAGCCAAGGTTACGTTGATCATGAACTTTGGGAGCAGTGTTATGACCAGGCAAATTGCAATACAGCCAAAGAACTTTGCCATAATACAGTGAAAGAACTTTGCCATTTGTGGAAAAATGGAGCAGGTGGTGACTCCTTCTTTTCTTTTCTTTTAATGTGACTACTCAGAAGCAGTACCAGAAGCATCTCCAACTGAGATGCTGAAAGCTTCTTTACAGGAGGGTTTATAACGCAGCGGGAGAGAACACGCTTTGCATTCAGAAGGTGCCAGGTTCAACCCCAGCATTTCCTGTTAAAAGGATCAGGTAGCAGGGGAAGCAAAATATCTTCCTTCCTGAGACCCTGGAAAGCCACTGTCAATCAAAACGGGATGATATTGCTGGGATAAATGGACAAATAGAGTCTGACCTGGTGTAAAGCAGCTTCTTATGAGGATGGGAATCTGCCTACATCTTTACAGCAGGCAGGCACATCCAATACCCACCATTTTCTGTCCCTCTCCCCTTCCCCATGCTGCTGCTGTCTTGTTCATGCTCTTCTGCTAATACTGAACATGAATATCTCCCAGGTGAACAGGCTGCTCCATGGATTGATGGACGTGCATTGGAAAGTATGTCCTTCCTTCCTAGAGGCAGATGCTACATATGAAATTGCGTTGCAGCCTTTTGGATTATAGTGAAACGGATTACTGTGAAAATCCATAGGGTTGCACTGCCTGTTCTTGCAAAGCTGTCCACCTGTGTCTCGCCACAGATGGGAGATTGTAAAACATCATGTGCGAGATTTAAGCATGTTTCCCTTCATGATAACACCACCTGCTATGGGAAACAAGAGCAAGGGAACTGAGAATGTAACACACTAAAAGAATTTAACCCATATCGTAAATTACTCAGCTCATGAGGAGATGTGAAAATGGGGGGGGGGTGCCCCTTGAACCCACTTATTGGATATCCCATTTTGTGGGATATTTCTGAGTTTTCATCATACCTGACAACTTAATGCGAAATGTGGTCATCAGAAAAATGTCTGAGTTCAATGAAATCTTCTGCTTGTGAGCTTGAACCGGCAGCTACTGATAGAGATGAGATAGATTGCACAAATCCAAAACATGCTTATCTTTTCAATATAAAAAGAAAGGAAACCTGCAAATTAATCAATATTGTGGAAGACATTCCTGTTTTTGAAAAAGACCTCTCTGAAAAGATCACATTTTCAAATTGAAAATGCGGAGTCCAATTCAAATTTCTTCTTGGACCCAGGGAAGCTCCTTTCACCATGCTTCACAATTGCTCAGTCTTCAGAGCTCTCCAGGAACAAGCTTTCATTACAGATAAGCAGTAACTAATTAGATTTTGAGTTGATAATGCAGGTGACCTTTTAAAATGGCTTGCTTGGCCTTCCCATGCACAAAGCACACTCTTAATATTAGCTAGAGTTTATTTACAAACATGCCGGACGTGTAGCTGCAATTAAAGTGTGCCACTTTCCTTGTTGTGTATGTGGGGCGGGGGGGGAGCCAGTGTAGGACTGGTTCACATGAGGTTTTCTTCTCTAATGGAGACGTCCCAACCTTCTGTGGGCACGCATTCAGCATGGGTGATGTTTCATGGTAACATAGTACACATGGCACTGAACACGATGTGCTTGGCTGCGGGGAACTCCTGTTCAAATTCCTACTCAGCTATGAACCTCGCAAGTAGGCCTGAGTGAGACACTATTTCTCCACCTAACATCCCTCACAGGTGCCAGATGGGTAGCTGAGTCGGTCTGCTGCAGCAGAAATAACTAAGAATCTTGTGGCACCTTAGAGACTAACACATTTATTATAACCGTGCACTTATCTTCATGTGAACGCAGGCTGAGAGGCTCTTCCCTTCCCTCTCTCTATGTTTCTCACATGTATACCAGATGGCGCATAAACACTCTGGCCCAAATGCAGGGCTTGCTCCAGGTTTGGGAGAGCCCTCTGCAACATGCTCTCTGGTGGGCCCCAGTGAAGGCTGGTGGCTCCGATGTCAGCAGGACAGTGAACCTGCTCTGGGTTTCAGTCAGAACCAGTCAGCACTCTAAAAGAGCTATCCAATGTGCAAAGCATTGGATGGCTCCTTTAGAGTTCTGACCAGTCCTAACTGAAACTTGGAGTAGATTCACCTCCCCACTGACCTCAGAGCCACCAGCCTCCACTGGTGGAACCCCAACAATAGGTGACCATTTAAATTTTCCATAATGCCTAGAAATGCCTGATGTAGCATCATTCTCAGGGCACTGTGGGGAATTAAAAGGGCTGCCCCCACTGGGGCTACCAGGTGAATTGACAAGTGGGCACCCAAGGTAAGTGTTAGTGCAAGTCAGTCCTACCAAAGGGGACAGTCCTCTATAAAGTAAGACACATGGCCACACTGGGGAAATGACTGCTTGCTATATCTGATAGATCTACATCTGGGCTGTGTATGGCCGAGCCATTTCTCCCACATAAGTGACACTCGTGTCACATACCTTAAATCACATTTATAATCTCTCTCTCTCTCTCTCTCTCTCTCTCTCTCTCTCTCTCTCTCTCTCTCTCTCTCTCACACACACACACACACACACACACACACACACACACACACACACACTTATATTTATCTGTGCAGCTACAGAGACACATTGGACAATGGGTGACAGTTCAGGCCACAGACAGCAGCACACGGGTTGGGTTTGTTGGCTGTCAGTCAATGGATTGAATGTCATGGGCATCAGGACAGGGAGATGAGGGAGAGCTGTGGCTGTCACAGAGCAGATGTTGATGCTCATCTGATGAAGCTGTTAATTTAACTGGAGTTTACTGAATGGCAATTAGGCGGGGCCTCATTACCGGCAACGAGCAGTGCAAAGACACATTATGAAAACCCAGGGAAGGAGAAGGCAGAACATCAGGGAAATGGTGCCAAAGTGTCATTTAGGATCTGGAGTTATGCATCCAAACGCCCTCCGATAGGCTGGCCTGCCCAATGCTCTCAGCTGGAGTCAGGCATCCCAGGCTGATGGGCCTGCAGGTCTAGAGATGAAAGACTAAAGGAGGACTCTCAGTGGAGGGAGGGGGGAAAGGAGAGCCTGCACAAAAGTAGCACCGAACAGCAGCGTGTGGAAGCAAGCACCACATGAACTGGAAGGAGAAGGGAGTGTTTTCGCTCCTGCATAGCCATGCAGAATGGTCCTCGCCACCAAGAATGGGGGATGCATTTTTATTCAACCATCCTTTTCACACAAGTTAAGGTCCATCAATAATGGCACGGGACCGCTGTGCTGAACCATACGGAGGGCTCCAGTGTGTCTTCTATGCACTTACCCTTGTGTTCACATTCACATATAAAGGCTGGCAAGCAAGTGTACACACAGCAGCAGCAGGTTGGATCCAGGATCTGCCTTCCATTGATGGAAGGGCTCCATTCCTGGAAGGTGCCTCCACCCAGGATTCAGGGATCCTCCCTCACCATCCCAATGTCACATGCTACTGCTCAGCCCATTCAGCAGGGTCCCCTGACCCTCCATGAGCATTTTCAGGGGGCTGGAGAGGGCAGGGAAGTCGGCTTCTGTTAGCCCAGTTGCATACACATAAACCTGAGCCCAACTCCTGTGCTGCCCTCAAATTCGCCTTTAAAAAGCATGCACTGCTCTTCTGCTGGCCAAGACATCAATATTCTGCATGTTGATGCATGAGAGCAGTGTACCACCTGCTAATTTGAATACTTCAGTGCTCACTTATCTTGCAAAAAGGAACTAGCCACCATACTCCATTTGTTGGAGGGTGTTATTTTAGATGTCAGGATATAATTTTATAAGTTGCTATCAATGTAAGTCTGTTCACAAACCAACATCAAAGTAAAGCATACCTATGAGTTTATTTTGCAAAATACTCTTGTCTTGTCCTAGCTCAGCGTAGGTTTCCTGGGGGAGACTAGTTTGCAGCTGTGGGATTTCCTGGAAATGTGGGATCACATCTGATACACAAAGATCCTGTCCAATGGGGCTAGGTCATATCCAGTAAGGCAAAGTCTCATCTGGTAAAGCAAAGGTCAGGTTAGGCAATTAGGGTTCCCAGCAGGCAAGGCCAAGCCTGTCTGTACCTTGGACAGATCCCTGGCTTCTGCTGGCTGATACTCACCCACAAAGAGTACTTGGGCTGGTTCACACAATCACCACATTCTGCTATTTAAGCCACAGAGGCTTGCAATGCAGCGGGTGTCCAGTTTGAACATTCAACCCCTGGTGGAGGGGCTGCCATGATTGGGCTGTTTGAAGGTTAAATAACTTGCTGATAACCATATAATGGACCATGAACTATTTTAGGGTTGTTTAAACCTCGAACAACCCATGTCACCCAGGTTCAGTCAACATGGCTAACCATGGCAACCCTCTACCAGGGGTTGAAAAATGGATGCTCCAACAAAACACAACTCACTGTGGCTTAATAACCAATGGTGGTTTGTGTTGCATGCAGGCATCAGTTTGAATAAGCCATGGTAGACTGCAATGATTGTGTGAACCAGGTTGTTGTCTCAACAGCACATACTGGTCTGGATGTACTGTTAATGCCATTCCCTCTGAGGAGCATCTGTGTTGTCCAGTCCTGAAGCTGCTGGCTCCTACAGCATAGGAAAGGAGAGGATTACATCAGAGGGGTACCCTCTGAATCTGAGGTGTCTGGTAATGCTACATCCTCTGGCCTTGAAGGTCGTAGAGTAATGGGCAATAGCTTACTGGATGAATCTTCCTCCTCCTCCAAGTTCTTCTCTGAGCCAGAGGGGGGATAGAGGCCAGACAACATGACATCTCCTAGCTTTGCTCGCTTCACTAGCAAAAGTATTTTTTTCATGCATTTACTGTCTAGCAAATATTATGAAACACAGAAAGAAAAGCAATCCTGTCCAAAAATGGCAACAACAGATCATTTCTTAACTTGGCACAGAACCTACAATATAATAAATAACATGAAAGATCCTCAATTTTATTTGACCCCACAAAGATAGAAGTAGGATTCATAGCTGGTTCTTATGTATATCCCTTCTAAATAGATTGTGGGCATAGTTTGAAACCATAAAGCAGTAAACAACTTCCTACAGCTAGGATCAGGGGACAGTTTTCAAAGCTATGGATAGATTTGACATGGCTTATAGTCATAGTGGAAACTTAGTGACATTTTTAACTGCTGCACTTAACAAAGATTTCGCTTTGAGGCTCCCCATTCTGGCCAACTTGAAGAAAACAAAGGACTAGAAATAATCTCAAATAAATTACAGTGATGAACTCTTAGTGGCATTTATAATTTTTGGAGCTGTTCCTCTATGCACAGACACAGCAAGTGACAACATTCCACAGCCTGGATCACATAGCCAGGTGGGCCAACCTTAAATCAGGGGTAGAGAATGATCTCAATCCATTTTCTGGGGTTTCCCAGATGGCCATGCTCCCTTCTCATTGGCCCAATGAAGTGGGCGCTGGTGGCTCTGATGTCAGTGGGGTGGTGAATCCGCTCTGGATTTCAGTCAGAAACAGGCAGAACGCTAAAGAGGTCCAGCACCTTGGATAGCTCCATTGGAGTTCTGACTGGTTCTGACTGAAACCCAGGGCACAGTTACTTCCTCACTGAGATCAAAGCCACCCATCTCCATTGCTTCATCCCCTTTCTGCCAATCAACTATCATGTGATGGTTTCCCAGCTTTTATGCAGAGTTTTGTTTTTCTCTTAAATGGTTGAAATGCGTCTTCTAAGGCTTAGTTATCAGTGCTAAAAGCTTTAAGCTAAAATGTTCTATCATTATTGCTATTTTTGGCCCAACTCTCTTTGCCTTTGGCCTCATCCACCACTGCAATGAAAACCCCCCAAGAGCTTATCAGAAATTGAGGGGCTGTCTCTATGCACCAAAAGCCCCGGGATGGCTGTGCAGTGCTGCTGCATCAATTATACAATGCAGCAGCCACCTCGCAGCCATTGCGGGGCTTTCCTGCAAAGCTGTGAAGCAAAAAAGTAGGTGGACTTACCCCGACTTTCTTCTCCAGAGCGAGGCAAGTACAGCACATCCACCATCTATCCTTGCTCTGGAGTTGTGGCAGAGGCATGACTGGGTGGATGGCGACCACTGATTGGTTGCTGTCCACCCAGGCAGAGGGCAGGGGTCGGGCCAGCCACTGGAAAACCCATGCTTTCACTGATGTATCGGGATTACCCAGTGCTACCCCGATGCAGCAAAAGCATGAGGTTTTACTTATTGTGGCAGCAACTTGACACTGTATTCAGCCCTTGGACTGAAACTGGTTTAACACCCCAGCCTTAAATATGTACTTTGAGATATCTCCAAAATCCCCCCGACCCCAAATATCTGCTCCAGAACCCATACATCATTTCTACACCAATTTCAGTTCTGAAGTTTTAGAACAGCTGCCCAATGATCTAGAATGGCTGCCCTTCTGTTTTGTTTTGTTTTTAATCTGTGTGTCTTTCTTCATTTCAGAAAGAAATGTCTTGGACACAAAGAATCCATACTCTTTACATCCCATACTTTGGAGTGAGGAAGCTCCAAAGAGGATAGAAACTGTTCTGGATTGGTAGCTGATTTGTTGTTGTTGTTGTTGTTGTTGTTGTTGTTATTATTATTATTGTTATTAATTGCATTTTTATACCGCCCAAAAGCCAAAGCTCCCTGATTCACTTACAGAACAGGAAGCAAAGAAATTAATGGACATTTTTTTGTGATGGAGAGTGGAAAACAACAGGGTCCCATAAAGGTCCGTATTGGGACCTAGTGCTATTGAATATTCATCAATTATCTAGTGAGCAATAAGGTAGTAAAACTTGCAGATGATACAACATTATTCAGGATGGTGAAATCCAAAAGAGACTGTGAAGAACTCCAGAAAGTTGTCTTCAAACTGAGTGAATAGTGTCATTCCAAATGAGGCTTTTACTGTGCAATCACCCTGCCTCATTCATGACATTTTACTGGAGGTCCAGACATTGCCATCTTCCATTTATAATTCTGCATTTTCTCACCACTTTAAACATTTTTGTTTTACCATAGAAAATCCATTAAGGAGGAAAAGATGGAATAGCTCCACAATGTTGTTTGGTGGCAACACTTGGAGCCATCCATCTGGAAGTAGCCTCAGTGTAAGTAAGTGTAAAGTAACGTGCGTTGGGACGAAAAGAAAAACCTTTACTGTCTATATACAGTGATAGGGTCTGAACTGAAAGAGATCTTGAGATCATGACTCATGGTAAACATCAACAAGAGGGTGGGGAAAATGCAACTCCAATGCTGGAAAATATTAGTAAAAAGGATGAAAAATAAATGCAAGCACCATAACCTTTATACAATTATTATTATTATTATTATTATTATTATTATTATTATTATTATTATTATTATTCAAGGCAGCAATAGTTTTGGTTGTTCCATCTCAAAAGGAATGTAGCAACACTGCAAAGAAACAGAAAGAGGGAACAAAAATGATCAAGGAGTTTTGGAGCATCTTCTGTATGAGAAAGGGTTAACGCATTTTGGGGTTTGGCAATTTAATTTTACCAAGCCCCATTTTCAAAATATAATTTTACCGCTCACCACTATGTGTGTAAGATGGGTGAAATCAAGTGGGTGTCCCACCACAGACAGAAGGCTTCTTTCAGTGGAATAGTGGGGGAGAGTGATTCCCCCTCTTCTCATGCTCCCGGAAACTCTGCTTCAGAAGTTTGGTGAACAGGCTTGGAGGTGGGGGAATGGAGGAGGGAGAGCTCCATTGTGCCAAAGGAAGTCAATGATCCATTACACAACCAGAAGTCAAATGTCCAATGCAACTGAACTAGTGGGGCAAATGCTTATACAACTAAGAACAGGAAACACATTTTTCTTCCTCTCTCATAATACTTTCTCTGGTCTGAAAGCAAATTAATTATGCTGCTCCATTTTACGGCTCCTTGGTTGTTTTTCTGTAGTTGGAAATGTTTGTAATGCTGTGTTTTCATGCTGTGTTTTGATGTTGTGTTTTTAATATTGTATTTTAATATTGTGAAACCCTGTGAGATTATATTCTGCGGTATATAAGTGCCACAAAGAAACAAACAAATAAGTAAATAATACTAGAGCATGGGTCACCTAAAGGAATAGATTGGCAGGAGGTTCAGAACAGCCCAAAAGCTGTCCTATTGCACGCAATACACAGTTAGGTAATGGAATTTACTGCTACAAAATTAGATGTAGTAATGGGCACTAATTAATTGTTGTTGTTGTTGTTGTTGTTTTAAAGGGCTAGACAAATTTGTGGGAAATCAATCAATCAATAGCAAATTTGTGGAAAATCAATCAATGCTAGCAAAATGAAACCTGCATGTTCAAAGGTGATATATGTCTGAAAACCAGATGCTGGGCCCATACAGTGGAGGGAGGCTGTTGCTTCCGGGAGGTTGGAAACAAGATGGTGAACTAGATGAGCCCTTCATCCAGCCTTCCCAATCTGGTACCCTTCAGATGTCTTTGACTACAACTCCCATGAACCCCAGGCAGCTATGCTGTCGCTTAGGCAGTTTCATCTCCCCAGGAGATTGGAAACAGAATGCTGAATTAGAAGAGCCCCTAGTCCAGCCTTCTCTAATCTGGTGCCTTCCTGATGCTTTGGGCTACAACTCCCACAATCCCCCAGCCAGCATAGTTAATTAATCCCACAACATGGCAGGCTGGGGATTATGGGAGTTGTAGTACCACACACCGGGAGGGCTCCAGGCTGGGGGAGGGAAGGCTGCTTTAGTCTGATCCAGCAAGTCTCTTGTTAAGTTCTGATGCCGCTGATGCCGGTGGCAAGACGTGTGTTGCGAAAGAGGCCATCGTCTCCCTGTGGCCCCACTTGTGGTTTTTGGCAGCTGCTGTTGTGTGACATACATTTGGCTTGCATGTGCCTGCCCTTTGCTGGGTAGAAAGTGTGGGATTAATTAACTGATTAATTAGCTACCCCTTTCCCACCTCACCACTCTGTTAGAAAAAGCGCAACACGGGGAGCAGCTAAGAATGGGCCTTCGCGTTTCAGTGAAGCTCACAATCGCTAAGAAGGCTCTTTCCCTTTTGCATCAGCTGAGAAAATGGGAACGGGGAACATTTGCTTCACTTAAGGCCAGCATAGGATGGCACCTGGCAAAATTAACATACTAACAAGTTTTAAAACGAACAAACATTTCTTTACACGGTCTGGCCTTGTTCTCCGGAGCTCACTTCCATAGGATGACGTGATGATGGCCAGCTGTATGACTGGGTTAAAGAAAAGATTAGGCAGATTTATGAAGGCAGGAATATCAATGGCTGTTAATTAATGCTGCAGTTCAGTGTAGTTCTCCACACATGCCTAGCATGGCTGTTTATGCACTGCTGGAAAAGAAGAAATGCATCACCAAATGAGAGGACAAAAGAGGGCACAGATTTGCATAACATTTGCATGTGCTAATTTATATGTATAGATGCAAAGTTAGAAAGAATCACTATAATTTAAATAGAAATACAATACATCTCACAATACAGTGGAAGACTGTGACCAAGGGGCTGTCTATACAACAAGGAAAGCCCTGGGGTGAGTGCACGGTGGCGCTGCATCGATTATACAATGCAACAGCCACCATGGCGCACCCACCCCAGGGCTTTCCCGTGAAGCTGAGAAAAAAAAAAGTTGGAGACTTACCCCAACCTTTTTCCTCCAAAGCCAGGCCGGAGCGATGCATCCGCTGTCTATCCTCACTCCAGAGTCACGGTGGGTGGGTGGATGGGCAGATGGTGATCCCTGATTGGTCACTGTCTGCCCAGGCAGAGGGCAGGGGGTGGGCCTGCCAAGGGAAACCCCGCACTTTTGCTGCAGTGTTGGGATTAGACACACACACACACACACCCTGAAGCAGCAAAAGTGCGGGGTTTTGCTTACCGTGGCAGCAACCTGCGGCCTTGTAGGCAGCCCCCAGTTGACCTGTGTGCCTGCTCAGTCTGCTATCCAGGTGCTGTTGATGGGCTACTTCAAGGCCCCCACCCTCCATTCTTACAATTCTTTATTTTTAAACAGGAATTGGACAGGAATTGGACAGGGCAGCCCACCAAATAGAGGACAGTTCTCTGTAAAGCAGGATACATGGCCACCCTATCCTTGTCTCATTGATCCCAGCCTAATGGATCCTAATGCAGTCCTACGAACACTTACTTGAGAGTTGATGCCTCTGAAACCATGGGAGGTAATTCTGAATCAACATGCATAGCACTGAGCTGCATATTGGGAGTATATACATTTCCCTGTTGAGGTCACCATCCAGTTCGTCGTACTATTGCACTTTCCTAAGTTGAAACATCTCTCAGACTTAAAAGCCTCCTTTAGACCTTAGAATTATTTTGTCAAGAGCCAAGTTCATTTCCAACCCTCCAAATATCATTGGCTTGAAATGTGAATGAATATTTTCCTCTTGAGCTTTTTGACTCAGATGTTTTATAGCTACTTAAAAGGGGTGAAGGAGTTTAAATGTTGGAGTAAACGCCTGCACAAACATTTTTTTCGCCTAATAGAACATAGGATCTAATGACCAATATGGATAAATCCAGTCCAGAAATTCACAGGATATTTGTGGGCCAGAGTTGCCCCTGCTGGATGGCCTGTGTTGTTAAGGGTACCAGGCCTTGGCCTAGTGAGGCCATTGTCATGGTCACCACTGGTATTGTAGGGTGGGTGCAGGGCCACATCAGGGGGACAAAGTCCTGGAAGAAAGGCAGGACTGGCACTGGAGTGTGGAACAGAGGGGAGGCAGCAATGATATATGCTAGGCCTCGCCAGGCTTGGGTCCAAGGACTAGCACAGCAATGTGTGGGTCAAGGACATTCCCAGTGGAGACTGGTGGCTCCGATATCAGTGGTGCGATAAATCCACTCCAGGTTTCAGTCAGAACCAGTCAGAACTCTAAAGGAGCTGCCTTGGATAGCTCCTTTAGAGTTCTGGCTGGTTCTGACTGAAACCCGGAGTGGATTCACTGTCCCACTAGCGTCGGAGCCACCAGTCTCCACTGGTCATTCCAGTGGTGGGTGGGACTAAATGCAAAAGGGGTGGGGCCAAAGAGCCCAAAAATACTAGCATATTTTAGCTTAAAGCTCTTGACTGCCATTGAGTCAACTTTAGGAGAGGCATTTCAATTTTCTGGAACGGAGCAGCGGGGAGGGGGGGTGGGGACTCCACAAAAGCTAAGAAGCCACTGAACAATAGTTGATTGAGGGAAAGGGGCGGGGCCTGGAAAACAGAGCATGGCCTCCTGAGGGCCCTCAGAGGCCAGATTTGATCCCCAGTCCTGTGGTTCTGCCCACCTGCCTTAGTACATATGTTGTGAGGCCCTCTGGAAAGTGGGGCTCTTTGGACCTTTTCCATACCACTAACATCCCTTCAAGAATCCTCAAGTGAATCCATAGGGAATACGCTTTTGGATTCTGGGGATTTTGGAATTCCCTAGCAACCCTCATTGTGATTAACAAGTGGGTGCCGGGAATCTTTTGGCTGTATAATCAAGGTAGCTGCAGTCTTTTTTTAGCTTGGCACATTTAGACCTGGCCACACCAGGTAGCATTTTCTGGCGTCTGATTTGACTTGAGCATATTGGTAACTAGATTAATTCTTGGCACTGATATTGGCCGTAATGGATCTTCACATTCATTCCAACTTCAAAGTGCTAGAAAACCACGCAGCTTGAGTAGTTCACAGTGTAATGAGCAACAGAACCGATGCATCTTGACTTTAATTTTATCCATTACTTTATACTTTCTGCTGTGGGTCTGGGTGATCGAGAAGCACAAAGGATTTGGGACAGGGGATAGGAAGGCAGCGGATGTCCAATCCGGAAACTTGTCTTCCAGCAATGGCATTATGGCTTTGATAATAATCTGGGTAAGAAGATGGGAGCCATTGATCTAACACATGCACAAACCCACACACCATTGGCTAGTAGCCCACCTAGTGAATTCCAAAATGGCTCTGTTCCCTTTTGTTATCATGGTGTTTGTGCAAGGGAACTTCCCAGTGGGTTGTTTATCTTTCGAACCCGGGAGACAATTCAAAGGTTCCATCAAGGAAAGTGAAAGTCTGAGTGGCTGAATCGATGCAGCTCCTGATATAGCCGGAGAATCCCCAGAAGGACACGGCCGGCAATTGTCCCAGCTCCCCCTCGCACCAATTAGCTTAATTCATTTTGCCTCTTGCCTCTTCCGAGCCAGGGAAGGGGGAGGGAGGGTTTAAATAAAAGGAGGAGAGGAGTCCCCACTTGACCTCTCTTCTCCCTGAGGACTTGGCAGGGGAGAGGCGAGGAAGCCGTGAATAAAAAGGAACTCGTGTTTACAGGAGTGATTCTCCCATTAATGGCAGCATATGTTTGCATTTATTTAAACCTGCGGGGAAGAGAGAGTGTGTGTATGTGTGTGCTGGGTAAAAGGGGGGAGTGGGGGAGAATAGCAGCAGCAGTAGCAACAGCAGCAGCAGCAGCAATATTACACACAGCCTATGCCAGGTGCTTGCTGTCAGCCTAAACAAAAAGGAAATGTCAGCATTCTGTGTGCTGGGAGGCAGGGTGAGGAGAGCTGGCAGATTCTTGTCATCCTTGCCTTCTGCCTTAACGCTCAAAATCTTGTCTTCCTGCACTGAGACTAGACCAGCCCAGCTCAGCCTGGGGGACCAACCAGCCCACTGTCCTGTCTCCGAGAGAAGCTGCAGCATTATTTATTTATATTTATTTGTCGCCTCCCGATGCAAATTATCCAGGCGATGTACAATTAAGTTCACATAAAACGAGATGACAGAATGTAACATTAACACAGTTGCAATCCGTGCTAAAATTCAAAACCAGCACAGGAGGATAAAACCAATGCCAAGCACAGCAAAGCACTTGACACAGAAGAAGAGCTCCACACCATCTCATAAAATACTACTACTACTACTACTACTACTACTACTACTACACACACACACACACACACACACAAGCAACCATCCACCCTCAATAATATTAATCTCAAAGTATAAAGATATTAAAATGTACAAGCGGTATTAAAAATGTTTAAAATGTTAAAGAATGTCAAAAGGCCTGGAAGAATAAATTAAAAAAAGGTTTTGCCTGGATCTGAAAATATATTAATGTAGAAACCAGGCAAGCCTACTTGGGGTGAGCATTCCACAGGGGGCCACTGATGAAAATACTCTTTCTTGTAACCACCCTCCACACTTCAGTTTGTGGGGGAACTCAGAGAAAGGCCTCTGTTGAAGATCTTACAGCATCTTGGATTTGAATGGAAAGGAGAAATAGTTGAGTGTCATCAGCATACTGATAGCATTAAACCTCCATACTCCAGACAGCCTCTCCCAGTGGTTTCATGCATGCATTAAACAACATGGGATGGGGGGGAACCCTGAGGGATACCACAGGGCAATGGCCACAACATTAAACAGGAATTCCCCAGCACCACCTTCTGAAATTGCCCTATATGGACAGGAGCCACCATATAACAGTGCTTCCCAGTCTCGTCTCATGTCTAAGACTTTTTAAAAATTGTTCTAGAAAATAATTAAAAAGGCAGTTTTCACTGTAAGCAGGTTCCAGGACCCAAAACAAAGGGATTATATTCCTTTGTTCTTTTTTATTGAAAAAATAATTTGAATGTTTGATTCAGCCTGACCTACAAGAGTATCATGTAGTTTAGCAGGTAATCCGCAGATTTATAGGAGACCCACATGACTCAGGGGGTCCAGGGGGGTCCAGGGGGTCATGACCAGCCATTATTGCAGGATTGTATCACAGTCATCTCTAACGGGGCACGTGACATTCACCTGTTCCCACAGTGACCTCGGTTCCACCTCTCAGTTTTCCCGGAATATCTCTGCTTTTGTCGCAGTTTTTCCAGCTCTCTTGCTTCCATTCTGAAGAATGTTTGCAGTGTGCCCCCCCCCCCGCTTTGTAAGGTTGTTGCTGTGAGTTCCGGGCTCAGCGAACAGCCAATCAGCTGTGAGGGCTGTCTCCATGGGTATCAGAGGTGTGCGGGAGTGAACATGTCCTCCACTGCTACATGTTTTGGATGGGTATTGGCGTGTTCTACCGCCAGGTGTGTGTGGATTTTTTTAATACAAACATACCTCTGGGTAGGAGCTCATATTCGACGGAGCTCCTATTGCTCCCATGTGTTGCTGCGCATCTGCGCTCGTGCGCCTGAGTCAGTAAAAGACAAATCTCTGCCCCGTAGCTGCGTCATCTGCCCAGAACCGCCCACTTTTGCCAATCCACATGCACAAGCGGTGTAACAGGGCACACCTGCTCCCACAACAGCACTCCTGAAATTGCGGTACACTTCAGTGCCATGTGCCCCATGAGTGCTATCGTGGAAATGGGGAAACATTCAGAAGCATCCTTCTTCTGTGCCGAAATGCCTGCAGGTGTCGATTAGCCCTCAGTCAGCTGACCTGCACAAGAAACATGTGGGTCACTTAGCATGTGATGGGAGAGAGGCTGGATATGGGATATGAAATGGGACTAAATCGTCCAGAACAAACTTTCAGCACTGATCTGAGTGGTCTGTAGTGCAAATCAAGAGGCTTTTGTACACTGAAACAGGGGCCTGTCCCTGACATTTTTAAAGTGATCTGACATCCCTTTCCTACCCCAGTGGAACTATAAATGCTTGTGGCAACTTCACCTAACAGCCTTGGAAGGAAGAAATCTCTCTTAGCATCTTTAGGTACCTCTGATTCTGCCCTGCAGAGGTCAGCAATGCATCTTTACACTTACTTCACTATTACAATATACGCAGCGTTGAGTAGAAACTAATGTGAACTGCAGCCTTGGATGGCTCCACATAGATGATCTGTGAGGGCTCCTTCATACGTTGCTGTTGTTTCCTATCAAGAGATAATCAGCACCAGCTGCCCAATCCATATTCTTTAAAAGAGGCGGCAATTAGACCACTCCTGAAGAAGCCTAACCTGGACCTGGAGGAGGTTAACAACTACAGGCCGGTGGCTAATATCCCTTTCCTGGGCAAGGTGCTTGAGCGGGTGGTTGCAGGACAACTCCAGGCACTCTTGAATGAAACGGATGATCTAGATCCATTTCAATCAGGTTTCAGGCCTGGTTTTGGAATGGAAACTGCCTTGGTCGCCCTGTGGGATGACCTCTGTCGGGAGAGAGACAGGGGGAGTGCGACCCTGTTGGTTCTCCTGGACCTCTCAGCGGCCTTCGATACCATCGACCATGGTATCCTTCTGGATAGGTTGTCTGAGCTGGGAGTTGGAGGTACTGCGTTGCAGTGGTTCCGCTCCTACTTGGATGGCCGATTCCAGAAGGTGGTGCTGGAGGATTATTGCTCTGTGCCGTCGCTCCTAAGCCATGGGGTTCCACAGGGCTCTATCTTATCCCCTATGCTGTTTAACATATACATGAAGCCGCTGGGGAGGTTATCCAGAGATGTGGACTGAGGTGTCATCAATATGCAGATGATACCCAGCTCTACATTTCCTTTTCATCAAACCCAGGTGAGGCAGTGGCTGTTCTGAACCAGTGCCTGGGCACGGTAATGGACTGGATGAGGGCTAATAAACTGAAACTCAATCCAGACAAGACAGAGGTACTGTTAGCGGGTGGTTCTTCTGTCCGGCGAGGTGATGTTTGCCCTGTCCTGGACGGGGTTGCACTCCCCCTAAAGGATCGGGTCCGTAGTTTGGGGGTGCTCTTGGATCCAGAACTGTCACTTGAGGCACAGGTGAACTCAGTGGCAAAGAGCACCTTTTATCAGCTCAGGCTGATATACCAGCTGCGCCCTTATCTGGACAGAGATAGCTTAGCTCTGATAACCTCTCGTTTGGATTACTGCAATGCGTTATACGTGGGGCTGCCTTTGAAAACGGTCCGGAAACTTCAACTGGTGCAAAACAGGGCAGCACGCTTACTAACAGGGACTGGCCGACGAGACCACATTACGCCAGTCCTTTTCCAGCTTCATTGGCTGCCAGTCCAGGTCCGGGCCGATTCAAAGTGCTGGTATTAACATTTAAAGCCCTAAACGGCTTGGGGCCAGGTTATCTGAAGGAACGCCTCCTCCCATATGTACCTGCCCGGACCCTAAGGCCATCTTCAGGGGTCCTTCTCCGTGAGCCCCTGCCAAAGGAAGTGAGGCAGGTGGCTACTAGGAGGAGGGCCTTCTCTGCTGTGGCACCCCGGCTGTGGAATGAGCTCCCTAAGGAGGTTCGCTTGGCACCCACATTATATGCTTTTAGACGCCAGGTGAAGACCTTTTTATTCTCCCAACATTTTAACATTCTATAAATTTTAAATAACATGGTTTTAAATTTGTAATTTTGCATTGCTGCTGTTTTTATCTAGTTGAGCTTTTATATTGTATTTTATATTATGGTTTTATACTGTTGTTTTATATTTTGAATGGTTTTAATTTTTGTGAACCGCCCAGAGAGCTCCGGCTATTGGGCGGTATAGAAATGTAATAAATAAATAAATAAATAAATAAATAAATAAATAAAATTCTGACAGTGAAGCAAATTATCCCACCACAAGTCACACTTGATGATGTACATGATTTCTCCTACACAAAGATTATCTCTATGTAAGGGGGGAAAGATGCAACCAATGAAGCAGCCTTCAGCCTTGAGTATCCCGTGTGGTGAATTTATAGCACCCTTTGATAATTTGGGCAAACGCTTCAACCACTGACCTACTGCCTACCACATCGTGCCAATGGAAGCTAATACATTTGTTTTTCAAAAACATCCCAAGAACATTTTCTTCATTTTGGGAACTGCTCGTTCACCACATGTCCTCTCATTGCATTGCACAGGTTGCTCCTACATCAAATACATCGGAACAAACATCAACACAGAATTGC
This sequence comes from Elgaria multicarinata webbii, assembly GCF_023053635.1. Lineage (NCBI taxonomy): Eukaryota > Metazoa > Chordata > Lepidosauria > Squamata > Anguidae > Elgaria > Elgaria multicarinata. The sequence goes on along the minus strand of NC_086178.1, from coordinate 57,322,985 downwards.
TTTGCAGCCAAGTTTGCTAATATTTATCTGTGATTAGGAAATCAATCACTGTTAACTGATAGCCAATTGCTTTCACCTGCCACTTTGTAGGCACACCTTTTATCTTTGCCACAGTGTCTTTGGCTCGATTTTGCGTGTGACAAGATACGGCAGAGCAGGAGGCTAAAGTTGGTCATCCTTGACCTGGATGTAATTGGAAAAAAAGGTTAATCGCTTCTTTCTTTCTCTATTCACACCCATTTTCCCCTAATACATGCAATTGTAATGTTGAGCACAAACACTTAATGCATGTGTAGACAATGGGGCCAAACATCATCAATAAAAGAAATATTCCAATAGCAAGTATCCCCCTTTCTTTTGTTTTGCTTCTCTTCTCTTAAAAAAAACCTGTATTTTTAAAAGTCCACTAAAACATTTTCTTTCAAATGGAGAAATGAAAACACCCATAGCAACAGCTGTCCATTAGCTGTCAAACACATGATCCATTGTGAACCGCCCAGAGAGCTTCGGCTATTGGGCGGTATAAAAATGTAATAAATAAATAAATAAATCCATCTTGGTATTTTCCCCCACCCAGGTTTGTTTGTGATTTGATCTATTAGTTAGATAAATGTAGAAATTCCAGAAAATATTCCCAAGTCATGGCTGCACAGGTACACTGTGGTTCTATTTACCATCTTTTTATGATTCCTTACTGGCATAGCACTTTGCTAGAAATTTTGTCAAGCCCTATCTGTCATGCCCCTGCTGGAGGAATCTTCTCAGAGGATGAGCTAGAGCTCCCAGAGATGGACAATGTCAAAGAGCAGTGCATGTCAGGAGACCCAGGTCAGAGGGCCCAGGCCCTTGGTGGGGATGGATGCAAGGCATTCCCTGCAAGAGGGGAGGGGGCACATTGTCTCTGAGATGGAGGGTGAGCAATCACCTACTCCCTGGGAATGTCATTGTCTCATGAGTCAGGCCAGTACCACACCTATGAGAAGGAGTGCTCAGTGGCATAGGAGGGCTCCTCATGAGTAAAGAACTTCTTGTGAGTAGGGCCCTCCTCATAAGAAGAAGGGCCTTACTCATTATTCCAGAAGACTCTGACATGCTGCAGATGCATCCTGGGTGGGGCTCTGAAAGCTCCAGCGTATAAGCCTTCAGTCAGAGCGTGCTAGCTGTCAGAAGAACATTGTATTACCACGTCCTTGTAGCCTTGTTTCTCTGACCTTGCTTCATGAGTGAACCTCTGTGCTGCTGACCTTTGGACTCCTGCTTCCCTCTGCTTCTTGGACTGCATTTGTATTCAACTGCTTACCTGTGTTTGGACCTTGGCCATGCCTCAGACTTTTCCCTTGGAACTTTACTTCTTTCCTTTAATACCAAGCCTTTGACCCTTACCTGTTTACTGACTGCTCTAGCCTTGAGCTGCCCTGTTGCTGGACTGATACTACTGTGCTTGACCTTTTGTTTATTTAATGACTTGCCATTGGATTTACTCCTTAACTTGCCCTAACACTGAGTCTGACGCAACTATAGCAGGACACTATGATTAACTGAATTAGTATCCTGTAGAATGAGACCCATACCAACAGTTGATGCACTTCTGACTTGTTTGACTACATGGCATGAGATGGTACCTGCTTATTTTAAAGTTAGAGTAAACAACTGTGTCAGCAGCACATGACCTGATAATATTTTCCCTGTGCTGCTAACATCCTGGAAAAGGTCACTGAGGCTGAGGCAAAGGCAGAGGCACTTACACATCATGACCCCCAAGTAAACCCACACAATCCAGGTGACAGCCTAACACATGCTGAGAGAAGGTGTCAAGGAGGTGCACTTAAGGGAAGACCATTGCTCAGATGTAGAACACATGATTTGCATACTGGAAGTCCCAGGCACCAATCCTTGGCATCTCCAATTAAAAGGGTCAAGTAGCAGGTGATGGGAAAGAACTGGAGAACTTGGTGAGCCACCGTGTCATGTCCCCTGGTGCCAAGGCCCAGCATCACCCTGAGGAGGACTCAGGTTCAGATTGGTCACAGGTCACCCCACTCACCCCTTAGCAGCGCCTGCTTCTGTACCTTTCCAGCCTGAGGACATAGGCCTCCCATCAGCCACTGACTCCCCTGCAGATTCTCCTACCCCTGAGCTATAAGATGGCAGAAACAGACACTGTCCCTTTAAGAGCTACAGTCAGCATTCAGCAGGTGGTGGACCCACTTTAGACCAGACCCTGCCAGCCTTTCTAAGGCCTCTGTTGATTGCAGGCTTTTTCTGGGACAACAGCTCTGTTAGAGGGGAAATATTCCAGTCAGCACACCCTGAAGTGTGCAGTCCAAGGTCATGACAGCTTCCGCTTTGCCTGACATGACTCTGCTGTCCAGGGCTGGGCTCTTGCAGGAAATGAAAACTGTCAGAACCGGATCAACACAGCTGCCTGCATTTTTGGCCTCTCCTTGGGAGCATGGCTATAGGGATTGTCATGATAAATGCCTGCACCTCAGAATTTACCACTACACCACTGACTACCAGAGAGTCAAGGCACAGAGCACAATACTGGGCTAGAAGACAAATAGTGTGACTGGATATAAGGCAGCTTCCTATGTTCCAGTGTTCAGTGTCCCCATGTTGCCTGAAGAACAGAGTGCTTCAGGTGACCTAAGTGAGTGAGCCAAGCCACATACTGTCAGGGTAGATTAAAAGCAAACTCAGTCCTCTGTAAAAGAGGGCACGCAAGTGGATTTCATACTTGAATCAGTTCCCCAATGCAAAATCGAACATATGGAGCACCTCTGACATCACAAGTGGTGCTAATTGAGCTCCCTTTTCCCTTCAAGAGGAAAAATTAGCCCCGTATTTGAGCAGTGCTCCTTCAACAGAATGTTGTGATGATGAATTTAAAATGGGCAGAAATCAAAATATCCACTTGCCTTCAGAGCCTTTCACGAACTGGAAAGCCAATCCAATTTGGCCGGTTGTGCCGAAATTTCTTCTGGCAAGGACAGGAAGATTCCTATGTGTATGAACTAGATGGTCATTAGGGCCAGTGTGTGCAGCATGGCCTCCATGTAGAGATCGCTCTGAATTGTTGCCTGTGGTTGCCGTTATCACACAAAAAACCATTCATGGGTTGCAGCAGCTCATCCTTCGGTCGGGGCAGTTTTTTCCAGGAGACCACAAATGTCCAAACTGAAAGGCTTGCATTTGCATCGAGAAAATCTTTTCTACCACCACTGCACAAAAGCAGCACACAAACTGCCACTGCACACAAATATCTTATATCCCACAATAACAGATGCCACATGGGGTGATTTAAAGCTATCTTCACATTGCGGCCTTAAACCACATTATCTCTGACCCCATCCTGCTATAAAACCTTTGAATGTATCAAGCACTTGTCAAGGCTAATCCATAACTTGCCTTGGCTTTGCTACTGGCTTTTGTTTCATTACAAGGTAGCCTGCACACACACCCTTCTCTGGTCTATTTGCTATGTGTTTAGCACTCATTTGGTAAAAACATCTCCTCTAAGCTCCCAAACCTGTTCATTTCTTTATTTATTTTCCTCCCTCATGTCCGACACATGCCTAGACTTCCCCCTTTTCTTCCTGCAATGCTCAGAGAAAAGCATTTGGTAGCGTCGCTTGCCCTTGTCATATAAATCCCACCATAATTCTCTCTTTCCTGTTAAGCAAAAGAAAATAAACGTGTACGGCTGTTACTGGGAGCCAAGCTGTGGGACTGCTTTAAATTCTCTTCTTATTGAGTCTGGGCTGAAAATCATTCAATTCTGCTGAGGACACAGATATGCGTTTGTGCGCGCACGCACACACACATATTGGGGCGGGGGGGGGGTGAGAGACAGAGAGAGAGAGAGACAGAGAGAGCAAGAGGCAGGCGTGTATAAATATCTCCAGCTCTCCAGATATCCGTCAGATTTATTCCTCTGCCAAGCCTGCAGAAAATTGACTTGTTTCATGGAGGCAGGCTATTGACACATTACCGCGAGGAGGGTTAGGAGAGAAAGCAGGGAGACCAGCGCCCCCTCTATTAGACGATAATGTAATCAGCAGTGTGGGAAATGAGTGTGGGTAAAATGGCATCGCTGACATTTATATTAGAGGATATTGATGGTGGGAGCTGTGACCGCATCTATCCTACCTCCCGTTTGCTGGGATTGACACAGACGGCTCTTGTTTGGCTGCATTCTCTCTCTCTCCCTTTCTTCTTAGCTGGGTGGCTGGCTGCTGTCACAGCAGATAGATAATTGAAAAATGGATCTCACCTTTCCAGCAAACAGGAGTGGTTCAGGCAATTACTGTAGAGGTTACCTACTCAGTCTGAAGGCTTCGTCTCTGAGAGAGATTCAGAGGAAATTGGATTTTACATGGATGTTTTATTCTGGCAGCAGTTTTAGTATAAATAAAGGCAAGGAGACAGAGAAGAGGTGTAAGGATGAGTGAGAACCGCACAAAAGGGACTTGACAGAGAGACAGCCTGTGTGGGTGGGTGGGTGCGCGTGCGTCTCAGTGAGATTAATATACCCGTTTCCAGCCCTCTGGGGAATTTCTGGTTTGTTGTGCATTGTGTGCGCGCACCTCTTTCCTTTCCTTTCTTTCTTTTTAATCAGAGGCTAAAAGAGGTTAACTTCCTCAAGGCCGCACAGCTAAACCTGCCCTCAGAATCCGGAGATGTCTGGGGAAGAAATATCCCCAGAGGAAATAAACGAAGGTGGGAGGGAAAACAGAAAACAAAGATGGAAATGCGGAGCCCTCATCAAAGGCAAATGAATACGGAATGTTTTTCTCTCCTCCTCCCCCTCCCCCCATTTATCCAGAAGACTGGGCTACAGCCATCCTAAGTCTTAACAAGCGTAGTTCAAATATACCAATAAGTAACTTGGCCACTATTCCACCTCCTACGGTGGCAATATCTACATGTTTGAAAGGCAGCAAATAACAGAGCAAAGCTATTAATCGAAAACTCCAGGGCTTGGGAATTGCTTTCACTTTGCAGAACTCTGACCTTCAGGTTCATCCTCAATACAACAGGACGTATGCTTTGATCATCTTAGCCCTCAGCTCTTGATAGTCCAGGGGAGAGGGGCTGTGGCTCAATGCATGCTTTGTATGCAAAAGGTCCCAGGCTCAATCCCTGGGATCCACAGGTAGGGCTGCCTGAAATCCTGGAGAGCCAATGCCAGTCAGTGTCAACAATATTGGCCTTGATGGACCCATAAGACAGTTTCCTATGTTCCTATGGTACGTATTTTCCTCTGAGGTTCAGTCCCTGCCATCTCCTTGTGAAAAGACCTGGTCTGAAACCTCGGAGAGCTGCTGCAAGTCATTATACACAGTCATGGGCTAGATAAACCAATGGTTTAACTTGATGTCAGGCAGCTTCCTATGTTTTTGCTTACCTCCTTTTGGAGTCATTATGCTACTCACAAGCTCCACACCCTGAAGCAGAAGTTTATTATTATTATTATTATTATTATTATTATTTATTTATTTATTTATATAGCACCATCAATGTACATGGTGCTGTACAGAGTAAAACAGTAAATAGCAAGACCCTGCCGCATAGGCTTACATTCTAATAAAATCATAATAAAACAATAAGGAGGGGAAGAGAATGCACCAAACAGGCACAGGGTAGGGTAAAATTAACAGTATAAAGTCAGAGCAAAATCAAGTTTTAAAAGCTTTAGGAAAAAGAAAGGTTTTTAGCTGAGCTTTAAAAGCTGCGATTGAACTTGTTGCAGTCACAGAATCATGCGCTTTATGATAAGCTACACTTTCTCTGTGCTTTAAATCTGTTTAGTTTTATTTGAATAGGAAGTCTCCTGTACTGTGCATTCTGGCAGACTAAACTGCTTCCTATATTTAAATATTTCAGTGGGGAAATGTGTTTAAGAAAAAGTAGATATTTCACCTTTCTGTGTGACCAGTTTTGGCGGATATACACCTGGACCTTAATCCAGATATGGTCATGATGCACACCCAGCCCTAGATGGCTCTCACACAGGCATCATGTGGACGATTTTGCATCGGAATGTGCATCACAATGCAGATGGAGATCAGGATGCCATCTGCCACTGATCTCTCTGTGTGTAGTTCCTGATCCAGCAAGGGGAGTTAGGCTCAAAAGCAAGCTTCATGTGCAGATATCGCTTGCTCCACTAGGACAACAGTGTCTGCTTTTGCTGAGTAAGGTGTATTTTCACAATATTCATAACTATAAATATTTACTTACACTGCAAAACTTTTCCAAAGGAAACATGCAGTTATCTATAATTCTGTCATATTTTACCTTTGGCTAATTTTGCTTAGCTGAAGAATTATAATCTGAGATAACCACTTCCCATAACCATTCCATATGACTAATATATATATTTTAATGCCAATCTGATTTTCCCCCTATTAGTGTCTTCTTTCTTTCTTTTTCTGTCTAAACATTCATGGTTGTGGAACATCGAAAAGCCATTTGTCTTATTCTAGCAGAGCAATCCTATGCGTGTTTACTGAGTTCAATGGGGCTTATTCCCAGGAAAGTGAGCACCTAAGAGCTATAGCCTTAGGTGTCTTTCCTGAGTGGGAACAACATGCATATAGTCCAGCAGTACATGTGCATAGCGCTGGTTATATATTCGTGTACAGATTACGATATGTAAGGGGAGGAAACTTTCAAAATATTTCCAGGACTCCATTTTAATCAAAATATACGTACGCTTCTGAGTTCAATCGAAATGGATTCATGGGTGCTGGGCCTGGCATGGGCTTGAGTCTCTCTGCACACCCTTACTAGAAGTCTCTATGTCTGTGTCCCCAACTCTGTTCTCATCCCTGTGCCAGAGTCTACACCAGCCTTCGCCAACCTCCAGATATTCTGGGCTAAAGCTCCCATTTTCCCAGTCGTTGTGTATGCTAGCTGGGGTTGATGGGAATTGGTGTCCAATACATCTGCAGGGCACCATGTTGGGGAAGGCTGGTCTATACCCTTATCTCTCATCACTCACTTTTTCACTCTCCTCTACCTGTCCCCTAATGTCAGTGCTGGAGGTGTTGGTATCTCTCTCGCTGATTAAATCATCTTTGACATGCACTGTGGCAGGCTGAGCCTCATGGGGAGGAAAGGCTGTCTCTAGGTGACTCTCACCACTCCCCAGCTAGTTCATGGTGAAAAGCAAAGATCGGTATAAATGAAATAAGAGCAGGGCCCATACCAACCCCAATTCTAGAACAGGAGCTGCATTAAGGCTGCTGCAGCAAAATCAACAAAGTCTTGAGGCACCTTATAGATGAACACATTTATTGTGGCATGCACTTTCAGAGCCAACTCCAACAGATGCATGAAGTGGACAGTGAAGATATTGTATATATTACAGAGCTTTTCTGAATTTTCACTCTTGAATATTTTCAAAGTGAGAAATGTGCTAAAAGCACACACACAGAGCCCAAAATAAACCCACTGTCTAGCTTTGTTGCATTGTTTTTCATCCCTGTCCACAGCCATGAAGGCCCTCAGACTACTCCTGTTTCAGCATAATTTTAAAACTTTAAAATCAGGCCTTCTTTTGCCTTCACTGCAAAATCCCAGCCAGTAAGGGATCACATTGTGAATATGATGACATCACAAAGTGATGCACTCAATCAGGTTTGGCTACATGGTGATTACTATTATTATTTATGCAAGCTGCCTTGCGAGGAGTTGTGCCCTAAAAGGTTTCCAAGGAACATTTTAAATAAATAAATAAATAAATAAATAAAGTTGTATATCCCCCAATAACCAAAGCTTTCTGGACAGTTTCTAACATTTCATAAGATAATAAAACAAAGGAAAAAGTACAGCATATAATACAGCATAGAATTTAAACATACAAAATTTAAAACAATTTAGACAGCTAAAAACAGTTTCAATAAAAACTAGACCTTTTTAGATGACTGACATGAATGCCTCATCATATGCCATTAAATGCCTGGGAGTAGAGGGCAGTGTTAACCTGGTGCCGAAAAGATGACAGAGTTGGCACCAGGCAGGCCTCAGTGGGAACCTCGTTCCATAATCAGGGGGCCACCACGGAGAAGGCCCTCTTCCTTGTCACCACCCTCTGAGCCTCCCTCAGAGGAGGCACCTGGAGGAAGGCCCAGATGTTGATCATAGTGTCCAGGCAGGTCCAGTTCAGAAGAATCATTCAGTCAGGTATTGGGGTGATACGTGTTCAGGCAAACAAAGCTGTATTGTCCTCACTCTGAAGCCCCAGTCCAGCTCTTAGTTGTGCCAGAATATATATTTGGATGCACAACAGAATGTGCATTCAAGCAAGCATTCTATTAAGAGCAATGTAGCGCAGATAGACCATAAGCACGCTCAGATGTGCATTCTGATGTGCATCCAGGCTGATGCTCCCTGAACTGCCTTCCTGCATTGTGCTGTGATATGTTCATTACTGCAATGCAGCAAGTCAAACAGGAAGCATCAACCCAACTGGCCAGCACAAAAGATATGTGCTCCTTCTTCCTCCTATGAATGCTCTTACATCCTTTCAAGCAAACTTCTAAGAAAAAAAATCACCAAACTGAAAGCTTTTCAAGGGGCATGAAAATATTCCCATAATTCCCACCACCACAGGTTTGAGCCCTGTTTCATCTCTCTCTCTCTCTCTCTCTCTCTCTCTCTCTCTCTCTCTCTCTCTCTCTCTCTCACACACACACACACACACACACACACACACACACACACACACCATTGATCAAACATCTAAGATATCCTGGAGCCTACTATGGAATGATGTTTAGATTGAGGCCCATTTTCAGGCACATTCTCAAAATTAGTTAGGAATTAGTTAGCCCTAGATATGCTTTGAAATAGAGATGAGCGGAACTGTTGGGTCCTACTCTGGAAACGTTGAGATGGAACTGGATTTTTTTATCCATATTTGATTGAACCATCTGGATTGAAATCTGGAATCTGGGTTCACTCAAATAAACATCTGGACTCTGGAATGGACCCTGAAGCAGCCACTAGATCTTGTTACACATGCACAGAGACTTCCAGTGAATTGCAAGGTGAATGAACTAACCGGATGTCTTGGCAACGTCATCTCTTCAGGTGTGGGGTGGCACTGCATAGCCCAGGGACATCCGCATGCTGTGAGAGGGAGGCTGCCTTCACAGCACACGACAACATGGTGCAATGAACTCATGCCATATGATGTGCCAGAGGCTTCTACACATGCACAGCAAAGCCTAGCATGGTCTCTGGATTTGCTAGAACGTGCTAGATTTGCACAAGCATTTTAGTCCAAAAGATGGATTTCAGCTACAACATTCAGCTCAAGTTTTGGTTTGGGCAAAATTTGGCAGCAGCCTCATTTTATCTTACTACAACCAGTGGAGTTAACTAGTGGGAACTCAATTGATGTTTCCCACTCTTTTAGTGCAGGTTTATGCTTAAAATTGGGGTTCTAATCTCTGGTACTGGTTCTGAGAACACGACTTTAGGGGGAGTCATCATTTTGGGCAAATCAACATAGAATACGAAGGTGACACGATGGTCCATATTCTCAGTTGTTTCCTCCACACATGTTTACAGTCCTCATTATCCCCAGGGATGTGGTTGCCTAACCGGATTATCACAGATATGGAGCTGGAGCTAGATTTAGGCACATGCAGCTGAGCTGATGGTTAGTACAAATCTGCATTTGTACTAACATGCAGTAGCGCAAGTGCACATTCACAAACAAACATAATGGCGTAACCCACCCACCCCCCAAAGTAAAACAATTCTCAGTCTGCAAGTCCACAGAATCCATGTGCCTTGCAAAAAGTCAGCCCTCGATGGAATCCTCAGGTCAGATTCATAGAAATCTGAACTCATTTGAATCCATTGCCGATTTCTCTGACACCCCTAGTTGGTGGAAACAGACTTCACCATTCCCTCCTTCCTATGGCATTGGCAACCCGTCCAGCACCCTGAAATTGCTATATAAAGGGTTGAGAGACCATGCTGAATGGAGTGTACTGTCATGTGGGGGAGATAGAGGATCTCCAAAAAGTGGACAAAGGGACTTCCCATGAGGAGGACCCTTCCGTGGGCCCCTGGTCAACAGCTGGTTGGCCACTGTGTGAACAGAGTGGTGGACTGGACCCTTGGACACACAACAATGCCTATTCAGATAAGGGAGCAGCCATCACTCACAAGGAAGGGGCTGCAGCTCAGGGACAGAGCACCTGTATTGCATGGAGAAGGTCCCATGTTCAATCCCTGGCATCTCCAGGGATTAAAAGTGGCAGGTAACAGCTAAAGTGGAAGAGCACTGCTTGAAAAGTGGAAGAGCACTGCTTGAGACCTGCTGCCAGTCAGAGTGGTCAGCGTTGGGCTAAATAATCTGACCCAGTATTAGGCAGCTTGTTAAATTTCTAAACAAGAAATAACACGATCTGTTTGCAATAGGCAGGTCCTGCATCTGTTGCACACATGTTTATACAGATGCACTTTGGTTCACATTGAAGGTTACATACATAGTGGGCTCGGCATGCACACCTGAGGCCACTTCTCCATAGGTATGACCTACACATCTGGATGGGGCAGGTGTGAACTGGACCTTAGATACAGCTGAAATATGTTGGACAGTGGAGGCTGGTGGTTCCGATGTCAGTGGGGCACTGAATCCACTCCGGGTTTCAGTCAGAATCAGTCAACACCCTGGATAGCTCTTTTAGAGTTCTGACTGAAACCCAGAGTGGATTTGCCACCCCACTGACATCAGAGTCACCAGCCTCCACTGGTGTTAAATTGTGCCTTTTGCAATTAACAAGAAATGCTTGGTGCTTCACTAGTTGAAACACTGTACTTGGTCCTCGGAAGACATTGATTCTGGGGCTGGGATTTCATTTGGGTCACTTCCTGCCTTTGTGTCTCTTTTTTACCCTTTTCCTTTTTGACTTGAATTGTAACAGCTGGCTTTCATGATGTACTTCTGTCCAGCAATGAACACAGCGGGGACTCGCTTCGTGTTACTATAAAACACCTGATACAATTCAACACAAAAGCCGTTGAGGCAGTCTGAGTAAATTCACCACCTTGCCACAAGGTGGCACTATAATGGCATAGGTATCATGATGTGGGGCACAATGCAGATTTATTGGGAGGTCTTAGTATGCCACTGCTGCCACCTACTGGAAGGAATCAGATCTGCATGGTATAAAAAACAACCTTGGTTAAGTGGTGAGGAAGGATAGCATGAAATACCAGAGCTTTGTGGCCAAATTTAATAGATATTAACCCCCTTATTAATATATTTCAGACCGCAAAGGAGTTTCTGCTGCAGTAAATAGGTAGGGATATCACTACTCATCTTAAGCATGGAGTTATTGTGCTGCACACTGAATGCAAGAATTTACAGCATGTCAGTGGATGTTTACATGGAAGGAAGTCCTTCTCTTTTCAGTGGAGCTCATGCACAAGTAAATGCATGGGATTGCAGCCTTCATTTCGCATGTCCTTGCTTCAAATGGCTTTCTCTTTGACCCTACGCGTAATACAGTGGTGGGTTTTTGTTGGTTTGTTGTGGTTTGTTGTTTTGCCATTGGTTTTTTCTCAGTTCTTGAGGGGGTTTTACGAATGCCCCACCTCTGCGCCCATTTTCTCCTTTCCCATTGTCATTCCTTTCCCATGCCCACTAGGAAGGTCTCCTTATGGTTGCTCCTAACCATCGTTTGAGAAGACACCTATTTTGCCTCCTGGTCCCAAACCTTATCTGTGTTCACTAAAGCATACCATTGGCCATGCTGGCTGGGGATTATGGGAGTTGTAGTCCAACACATCTGGAGAACACTAGGCCAAGGAAGGCAGCATGAAGAGCGGGAAGGCAATAATTTATATTTAAAAGAGGGGTGGGCAATGTCCAGAACTCCAGGGTCAATACCGACCCCCCCCTCAGAACATACCAGAGGCCACACCCCTGCCCCCACCAAATTTGTTTGCTGCATTTATTTATTTATTTATTTGATACATTTCTATCTCATCTTTTTTCGCCCTTAAGGAACCCAAGGTGGAGTACATAACCCTGTTCTTCTACTTTTTATCCTCACAACAACAACAACCTTGTGAGGTTGGTTGAGCTGAGAGTCTGTGACTGGCCCAGAGTCCCCCAGTGAGCTTCCATGGCCAAGAGAGGACTAGAACCTTAGACTCCCCAATCCTAGTCCAGCACTCTAACCATTACACCACACTGGCTTCCTACACACCTTGTTCTAACGAAAAAATGAATTTCAGTGACAAACTGCTGGTTTGTTTCTTGGTTTGTCTGCTGTCAAACGAATTCAGCAGTAGCGGTAGGTGCAAAATAAACAAAAAATAGCACTTTTATCTATCCAGGATATGCATGCATGGCATCTACTGGCCCTCCTGGTGGCGAAGTACTGATGCCACTAAACAAACAAGGTCAAGTTAATGGCAAATCAGGGACTGAGCCCTCCAAGATTTCTGTGTGTCTGCCTGCCTGCCAATGCCTCCTCAGGCTCCAGCCCTGTCACACCCTGGCTTGGAGAATGGTTAATACATGTCTTAAATGAATAGAATACAATAGAAGACCTAGGCCAGAGCATGGCAAGCGCAGAGAATCAACTCGTCCATACTAGAAAAGATCTCATCAGGAAGGAATTGAGCATTCCCTAGGCTCCTAGGAGGCAATTGTGGCCCACATCAACATGGACATATAGTACATGCTAACTGAGAAGAGAATGACAAAGGGTCTTGAGTGAACATTCAGCATTCCAGGTCTCCTAGAGTCTTTTTAAAATGGCCTGGAGCTTGCTATTTGACGAGGCCTCCCAAGGAAGTGTAGCTGCCGGCTTCCATTGCATCTCCAGCCATTTGCTTTCTCCCATTCAGTCCTTCATCTTCTTCTTCTTCTTCTTCTTCTTCTTCTTCTTCTTCTTCTTCTTCTTATTATTATTATTATTATTATTATTATTATTATTATTGATTTCTTATTAAATTGGCACTCTCTCTTTAAAAAAAAGACTCAAGGTGAGTTACAAGAAGATTAAAACATACAAAAATGTAAAATTTAATCTATGCATGGAAAACGTTTGTGTGTGTGCGCATTCCTTTCCTCCATTCTCTCTACTGACAGCTTAAAACACGTCAGGAAAAACAATTGGCAATATACATGTCGGGGCAGCTGTGGGATCAATTGACCCTGCAGGTCAAAGGCCAGGAATTCTGGAAGAGCTGGGACAGGAGGAACATGCAGCCATCCTCCCCAAATGATCCCTGGTGCCTTTAGATGGAATGTACAGCACAAGGACAGAGTCTGGCATGGCTTGGCAGTGGTTTCTTAGGAAATTAAGCATAAGTGGAAAGAAGATCATTTTAAAAAAAATCCCCTAGCACCAAAAGTCTTGCATTTCCATTAGGCTAGCCAGACGGGTTGTGACAGTATCAGTATTCCTTGCACAGCCTTGGTTTGAAAAAAGCTATGTTTTTTAGGATTGGTTCACACTGCCACATTCCTCCATATCATTTTTTATTTATTTATTTATTTATTACATTTCTATACCGCCCAATAGCCGAAGCTCTCTGGGCGGTTCACAAAAATTAAAATCATAGTAAAACAATCAACAGGTTAAAAGCACAAATACACAATACAATATAAAAAGCACAACCAGGATAAAAACCACGCAGCAAAATTGATATAAAATTAAAATACAGAGTTAAAACAGTAAAATTTAAATTTAAGTTAAAATTAAGTGTTAAAATACTGGCAGAATAAAAAGGTCTTCAGCTGGCGACGAAAGGAGTACAGTGTAGGCGCCAGGCGGAGCTCTCTGGGGAGCTCATTCTACAACTGGGGTGCCACAGCGGTTATTATTATTATTATTATTATTATTATTATTATTATTATTATTATTATTATTTACACTTCTAATCATCCCTATAACTAATGTTCTCTGGTTGGATGGCAAGCAGTTAAAAGAGTGATACACCATAAAACAATTTAAAATACAAAATACAATACAAATATTTAAAAGAATAAAATATAGTACAATGCAATACAACACAATGTTATAGAGAAAGGTCAGTGTGAACTGGGATGTACAAGCTGGGTTTGCTGTCATCCATATCTGAGGTTGTGGCTGGACTTTTCCCACATTGGCTGCTAGGTCAACATGCACAGCAGCCACCCCATTGGGCATCCCACCCAGTTCAACTACTTCTTTCACCACAAGGTGGCGTACCCATGAACCCACAATCCTGGGGTTCTTCATATTATTCAGTGGTATGGACCACATCAGAACTTTTATTTTTCCCAAGTTGCTTGAGGATATGGCTGTTCAAAGAAACCTTGGCACACTCAGATTTATCTAGGGCCTCAAAGAGTCTTTTCAGCAAGCCTCATCTAAGTCAAATGAGTAGTGCTGAGAAAGCTCAAAAGTCAGGACATTTCAAAAGCAGCCTGCTGACAACCCTAAAACTACAAAAATTGTGTCCACACAGTGGGCTGAGATCTGGACTTAGGGCTCCTTTACAGCATAGGTTGCTTCTCTTCTTTCTTGTTGCTTGCTCATAGCGTATTCATCCATTGGTTTCAGGGACAAAGTGTTGAATTTTGGATTTCGGTTCAAATCCAATGGCAGTCATTAGTTCTCTGGATGAGATAGTAGAAGATAGAACCTCCATGCCTCAATTCTTCCTCTATCAAATGGAAATAATAAAGTCCTGCCACATACATTGTTAGGATTAATGAGTTCAGGACTGCAAAATATTTTGCCTAGAATATTTCAGTGGAAGTAAATAAGTCGGCTTGGCCATTGTGTGAACAGAGTGCTGGACTTACATGTTCTTAGGTTTACGGTTACTATTTTATTATAGTATCTATACAATCAGTTGTAAATGTATGGTGCCTACCCTCTTATCTGACGGACATTTTCTTTTTTCACAGTGACTGTACAGTATTTGGGGCAAGGGAATTGGACGGTGCTAGGGATATAGGGACAGGGTTAGGGTTAACAATGTCATTTCCCTCTTGTGTGTTTTTTTTAAAAGACATGCTAGGAAAAATCTGCAATTGTGCATTCCCTCAGTTCTGAAACATTGAAATAAATTTATGGTGCCAATTTGTGCAACTCTAAAAGGAACAACAAGAGTAGGAAGGGATCTACACTAGTCAAGTTAGAACGTGTCTTACTGTTTTTAAGTGTGCGTTTGGTAGTATTTTGCCACATGACATTCTGTTTGTGACATTTTATTGTTGTCTCTTCTCCGGTTTTTATTTTGAACTTCTCTGAAATAAGTTGTTCTATTTGGTATGATGTGGCCGATTTCATCGTATTAAATGGGTTTCCTGTAGTTCTTAATTAGCCAATCACATTCCTGGGAGCATGTTTATGTAATTTCCATGCCCAAAGTTGGAGCACTTTTTTTCTTTCAAGCCTATTTTTTGAAGACATTTTTAGTTTCACTTTTGGGAAGCTAATTGCTGGATTGTTTGCCGGTGGAAGATTCTTGGAGAGAAGAAGAAGTGGGAGGGAAAATTGGCAGATGGGGAAAAAGAACAAATGGATTTATTTTCTTAGTGTGGCCAAAAGGAATGCATTCCCACGGAAAGAGAAAAGTAAGTAAAAGTTTTAAAAACTGCTACGTTTTAAATCGTTCAAAAACCAAAACGTTCAGTGACTGTTTACACTGATCTACACTAGTATATAAGCGTTTCATATACTAGTGTAGATCCTCTCTAGGATGGAAAGCAAGTTTGGGGTTACATACATTGGGTTGGATCCAGAGCTAAGTTAGTTATGCTTACTATAACTTCTATTGATTTCAATGGATCCAAAATGTGACTAAGGGTGCTATCCTATGCACATCTAGACAGAAAAAAGTCCAACAGCTCCCTACAATGCTGGGAGTTGGTAGGACCTTATTCTGTCTAAACATGCATAGAATTGAGCCCTAACTTAGTTTGGGGCCAAGCCATTAACTATTGTGTCATAAGAAATGGTAACTGAGAAAGGAATGGAACAAGTATAGTCTGGTTGGCAGACTAGTTGGCTCAAACTTAGCAACTATGACAGGTCTCTTCAAATACCTGAAGATCTCCTACATTGAAGAGGACAAAGACTTGTTTTCTGTAGTTCATGAAAAACGTCTTTGTCTTAGCAGTGGCTCATAGCAACTAGATAACAAGTCCTGTGTCACAACACTGGAGACTCTAAGACATAGTCCAGGGGTGTAGTAAGCATATCTAATTTTGTAAGGAGCCAGCAGACAGCCAGTGTAAACCACTGTGCTGTAGGAGCCGGATATTATTATTATTATTATTATTATTATTATTATTATTATTATTATTATTATTATAAAACTTTTAAAAACTGTGATTTTAAGTCCTGAATTTTAACCCATTTCTTATGTCATCTATTTTGAATTAGGTTGTGGAACTGGTTTTAGCTCTCTCCCTACTGAATTTGTTTTTATGTTGCAAGCTAATGTTTTATGATGCTATGTTTTAATACTATATTTTACTGTTTTATGTTTGTGAGCCACCCAGAGAAGAATGTTGGGTTTGGGCAGCCTCTCTAAAGGCCATCAATAGATAAATAAATGCTCTCTTTTGTTACATTCCAAAACAGCATTTCCATCATGGAGTTGACTCTTGTTCAGATGATAGGACCTACCCATGCTTCCATTGGAGATTTATTTATTTATTGTACTTATATACCGCTCCCATAGCCAGGGCTCTCTGGGCAGTTTACAGAATCAGCTATGGTGGACAGCCTTGCCAGTCATCTCACATCTTGTGTTTACACATTTGGACTTTTCTTCTTGCCTAATTATAGTGCCTGTATTGGTGGTAGATGTGCCCAGACAGTCTTGGTTCTATGTTTCGGAGGGCCCTTGGGCAAGGCAACCTCAATGGGACCCTTCTTTCACAGTGCCTACCTTCTCATGGTCATTGTCACCAGTTCATCCTCTTTTCCATCATTGTCACTGCTTGCAAATAGTTAGTAGCACCACCACTGTTGTCTGGGCCAGTGCAAGAAACAGGTGAATAAGCAGCTTCCAATGGTGAAGAAGAGAAGCAACTCCAGGGGACTCTTATCAGTGGGCCCTGCTGGACAGTAGGCCATCAGCAAGTGCCCAACCATGCTTACCCTTAGTGTCCACCCTGTGCCCAGATAGAGTCACTTCGAGGATCCATCCCAGATTAGATCCAGTACCTGTGACTGTCGTGCTGTCCCCCTACCAAGGTCAACCTATTTTGTGTCATATTGCAAGCTTCCACCCAGCTCCAGTTCTATGGGAATCATGTGTAGACATGTGACTGGCGGCTGCCGCGCAGTGGGGGGGTGCCAGCTGCCCGAGCCGCCAAGAAGGATGCCTGTCACTCAATCTGTACACCCAGTCCAACTTCTATTTCTGAGCACGCCTGGTTGGCTGTCCAGGTCCTTCCGTATAGGGCAGTGAGGCTGTTCTTAGGCATCGGCACGCAGCTGGGCTCTGGGAAAGTGATGCCGGCATTACATTGATCGCTGCAGGGTGCAGTTGTTTTCTACAGACACCATTAAAGGCTTGGTGTGATGGCATTTCCTGCTGGACTTTACCTCCTATAGGTAAATGCATGCAGCTGCTGTCTTCACAGTTAGGGCATCAACAGAGGGGCCCAGAGCAGGGAGTGGTTCCATACAACATTATAAAATGAGTGTGCAAACTACAGTACAACATATGCCTGGAGGAAGAAAAAGCAGGTAAGAGAGTTTACTTTGCTGTACATTTATTTTCTTTTTTTCTTTCACCCACACTGACAAAATCTCTCCAGATCTGAGAGGAACACCTGGCAGGGTGCAAGATGTCCAGAGAAAATCAAATTGATCCTTTCCAAAGTAAGGGAAGAAACCTGTGGAAGGTAACCCATGCAGAGATCAAAACATCCTTCTGGAGGAAAGCAGGGAGGCTTTGGAGAATCCCAGGTGCAAGGGTCCAGGTGCAGGGGGTGCTCAGGTCAGGGTCAGTCTCATTCCTCAGACCGAGGTCTGTGGGAGGCAGGCGGTCCATGATGTCCAAGTAGCCAGAGCTATCAAAACCTTGGTCTTGGCCCATGTGGCCCCTGACTTGAGAAGCATGACCAAAGGGATTAAGCTGTCTGTAAGGCGACACTCGGCTTGATCTGCTAACAGGAAGGAGGGGGAGTTGGACACCAAGCTTGCTTTTCCATCCTTTTCCTTGGCCTTTATGAGCAGCTTTCAAGCAGTACAAGTAAATACGTCGTTTAGATTGACTGTCCCATGGATATCAGTGGAGTCTGGTGGTTCTGATGTCAGTGGGGGCAGTGAATCCATTCTGGATTTCAATCAGAACCAGTCAGAACTCTAGAGGAGCTATATGAGGTGCTCATTCCAATAGGAGACATGCCCACTACTTCTATGTCCAACCACTCGCTCTTTCACCGCCTCCTCCCAATGGTGCTGCTCCCCCTGCTACATCCGTTGCTTTCCAGGTGCATCTCCAAGAACTGTCCTGGTCCAGTCAGCTTTGATCTGTGGGCAGCCAAAAATTGAGATATGCCGGACCCAGCTGGTACATTCTCCTTAGCCCTCCCAGCAAACTCTTTCTCCTGAACCTGTCATGATTCAACAGTATCAAGATGTTGTTGTTGAGGTAATACTGTGCCCCCACTCTCTGCCACTGCCAAGTCATGCAGATCGGTCATTTTAGACCCCATTTTAATTATCTTACCCCTCACCCCTTTAAAATCTTCATCTGTATTGCTTCAGTCAAGGAGCATACCGCTAAGATTTATCTTCTTCTTCCAGATATACTCAATTAACAACAAAACCACCAGCAGGTACAGTTTTGTATTTTAAATTCACTTAAATCATAGCACAATTATGACTCCAAGAATAAAATGGAGCCCGCTTCTGCTGCCCCAGTGCCCTGATCACCTGTCCCTCTCTGGGTGATCATTTGGGGACCCCCCTAGGCTGTGCCCCAAGGCCCTGGCCTAGCTGTACCACTGCCCCTGCCCTGGATTTTCTCCTGTCTCTTCATAAAACTTATACCTTGGATCTGCAGGGCACACTCAGAATATTTTGTTAACAGAGAGAGGGTGAATTTCAAAAAGGCTCAGGATGCAGCTAGTTGTTATCCTGTCTATGCAGCTGCCACTAGGGAGGTACTGATTTTGTAAAATCCATTCTGTATGTATTTCGTGGATCATCAGGTGCCTTTCATTCGGTTGTTTGCTCATTGATAGACACCGTTTTTTTCTAGTTTCCCAAATTTGCATTTGCACAAATCTGCACTTGCAAAAATGTGCAAATCCTCCCAAAATGCGCAAATCCCCCCCCCCCATGCACTTTTTCATGTTTTAGCCCCTGGGGGAACTGTGCATTTTTCTATGACGAAATTTGCATAAAATTCCGGAAAGTAAACAAAAAAACCACAAAAAACTGGTCCACAAATTGACAGAATCTGTGTGACAGGAAAAGCCAGGCCGCTGCAGAATCAGTGGGTAGGATTCATATCAATCCAAACTCATTTGATTCCATTGCGGATTTCTCTAACAACCCTAGCTGCCACCAAAACAACGCCCATTTTTCCAATCTCCCTTTACTGTAATGCCTACAGCAACACACCCATTTATGGATGTCATACTGTTGTGCATTTCTTCACCTCTGCACCAGTGGTAGCCAATTATTTGGTGCAGGGTTGTGGGGAAATACACAGTAACGTGATGCCAGGATGTGAACATGTTCTTGTTGCTGCGGCACTGGGGGGAAAACTAGAGAGCCTTCTGCCAACAGGGTGTCCTCCAGATGAATTGGACTACAACTCCCATCAGCCCATGGGGTGACTTGCTGACGGAGGATGATGGGGGTTGTCATTCGACACTAGTTTGGAGTGCACTTGTTTGGGGATGGCTGAACTAGAGATATAGCTGCTGTGTCTGGCATTAGCCATGATGTCCCTGTCATAATATCAAGTTCTGTCCTTACTTCAAAGACATCTGTAAAAAAAATGGGTGCCATCAAGGAGGAGGAACGTATCAGGAATCTATGCCAGACAGGATCAATAGTGGAGATGTTAGCACATCAACAGCACTCTTCTCCCACCATCAGGTATTCATAGACCAAGGAGACGGTTTGGAAACTTTTGTGTGCATTCCCTACCCCCTCTCCTCTGAAACATACTTGTTGAGTTTTAGGTTCCAAGTTAATTCATTTGGTTTTGCCCATCTAGTACATGGGGACAGGATATGTTACTATGGTAAGGTTGGGGCTTGTGGGAGCATCTCTCTAGGAAAGATGTGTAGTTGGGCATATTTTCTGTCTCTTGCTTTTTAATAAAGAGGAAAGGCTTTTAGCAGGACGCCCACCCCACCCCACTCCTTAGGCCAGTGTTAACATGCACTTTGCCTTGAAAGCCACTGAGCCGCAATGCTCCTACAGGAAAAAGCCATGCATTGGCACCCAAGGAACTATTATCAAGGATGGATCTTCTTCTGCAATCCATCACAGGAGTGCAGGAGTGGCGCAACCCGTTCCTTCCACCACACTTCTCCCTCGCCATGCAGAGCAGCTCTCTCTCTCTCTCTCTCTCCACTGCAAGGATGCATTGGCAGGTAATTCCAAACAGCCCCAGCGGGAAGAAAGTAATCAGCAATTTTCTGGTTCTTGTAGCCACTGCTAGCTCCAGCAGGCTTATCAAGGTAACACACTGCTATGTCGGTAAGTGCTCTAATAGCTGTTTCTTCCCTGGGGCACCACAATGATCACATCCAGTGGCATTCCCCTTATTTATGGGTGCTGTGCACACACCTAGAGATCTGCCGTTGCAGGGCTGCATCCATCTAACCTTCAGCCGGTTTTCTAGACTTTCCCTAATGCAAACTGCAGGCAGAAGCAATAGGGATAAGTATGCCCATAAAAGAGCAAAGAAGGGCTCTGTGGGGGTCCAATTAATAGCATGGGAGCTTCCCAGACTAAACACCTGGATGCTGTTCCTGCCTCTGCCACCTGTCTGCTGTGGAACTTTGTTCACCTCTGATTGCCTCCCCAAACTTTACCTGTTCCAGTTTTCAAAAAAAAAAGTCATTTTCTTTTAATTAGATCATTTCAAATAATAATAATAATAATAATAATAATAATAATAATAATAATAATGAAATATTCAATTATTTATTAATTTTTGTTTGATATCCTATTCTGTGGTCAAATAACATTTTGTCCATCCATGCAACTGCTGCCACAATCTCCCACAAAAGCACATCTTTAATGATACCCACAACAAAAATAACAGAGACCATTAAAGTAGCTGAGTTCCAACCTCTACAGCAACCTTCTCCAAGCTAGTGCCCTCCAAATGTGTTGGACTACAACTCCCAGCATCAGCATGGCCATTGGATGTGATAGCTGGGGATTATGAGAAAGGCTGCTCTACAATATAGTGTGAGCTACTCTAAAAGGAAAACTTTATTTTGTTTTGTTTTGACGTTATTTCTGAAAGTCAAAACAAACAGGGATCCAGCAGACCAAAAACAAACAAACCCACCCAAGGATTTCACTTACTGCTTCTATCTCTTTAAAGTTCCAGTTTAGCATTATCTCTGTACGCCTTACACTGTAAGGGAATTCCAACTTTTTTTTATCATTCCCCACTATAGGAATTTAGGGACAAAAGTGTAGCTCAAAGTTAATCAACTGGAACTGCTGCATCCAGACAACCACTGATCCTGAAAAGATCCTGAAACAAGAGGGTTAAACAAGAGCCCCCAGTGAGAGCTAATATAATACCAAGGAGTCATGGAGAAAATGATTCTTCTACAACTGGCACCAGTAAGATTGTGATGAGTATTGTCACATTTAATCTGGCCTGCAGAGCCACCCAGCCTACAGAGGTTCCCCACCCAGCCTTGAGCTCCCTCTGTGGGCCCCTCCCCACTCCCACTCCACTTAATCCAGCTCAATCCATTCCCTTCATACACCGCGAGCTGCCCCAATCGGGACTGCACACAGCCCACAAAGGAGGCACCTGACTCCACTGCCGCTTGGAGGACCGGCTCCTCTAAGCACCCGCTGAGTCCCTTCTCTTCAAGCGCCACATACCTCCCCAATTGGGATGGCAAGTGGCCCACATAGGAGGTGCCCAACTCAACCTACCATGGAGGAGGAGCTCCTCCAAACACCAGCCAAGTCCCTTTCTCCACACAGAGAAAAGCACAGAGCCACAGAAAAATGGGTAGGTGGGAGTGGAATGTGGCAGGGGAGGGTTAGGGATTTGGGGAGAGGGGCCTATTGGATTGGTCCAGGGGGGCAATCCAGCTTCTGGGCCATAAAAGGATCCCTGCCCCTGGTCTATAAGAACTGTGGGAGGGGCAGGATTTGGGAATAGAGGCCTCAAGTAGAATGAAACAAGATCTGGAAGTTAAAGTAGATCAATTTTAATATGGGACAGTGTGAGTCTGATAATATTCCCATGAAGTCTAGTGAAACTCCCAAGCATTACAAAATCACTTGCCAAGGTAATTTTGCCAAATAAATGCCACAGTCCACCTTTCTTCCTGCCTCTCGTTTTCTGGCGCAGCACAACAAGGGAACAGATTCTCCATCACTTGCACCGTGCAAACCAAAGCTAAAAGAGGTGATTTAGTTTAATGGGCTTGACCTAGAATGTGTGTGTCCTCTAAGAGTCTGTTGCAATATCTCTGGGCATAAGCTACCCTATTCATCTTCGTAACAGGGTTAATACAGATGCTCAGAGACAATGATGCCAAGGCTGACACTGTTAACAATTTTAATCCTCATGCAAGAGTGGGGGCAAAAGAACAACACGTCCTTACAGCACATTGTGAGCAACGTCCTACATTGGCCATTCAGATGAAAAGAGCATTTTAACTACATAATTTCCATTCATCTTTTCCTCTTACATGACACCCAGCTCCTGAAATCCAAATTCCAGAAATCTAAATTTACTATTCAAAATTATATTATGCAGATTAAAGAATATTTGCATGCATTTATTTCATTTTGTGCGAATTAAGCTTCTTTCATCCTAATTCTTTGATTAGGCTTTCCACTCTTTTTACATAGAAAAAAGTGATAGATTGGATGGGAGAAAAGGGCATCTCCCACTTTTCTCTACAAACACAAGACCTAAAGGAATGAAGGAAAGGAGGGAGGGAGGAAGATTGATTCTCATTGCACCTTGACATCATATCCCATGGCAAATTGGAATGCTTATTTCCTACCACCTCAAGATGGGATATTATTCTTTGAACGTACATTTCCTCCAACCACTAGGTAAAGCTACCCAATTCGGCTACTATTGACTTTTTTATATACTTAATACACCACCTAAAATTGATTTCAAGTTTTGCTAATATAAAAGCTGCTGTGTTTCTGCTTCTGTTCTCTACCTACCAAGCAATGTGTGTGTTTCACTTAAGGCTTTGAGACTGATCCAAGTAACTATTGGATTTCATATTCTCAAGAATGGGAAATCAACCATTGTGTGTCCTTCTTTGTTCCAAAATTCCTTAGGTGTAACCTGAAACCTAAATAACACCTTGGAGAACCTATCTATTTTATTTATTTATTTTGCGTTTATGGGCTCCCTCTCTATGGAACTCCCTGCCTGTTGATGTCAAGCAGACACCAACGTTGTTTCATTTTCAGTGCCCACTGATGACATTTTTATTTTAATAAGCCTTCCTTGACTCAGCCAGTCAGTTTTATAAGCATAATTGAATTGTAAAGATTTTAACTCTCTATTTTGATTTCCCCCCCTCCCTTCCTTTTTATTGTTCATCACTGGGGAATTTTATTGGATGTAGAGTGGTATATAAATCTTGCAAATAAATAAAATATCCCTCCTTTTCCTCTGAGGAGTCCAAGGCAGCTTAGATTCTCCTCCTCCCCATTCTTATCCTCACAACAACCCTGTCAGAGTGGCCCAAAGTCATGTAGTCAGCTTCATGGGTGAATGGGGAGTAGAACCCAGGTCTAGAACCCAATCCTAGTCCAATGCTCCTACTCTACATCCTACTGATGCTGTTCACACATAATGATGGCAAATTGGCCACACCAGCCTCTGAAAGCAATGCATTTATTTACAAGCAAATGGATAACACTGCACTGAGCAGGTCGGCAATGGAGCGATTAAATTTTCTTAATCATTTTGTGGCTCATTGGAACTGATTCACAAAGTTGTATTAACCATTTGCTGTTATTTCCACTGTCAGTGTTTGCATCAGCCTTTCCCATCATGGTGCCCTTCAGATGTTCTGGACTCCAGCCTCCATTAGCACTAGCTAGCATGGCCAATGGTCAGGAATGCTGTAAAATGCAGCCCCAAACATCTGGAGGGCACCAGGCTGGGAAAGGCTGATTTACACTCCACTACTACCAAAGCAGCTGTACATAGCATAATATGCAATTTATTAGGACCAGCAGGACTGCAAACCTTTGCAGAGTTACCTGGGAGTTAAGTCCACTAATTTCAGTGGATTGAGGTTTGAATATTCAAAATGGTCATGGAATATGCCTGGCACATGCCACAGCAAGTTGTGGGTTGATTGCTTAATTAATTAACCCACACCTTCCATGAGAGGTGCCAGACACGTTCCATGGACATTTTGAATATTCAAACCCTGATCGGGACAATCAGGGGTTCCTACATGACATCCAAACCTGCACACTATAGGTTAATCAACCCACAGTTAACCTGCACTCTATCATCAGCTTAACGGTAGGTTGTTTACCTCATGGTTAACCTATAGTGTCTGGGTTCAGACATCACATAGCAACCCCCAGTCAGTTCAGTGAGTGGTTGAATATTCAAAAGGCTGCAGAATGTTCCTAGCATACACCATGGCATATTGTGGATTAATTAGTCCAAAGTTTGACACCATCACATGTGAACAGCCCCCCACTGGCTCTCAATCCAACTAGTCTGTCATCTCTTCCTACATTCAATCTTAAGGCTGAGATCAATGCAGTCTTTGGTGCATCTAGATGAGGGGTTTTATCCTCCATTCACCCTGCCTTATTCACAGAATTTTGTGGGGGTGGGGGTGGTTCCAAACAACATTGTCTTCCATTTGTAATCCTCCTGTGTTTCCCCATGACTTCTGCCATCTTTTTTTCTTTCCACAAACAATCCATTAAGAAGGCAAAAGAATAGCTGCACAATGCCTTTTGAGTGGTAGTGGCAGGATTAGGGTGACCATATGAAAAGGAGGACAGGGCTCCTGTATCTTTAACAGTTGTATTGAAAAGGGAATTTTAGCAGGTGTCATTTGTATATATGGAGAACCTGGTGAAATTTCCTCTTCGTCGCAACAGTTAAAACTGCAGGTGCCCTGCCCTCTTTTAAATCTGGTCACAGTATAGCTGCAGTATAGCTCCTGCAGCTTTAACTGTTGTGATGAAGAGGAAATTTCACCAGGTGAGACATGCATACAAATGACACCTGCTGAAATTCCCTTTTCTATGCAACTGTTAAAGATACAGGGGCCCTGTCCTCCTTTTCATATGGTCACCCTAGGCAGGATCCCTGTGTCTAGAAGAACCCTTTATGGCAAGGGTGCACAACCTCTTTCAGCCCAAAGGCTGAATTCCATTTCAGAGAAGCTCTCAGGAGCCACATTCCAGCAGTGGGCAGGGCCAAAGGCAAAGGGGGCAGGGCCAAAATGCCAGCATATTTTTTGAAAGAGGTTGCCCGCATTTGCCAGCTACAAGCAGAGACTTATAGCTGCTATTATCCAGTGTGGAGACCAAGCCAGAGAAGCTACAGCTGGATTCCTGAATTAGCTGGGATGCTGGCAGAGTTGAATGACACCGTCCTGGAGTCACCAAGCAGGGCTTCTGGATACAGGCAAACTTTTTTTGGGGGGGGGGGGGGCGTTTTCACAGTTCCAGGAGTCTTGGCTCAGCAGGAAGTCCAGACGTATGGAGAGCTGGATGGCCCGAACACAGAGGTGTGTGCATTGTTTCCAGTGTCTTTCCTGTGCTGCTCTGAGCTGTTTAACTCCTGACACCAGGTGCTGGCAATTAGCCCTGTAATTTCCAAGCTCTGGCCTGCCGACTTGATCCCTCACTCTCATGAGCCTATGCTCAGCTGGGGTTGGAGGAGCCTCATGACCCCCTTCATCCTTGTCTGACTCCATTAAAGGGGCTTCAGCCGGGTTTTGCCTGCCCTCTGAACATAAGGGGTCCTGTTTGACTGGGCAGCTAGTCCCTTCTCCAGGATCTGTTGGAGCTTGCTCTTCCTCTTCATCCTTTGATGATGAGGACTCTGGGGGAGGCATGACAGAGGTGATAACAAGACTTTCAAGTTTTACTATTATTTGTGACAGATTAGAATAGAGGAAGTCAGAGGATGAGGGAAATAATCAAGCTGTGGCTGGATATTTCCTTCCTATTCTTTGCTGGAGTGCCTACTTCACACTGGTAAGTTTAAGTGGAACTTCTTTTCAAGTTTGTTTTCATTTCTAATTAAAAACTAAAGTTGTATTTCATCTGGCTGAAAAAAGCCTTTCTTAAAGCTCAATATGTGTTTTACAAGTTGAACCTATGCAGTCAGAAGTAAGCACCACTGAATTCAATGGAGCTTACTCCCAGGTTGGTGCAAAGGTTTTGCAGTCCTGCTGATCCTAATAAATTGGATATTATATTATGTACAGCTGCTTTGGTGGGGGAGGTGTACACCAGCTTTCCAAGCCTGGTGTCATCCAGATTTTGGGGGCTACAACATCCAGTATTTATGAACATTGGTCACACTGGATAGTGCTAATAGAGGCTGAAGTTCAAAACATCTGGAGGGCACCAAGTTGGGGAAGCCTGGTGCACACATTGACAATAGAAACAACAGTAAATGGTTCATGCAATTTTGTGAATCTCTTTCAGTGACTCACAAAATGATTCAGAAAATTTAATCACTCCATTGCCGGCCTGTTCAGTGCAGTGTTATCCATTTACTTGCAAATAAATGCATTGCTTTCAGGGGCTGGCGTGGCTGTTTCCCTGTATAACAGGACACCCTTGCCCTTCAGTTCTATACTTTTTTACTCTACTCACCCCTGTGTACTTAATACAATGGTGTAACACTCCAGGCTTTAATTAATCCTGGGTGGCCATTGCTGCAAATTCAGCACTTATTTTAAAAAAGTGTTTTTAAAATCAAGCCATAATATCAGGGGGTGGGGGATGTACAGTACCAGAAAAGTAAGGGGAATAAAGGGCAAAAGTGAAAATGAAATACTAGGATGAATTCGTGTTCAGAATGCTTCATCATAACCTCAGGTTCTGGTTTTTGGTGCAAATTAAACCAAGACCCTAGCTAAGGAATTACCTACATTTTGTACACAAATAATGTATAACTGATTACCAATGCAATTTTTTTTAAAAAATATTTGGAGCTTTGGAAAAGGAGGATGCATAGAAGTAGAGTGGAAGTGCATGTGCACATGTGCATCTAACCCTAGCCAGCATGGGCATGGATTTTAACCTTGAGTCTCCCCAGTCTTAATGTCTCCCCAGATACTTTAGCACTGCACAACATTGGCTCTCAGCAATGCCATAGGAGCCATTTATTCCTGCTTCTGTTATGAGCTAAACCAGCCTTCCTCAACTTGGTGTCCCCCAGAAGCGTTAAACTGCAATTCCCAGCATCCCAAGCCAGTATGTGCATGGCCACACCAAATTCCCCCTCTCACATCTTCTATTCTTTCCTTTTAAAAAGATGGTGTTGAAGCTAAGTTAGCAAGTATTTGCTATTAATGCATAATTAGCCCCTAATCACAATCAAGTCAGCATCACTTTCTCCATTGACCACAGGTAAAATTGTGGACAGAGTCAACCCATGTGCCAACATGCTAAATGGATTGTGCGAATGAGGTTCCAGGTGCTTGATGCGCCATCATATTTCTGTACGTAAAAATGCTAGCATGATCCCAGCTTTTACTCTATCAGAATGCTTACATCTTCTAACCTGAGCTGAAAATTTTACAGTTGTATATTATAAAATGAGGCATTCCATTTCTCACAGTTCTCCAAGGACATAGGGATGATTCCATTTCATCTGCACAACAATCCTACGAGGTAGATTAATTGGAGAGAGAGTGACTTCCTCAAGGCTACCCAGCAAGTTCATAGCTGAGCAGGGATTTGTGGAACTCCAGTCTCCTCAACCAAAGAGCGAAACTCTTTGCAGTGAGCCAACTGCTCCGGCTATTGGGCGGTATAGAAATGTAATAAATAAATAAACTGCAAATGTGAATCTATTTGGGTAGAGCTGAACCTGACCCACAAGTGAAATTTTATTGTACTATAGGAAGGAATCACTTAATGAGGTCAGGAGAGTTTTGTCAATTTACACCACATCTGCATTTAGCCCCGGGGACTCAGAACATTGTCCCTACCTTTTGTAACTCTGTTCTGGCTCTTTCTCATTCATGTCCTTTCTTCAAGAAACAGATTACAGATACTAGGGGAAAGGAGTGGAGAGAACCTCAGTGATGGGAGTCCCTTGATCAAAGTTGGAGTTTGATGCATCCGTGGTTATTTCCCAATGCCTTTTCGTTTCCCCTACTTCAGTGTACCAGCTAATAGAGTTGTTATCACTGTTAGTTTAAGGGCCGTTCGAATTCTATTAGAATATTAAATTATCCAGCTTTGTGCTGCCGGCAATAACTGCTACACAAGGTCGTATGTTAGCTTGACAGATAAGCTGTCATTCTCCGTCTAAGTTAGCTACATTTAAGAGCCAACATCTTTGTTTTATCTGAGAAAAGAGAGGGACGTGAGATCAGAGAGGACCAGAGGGAGCCAGAGCTGTCTTGCTTCCCCTTCCAATAGCTGGCACAAATCACGGCTGTTCTGACAGTCTCATCCAACCTTTCTTCCGCTGCAGGTTGGTAAATGTGTCTTCCTTGTGTTTGATCGTCAAATGGCTCTCTTTATTGTATTTGTCACAACCAAGATTTAAAAAAAAAACCACGGTTTGCCTGCCTTGCAAATCAGGATGGTGCTTGGTTTTGGAAGTGCTTTTGGCTCTGGTTGGGAAAGGTAGGATTCCTGGTTTGTACAGAGAACTACTGGGGATATGCAAGTGCAGACCATATAGAACAGCCTTCTCTAACCCACACCCTCCAGATATGTTGGACTACAAATCCCATCATCCCCAGTCAGGGTGCCCATTGGCTGGGGATAATGGGAGATGCAAACCTACACATCTGGGAGACACCTGGTTGGGGAAGACTGATATAGAACCTATACCACTGTAATATCTGTTTCAGTACAGAAAGGAAACATGGTTCTTGGGTTATTTTCTGGGGAATTCCCACAGGAAGCATTTAACTTTTACATAGAAAGGGCCCATCCCACACATTAAAGATTTTGCTAGTAATCAGGATGTCTTAGACCATGCATGTTCCAAATTTCAGTTTCTTTGGCTATATGGAATAGTTAGTTTTGTTGCACAGCCCATGAGTCAGTCGACATCCCATTCTGCAAGGGTCACACATGTCTAGCTGGCTAGCAAATTAACTTTGCTGTTTGCTGAGTTGCTACATTTGTTTTTTTCTTATAATATATAACATTTCTATCCCACTTATTGTCCAGGCAGTTGAAGGCAACATACAACAACCCTGTGAGGTAGATTAAGCTAAGAGAGAATGGCCCAAAGTCACTAAAAGTACAATCCTATGCATGTTTAGACAGAAAAAAAGTCCTACAATTTCTAGCATTCTCCAGCCAGCATGGCTAGCTGCAGAATGCTGGGGATTATAGGAAATGTTTCTGTCTAAATATACCTTTAATGAACTTTATGACTGAGTGGGGATTTGAATCTTGAGAGCTTTTCAACATGAGGCTGTTAATCCATTGTATCTACTTTGGGTTTTGTCAAATAACAGATCCGAGAACTACATGGAGTGTTTCATTTTCTGCGTTTCTGCTACATAACCTCTAGATGGCACTATGGTATCATGGAATAGCACAAATACACTAATGAAAAAGCATATATATTTTTGCTTTTACAATTAAATACCACATTTCCCTTGCTCTAAAAATACTCACCAAAAAGTGTTCTTTAGACACGGAAGCAAAACTGGAGGGTCATGACATCTTAAGTACCCTTAAACATGACTAGGGAATGACAAGCACACCATGAGCACATTTGAATAATTCATGTAGAAAAACCCTGAGTCTCCCCAGTCTGAATCTTACATTCTAATCACTAGGCCACACTGGCTCTCATCAATGACATAGAAGCCATTAATTCTTGCTTCTGTTAGGACATAAACCAGCCTTCCTCAACCTAGTACTCTCCAGAGGTGTTGGACTTCAACCCCCAAGATTCACCAACCAGGGATAGCTGGGGATAGTGGGAGTTGCAGTCCAATACCTCTGGGTGGCACCAGGTTGGGGAAGGGTGAGCTTAACCTAAGTATAAGATAAACCTTTGAGGTAAACTATTATTGCATTTCAATCTCTAGCTAACGTGAGTACCTTAGCCATTGGGGGGGGGCATATTTCACATGTTTTGAGGGGTGCATGAGAGAGATGTACAAATATACAATATTCAGATTTTCTCCACCCCTCTAAAGAACTGGGAAAATATTGATATCTCCTAAGTGAATTGGTCAGTCCAAAGTGTCTTTCTATATAATGTCCTAGGTTTGTCCTAGATTTAATTAAGAGGAAGGCTGCAGGGCCAGATAGACCTTACTGTAACTCAAGGCAACAAAGTAGAAAAGTTGGCCTATACATACCATCAAGCAACGAAAATAGGTCACGCAGTCTGTGACTGCCAGCATTATACTGACTGGGATATAGGGAGCTGAGAAGTAGATTGACAGGGTGGCTCCTGGTGCAGTGGGGATAGGTACAAGTACTGAACTGAGAGGGGACAAAGAAGCCTTTCAGAGGGATGGTCTCTTAAGGGGCACCATCTCCAGCTCGGAGAACACTGACTGTATTCCATGCTTATAACCCTAAATAGAAGCTGGGGAGAGAAAAGTCTGGGGCTGCATGGAATAGCCATGCCCCTGACACCATGTGCTCCAATGAGTGCCAGCAGCAGTCTGGGCCTCTTCAAGGGAGTCGCTATTTTTAAAATGGTGACTCCCTTGAAGAGGCCCAGATGGATTCAGGCATTCCAGGTAAGGGGGGGGGGGAGGCTCAGAAGGCACACAGAAATGCCAGGCACCATCTGTCTGGTCCATTGGATGTCTAAATAATTCAGACATCTGAATCTCACTCTGGATCTGGAGTGGGTCAGATCCAGGCCGAGGTGGATCAGGGCAGATTTGGAAGCTCCGAATCAGCCACCAAAGAGGGCAGGGGTAACTGTGCACAGCAGCCTTACGAAAAATACAACAAAAATACCAGCACTTTTTAGCTCAATGCCAGTAACTATGGCTTAAGAGAGGCACTTCAACCTTTAGAATGGGGAAAAAACTGCACAAAAGCCAGCGAACCACCTGAACAATCCATGGCCGGGGGAGCAGGGATGGGGCCACAGGAGTGGGGTGAGGCCATCTCCGCCATTGAGTAGCTATGTTAATGGCTTAGTTGTCTCATTCACCCTGGACTCACTACTGAGAAATAAGTCCTCAGTTGTGACCTGCTTAGACCTGACATCTCTTATAGAAAGCTAGTTGTTTTCAGAGTAAGAAAACTTGAATAACAATTGCCCCTCAACCATCACTCTGAACTTCAACTAAATCTAAAATGGTGGTTATAATGAGCTGAAGAAACAAGCAGGAATGAGCCCCAAAATACTTCTGTCATGATAAAAAAAGAAAAGAAAAAAAGACTGCTGCTGCTGCTGAACATATTTCCATAAGGGCAGCTGCAATATGATCCAAAGATATGATGATCTGTTAAGCTGTGCCATCAGCAGCCAAACCCCAAATTTCAAAGCACAATGCAGAATCATAATTAGAAGGACCTGATCATTCAGTGGATCTAAACATCACGTGGCATGAAGCAGAGGACAAATACTTTTCAGCTAGAGAAGGGGCAGGAATTTTGAATTTGTGTTTATGCCTTGTGTTTACACAATTCAACTAAGATAGCTTCTACACAAGCCATTTTCAAACATCTTATGAAATAGCTAAAGTACATTATTGCTAAACTGTTGTACTCCAGGGTTTTATCGCACTTTCGTCCTGCCTTGTTTACCGTTTTGCTCCGTGACCCTCACACAACGTCGTCCCTGTCCTGCAGTCATCTCAGCTCTTCCCCACCCCCATTTTCTGCATTTTTCTGGGGTGGGGGAAGTGGTATTTTTTCTCCATGTGGGATAAAATTGCCCTTTCATCCCCGTATATTGCCATCTTCGCACTATGTCACAGAACGTCCCTTCTTGGGGGCGTGTGAGTTGAAGGGCAGTCTTGCTGATGAAAGAGGAGAGCGGGGTCAGTTCTCCAGTCCAAAGAACTGCTCCACTGGGAAGGGGGAGGGAGGGAGAGAGGGTGCGTGAAGATCCTGCACAGGAGGGAGTATCATCTCATCTCCAAAGGCAGAAATGTCACCCAGCTGATGAAACATTAAATCGCTAAAACACTAGACAACAAAACCAGACCGGCAGAAGGTGCCCATGCCCATCAACCACAAGAACCAATGAACTGGAGGGCGAACAAGGAGGGGATGAGGTGGGATAGGATGGGTGCAATAGTGGAAGAGCAAACACGTGAAAAGAGATTTCGCCAATACAATGGCAATACCAGGGGAGGCTGGTGTTTCCGATATCAGTGAAGCAGTAAATCCACTCCAGGTTTCAGTCAGAACTCTAAATGAGCTCTCCAATGCGTGATGCAAAGCACCCTGGACAGCTCCTTTAGAGTTCCATTTCTGACTGAAACCTAGAGTGGATTCACTGCCCCACTGATATCAGAGCCACCAGCTTCCAGTGGTCTAAAATTACCTAACTGCACCACTGTACAAAAGTAAGCACATTTGAGTTCAATGGGGCTTACTCTCAGGGAACTGGGTATATGATTGTAGCTTCAAAGGAATACGTCTGGGCAAATACAGGTAGGATTGCACTGTGATAGCAACCATTTCTCATTTAAAATCACTAGCCATTTTGCCACACGGTGCAAAGCCCTAGAAAGTAAGTTCCTCCAGTGACAGGCTCTTTCCCTAGCAACAGAGAAGTTCTTCAGAATTTTGCAAGCGTCATGAATGGAAATGTCAGAGCCTTTCCAAACCAAAGAATGGGAAAGGCAGCAACCAAGTCAGATCCAGACCTCAATCTTATCAAGTGAGCCAATGGGGTAGTGACTGCCAATCTCCTCCCCCTTTTGCCTATAAACCACCAAGGGACCACTTCTAGCTCACCATTAACAAGGGCCAATGTGAAGATACCAACTTTAAGAACTGTATTTTGGTAACACTGGATGATTGTAGTGCTAGAGGTTTTTGCTGCCTTCTCCGTACTTTTCTTAATGCCTCTATGTAAATTCTGAAATACAGTCCTTCTTTACTATTCAGTTGTGAGGTGGGCTTCCTTCCTGCCTCTATCTGTCTTGCTCATACACATTCATAACATTCAAATTTATAATGTAATCTTACTTGCCGTTCCATATTTATGAGAGGTTTTGATGGGTGTTTCTTTATGTGATAATATCAGGCGGAATGCTAACCCATTGCCTCAAACCACTGTAAAGTCGTTTTCTTACATAATTGACATCGGCATATTCTTTCATTATACAAGATTTAGCACGCATCTGCTCCACCATTGCGCGGCAATAGATGACTTTTTCCAGAGCTTCCTATTATCAATTCAAATTACCCCCATTTCCCGAAGCTACTGTATGGATTTTACAGTTGACAGTAAGGGAAAAACACAGGAGCATAATAACTCTCTTAAATTATTCAGGCCTAGTTAAACCCAGTTTGGTCTCGACTGGAAAGTGGATGCAGGGAGGGGAAAGAAAGAGAGAGGGAGGGAGGGAGGGAGGGAGGGAGGGAGAGGATGAGAGGAGAAAGAACTCAGCCTATCATTGGTTATAAAATTCAGGCATCTCCACAATGAATTATGCGATGTGCCACCTGCAAAAGAGGCTGGAGGTCTTTAATCAAAGTGAAAACTCTGTCATATTACAACACGTTCCTTTCAGTTAAGGTAATTGGGTTCAGCAAGAGGCTAAGAGGAAAAGTTGGTGATGACACTGGCGTCTATCATCTTCTACCTTTCTGATGTCCCTGCCCTTTGCATCAGCAGTAGCGGCACCATCCTCCCACACCTACACTTCCTGTCATCACACCTGTCTTTTTGCCCAAAGTAGTACAAGGCGGGAAGGTCAGCAGTCACTCAGCTACCATACCATCTCCACGTCGCCTGTCTTCAAATACTATTGGTGGGGAATCTAGAAATAAATGCTGGTGCAATTGCACCATGATACGTCAAGTCAATCTTCTACTGCAGAATATGGGTGCACTTTAGAGGCCCAAGAATGTCTTGATTTCATTCTTTGGAAATCTTCTATCCTTACTGGAGGGAGGAAACAATCTGAAGATGTGACGGCAGGCTCTGCTAAAGGCTAAAATGCTTTGGAGTAGAGAGAAGAACTGATGGACTCTTGGTAAAAGTTCCACAGTCCCATCACTGGAGCTTCATCACTCCCCCCAAATTTCAGTTCCTTACTATAGATTCAAGCTATGTCTTTTCTCCAAGGCACTCTTGTCCCAAGCATAACTTTCCTCTTTCCTTTTTGCTATTCATGTCTCTAAAAAATACTCCCCAGTTCCCAAGGAGGGAAGGATAGCCCAAAGTGTAGCATAGCTTCCAAAATCTTAAGACAAATGGAATCATTTCTTCCAGCCACAGAGTAAGGATTCTCCCCCACTCCCTCTCAAATAACTAATTCTATCACCAATCTTTGGCCCATACTTTTAAGCAGCAGTTTCTGCAGCTGAAACTCTCCCCATGGCCTGAGTTCGATCCCAGCGGAAGCTGGTTTCAGGCAGCCGGCTTGGGTCGACTCAGCCTTCCATCCTCCCGATGTCGGTAAAATGAGTACCCAGTTAGCTGGGGGAAAGGTAATAACGGCCAGGGAAGGCAATGGCAAACCACCCCGCTATAAGGCCTGCCAAGAAAACGTCAGCAAAAGCTGGCGTCCCTCCAAGAGTCAGTAATGACTCAGTGCTTGCACGAGAGGTTCCTTTCCTTCTTTCTAAGTGGTAAATGGGGAAGTGTAGGGACTCATCGTGACAATCGCCTATAGCCACACCCCCAAGAGAGGCCAAAAATACCTATATCAACGAACCAGTTCTAGCAGTTTTATTTCCACCAGGAAATTCGTACCTATTCGTACCGCAAATGGGACTTAATTCATCATTCAAGGTGAAGCCACCCCGAAGTCCTTTGCATTTCACCAGGCAAAAATATATTGTTGCTGGAAACATTTCTCCCACCACAACCAGCAACTACTATGAGAACTGAAGCTAAGCTCAGGGGCAACAGGAAGCTCTGAGTAGTGGGTGGCAGATGACATCAGCATCCCTGCTAATAAAAATGTGCCATCACTGCATCCCTGCCAGCCATGGCTCCACTAAACTACTTTTTCAGGGAACAAAGTTCTCAAATCAAAGTCTGCACAAAGTCAACCTGAATAAGCAAATCATACATTTTCAGACTGAGCAAAGTAACACACCATCTGCATCTTCAATACCTTGAAGGATTCGCCAGCATAGGATGACTTCAAGGACTATTGTTTGTAGGTGTCTAGGAGCACATCTCCAGACGATAGGCATTAGAGCCTGAATGTAACATTGCTATTGAGAAAAAAATGAAGGGAAGAAGTGGATATTTTCTTTGTTACTTTTGATTTGACAACACTTTGCTGGAACAGAATTGACTGTTCAGTTCATCCAAAAGTGACTGCTGCATCCATAGAAGTGGTATGCC
This sequence comes from Elgaria multicarinata webbii, assembly GCF_023053635.1. Classification (NCBI taxonomy): domain Eukaryota; kingdom Metazoa; phylum Chordata; class Lepidosauria; order Squamata; family Anguidae; genus Elgaria; species Elgaria multicarinata. The sequence continues at coordinate 57,287,078 of NC_086178.1, read as the reverse complement.
CTAACCACAAGATTCATTGTAGAGCCCAATTTGGCATTTTGGAAAATGGCTCAGTTCTGCTTGGAGCAATTTGGAGGCCATCCACTTCAACTCATAAAGGTGCAAACCTGCATCAAGATTTGGAAACCTGAGGCTTTATGCCTTCCATAGACTATCATGGAAAATCAGAAAATGGCTATAGCGTGTTCCCTCTTTGTCAGATGTGGGTGAAATTTGATTTGCAGTCCTAATATACTTAGGAGGCGCAAACCCATAACACAAATTTGCATCTGCTTATCAAGTCAAAGGGTCAGTGCACAACTTTCATAGAGGGAACAGTTCAGAAGAATTTAGGAGGCTGTGAAGGTTTCGTAAGGATTCCACATACTTAAATCAACTTTATGAGGTGAGGTGGCTGAGGGCTTTTTCTTGCTTTTTAAAACTGTAAAGCTTCCTCAATCATGATGTTACATAGTCCTAACCTTATAATATGAGGCCTGCAGCTGCTTAGGAGAAATTAATATGGAGGGGGAGAAAGAAGTTTGTGGAGGCTGATTGAATTCTTTGCTGTGCTGAAGCTACTAAACTTCTGCAGAAGCCAAAGGTTCCAGTTTGGGGCAGTAAAATCAGACGCAGCGTAAAATACCAGTATTTCACATGGAGCTCTTCCTGCCTTTCCCTCTCCCTCTTTAAAATGCCATTGCAATCAAGCTCCCCTCTAGTTTAAATGGCTGGTCCATACACACTACACTCCCCATTGGTCTGCTAAGGGAGCAAGTCTCCTTAGTAACTGCAAGGCTACTGAGCTTTGAGTGAAGATGCAGGTTTGTATTAAGGCAGATGATGGCAATTGGAGCAGCTCAGAAGATCTGGGGCCCATGCCTAGGTGGGCTATCCTCTAACAATGCCCCTATTGGGTAAACACTTCCTTTACTGAGCATATTCTTAATAATCACTATGTTTTGAATAAACTTAGTTGGAATATTTTATCACCAACAGCACAGAAGACCTTTGTGTTATGCGGGGGGAAGGGGGGGACTGATAAAATTTTCTAGTTTTCATTCCATGAAATTAATAGATTATATACTGCCTAATATGAGCCTCGTGTGGCGCAGAGTGTTAAAGCAGCAGTTTCTGCAGCTGAAACTCTCCCCACGGCCTGAGTTCGATCCCAGCAGAAGCTGGTTTCAGGCAGCCGGCTTGGGTCGACTCAGCCTTCCATCCTCCCAATGTCGGTAAAATGAGTACCCAGTTAGCTGGGGGAAAGGTAATAACGGCTGGGGAAGGCAACGACAAACCACCCCGCTATAAAGCCTGCCAAGAAAACATCAGCGAAAGCTGGCATCCCTCCAAGAGTGCTTCCAGGAGAGGTTCCTTTCCTATACTGCCTAATACTGAGCTTTAAAGAAAAACAATTAGGTAGCAGCCTTCTCCCCCTCCAAACAGGCATCCTATCTGGGCAAGTGTAAATCTGGCCTAAAAACAAGCCTAACCGGGGGGGGGGGGGGAGAGAGAGAGAGAGAGAATTAAAGGGGAAGATTAGACATATTTGCTCATTTGTTGCAGATTTCCTAGTACTTTCCATTGGTTTGTGACCATCAAGAACTTGAAATGGAATGGCCAAAGAAGTGGAAATGCCAGCTGGAGGCCTGGGAGACTGACAGAACAAATTTATGCATGTTTATATTTAGAAGTATATCCCACAATTTTCAATAAGACTTAATCTCAGATAACTGTGCAAGCACTTTCAGTGACTTTGAGCAGGTCTGTCTTCACTGTGATTTCCTGTCTGTTCATTGTAGAGAAGAGCTAGCTTAGCCTGCCCCAATCTGGCACCCACCAGATCCATTGTGCTACAATTCCCATCATCCCCAGCCAGAAGGCCAACACATCTCAAGATCACCAGGTTGGGGCAGGCTGAGCTAGTTGAATACCATTGCAAATCAAGGAAGAGCGGAGGCGGCCAAGTGTGAGATTTTATACATTCATGAGGCCTTGATTAGGACCACAGTACCTTTCCACACAGGGGTTTTGTACAATAAATGCATGTTTGTTACTAATTTATTGCACAGCTTCCACACATCAATCCTTTGAGCTCACACTTTGGATGTGGGTATCTTGCATTTTCCTAACACTCACACTATAATCTTCTTTTCTACCTTGAAAAATGTGATTCATCTCCTGGGTAGAAAATCCATTTCATTAACATCACAGATACCTGTTGAATATTGCCTTCAGCTTCAGTAATCAAGTGACACAGCCTCTCCCTCCTATTAATTTATACCAGTGCAGTCCAGCCCAGATTGCTTCTCACCTGTCTCCGTAGATCTTCAGAATGGCATCACAGCCTCCTTAAGATTTCATACAGTTCCTACTGACTGCAGGTGGATTAAGAACAAAATAAATATTAGTATTAATATTAATGATGCAGATACTTTTTTTTTACTAGTAGAAGCAGCAGTAGTGAGGAGGGACCATAGCACAATGGTAACGCTTACCTTTTCACTGTGTGAAACAGCAGTGTAGGACCCTAGGCCCTGGGTCCTCATCCATCCTACTTGGAGGGCCATGCTCCATTCCTTTTTTGCCCTGAGGCCCTTTTCACACTTCCGTGCACTTTTTTCTCCATTCTAAAAGGTTGAAATGCTTCTCCTAGGGCTTAGTTACTGGCAGTAAGAGATTTAGGCTAAAATATGCTGGTATTTTGGCCCGCCCCTTTTTGCCTTTGGCCTCACCCCACCACTGGAATGCAGGCCCTTGAGAGCTTCTCTGAAATAAAATTTGGCCTTCAGGCTGGAAAAGGTTCCTCACCCCGATGTAGAAGGGTTAGGGCAACTCCTGAGGGCCCACACTCCAGTAAGGGCCCATGGACAAGAGGCTCTTGGAGTTGTTCCTCTTTACCATTTCACCGTGTTTGTTCATTTGCCTCTCATTCTGGACCAGACAAAGGTGATGGCAAAAAAGAGGGGCAGTTGATGCCACTGCCTTCTTGCTTGTTGGCTCTCTGCAGATGGTAGCAATGATGAGGAAGACCAACAGGAACATTGAGAAGGCAGGGGGAGCACTGAGGATGTCTTGCCCAAAGGCCCTCAAAACACAGGAGCTGACTCTTATCACCTTTGCAAGCTCTGGAGTTCCCATGATTTGAATTCAAGCCAGAGCTGTTCCTATCAATTTAATTAGGTTAGAAATCAGAAAGTTTAAATGGCAGCTTTCTTGCCCCAAAGCCTCTACTTAATCAGCTAACCCAAACAAAATGGTGGTTCAAGAGTCGAAGTATGTGATGCCATTTCCAAAATGAAGGTGTGCCAAACCCTTGCATGTAGGCATTTGCAACATGCAGGGGTTATAATTTTGTGGGTCCCCGTGTGTTTTTAATTTAGAAGTGATGCACAGGAAAACTTGCTAGGAAAGAGCATGAGAACCTCTCCAGTAAAACTTCAAAGAGGCTTGGATGCACATGACATACTCACTTTGCCCTCTCCCTAAGCCTTCCTCTAGCTAAATCTAGAATGTTGGGCTGGGTTCCATGCTGCACTTCACTGGAAAAATACCCACACATTAGACTTGGGCCCATTCATTATGAGTGGCATCGCCATCTATTGGTTTTCCATCTTTCTGACAGCTCTAATCACCTTCCTTCATTACCTTTTTAAAGCCCCACTTTCTCACAGATAGCTTTCAGCCCACTCAGCTTCTCAACATTTCAAGGGTCGGTACAAATTTGCCAAATGTTTGGCGACCTTCACAGTGAGGGATGCTGGAGAGGAGAGATCACAGAGTGACTGAGGGGGCTGGAGAGGATAATTTACAAAGATAGATTGTAACAGTGCTGTTTATGGGAACAATGAGTCAGTGAGGGATGTGACAGCAGGCCACAAATATCTTGTAACGTATTAGCAGCCAGGAGCAGGAAGGATTATGTAGTGAGCTACACGGGGGTGTAAATAAGATGGATTTCAGGAACTCATACCTGTGCCAAAGTGATGCACCCTATCAATCGAAGTGGTGTGATAGTGTAGATATGAGGAACTGGCATCAACTTGCAAACAGAACAGGGCAGCCTGGGCGACTTTGATCCCTCCCTCAGGGCCATGGCTGATCCAGCCTAAGAACAGGATGCAGAGCAGCAACCCATTGGAATAAATACAGAAGTAGGAGAAAATAAATGGGGCGGGGGGTGGGGGAGAGAGAGAATGCATATGATGGCAGATGGAAAACGTTTGAGCCAGAAATGGATATAGCAGGGATGGAGAACCTGTGGCCCTCCTGTTGCCCAGGCTGGTTGGGGTTGATGGGAGTTGTAGTCGAACAATATCTGGAGGGCACCAGTTCCCCACTGTTGCCAGGTGTCCCTATTCATACACCGTGATGGATTGGGAGGGAGGATAACTTTTCCTCCTGGTGGACCACTTTTTTACAAAGGCTCCCCAAAATAAAGAATTACTGATAGGATTCCCTCAGCCACGACGAAACTCCCAACATACCCTAGTAACAGTCTGTCCAGCTGCTTGGGGAGTTTCTGAGCCTTATTGCCAAGGACCCCTTCTTTCAACCCAGACCCTAAGAAAAAAATGAGAGAGAGAGAGAGAGAGAGAGAGAGAGAGAGAGACAGACAGACAGACAGACAGACAGACAGACAGACAGACAGAGACAGAGACAGAGACAGAGACAGAGACAGAGACAGAGACAGAGACAGAGACAGAGACAGAGAGAGAGATATGCTTTGGGTGGAACAAAGGGGCTGAGAAGGGAGGTAGTGGCTGGCAGAAGCACCAGGGACAGGGATACAAAAGGAGAAGTGGCAGGGGTTAGTGTCGTTAGTAAAGTTCCTGGCAGCTTTCCATGCTGCTGCTTCCAGAACAAAATGGAGAGTGTGTGTCTGCGCGCCTAGTTGTCAGGATAATGCCAATGAAATGTACAGTACACGTTTTCCAGATGTTCAGAGGGTGATCAGGAGGAACTCCTCAACCACTAAATCCCCATGAAGCCCACCTTCAGTTTCTACCCGTGTTTTTAGGGCTTCTTGGACAAATATGACAGAAAGAAACAGAATAATTCTGGATCCATAAGATTTTGCAGTACAATCCCAGCAATTCATATTCCAAGACTGCACTTAAGGTTATGATCATTTTCAGTTCCATATATGGCAAATGGAACATAGCAGAGATCTACTGTCTTGAGAACATTTTTGCCTGAGCACCCCACTCTCCACCCTCAACAACTGAATATATTCATCTGGTTATTTCAACAAGTTACTTTCTTACCATTTTTCCTATCTAAACCACCCAGAGAGCTTGTGCCATTGTGGAATATAAAAATGTAATAAATGAATTAAATAAACATGTGTTGTTGAAATTACTTGCTCCCTCGTTTAATGGGCAAAAACCACGAAGATGCTTGTCACACCTTAAAGTCTATTATGGTTTCAGTTTTAAAGGTGTTAGTGTTTAAGGTGCTACAAGACTCTCTGTTGTTCTCCTTCCAGCAAAACCATATGGATTGCATACTGCATCAGACATAAATATTTTAACCCTTTGTTGTTTTTAAAAAATCATTTGATCAGGTTATTAGCCAGAACATGTGATAGCTTTTCTCTCTCTCTCTTTGTCTTTGCTTTGAACACCTGAAGAAGAGTTCTGTGCTACTCAAAAGCTTGCTTCCATCATTTGGAACATTCATTCTTATGATAAATGTACAGTTTCAACTGCTGAATTTTGAAATAGATCACATGAGCTGAAACTCTGAGCAAGCAGAGTATAGCAAAGGGGGGGGGACCCATCTCGAGACAGAGAAGACAGCCGGCTGACAAGCAAGGTGGATGAATTAGTATCTCAGCACTCCAGAGGAAAGAAGACCCCCCCTCCTCCCACTGATTGGGCTTATGCAAAGTAATAGGCACCTGCCTTGGGCTGGGGGAGGCTGGTTTGTAGCAACAGCTGGTAAGAGGCCTAAATATGATTAATTAATGCTGCAGGGGAAAAAATCACAGATGCAATTAAGATTTATGGTAGGGTGGGAAGATGCAGGACATAGGAGAAGAAAAGAGGAGGCAGATTAGAGAGCTGAATAACTTCATACTAAAAGGTGTAAGCAGGAGGGCACCTGAAGCTACTAGAAAGTGAAGGACTTTGCAGGTTGTGTTTGCAAGGAGTACGCTGAGAGGAGGAAACCTGCAGAAGAATACATCTCATCACAATCATTTATGGCTAGATGATGGATTGGCAATTGTTTAAGAGAGATCCACACTTATAGGTGATATTAGCTGGAGATACACACTCTGAGACCACCAAATCAAAATCTGAATTATACAACCAATGATGAACTGGAAAATTAAATTTTTTGAAACTAAATGGAAACTAATTATATGCCCTCTCCAAAAAGAGTGGGGGGGAAAGGCTGTCTGACTGAACCTCTGGAGGAGGTCCCAGTACAGCATCTGCAAGCTTTCATGTCCTTTTCCAAAAGGGGTTAGGATCGAGTTCAGGAGCGGAGAATTGCTTCAGACTGAAACCCAATCCTTCAAAATCTATTATTGAATTCACATACAGAATTGAAAATGACCCTTGCTGTTAACCTTTGCTAATGAAGTAAGAAGGGGACTTCAGGAGAGGAGCTTTAGAATTCTAGGAATTTATTGTTCCCTCCAAGAACTGCTGGTGATGGACATTGGCTATCAGGTCCTCTCGCATGTGACAATTGCCTTTTTACTCATGTCTCTCCCATTCCTCCCACCTTTCTGTAATTTCAGTACCCTTGTCTCTCTGTCTTCCCTCCCCATATTCTGTGGTCTTCTCCATCATAAAATCAATTTAAATTGTAAGTCCCTCAGGGTGGGGACCAGGGTGATTTTTTGTGGCATGGATAGAATTAGAGCAGTATGGCAATGGAACCAATGACCTAGGGAGGTCGCGGGCTCTCCCACACAAGAGGCATTCAAGAGGCAGCTGGACAACCATCTGTCAGGGATGCTTTAAGGTGGATTCCTGCATTAAGCAGGGGGTTGGACTTGATGGCCTTATAGGCCCCCTCCAACTCTACTATTCTAGGATTCTATGAATTGCACATATTACTTACAATGCACCATTATACTGATGATGCTACATTCATTAATAAGAAATTAATATTTCTTTTGCATTCAGCTGGGTCAGATACAAGGAAAAATATGGATTTTTCTTTCCGGAAAAAATAATCTCCTTTCCAGCCCAATAGTATCAGACAGTCACTGGTATAGTATGCAGTGGCTAAGACAGCTGATATAGCATAGTGGCTAAGAGGCAGAGGTATGGATCAGCAAGTTCAAATTTCACCTGTGCCATGAATTCACAAGGCAGCCTTAGACATGCTGCCCTCATTCTCGCTGTCTCAGCCTCAGCCCCCTTACATCTGTAATATGCTCACACAAACATGGCTCAAAACATCCTCAGAGGCCCTTTTCCAGGTCCCCCTGTTTTGGGGGGTGAGGCAGGTGACAACTGGAGAGAAGGTTCTCCACCTTGGATAGTGCTTTTAGAGTTCTGGCTGGTTTTGACTGAAACCCAGAGTGGATTCACTGTCCCACCCAGTCAGAGCCACCACCCTCCACTGTTGCCTAGCCCCAAGAATGGGACTTTTTCATGCCATGCAAAGACTTTTTTGCATTTATCCAGGCATGTTAGAGTCCCCCCCCTCCCCTAATCCTACTGGTTTTATTTTGTTTTGTTTCGCTTTTGTTTTGCTTTGTTGTTGTTTTTAAAATTATTCAGTTGCTGTTCTGCTCTTTTTATTTTTCTGCACCATGCTTTTTCCCCGGGATCATCCCTGGATTGTCCCTGTGTGTCCAAATGATGCACAGGGAATCCCAGGAGCAGGGAGGGATGTTCCCTCCTTTTCCCGGGATTTCTGGGACCGCTGTTATCCTGGTTTTACCTGCAGTCCTGGGATGATCCCGAGGACTGCAGGCAGTGTGGGTACCCATCCAGGCTTCTTTCCTCCTCCCCATGAGTAGCAGGGGTCAGCAGAGGGAAGGAGCTGGGCCAGGGGAAGTCCAGGGACATTGGGGGTGGGGTGGGGAGTGGGCTCAGGGCTTTTTTTTTAAAAAAAATACTTTTTGCTGGAGTGCAAGTGTTGCAGCTCCTGTTCTTTTAAAAAACCAAATGGCAGCCACAATGGGCACAAGATCGCTCTTTACTTCTGGGACATCGCATGGCCATCTGGATGCAGGGTGACAATCCCGAAAGCCGAAAATCCCGGGATCATCTCCCCTGCATCCCTCTACACAATTGATGTATAATTTTATTGTTTTAATTTGTTTGTGAGCATCTATGAGAGCCCTTCAGGCTGGAATAGTGGGACATAAATATCTAGAACAACAACCTATTTTACAGGGTTGTTGTAACGGCTACTACAAGGTAATGTGTGTAAAGTGCTTTGAACATTTTAAAGTACTATAAAAGTTCTAAGTACAATTATTAGTTTATCAGAGCCCTGTGGGCAACGACTCCTTTGGACTTTTTAAAGAAATCTCAGTCTCTTTAACCATCTCTGCTCTGCCAAGGTTTCCACCATCAGGCACAAATATCCCTGAGTCTTTAGCAGCCCAGTCCTAAGCATGTTTATGCAGAAGCAAGCCCCATTTGAGGGTCAAACTAAGAATATAAGAAGAGCCATGCTAGACCAGACAAAGGGTCCATCTAGTCCAGCACACACGGAAACCCACAAGCAGGACATGAGTGCAATAGCACCCTCCCACCCATGTTCCTCAGCAACTGGTGTATACAGGCTTACTGCCTCTGATACTGGAAGTAGTGTATAGTCATCAGGACTAGTAGCCCTTGATAGCCTTCTCCAGGAATTTATCCAACCCTGTTTTCACACCATCACTATGTCTTGTGTTAGCGAATTCCATAGTTTAACTACACACTGTGTGAAAAATTACATCCTTTCATCTGTCCTGAATCTCCCACCAATCAGCTTCATGGGATGACCCCAAGTTCTAGTATTATGGAAAAGGGAGAAAAATGTCTCCCTATCCACATTCTCCACACCACGCATAATTTTGTACACCTCTATTATGTACACCTCTATATTGTACACCCTTAGCCTCCTTTTTTCCAAGCTAAACAATCCTAGATGTTGTAACCGTCCCTCATAGGAGAGATGCTCCAGCCCCTTGATAATTTTAATTGCCTACGTGGTCAGTCAGAGTTCCCCAACCTAGTGCCCTGCAAAGTTATTGAACTACAACTCCTAGCATGTCCCAGCCAGCCACCCCTGAAGGGTATCAGGTTGTGGAAATATGTAGCATGCAGCTGATCCTCTCTTATTTGTATACAGAAGTAAGCATGTGGGTTCTTGATCCAGATCAAGAACCCTGCATACAGGTAGAGAAGATTTATACTTCCTCCCATCACACTAGCCACTTATTTTCTTGGGGGGGGGGACCTCCCTTTCTGAGAGAGAGAGAGAGAGAGAGAGAGAGAGAGAGAGAGAGAGAGAGAGAGAGAGAGAGAGAGAGATCCTTCTCTAGTGCTAAGGAAAACTTATTTGCTAATGAGCTAGCTGGAATGACCAACTTCAATTCTTCCTGACAGCACAGATGCCTGTCTATATGCCCTGTATACCCTGTGGTGGCTGCACAGTGGTACTGCGTCATTTATACAATGCAGCCGCCAACTTGCAGCCACCACGGGCTTTTCCCCCAAAACTGCATGCTTTAAAAGTTGCCGACTAACCACGGCCTTTTCCTTAGCTGCCAGGTCACCACCTTTTTCTGCTGTCTGTCGGTGGTGACCTCACTTCAGGTTCAAGCTGGGGGCATTCCTGGGGGCGGATGAAGACCCAGGGTAAATTGCAGTAAGCCAGGAAAGCAGGGCTGAGGTTGGGCTCTATGAGCCAAATGGCTGTCATCGGCACTGCAGCTTTTCCGGCCAGCAAGCCTGCACTCCCTCCTGCAATCAAGATGTAGCGTTCCCACCCCATAGCTGTGACGCTGCAGAGTTTTGAGGGAACAAGCGGCAACAGCGTCATCGTCAAGACACGGCCCAGATGAGCTCTTTGCAGGACATTGCACTGAGATACCTCGCAGCATCCTGTGTCAAAACATGCAGCCTTTGTATCTTCTGATATGCTGAGTTGACTAACGTCTTTCTCTTCAACATCTTTCCTTCTCCCTGGTTCCCTTCCTCCCTGTCCAAATCCCCCAGTGATCATGTAAATCAGTGAGGAGAGCGCGAGGAAATCTTATTCCAGCTGTACTGCTTGCTCCACAACCATAAGGGCCCCCTCAGTGGCATTTCTCCACTAAGCTTCCATTTCTTGCATTTAATCACAAGCGCACATCTGTGGGCTCCAGCAGAGTCAGCGAAGCAGGTTAGCAGCAGGTGTAAGAAGCTGCTGAGTCTGGTTACACCACGGAAACTGGGGGTGAAATTAGAAGGAAAGCAGGGAGGGGAGAGCCTACTGAGTAAAGCTGAAGGCATTTGGTAGCTCACGGCAAAGGACAGGGCAAAGGCTGAAGCCTGGGTTGGAGCCCTCATGGATGTTCCGGGGTTGCATCTCTGCATGGGAATTTCTCCTTCAGTGTTCAGCACTGAACTGGAAGTTTAGGCAAGGTAGTCTGAAAAAGCAGTACAAAAATCAGTACGCTGAATACCATGCTAATGCCTCACTTCACATTGTATGAACAGAATAGACTGTGCCGATAGCAGCTTCCTTCTAAAATAGGGGTGCAGAACCCTTTTCAGTCTGAGAGACTAGGGGGGATTCCACACGCCGTACTGAGGGCGCTTCCATGCGCCCCCAGTGCGGCCCCAAAGCGATTGTGTAGATTGCCTGGAGAAGAGATGAGGAAGAGGCGTCCTTGCCGCCACCGCTGCCGCCACCCACCTACCTCCTCCCCGGCCGGGTCGGAGAGCTCAGCGGAAGAAGGCGGGGTGGAGAGTGGAAGAAGCTCTCCACCCCGCCTTCTTCTGCCAAGCTCTCCGACCCCGTCGGCGAGGAGGTAGGTGGGTGGCGGCGGCGGCAAGGACGCCTCTTCCTCAGGCAAGCTACACGATCGCTCTGGGGGCGCATGGAAGCGCTCTCAGTACGACGTGTAGAATCCCCCAAATTCCATTTTGAAGAGGTTTCCGGGGTCGCATTACAATAATGAGTAGGGCCAAAGGGCATCAGTTGAAATGCAAAGGCGAGAGGACAAAAATACCAGGATGTTTTAGTTTCAAGTTCTTACAGCCAGTAACTAAGGGGGGTGTCTATACGATGCCACATTGGAAGCTGATTCGCTCAAAATCCTGCAGCATCACTGCTGCAAGGTGAAAATGAAAAAGCTACACAGCAGGAGGGAGGGAGGGTTATCCGGCCAGGAAAAAAACTCACCACTGGCAGTCATTCAGGACAGATAAAAGGAGGTACATAGTAAAACTATGGAATTTGCTACCACAGGATGTAGTTATAGCCACCAATTTGGATGGCTTGAAAAGGGGGGTGGATAAATTCCTGGAGGAGAAGGCTATCAATGGCTACTAGCCCTGATGGTTATGTGCTACCTCCGGTATCCGGGGCAGTAAGCCTGCATGCACCAGTCACTGGGGAACATGGGTGGGAGGGTGCTGTTGCACCGTGTCCTGCTTGTGGGTCTCTGATCGATAGCTGCCTGGCCACTGTGTGAATAGAATGCTGGACTAGATGGACCCTTGGCTCCAGCATGGCTCCAGCATGGCTCCAGCATGGCTCTTATGTTCTTATATTCCCTTGTCAAGCCCGTCCCCTGCCCTGCAATCCTGTGTTTACCCAAGCTGCGCCCACTTGTGGTTCACCAAAGCCAGGAAACAATGTGGGGACCTCGGAACAAATTGAAAAGTCATTGCAAATCGAGACTTTGAAAATGCAGTGTTTTAGGGGAGAAAGCCCAAAGTGGCTGTGAGTTGGTGACTATGTCATATAAACAACACAGCGGCACTGTGCAGCCATGACAGGATTAATAAACCATATAGACATCCCCTATGTCTTAGGAGAGGCATTTCAACCTTTTAGAATTGGGAAAAATTGCACAAAAGCTGGGAAACCACAAAATGACCAGTGGCTGGGAGAAAGGAAAGGGGGCATAGCCATTCGGGGATTAGGACCCCAGGAGGGCCAGATTTTGCCCCAGGATTTTTGCACCACTGCTGTAAAAGATGTAGAAGGTGTGTGTATGAGGGAGGGGGGAGGTACAAAAAAGATTCACAGCCAGCAATTCCTAGTGTATTTTGATCATGCACATTCATCTCTGGGAAAAACATTCAGTGGTTAAACACAAATGAAACTAAGCATCCTGCCCAGGTTTGTTTGCCTGCTTGCAAAAAAAAAATCCCCCTAGGACAGGACAGTGCAACATAAGGCCCACAAGCTGGTGGGTTCCCCCTGTCAGTCAAATTCCAGCACCCAGGCAAATGCCAGGAAGTTTGTAGCTCTTTTCTCTATCTTTCTGGGGACCTCTGAGACCTCCATTCTCCACTTTCCATTTTTAGATCATAACAAATGAAAGGCACAGTCCTACTGGATTGCCACCCATGAGACAGAAGCCTCCAAACCTGGAGGCTTTCAAGAATCCTAAACCCTGCCAGGCTGTGGCCAACACAATGGGAGGAGGAATGCAGGCGATTTTGCCTCTCCGTCCTCCTTTACAGTGTTTTCCACTAGACCCATCCAGTGGAGTCATGCTACCGGGGGCAGAGGCAGGACTTGAGAGGACCCAACAGATTCTTGGCCTCTCCTCCCCCCACCCCTCCTCCTGCTCCCCAGGACACCCCACTCTCTCCCTCTCTGACCTTGGGTGAGGAGCCACCACGGAGCTCTCTCCACGGTGGCTGGGAAGGGTTGGGGAGGGAAGGGTGAGATCCATAATCTGTCTCCAGCCTTGGAGCGGGGGAACTGCAGTATCCTATGGCTCCCTGGCACTGTTTGGGGGGGGGGGCATAGGATTACTCAGTAAGAATCTTGTTGACAAATACAAAGCCCATGAGTCAGTCGGCATCCCATTCTGCAAAGGTCACACGTCTTCCTGGCTGCTATGACAAATGGACTTTGCTGTATGCTGAGTTGCTACATTTGTTTAGTTCTCCATTTAATATATAACTTTGCTATCTCACTTACAGTCCAAGTAGTTCAAGGCAACATGCAGCAACCCTGTGAGGTAGGTTAGGCTAAGAGAGAGTGGCCGAACGTCACTCAAGGTGCAATGTTATGCATGTTTAGACAGAAATAACTTCTACACACACACAGCTTCCCTAGCCAGCAAGGCTGGTTGTTAGAGGCTGGCAGTTGTAGGACTTATTTTTAAACATTTTTAGGATTGTGCCCTAAAAGATTTATTGAGGCATAAGCTTTTGTGGACTGATGTCTACATCAGATACATGAAATGTTCTCCCCAGGTGCTACAACGAAGTAATATGGCTAACCTCTAGAATGGATCAAAACTAGCCATTTGAAGGGCTGGAATTCCCCACCCCACCCCAAAACCTATTCAAACATTTGCCCATTTAGCAATTTCATTTAGCACCATTGTTTCCCCTGTTTCTGATTCTTCAGTAGCATTTCTGCTTGACTATCTCTTCTTCCCCTTTGTGCTGTGAATGAGATGGCATCAGAATGCCACCAAAGCCAATCAGAATTGGCCCCGAGAGGACATTACTGAGAGCAATTGAAGGCAAGTGAGAGTAACGGCAGTTTAAATTAACATTTTCACAAGGAGTGTCCCAAAAATTTTTTATTTATTTATTTATTTATTTAATTTATATACTGCCCCATAGCCAAAGCTCTCTGGGCGGTTTACAAAAGTTAAAAACCGTGGTTGGAAAATGGAAGCATTTTTCAACACTGTTGAAAATGTCCTAAAAAAATCTACTCAGTAGTTTTGACTTGCTCTACTTGTATTAGGGTGGCAAACTCAATTATATATGCTACTTCTATATATGCTCCTTTAAGCATATGCACATTTAAAATCACTCATGGCTTAGCAGTCAGACAGTAGTGGGAGGGTGGGGGCATTTAGCCTAATTATAAAAAGGGAAGGGAAGGGGACCTGTCAGGCTGGCCTAAAACCAGCCAGGTGGCAACCATATACTCCAAGGGATAAACGGAGTGAAGACTGGTGAGATAATGGTTGTAAAGTGCTTTGCAGCTTTAAAAACTGTGTGTAAATTGTTTCAGGTTTTGCTTTAATATTATAGATGGCTGCTCAGAAAGATAAGCCAGAAAAAGGAAGAGCCACCAAGCTATAGCATATCGTTGCCTCAGCATTGGCACCTATTTTGAATTAATTATGGTGGCATCTTTGTGGTATTCAGGCTCAGTAACATAGGATGTTCAAGACTGCTCAGCATATCACAAAATGCCTAAGCAGAAGGTATATCCATGCAGAAATTACAGATATGTCAGCTGTAACGTGTGCAAGCACAGGAGTAATTTCTGCATTGTCATATGAGACGTGCACCACTGCTGTTGCACATTTGTAAAGGAAATCACTATTAAAAGCAAGTAGGATGGCCACTTATGAAATGCGAAAGAAAAAGGAAATGCATCACCAAAAGAGAGGACAAAACAGGGCACAGATTTGCATAACATTTGTATATGCTAATTTATATGTACTGATGCAGACTTCAAAATAATTATTGTAATTTAAATAGAAATGTGGTACATCTCACCATAATGGGGAATACTGGGATCAGGTGATCTGTGTGCTTGCTGTGCAAATGCTGTTGATGGGTAACTTCAAGCCGCCATCCCATGACTTGGGCTTGGCAGCCCTTCAAATAGAGGACTGTCCTCTTACAATCCATCAGAGGACAATCCTCTATAAAGTAGGACACATGGGTCTAATTCACATGTAATGCTATGCCATGGTTTACTTAAACCATGGTTTGTTTTCATACCCAGGGTTTGTCTGGCAGCCGATTGAACAAACCATAGTTCATTTTCTCAGTACCTGGGTTGTTTGTTTCCCTCCTCCTTTTCTTGTTCCCTCCTCTGCCTTTGCAGCAACTGCAGTACCATCATGTAAATAGGCTGGTGGGTTGTTGTTGTTGTTGTTTTACAATTCTTGCCCACTGCCTCTGTAGCCTGGCAAAACAACCCATGTACAACATATAATTCTGGGTCCACATTTAACAACAACCCATGTTTTAAACAATCCAAAGTTCACAACCCAACAACAAACCATGGGTTGTTTGTGTTTAATAATCCATAGGTAACCTATGGCTCTGGGTTGACACATAACAACTCATGATTCAACAAACTGTGGTTTGTATTTACATTATACTATCTACTATTCAGGCATTATACTATAATATCTATTATAGGTATTTTTAAAAGTGATGAAATGAAATATTTACTTAGCACAGCTTTCCCCATCAAATTTGGGGGGGAGGATGCAATTGAGTGGGGAGGGGGTGATAATCTCCCTGAAGTTTAGGGGAAAGTGAACAAGGTAGGGCAGGCATTTTTGAGTGGGAGGGTACTTCCTTTCAGCTCCATTTTCAGCCTACCTGTCAATCAAAGCAGTGGTGTTGCTTCTTTAAAGTTCAAGAAACAAAACAAAGAAAGGAAATGCAACCTTCCTTTTAAAACTGTAAGTACCACACACACACACACACACACACACCAAAAGCCAAGCAATCTTTGTCCTCCCAGCTGAAAGGCCCCCAAATTTTCCCTACCATCATTGCAAAAGGTGGCATCCTCCTTGGGGTACTACATGTTTATAGATGTTTGGTTCCTGGGCAGCAAAACTGTGGCTTATTGTCATGAGAAAACTGGTGCCATTCCTTAAACATCTTCATTTTTCAGCTCATACTTTATGGTGAAATAATCCGATATAATCCCTTCTGTTTTTTCTCTGCCTGCTGTCTCTTTCTGCTTCTTACATTCTCATTTCTCTGTCACCTGCCTTATTTTTTTCTTTTTCTTTACATAGTCCTCGTAGAGTTTGACTATTCAGTAATGAGTGACTCCACTCTATCCCTACCAAGACACAGGCTCAGGATGACTCTGTATCATGCATGCAGCTACGGCCGCACTATTCAATATTGTGCCCAAAACATCCAGTCAAAATTCTCCTCTTTTTGCTTTCTGCCTTCTGTGCTGCAGGGCAGAGTTTGAAAATGCATTGGTCATAAGACAAACCATATGATAAGGACATTGGCTGGACTGCTCAGGAGCAAGCTGGTAAACGTTCATGATTGATGGTTAAAAGACTCTGTGATGAGGAGATAGGATAAAAAGCTGTGACAGATTTTTGTACTGTTTGTAATTATTTATGTAATTATGTAAATTATTATGAGCTAAGAAATTAATATGAGCTAAGAAATTCCAGCACAGATAGGGTTAATCATTACTCACATTTATCCCCATCTGTACACAGCTAGGGTTGCTACCCTGCAGGGGAGGAAGGGGATGAGAGAAAGTATTTAGCCATGTCTAATTTGCATACATTTCCATGTGTTCAGTCATGCAGATTTCTTCTCCTTGCGGTGCAGACTACACACTGCCCTCCTGGCTTGCTGTGTTACAGGCCTAATCTATACCAAGCAGGATATTCCACTATGAAAGCAGTATGAAAGCGGTATATAAAAGACAAGAACCACACCAAGCAGGATATGGCACTATGAAAGAGGTATATGGTATGTGTCAATGGGCCCCAACAGTTGTCAGTGCACTTCAATACCGCTATAAAGCAGTAGTATGGCTCCTGCCTTTTATATACTGCTTTCATAGTGAAGTATCCTGCTTGAGTAGCTTAGGCCAGATTTACCAGGCTGATGCAAAAGTGAACTGCCAGCAGCACTTGGACTGAGCCAGGCAAATGCACCAATGAGCAAATGGGGCAATTGTACGAGGTGGAAAGTCTGTACGGGCAAGCACAAGCACCTACTGGAACAACTAGAAGATCCCATTTGTCAAGGGTGCAGAACATGTAGCCCTCCAGATGTTGTTGGATTGCAACTCCCATCAGCTCAACCCAACATAGGCAACAGTGTGGAATGATGGGAGCTGTGGTCCATCAACAACTCAAGGGTCACATGTTCCCCACCCCTGCCATAAGTAATGAAATGAGCCAAGGTATATAAAAAAAGGCAGAGGCAGGACTGTGCTGCCTGGGAGTGGGGAACAGCTGGAAAAGCCAACATTCAGAGAACAAAGATGACTGAAAAGGGCTCATTGAATGCTATCTCCTTCACCTTGCTTTAGGAAATGAGTGTCTGTGCAGTGTATTCCGGCATGCTCTCAAATCCCACAGGTCAGTAAGAGGACAGAGGCGGCACTTCCTTCTTGCTCAACAAATTATAAGCCAGCCACATGGTTGATGATGGGTGGTCTAGGGCAGACATTTTCCCTGAGGGAACTCTCCAGAACATGGGACAAGGGACCCACACATAAAAGAAATGCAAAATAGATCTGTTTAAATGTGGAACAGTATACAAATGCTGTAAATAAATAAAAATAAATGTCTGTCTCTTCCTACTCAAGGACACAAGCTGAGCCAAAAGACCCTTTTGTACTTCTCCGTTAGAGCAGGAGATGATGCTCAGAGAGGAGTGTCTTGTGGTCAAGTGCACTATTTAGTACCAGGGAACAGACATGGATCAGGTGTATGGCATGTGGCTACATTGTCTTTCCTTCCTACTTGTAGAGTGGAGAATCTGCAGCCTTCCAGATGTTGTTAGCTGTGTCTGACTATGGGCCATGCTGGCTAGGACTAATGGGAAACAAAATCCACCTTCAGGAGGACAACAGGTTCCCCACTCCTGGCTTAAAGTATACACTTGGGTACTGGGATGATTATGAAAAGTTACTTTGCACAGCAAGGCAGCACTTTGCACAAACAACATGGAACTAGCATTTGCCTTCTCATAATCCTTATGGGTGCTTGACCTCAGGACTCCACAGTCATCGGAATACCAATTCCACTGCTGCAACTATTTTACGGAGAATGTTACTCCACTTTTATATACAAAATTATGGAGAAAGTAGATAGACATTTTTCTCCCTCTCTCATAATACTAGAACCTGGGATCATCCCATGAAGCTGATTGGTGGGAGATTCAGGACAGGTAAAAGGAAGTACTTCTTCACACAGTGCATAGTTAAACTCTGAAATTCACTACCGCAAGACATAGTGATGGCCATCAATTTGGATGGCTTTAAAAGGGGGTTAGACAAATTCCTGGAGAAGGCTATCAATGGCTACTAGTCCTGAGGGCTATGTGCTACCTCCAGTAGCAGAGGCAGTATACTTATATACACCAATTGCTGGGGAACATGGACAGGAGGGTACTATTGCCTTCATGTCATGCTTGTGGGGGTTTCCCATGGGCAGCTGGTCACCGTGTGACCAGAATGCTGGACTAGATGGACCCTTGGTCTGATCCAGCATGGCTCTTCTGATGTTCTTCCATTTATTTCACTGGCTGCCAGTTAGTTTCCAAGCATGATTCAAAAGCTCTAAGCCCTATAGAACCTCTGCCCATATGGTCTTGCCTGCCCCTTGCAGTCAGCTTGAGAGGCCCTTCTATATATCCCACCACTGGTCAAGGCATGGCTGGTGGAAAAGAAGCTTTTCCATGGCAGTACCTAGAATGCAGAACTCCTGCCTGAGATAACTGCTTTGCTCCATTGTTGACAGCTTTCTGTTGCCATTTAAAGGCTTTTCTTCTGTTTAGGAAAGCATTCTGCTTGCCTTATGTTTGCTTGTTTCTAAATTCTCTCCCGTATGGTAGTGAGGCTCTGCTGCTGCTTTATACTTCTTTTCTTGTTATGCTTTTATTGTGAACTGCCCCAAGGGCATCTGCCAGTTGGGTATATAAATGTAATAAATAAAAGTTGTCAATCTTGTATTGATTTTAAATACGCCTTAAATATTTAGCGCTCCTTTTGGAATGAAAAGGTAGGCTAGAATCCCTAAACAAGCCAACAAACACACAGGACATAAGGACAAAGTACCCCACACAGGTGAGCGAGAGATTCATATCAACATATGACTCCCAGAAACCCTGCATTGCCACCCCCACCCCCACCAAGGAAAGGGAAGAAAGGATAGAGCACTCAAACAACTTGGGCCACATTTCTTCTTTGTGTGGAATATATGGATTTTGTTGAATCCATTCTCTGTGTGTTTCGTGGATTGTGGTGCCTTTTGTTCCATCATCCACTCATTGACAGAATCGGATTTCTTCCAAAGAATGTCATTCATTTGCAAATACCCATTTCCATTAATATGCACTTCTGGAGTCACACTTGCAAAGGAATGAAATTGTGCAAAAAAAAAACAAAAAAACAAAGTTTTGTGGGTTTTTTTTAAAAAAAAACAACCCCAAAGTTTTGTGGTTTTTTTTTTTTTTTTTTAACAAATTCCACAAGTCTGTGGAATCCTCATGACTTGGAAAAAGCCAGATTGCTGCAGAATCCATGGGTCAGATTCATAGAAATCCAAATTCATTCGAATCTGCCGCATATTTCTGCAACATCCCTACATAAGAGTGGTTGTTTGCAGACTCTCTGCATTTGCCCTACCAAGGGATGAGAAACCCTTGGGGAACCCTTGGAGAACGCTGGCACTTGTGGGTACAGAAATGCCAATTGCTGGCTTCCTAACCACAGAGCTATGCCGGAAAAGACTCTGAGGACTCTTTCTGGTACATTCTGGCTTGTGTGTAGGAGAAGGGTTACGTGAGCTGGTTTAAGTGACATCATCACGGAGTTTGCTGTCACTGCATTTTTTAAAGTGGGGAACTGGCAGTGATGACATATTTAGTGGCCGGCAAATGCTATTCATTGAACTTGAAGAATGCAAAATCTACATGGGGTGGTGCTAGCACTGGACCTGGCCTTAGCAAGAACCACTGGGGGTCACAGGTGGAGGGCTCCTAGGGCTAACAATCTAAGAGCATTTTACAGCTATTCCATCTTTCCTTCCTGAACAGATTTTTTTATGTTGCAAGTCATTCTTTTCACCTCTACATGAAGGGCTATTGAATGACCACACCCTGGCTACCTAGGGCCACACAGTGCCCTCTTCTGGACAAAAGATGGAGCCGCTTCTCTGGGCTGCTCATGGAATACCTTCAAGGTAGCTTGAGATGCCAGAGATGGGGCCAATACAGAATTTTATTTATGTATTTATTTTGAAGATCTACACCCCACGTTTCAATCAAAGTATTCACAAGGTGGTTTGCAAGCAACAAGTTATAATAATACAACTCTCCTCAAAATTACACACACATAACCCAGCAACACTTGGTCCCCTGGACAATGGCAGAGGCTGGAGTGTGTTACCCTTTGGCCTTTAACTAGGAACTGGAGCCAGGTGTTCTTTCTGTGAGGGAGGAGAGAAACAAATTCCCTACAGTTGCTCCTTCTCTGGCTGGCTTTCCCCTTGCCAGGATGTTCTTCCTGAGAAGCAGGGGATACATCCTCCCAGTGCCCCTATTGCTCCCCAGTTTTAGATCACTGGATGATATTTAGGGGAGGGCGGAGAAGAATCTATGAAGTGTCCAGGGTATACTGATCTGTAGTAATGCCCCTTGTGAGAGGTCAGTAAAGGCCCTGCTGGCATTACTGAATCGAGGGAGGTCAACTTGTGTTAAGGCCTCAGGGTTGCATCTGGCTGTGTATTGTTTTCAGGGCCAGCCCTCCCATTAGGCAGAGTGAGGCAACCACCTTAGGCAGTAGATGTTGGAGGCATCAACAGCAGCACCTGCTGGCTATTCCTCCTGAGCTGCCAGCCATTCCCCTGTGTTGAAAGGCTATGCTGTGTATGCCACTCAGCCAGACCTGTCCAGAGCACTCTAAACTACCCTGCATCTCGGGGGCAGTGGAAGACCGTATCCTACCACCAGTGCTGAAGATTCAGCTGCCTGTCTGACAGATTTCTGTTCATGGAATGGGGAGAAGGGGGTGCCATCTTGCCCTTTGCCTAAGACAGCAAAATGCCTTGGGCCACCCCTGATTGCTTCAGAGCACATCTCCAGTGGCCCCTGCCGTATAGTTCTTTTCTGCTATCTCCTCGGCATTTATCTCCACGCAGCCCCCTGTAAGGCTGATTTGCACTGCCGTCCTCCTCCAGCTCCTTGGTAGGTTTTTTTTTTTT
Source organism: Elgaria multicarinata webbii (assembly GCF_023053635.1). Taxonomy (NCBI): domain Eukaryota; kingdom Metazoa; phylum Chordata; class Lepidosauria; order Squamata; family Anguidae; genus Elgaria; species Elgaria multicarinata. The sequence goes on along the minus strand of NC_086178.1, from coordinate 57,265,996 downwards.
AAAAAAAAAAAACAAGAGCAAGGAATCTTGTCTATGCCTGAGCTGGGGAGGCTGGAGATGGGGAGGGAAAGGAAGGGACTTGCTGTGCATGCTGGAAATCCCTCCCCCACGACACACATGCACATATATGCCTGGTTAGGCACTCACATGCTTCCTCTCTCTTCCAGCCTTCTCCCTGTTGAAGAATTATGTAGCATGAAGGAAGCAGCCGCCACCATCTTGAACTGAGAGTGAACTTTGCTTTCTACATATAAATACAGATAGCAATCACACCCCAATCAGCGTGCAGGCTTCGGGGCATCGTCTCAGCAACTCTAACTTTCCCATTACGATAATGTGATTTTCACTCAGTCTGTAATATCACCAGCCATGAATAAAACAACTGGCTCCCTCTCTCTCTCTCTCACTCACTTTCTCTGTCTTTCACTCCCCTCACATTCTTTGCATACTAATGACAGCTCAGCAGCATTCAAACACTGGAGAGTTGTTCCGCCTTTACCTGCCCCAGATGGAGACAGGGGCGTCATCTGCCAGCTCTGCACATCTCACCTGGAGCCAGCGGGGAGATGGCAGAAGAGCAGCAGGGCAGAGTGGAGGAACCCAACTGGGAAGCTTTTTTTTTTCCTTAAGTGATTACTTCTAGGGTTCCCCCCTTGAAGTGCTGGCTTCTGCTCTCTCTTGCTCTCTCCCACTAATTTGTATGCAACCTTTCCTCTGTAGAGGTCAAGATGGCATATATTGGGGTAAACCTGTTTTTTCCTCTCTCTGAGCTAGATTAGAGAGACATCTGCTGTCCTGAGCCATCCATGCTATTAAAGGTCAGCAAATAGTCAATTATTATAATTGTTATTGATGATGATGATGATGATGATACAGGTTAGTTCCAAGACATTTTGTTGCCTAAGGTGGAGCAGCAATGATACCATCCACCTACCCCAATCAAGGTGCATAAGCCAGCCAAATTATTTTGTCACATGAGGCAGAAAACCAGCTAAGCTATTTTGCCATAAAAGGCAGAAAATCTCACAAGTGTCTCCCTATTCCTAGTAGTAAAAAGTATAATAACAAACTTAATAACTATTTGCTGCTCTTTCACAACACCCAGAACCTGCTGCCTGAGGCGGCTTCGTCACTTTATCTAACGGTAGGGCCGGCCCAGTTTTAATCACCCTGGGATTAAAACTTTTGCTTTGGGTACTAATGTGATATCTTTGGCCCAAGGCCTCCCAGAGTCCTTTGAAGCTAAGTGAGGATTTGAAGCCCAGTCTATGTGTCCCAACACTTTGTTCATGATAGTGCATTGGCTTTCAAGTAGGGGGTTCCTCTTTCAGTGTTATTTTCCCTACTACAGTATACAGTCAGAGTTGCCAGTAAGTCCCAAGCATTAATTTATGGGCCCCAGTATAAATTTATATCATGCCTCCCCTCCCCACACACACATCCTGTCTCATACATGAGGCATGAAAGAAAAGTTTCTATTTTAATACTGAAATTACTTTCTCCATTTCTGAAAATACATCATGGACCACACTGGGAGACTTCTACCATGCTGCAAACATGGCAGTATGAGGTGTATGTGTGTGAGCATGTTCTAGACATCTACTCATACATTTTGGGTCTGTAACTCTTGCCAGTAGCAGCACCGGCTTCCATTGACCCTAGGAACTAATGTGACTACCCATCTGGAAACTGTTACAATGGATGGCACCAGATTTAGACGAATGGAGTGGAAATCCATCAATCTCATGATATCTCTGCCAACTGAGGGTTACGCTTCATGCATCTGATGAAGTGGCTTCCCATCCACAAAAGCTTATGCCATAATAAATTTGCTGGTCTTTAAGGCACAACAAGACTCTTTTTTTTTCCTGCAACAAACTAACACAATAGTTACCCCTTTCAAACCTGATTATTATGGTGCTTTATCCCTCTCCCAAGTTGTCCTTCCCTCCTGCCTATGCACGAGGAACTCCTGAGACTAGTAGTTCTTGAGAGAGCATGTCACATAGGGAAGTGCAAACCTTTTTCTATTTCAGTACAAGTCCTACTTTATGATATATACTGCCTTAAAGGCGTAGAGGTCATCTATGCCTTTAAGGCAGTATATACAGGGAACATTTCTAGTGGATAATGAATTGTACCGAACATCAGCACCTGGTAGTACACCAGTCCTGGGCTGTATTGTGGAAAGGAAATTGTAGAGGCGAAGATTAGAAGAGGGAAAAGAAAGTGGGAATAGTCATCTTTCACCTGACTGTTCTTTCTGATCAATGGGAATTTACTAGGTTCTGCCTGCTACTGAAACTGGGTGTATGCGAAATATTTACCAATTACCAACAGAGGTAACATGAAGATAAGGAACACCCATTTGATAGAGTCAAGCACACTGATGTCATTGAGTTTTATACACAGAGAGCAACGCTGGATGCCCGGACACTACTCAATCACCTTTCATGGTTATACGTGCATGTTACATGTTACTGGCTGTTTTTCAGCATGTTTTGCTGTATTTGAATGGATGCTGGCCTATTTGTCCAATTATGGAGTACTGTCTATTTCGGCTGGCAGTGGCTCCCCAGGGTGTTGGACATTGGTCTTTCATGATTATCTCTAAAATAATCTCTCTCCCTCTCTTTTTTTTAAAAAATGTGGAGGGATTAAACTTGGGCCCTTCTACATGCAAAGCATGTGCTCTTATATTGTGTTATGTAGGGTGACCATATGAAAAGGAGGACAGGGCTCCTGTGTCTTTAACAGTTGCATAGAAAAGGGAATTTCAGCAGGTGTCGTTTGTATATATGGAGAAACTGGTGAAATTCATCACAACAGTTAAAGCTGCAGGAGCTATACTAGAGTGACCAGATTTAAAAGAGGGCAGGGCACCTGCACCTTTAACTGTTGTGATGAAGAGGAAATTTCACCAGGTTCCCCATATATACAAATGTCACCTGCTGAAATTCCCTTTTCAATACAAGTGTTAAAGATACTGGAGCCCTGTCCTCCTTTTCATATGGTCACCCTAAGTTATGGCCCCTCCCTCCCCAATAGCTGCTGTCTGGAAATCTCATCTCACAATCCTCAGCAGTTTACTTTCACTGAACCAAGGCTGAATTAATACCAATGTTAAGAATGAACTGTTAAAAGGTGGGTTCCCATAACTTGAAATTAAGAAAGAATGCTTATCATTAATTTTCTTTCTCTGAGAGTAGGAGAAATTCTCTTCAGCCAACCACTCATCAAAACTCTGTTGTATAGTTCTCCACGACATAATGGGTTTAAGTTGTTCCTAATCTGTGTTGTCAAGTGCTGAGGAACTCAGTTTTCTCTTGATTTTATGAGCAATAGGCTATATCAGGTCCCCTGGTTCTGGGACTTGGCATTGCCCCAAGAAGGACTCAGATGGGTCATGAATGCACCCTTCTATGACATCCTGGCCTGAAAACATGGCTCTTGTTGATGTCTGGCTCTGAGGATGACTCCCCTGCAGTTTCTCCTGTCCCTCAGCCATGCAGGAGTGGGAGAGTATACACTAGCCCTTTAAGAATTACAATCAGCATCCAGCAGGTGTGGAGCCAATGAAAGAACAGGCTCTGTCAGCCTTCTTAAGCCCTCAGTTGACTGCAGTCCCTTGCTGGGATAATAGTTCATTTTGGGAGAGTACACCAGTCAACACTGCCTATGGTGCACTATACAAGGTCTTGACATGACTCAAGACCAGCAGACAGTGAGCGTCAGGTTGCGGTCGTCTTCCCCTGGACTTCATGCCTAGTCCAGGCAGGCTATTGCTTGATGTTCATCTGTTAATCCACTTCCATTTTTAGATACTCAGATTCAAGCTCCCATTTCCATCTCCACATACAGGTGATTTGATTCCTGATGTGCTCTTGTCCCCAGATGCTGCTGTATGCATGGTAGGAGAGAAACTAGAGAGTTTGAGCAAATCCGAACATTGCGTAACCTAGGCCAGTGGCCATCCATCTTTCTAGACCTTTGGTGTTTAACTGCAACATTGGAATGGTACTTTATTCATGCCTAGAAACCTTCTATACTTTACTGTTACTTTACATGTTCAAGGCCTGGATGCTGACTAGGATTGCCAACTAACCAGAAAACAAGACTAGGCCATTCTTGTACAGTAGTTTGATGTGTAAAAATCAGCACATGAAGCTTTTCACAGTATTGAAATAAGCATTGTCTGCTGCTAAGATCTGCAGATCAAGCTGCTGTTAAAAGCACAGCTGCAGTGGCTGGTTGAGAAATTGGCAGTCCTAATTTTGACATTCCAAATATGTTCCAAGGTTCCTGTCTCAAAGCCTTGGTGATTGGAAATTAGTTAAAAGATTAAAAGGTAAAGTTCATAGGAAGGGTGAAGACTATGAGTCCTGATCTCTGCATATGAGCCTGCTGCTGCTCTGTAGGCCTGGGTTTTAGGTTCAAACTGTAATACCCAGTTTATATATCTGGAAATCAAATGTTGAATATCCTGATATTAATGCCACTTTAGAAATGATGTAAACTGAAAGGCAAATTGTGGAAAAGTGAAAGGACTGGAGCAACGCAATCCTATGCATATTTAGTCAGAAAAAAATTCACCTGTGTTCAATGGTCTTGATCACTAGTAAGCTGGTTTAGGATTACAGCCACAGACCAAACCACAAACATAAAAAGTCTTTAGGGAACAGTCCTATCCAGATAGTCGGTGGCCCCCCAAACTCAGAGGCTTCTGAGTATCTGATGCAGGGTGGGAGGAGAGCAGCAGCTCCATGCTCCAGCTGCCCTGCATTTCTGCTAGATGGGCACCTTGGAGTGGGAGAGAAGGAGGCTGAGAAAGCCATAGGAAACAGCATACGGCAGCCAACCCGGTCTCTTCCCCTCCCCACCCCTGGGAACTCCCCCTTTTCCTTGGTTCTGTGCTCTGTTTTGTGAGTGTGGAGAGGTACTAGCCAGTTCTCTATGCATTGGCTATGAGGGCGATGGGGAGGAGAGCGCAGTTTCCTGACTCTGAGCTTGGACCTCTATCTCTGAGCTCAGAGCCAGGAAACCAAACTATCCTATGTTCTCCCCAGACACTTTCTGGTGGGCATAGGATTGCTCTCTTAGTTAATTAAAAGGTAAGGGTGACAGCATGATGTTGAAAATACTTGTTGTTTCTTTGTGGCAAAGACTTAATGGTATCTGAATTCTTAGGGTTGAGAGTAGACATACAAACACACATGATTATGACCATGTGTGTACACATGCCTGTAGTTCTTATGTGAACATACAGCATCAGCAGGCACACACAAATGCACACAAACACTGGGCCACTTCTTGCCTTTTCCAATACTTTTTATCTTTTCTCAGTGCCTCAGTATGCAGCTGCCATTTAGAGGGGTTTAAATGTCAGTGCAGTGCCCTCCCAGATCTGGAGGAGATTAAGCAGCAAACACTGAATGTTAAGGATGATGTGTGCAGCACACAGGTGGAGCAACCCAAACTGTGCTATGCTTTGGATTATTATTATTATTATTATTATTATTATTATTATTATTATTATTAAATTATTATTGACCTCTTTTACTCAAGCTAATGTCATATGATGAGTTTTTACAATGTTTTGGCTTCTTTCTGCATGGGTGCAGTGCAGATTCCTATTATGCAGAGGGGGGGAACCTTTCCACATTTAAGAACATAAGCACACGGGGTCAAGAAATAGTCCTGTGTTTGAAGGAAGAGAGACCAGGTTGATTTAAAACAGAAGTGGGCAACTTCTATAGTCTCATGGACTACTCTGTTCTCCAGACTGTGGTCTTAAGGGCCTGGAGTGGTTGGTTTTATAATAAAGTTGGTACCATGTATAATAAGGACTTTGACAATAGGGAGCACATGTGCTCAGGCATAGTGCCACATACAAATATATTTACACATTATATACAAAATTCCAAATGGAGATGTAATCCCAAAAGTTTGGAATTTTAATTTCTTACAGCATGAAAACAGAGGACCACAACTGGAGTAAAATTTGCTTAGGGGGCTTAAAGAGGGAGGGGGTGTTTTCTGGAAAAGCTAGATAAATTTCAGAATCTTCATGGGTATTCTTGCCCTTATATTAAAATAAACCTTGGAAGACTGATGTTTTCAGAGGGAATTTTAATAGTCTTATTTCTGTCAGGCAAGCTATATTGAATTGTAAAAAGTTGTGTATATATGTGGTGCTGATGAGCAAAGGCAGATCTAGAATGGTGCACAGGCAGAAGTAGATACAATCTGAAAAGATCAACAAGCAATTATGCTCTTTTACAGGGGAAAAGTAATAGAAGGACCATTGGCTATTACATTGTGTCCAATGCCAGGAAAAGTTCCAGCTTCAGGTATCATGGAATAGTGGTTACTCCACATAAACAGCAAGTGTGCCCCATTCATATGAGGCCAGATATCTCCCTCTTATGTAACGGGGTGCACTGTGGGTAACCACTCCATCTGTATGTGTAAAGCAACCCTGAGAACCAGGAGATCCCCTGGGTCTGCCCAATCATTGTTGGATTAACTGGACAGTGGGAAGTAGTTCAGCCTTCCTCAACCTGCTGGACTACAAATCCCATCATCCCCAACAAGCGCAGCCTATGCTGGCTGGAATCAGAGGTTATGAGAGTTACTCCCTGCCTATGTATCATTGACATGAGGTGCATTGGATCACAATTCAGATACCATTTCTTTTGATTCATAAATACCTGAGGAAATGAAAAGGCAAAGTAAGGTAAGGTCATTAAAAACAGAAGGAAACAATTTTTTTAAAAGCTCTTCATTACTAACAGCTTGCTCACAAGGAAGGGCTTGTTTGTATGTACGAGGCAAGGGAGCCAGGAAATGGGCATGGCTGGAGAACCACATATAAAAGGCAGAGGAAGGCAAAAGATTGAGGAGGAAGGAGTTTGTAGCTTTGCACGATCAGAAAGGAAGGCAGCGTTTGAGAAGGGGATGGGAGGAGCCACTATCTCCTTTCTCCACCTGAACCCAAAGGGGGGGGGGGTTGACACGCACACACGCACACGCACCCCACCTCAGAACAGGTAACTCTCCCTGTTTGCTTACTCACCACCGCTGCCAATATGACTTTTCGTGCCTCCACCCACAAGACAGAAGCTTGGGGGAGGAGTTGGTGTGGGTCTTCTCGTAATGTCTCTAGAGACAAAACTTTCCCTTCCAACCGTACTGTTTTGAGCAAAATTACTATGCTGGGCCCAAGGTGTAAATGAGAAACAATCAAGGAACAGAAAGAGTTTCCAGAGTTAAAGACTGCAAGTAAGGTAGAGGAGCCACTGACATATTGCACCCCCACAGGGAGCAATTACTCCTGTCTAGCTAGGCCCTGGCCATTTCTCATGGAGGAGCTCCATTTTCCTTGCCATTATGGTGCAGCCAGGGAGGGGTAGACATCAAACCCGCCCCCACCCTTCCACAAAAGAAGAGGTGCAATCATCCAAGTAGCTGGGGAGCCGGGGTCACTCGGCATCCTTCCCCATCAGCGGCGGAATCCGTTCAGCTCCCCAGCAAACCCCTAGTGAAAGGCAATCAGGCTCACCGCCGCCCAGCTAATTCCGAGGGTATAAAAGCAGTAATGAAATTCACGGCAGGATTAGCCTCTCCATCCAATGGGCCGGCGCGGCGGTGACATCGCTTGCTTCTCGCCCGAATGTAACACACCAATCTAATTTACGTCGTGTAGCGAGCGGGAATGAAATGTTCATAAAGAATGGCTGCATCTTGTCACCTTAACTGCGGCCCCGGGCTCTGAGGCATCTGTCAGGCAGAGGCGCGCCGAGGAAGCAGGGCCTGCTTTGTTGAGCAGGGGCCGAGAGAAGGGAGGGGAGGGATCTCCGGCTTTTATAGAACTACTAGGGGGTGAGCGGATGCAAAGGCTCATCACAGGGGATGAAGAGGGGTGTATGAATGGACAGGAAGTGGAAGGTGTGCGTGTGTACATGTTGGTGCAGGGAAATGGCTCTCTTTGCTTTGCCGGCACATGTGATACGGAGGCAGGGCAGTTCACACAACCACTAGGAGTGTGGCCAGATGCTCCCCCCATTGCCCTGCCTGACTGCCTCGTACTTTTAGCAAACAAGTCATGTGAATCATTCATCATGGTTTTGCGCTCCACCGTGTGACACTTGAAAAGTTCCAAACATCTGGAAGGAGTGTGCGCTGGCATGAAAAATTGTGCTTTGTGCTTGTGTCAAGCGATTCAGAAAACCGGTTTGCTGTCAGCGGGCAGGAAAATAAAAGAGCCCAGAGAGGTTCGGAGGATGTAATCTTGTGATCTAGGCGCGAGTTCACATCACTGAGACAAGTCACAGAAGCCGATGTGGTGTGCGAATATGTATAAATATTAAGTACTTGTATTGTGTGTGTGATGCTCCCATGCAAACCCAGAGAAGCAACTAAAAATGGAAGAGGGGGAAAAGACTGGAGAACTGTACTTTCCCCAACATTCCAAATACGAGGGTGGAAATCGGTAACTACTTATCATCTGGGTTAAAAGCTCTGCTCAAAGGATGCAGGAAGCTGGTTATCTGCGGGTTTCGGCTATTTGGCAAGACAGGCTTTGCCACCTCATTTGTTTTGGGGGGACATGGTAAAGTTTAGCTGAGGGGTTGGCAATCTCTGGAGCTTGGGTGGGCTCATTGTCCCCCTGGAACCCCGCAAAGGCCACAGTCCTCCCTTGCTGCTGGCCAAAGTGGCTGCATGCTTTGTTTCCCAGCAGAATCGAGCTTTCTAGTTTGCTCTGCCAAAAAGTTGTTTGGGAGACTCTTGGGAGCCCCATTCTGCAGAGAAACAGGGCATGTGGGGAGCACATGGGAAAGTGTCCAAGAGGTACATCGTTGTCCATCTTCATTCTCTGATGACATGGTAGGCAGTGGCATAGTTAGGCTTTAATGGTCTAATGGTGGAAGGAGGATGCTCCTTGGGTGATGTTACTTCACTTTCTTAAAAATGTGGGGAGCCAGTGCTTTTGGGAGCAATCTTGCTGCTGAAGTGGAGCCTTGGTTCAGTAGCGGCTGGTGGTTCCTATGTCAGTGGGGCAGTGAATCCACTCTGGATGTTAGTCAGAACCAGTCAGAATTCTAAAGGAGCTCTCCAAAGTGCTGAAACCTAAGGTTCTGACTGAAACCTAGAGCAGATTTACTGACCCACTGACATAGCAGCCACCAGCCTCCACTGCCCTGGGTGTCTCCCCCAAAGTCCTGCCCTGATGGCACAACCATCACATTTCTTCAAATGAACAGAGGTGAATTGCTCATCCCAAATCAGTGAGGGATAATGGTGCCATACAGGTACCCCATAAGAAGGGAGGAAGGCAGCAGAGATGGAATCTTTGCTGAAATCCAACCTGAAATCCTCTATGGAATGAAGGCACAGTTTAACTTTTTTTAAAAAAAGTACATAAAATAAATAAATCTGTCTATTCCAGCAGGGCAGGAATGGGCTGTACTGGTGAGCAGATATTGCTGGAGTGGCGCATGTAAGGCTATAATCCTCCAAGATCTGTGGAGGGGCCTATACTTGAATCACTTTTCATTCCAATGAAATATCCCTGTGGCTGAGTTTGCTTCCACAGTGGCATACTGAGCCATGTTGGGATTGCAGGAGGAAATGTTTGCCTGCATTTTGGAGTACGTGTCATTCCCCGGCTGTGCATTTGCATCATGGTCTGTGCATGTTGTGGATGTGTCTGCCTTTCCGGTTCTACCCTTCTGCCCTCTGGCTCACTCCTGCAGCCTCCTGTACATTTCCTTGCTGTTAATTTCCCTGGATCCAAATGGCTTGCAGCCTGCTGTGGGATGGGAGTTTCTCTTCCCTGATTCTTCAGTCAGAAAGTTTGCAGCAGTAAAATAGCCCTTCCCGTCGCGTTAGGAGTAATAGCATTTTGGTGTCCGGAGGCGAGTTGGCAAGACAACAATAAACTTTATTAAGAGCAGGAGATTAAATTCTGCGGTGCTTAATTGAAATAGCATGAGTGAGCTGAGAGGGGGTGGAGAAGGGTCCTGCTAAGTTCCTCTAAAAGCCCTTACCCACTGCCTCATCTCCTCCATGGGAGGCCAAGTTGCAAAACGCAAGCCTAAGAGAAGGCGATTGAAACATTCTATACGTCTAGTGGGTTTGGGCCCTGTTGCGGCTGCTCATTACCTGAATTATTAAATCCAATGCAGTCTGCCGACACAGAAATGTATACAGAAGGGAGACATACCCCACAGGTGTTTCGTAGGGGCAGCTGCATCTCAGTCCCGGTGGCTTTGGAACCTATGATTGCATATTTAAAGTCTTATAAACATTTTAATAGTAGAAAAAAGTGCTTTACAATTATGACTCCATTCATCCACACAACATTAGTGTCAACACCGAGGCACATTTTAGCCACTGCAAGTAGGGGTGCTAGATGCAATGGAAGGGGAGGTTCCTGTACTTTTAAAATTTGTGTAACAGCAGAGGACATTTTGAGCAGGTTGGCATTTTCCTCACCTCTGCACTACAAGCTGCACCTGCCAACCTCCCTTCTTCCACACAACTATTGCGTCTGATCTTCCTCCATAGCTGAATGCTCCCGAAAAGTCCTTTTCAACTATGATAACACATTATACCTCCTGTATTTAACATATTTTATCATTGAAAAAGAAAATCTGACTAGATGCAAGGCTGCATCCAGGGGGAAGCCTGAGGGACAGCAACCCCCCAAGTACAGTATATTCCTTCCATTCCCCTTCCCTAAGTTTTCAGCTGTCATTAAAAATACAAAAGCAAGTTTCTAGCCCTCTTATTCTACAGAGCTATTCTACAGAACTGTCCAGGCAGAATTCCACCCAACATTCCAATAGATTTGCTCCTGGCTCTTGGAGAACATTTAGTTGTTGTTTTTGAACATTGAGCGCAAAGTCACTGCCATAATTGATGGGTACATGGCAATTATTGATCGATTATATTAAAAGTATTTCATTAGCTAAGTCTAAATATATCAGACTATTTATATTTTGGGGCCTGCTGTTCACATTGACTTGTAAAGCCCATATCAGTGTACACAAGCCCCTGACTAGGGCTGAACCAGATATGTGCTTTTCAGCAAATGTGGTATAGGGAAGAAATGCACAGCCTCCAAAGGATTTGAATAAAATAAAATGAAAGGCTCCTGCAATGACTGCAGGAAAGGGAACTTTGCTGCTGTTCACCTTTGTCTAACGGTGCAATCTTATACAAATTTCCTTAGAATTATTTATTTATTTATTACATTTATATTCCGCCCCACAGACAAAGCTCTCTAGGCGGTTCACAAAAGTTAAAATAGTAAACATTAAAAGTATACAAAATTTTAAAACCATCAGAAACATAAAAACAACAGTATCCATTTAAAAAACAACAGTTCTGGGGTTCGTTAGAAAACAAACTTAGCGTTGTTAAATGCTGCTAAATGCCTGGGAGAAGAGAAAAGTCTTGACCTGGCGCCTGAAAGATAACAGTGTTATCTTACCTTAGCAACAGAAACCGTATCTTTTATGAAATGATATGTTATGTCACTAGCTCTTGGTCCCTGAAATATGGTGAGATCCTTTAAAAAAATTTTTTTTTAAAGAAATGGGGTATATACAGGCCAACTGGTAAATTTATAACTGCCAAAAAAGCATGAAACCTCCATGACTTCACAAATAGAATACTTCAGATTAACACAGAGTCTGGCTGTTAAATTATATAGAATCTTCTCTGATCTATGGAACAACTTTTACAATTAATTTGTAAAACATGCCTTTTTTCTTCCCAGCCCCACAAGCCTAAAGGTGCTTTCTCCTATGCATGTTTTGACGGGAAAAAAGGTCTACAGTGCCCAGCATGCCCCCAGCCAGCATGGCTGACTGGAGCATGCTGGGCATTATAGGACTTCTTTTCTGTCAAAACATGCATAGGATCGCACCCTTAAGAACCCAGATTAAGATAACTGTGATGTCTATGGACTGCTGCAGCCAAAGTTAATTCCCACATGCTTAAATGAACATTGAAGAACAAACCAGCTCAGAAGGACAATACATGTCATGGAGCCAGTGTGGTGTAGTGGCTAAAGTGTTGGACTGGGAGTTGGGAGATCTGGGTTCTACTTCCCACCCTGCCATGGAAACCCACTGGGTGACTTTCAGCCAGTCACAGACTCTCAGCCCAACCCACCTCACAGGGTTGTTGTTGTGAGGATAAAAATGGAGAGGAGGGGGATTATGTATGCCGCCTTGGGTTCCTTAGAGGGAAAAAGGTGGGATATAAATGCAACAACAACAACAACAATTGGAGACCTGAGTTTTTAACTGATATATTCCCATCCATCTAGGCAACTGAATTAAGAATCACTACTATGCTTTCCCTCTCCCCCCCCACCCCCACATCTCCTTCCAAATCCCTTTCCTTGTGTTTCCTGTCTTTTTAGGTTGTGAATCCAATTGTTGATTCTTGTAAGCACTTCGGGAGACTTTTGACTAAAAAGTGGGATATAAATGCTTTGAATAAGTGAGGTTTTGAGCCTAGGTTACCCACACTCAAGGGCAAACTCTATTTTCTACCGGCTCACCCTGGCTCCCTTTATTTTTTGAGGTTTCATTCTCTACCTCCATTGTTCATCACAGCATATTTCTGACCTTATAAATTATCATCTATCTCCTGTTTCTGCAGTCTGGCACATCTCCTCCCCATTGCTTTTTGATGACACATCTTGTACAGCCCCTAATGAATAGAGGAGGGTTTTCTCCCCTTCCTGATTTCATTCCTAAGCAATGGCAGCTTTGTGACTGAAAAATTGCTTAGATGCTATAAGCTTGGATGTAATATTTTGAATTAACTAATGATGCCTTCCATTAACAGTGAAATACATTTTATAGCCAGGCTTTCTTCTGTTGCTTTGTGTTGATAGACAAATGGACCATTTTAGGTTTTAAAAATTCATTTCTGGTACATTCATTCTGCTTTGTAGATTTCATGCATTTGCACAGGCAACAAAGTCAAGATTAAAAAAAAATCTAAATTCTGCAAGATTACAACCACACCAGAAAACCTATCTGTTTATTTTATTTCAGCAACTGAGGAGTTTATTTCAAGTTTAAATCAATTACATTTTTGATGTAAGCATCCTGAATTCGAAGCAATCTGTTCACAAACACGTTTACTAAGAACTATTTGGAAGTCATTCCACACAAATCAGGGGGGAACTTATTCTCAAGTTGAAGGTTCAGAATGAGAGTGTAAATGGCACTTCCTGTGTGGCCTTGTAAATACCTGGATGCTCTCAGATGCCAACAGGTACATGAAGATACTTCTAAATTTGATGGGTTTTTTAAAAAAGCTTTTACACAATTCTTTTTGCTGTGCAAGCTACAGAACAGCAAGCCCATCAGAGAGGCTAGAAGGCCCAATACGATAGACGTGCCCTGTGAGAACAAGCGAATTCTGCTGCAGTTACAGCTGTTTCTGGAATGGGACTGCCTGCTGCCACTAGCAATGGACCACTGTCCCTAGGGTTGTCCCTTTGGCTGGAGAATGAGTGTAACCCCTTCTTTGTTTCTGTGGTACTAAGTTTCAGTCAGACTTCGATAAGAGAGCGAAACATGTGAGGAACAGTGTCAAGGGTTATATTGGAGGAGGTAGCCTTTTTCTCTCTATGTAACTGTAGGCTCCTGTGAGAGTGGAGAGGTAGATGAAGAGTGAGGTTAGAAGTTACAATGTGTTTTCCCCCTTTCTGCTACAAGCGGCTTGTGTTAAGAAGGGAGCTTGGGTGGGGAATAAGGGAATGATATGCTGCTTGTTAAGGAATGGTGAAGCTTAGGCTGTAATTGGATCTGTTCTTGAATCTTCGGGGGGGGGGGGTCTTCTTGTTTTCTGCTGTCTGTCTTGTTACTGAGGCCTTATGAATAGTGGTAACCCTTGCTAAGTATAATGAAAGGTACCTGAACATACAGTGGTATCTTGGCTCCAAGTGTCATTGGATGAAATGGATTATCTAGAACCATTTCAATTTGTCTTTAGGCCTGGGTTTGGGACTGAAACAAGTTTGGTAGCCCTGGTAGACAGGGAGCTAGATAGGGACAGGATATGCTCATGACTTGCCTGTCCTTGCACTAAGATTGTAACAGCTTCTTTGACAGATAACTGTCAAAGTTATTTGATGCCCATAGTAAACTTAGAACAAAGTAGTTGTTTACAAATGGGATTACCTTTCAAAACACACTCTTATTCTTATATTAACAATACATTTCAACAATATTTTACCTCAGACTTTGATTCTCCACAATGACCTTGAAAGCCCTAAATGGCTTAGGACCAGAATACCTTCAGAATCCACCCCACCCACACTCTGTGCCGAGTGGTGAAAAAGATGCCTTTCTCTATGTCCCAAATATGGTGGAGGCTCAGATAATGGGGATAAGAGAAAGGGTCTTCTCTGTGGCTGCACTAAAATTGTGGAACATGCTGACCCAGGAAGTTCAATTGGCCCCTCTCTTACCGGGTTTCGCCAGATGCCAAAAATCTTCCTATTTAGGCAGATTTGTTTTATTGGATTAGGGTTTTTATCCAATGCATTTCATCTGCTGTACCTATCTCTGATTTTATTATACTGGTGTGTGTGTGTGTGTGTGTGTGTGTGTGTGTGTACTTGTAATTTTATTATTGTATTTTATGGTTGGGTTTAATTGTTTTAGTCGCCTTGAGTAGTGCGTAAGCACCAGAGGGGTAGGATATAAATTCTTGTATAAATAAATAAAATTCTGGGATTTAACACAGCTGGCTCTTCTCTTGGTGGTATATCTGTGTAGGATCTCTTATTCTTACGTATCTTTAGACACAGATGTGATTCATAAGGGGGCACTTGCATGATTACAAAAATGAATGTTAGAAATTGTCAAGCAATATGTGAGGGTAGTACATGCATTAAGGAAGCTCAACTCAATGAGATTTCAACTCAGTGGGATTTACTTCCAAGTTAACATGCTTAGAGCTTCATCCCACCTACCTGTTTCCTTTGAATTATCCCCTACAGCATTTAGCTTTCGTTGCTATTGTTGTTGTTGTTGTTGTACCCCGGGGCGGTAGCACTTTGCATACCAGGAAGAGGGTTTAAGGGGGGAAATGTAAAAAAATTATAACAAATTAATGGCTGAACCAATCCAATTCAAATTTGGTATGCTTAAAGCTCTCCTTAATATCTATTACTGTGCCAATTTTGATGATTCTATCTTTAAAGCTTACGCAGATGTAAGCATTTGTTTAATTTTTTTCAACTCCTGCTCCTGCATCCCAGTGGCCGCTCAGAAGATACACTTGAAAACTAGTGGCTAAATACAGCAAGGCTTTTCCCTTTACAGCACAATTAAAGCAGGATGCATGGGAGTACTTCACAGTCAAAGCAGATTATAAGGTGGAAAACTTTGGAGTCCTTTGCACGCAATTCACAGTGATTGCACAGTATAACCCTGGTGTGATAAAGCTCTTAGAATTGGACTGTCAGTGTCCTTGTACTACCACAGTATTGTTAGTTCCCCACCTTGCTCAAGCACAGCTCTGATGTTGAATCAGTTCAATGGACATAGATAGTACTGTTATGACTTCTTGTATAGCTCAGAAGTGGATAATGGATAAGCATGAGAGGGACATGAGAGTGGTGACATCCATAATTCTGGACTGGGACTCTTCTTTGCACAGTGCAACATGCAAAACATATTAAAACACAGTTCTGTTGTCATTCAAAAGAACAGACATGGACAAGTGCCAACAATATGACATAGTAGTCACACATTGCAAACGTATCACAGATATGTCAAAGATATGTTAGATTCCCCCCAAATGGGAGAGATGGTATCAGTTCTCAGAAAAAACTAGGGAAACACAAAAGGCTTGTGGCAAATACATTAATCACAAGTCCTATACAGCTGCATGGAATCCCAGTACAGAGTGAACAATAGGATTGCTCCTACATACTTCATACACAAAGCGTAAAATATGCTACTGCTCAGTAACCAATGACATCAGAACCCCAGTCACACATGAGTTGTAGCTGGGGATCAGAAGACTCACTAGGGTTATCACATTTATTTTTTCTGATGGGGCTCCCGGAACTTAAAAGAAAACAGGTCATCCAAAGTAATATTTCCGAGTGAACTTCTCAAAAGCAGGAATGTATTGCAAGATATTGCTCCTTTTAAGGACCAGCTGAGGTGTATAGCGGTGGTGGAAGACACACCGACCGATAGTCCAATGAGCATCAGTAAGTGTCTTGTTTCGATCCTTGATGTTCTTCAGAACTTTGTAGCAGATCAAGGATTGAGTCCTGACCTGTGTCTGAGCAGCCCCATGTCCCCTTACCTTGGAATAAGGTCCACTGTAGACAAGCGAGCTTTCTTTCAAGAAAACATACATAGGATCAGGATGCATATTTTCAGAATGTTGCTGCTCCTGCTGGGTTATTATTTATATAATAACTTCAGTAGTAAACGAGATGGACCTACACCAGTGGAAGGAGAGTGCATGAACTGGTTGTGGGATTCCCAGAGGTTGGCCTCCATGGGAAACAGGATGCTGGACTAGGCAGGCCTTTTGTCTAATCCAGCAGGGCTCTTAGTTCTTAGGTTTTATGGAGGTTGTGGTATTAGGGAGGTTGTGGTAGGGATACAGGCACACAAGGAGAGACATTACACTCATTATAATCCTTTCTATCTGCAAATAAACTGTCAGCACTATTAACATGCATCCCTTCTCTTTCACCTAGAACTTCTTCTGGAACTTCTGCCTGAGGGAACTCTGCCTTAAATTCTCTTTAACAGGTTTCCATTATAAGGGGGGACTTCCTTTTTGAGGCCATAAGATGTATCAACTCTACTTCGTTTTTTACTCTGCTGTAGGGTTTTTGAGGAAAATGTTTAATTCTGAAGCAATCTCTGTCTGGCTGCTTTACTTGGTGGTCTTTTTTATCATTTATGATATTGTTGTTGTAATTGATTTATTAGCTGCTTTTTTAAAGGAAAGATGGGATGCAAATATTAAAAATATATAAATCCCTTCCCCCATCCACTTTTTCTTCTATTTTCAACATGAGAAAGAGGGTTAAACAAAAATGGCAGAATTAGACCCACCACAATTTATGTTAAAAATTATGTATATTAAATATATACTATGTTTTATTATATTGTATTTTATTGTTTGTAATTTTTGTGAACCTCCCAGAGAGCATTGGCTATTGGGCAGTACAGAAATGAAATACATACATACATAAATTTATGTTTTGAACAATGATTACAACCATTTTTACTCAGAAGAAAGTTCCACTGGGTTCAATAAGACTTATTCCCAAGAAAACCGCCCAGAGAGCTTTGGCTATGGGGCGGTATATAAATGTAACAAATAAATAAATAAATAAATAAGTGTACATAGAGCTGTAACCCCATCTTTTGGGATCTAAGAAATGGAACAGCCCATGGCATCCCAACCTTCACCAGAGACCAAAAGATAGATCGAATTCCTTTGTAGTTAGCTAGTATTTGCTGAGCAAACCCAGAATGGTAGTTAATATGTAAGCCAAGAGTATTTACAGGAGATCTTAGCGTCTGTAACTTAAAGCATTAGCGAAGCAAATTGGAATTGCCTTCTGGAGGCTGTTGTTATAAATTACAGGCCCAACATCTGTCCACATCTGCAGTGTCTAGACAGTTTGTATCAAAGACAAATGTAAGGAAGGGGGTGAGATTGTATTGGGAGAGGTGCTAGAAATGCCAGAAATGCCAGTTGTTCACATACACAAAACTACAACCTGACTCCCCATGGAACAAACATTCACTTTCCACCTAAAACAAAGTCTGAAATTAAGATCTTTCCCTGTTCTTGCCAGGTGAGACCTAAATCATGTCCACCATCCCATGTAGGTACAGAGGCAGCTTCAGATGGGTCTCAGAGCCTGAAAAGTGATGCTCAAATTTTTTGATCAATACTGCTCAATGTAGGCCCCAACACTATACTAACCTCTACAATCTTCAACTCTCAAGCACAGCCACATTGTCCCAGAATATCTACTCAATTTTTGAAAATCTCTCCCCATCAGGAGGTTTCACTGCCGCCTCCTCCGCCTCCTCCTCCTCCTCCTCCTCCTCCTCCTCCTCCTCCTCCTCCTCTTCTTCTTCTTCTTCTTCTTCTTCTTCTTCTTCTTCTTCTTCTAATAATAACCAAAGGTCCAATGATCTCACAGCTGAGTGGAGATTTAACCCAGGGCTCTGCAGCCAAGGTCCAAAACTCCAATCCAAACTTTCCCAAAATGGTGCCTACCAGCGTGGCCAATAATGGGACTTATAGTTTAACATTTGGAGTGTACCAGGTTGGTGAAGTCTGCTCTAACCACTGTACCACACAGGCTCTCAATGTACTCTCATCTGCTGCTACCTTCCCTTCTGCCTCTTGCTGTACCTCCTATCTCAACAGTTAGGTCTGCTTATTTATCTCTCTGGGTGGGTGGATTCATGTGGTCTGTTGTCTGTACCACTACATTTGCAATTATGACTCTGTTCATTCCAGTGGTGGTTGCTTCTGTGAAAAGCAGAAAAGGGATCAGTCAGTTCTGTATCCGTCTTGGCTGATAGGAAGGTCATCCATTCCTGGTTGAGAATCTTCAGAAGCGCAGTGCCAAACGAAGTAACTGACATTGCACCCTAGTTTCCAAGCATTTGTTAACAATGTGCTGGATTTTGATGAGGCCTGGCAAGTTTTAGCCCTTCTTTTCTTTCTCCTGGCCCCTCTATTTCATTCAGATCAAAGAGGCCAGGCCCAGTCAGTGAGTGAGAGAGACTATTTTTTTTTAACAGTTCCTAGCACAAACCTTCTCATTTATATGTAAAGTAGCCATTAGTCATAGCTCCGTTCCCTCAGACTGCCTGATGTACAATCACATTTTGCAGTGGATGAATCTTTCCACACAGCTGCTCTGCTATGAATAATCCGTCACTGGGCCCATAAATCAGAAAAAAATCACGCACCTCCTTTGCCTGATCCTTACACAAAGTCATATATTTTACATGAGGACAAGCTAAATATTCATGAGGCTTTAAAAAGCCTCTTCTGGCTCTAAGGGACTTGTTGGGGTTGTTTTTGTACTGTTGGACTGAGCTGGCATTTCCCCCACCCCTATGTGCTCCATTTTAAAATAAAGCAAAGCATTTTACCCCTTTCTGCCATTTCCATCTCATTTTATCTGTTCCTATTTGTTTTTCCAAATATGAAATACTGTGCATTCTTTTTATATCCTATCAAAGTGTTACCCTATGTTGGACCCACCCCCTCACTTCCTACCTAGGGCCACCACCTGTTCTTTGCTTCAGCTGTCCTTATTGGGTACTAGTGCTCCAATCCCAATATACATATTTCTATACAACACCGCCAATTATCACTAATTCACAATATTAAAAAAACTGATAACTGAATGGTAGTTTTGGCTTTAGCCCTTTGCTTTGCCCACCACTGGAATATAACCCCTGAGAGGTTCTCCAAAACTGAATCTGGCCCTCAGGCAGAAAGACGTTCCTGACCCCTGTGTTAAAGCATCCTTTATGCTGCTTTTTAGGAAAGAAACATGGCTGCTCCACTGTCCTACTGTATGGCAGTGGCAACTGCAATATTTCCCTTCATGTACCATAAAGGAAGCAACACTATGATATTTCAAGGCATCATTATTCAGTTGCATTGTGGGGGAGAATTGCCCTTTATTGGAGGAACTTGTTGCCCTGTATTGGTGGAACTTTACTGCAGTGGTAAAACTTTTTTAAAAAATGTAAAAACAAAACAAAGCCTCCACAAAGAGAGCCAGTGTGGTTTACTGGTTAGTGTGTTGGACTGGGAGTTGGGGAAATTCGAGTTCTAGTCCCCACTCGGCCATGGAAGCTTACTGGGTGACTTTAGGCCAGTCACAGACTCTCAGCGCAACCTACCTCACAGGGTTGTTATTGTCAGGATAAAACAGAGAGGACAAGGATTATGTACGCTGCCTTGTGTTCCTAAGAGTGGGGAAAAGACGGGATATAAATGTAATAAAATAAATGACTGCTAAAACTGTTCCTGTTCCTGAAAGTCCTTAGAATTTATTTAGCCCACTGTCAAATGTGCAGAAAATATCTCATTAACTTGGGAGCTTGAGAATGGGGCTGTGAAGGTGAGGCACTTTCAAATCAGCTTCTCTTTCCCTTTCCCTCTTCTCTCCACCTGGGCTGAACAAGCATGGGATATGGCAACCATTCCTTATCTCCAGTCCTGGCATAATATGAGTATAGGATTGTTCTGTAAATCCCATTGACATCAAAGATTTAAACAGCTTAACTGTACTCAGAATTGCAGCTCTGGTTAATCTTCACACTGGAATAAATGGAATTTAGAAGTCCTTTATTTTGACTGTATTGTGCCCATGGAGAGTTTCAAATGAGAGGAGTGGATAAAAAGGCTTGAATCATAATAATATCTAGCATTTATCTAGTATATTTCAGGGTTCAAAGTGCCTCAATACATTATCTCAGTATTCTTTGCAACAACCCTGAAATGCAGATATTACCTGAGTTTGTGTCTGTGGCCTTAGCTAGACCTACCTTCTATCCCACAACGGAGGAGGGAAGATTTCATGTGATTAACGCGAGATCCCTCCTCCATTTACATGTAAGGCGCGACGACCTCAGGAGGAGAGTTGTTGCGCCCGCCATTATTATTTTTAAAGAAGACGGAGAGCACGAATGGTCATGTGCAAAGGTAAGGTTTTTTATTATTATTTTAAATTAATTTCACCACTCCCCCCACCCTACCTCCAATGGGAACAGCTCCCAGCTCTGCGCAAGTAATCGCATGGAGCTGGGTCAAGCCGCAGCAACGGGCCACACGTTCTGTGGTTTTGGGCTCAGCCCGGGACCGTAGAAAAAGCAGGACCAAAGTGGAGGGCGAGATCTCGGGACAAGGGAGAGATCATCCCTCCCTGATCCCGGGATCCCCTGTGCATCATGTAGACACACAGGGAAGATCCCGGGGTTCGCCCCAGGATTTTGCCCAGTCTAGCTAAGGCCTGTGTGTGCACAGCATGGATGTCAAACCTCTTCTGGCCACAGGGCCAATTTCAGTTTCAGAGAGGCTTTTGTTGGTCACATTCCAATAGTGGGTGGGGCAAAAGGGGCAAAGGAAAAGGGGAAGCACCAAATTACCAAAAATGCCAGCATATTTTAGCGTCAAGTGCTTACAGCCAATAACTAAGCCATTGGAAAGGCATTCCAACCTTTTAGAATGGGGAAAAAACCGTACAAACCCCAGGAAACCACCAAATGACTCAGGGAAAGGGTGTGGGGCCAGGAGAAGGGGATATGGTCATCTGATGAACCTTGGAGGGCTGGATTGGGACCCCAGGTGGGTCAGATTTGGATGAGTTTGATGGTGAGTTGTGTGTCTAAAGCCACCTAGTGAGTTCATAGAATCATAGAATAGTAGAGTTGGAAGGGGCATCGAGTCCAATCCCCTGCTCAGTACAGGAATCCACCTTAAGCATACCTGACAGATGGTTGTCCAGCTGCCTCTTGAATGCCTCTAGTGTGGGAGAGCCCAAAACCTCCTTAGGAAACTGGTTCTATTGTCATACTGCTTTTACAGTCAGGAAGTTTTTCCTGATGTCCAGCTGAAATCTAGCTTCCTGTAACTTGAGCCTATTATTCCGTGTCCTGCACTCTGGGGTGATCGAGAAGAGATCCTGGCCCTCCTCTGTGTGGCAACCTTTCAAGTATTTAAAGAGTGCTATCATGACTCCCCTCAGTTTTTCTCTTCTCAACACATGCCCAGTTCTTTCAGAGCTTTATCACACCAGCATTATACTGTGCAATCACTGCAAATTTATTTTAAGATGGTGATTAAGATGTGCCACCATATGCCTGGGCAAAGAGGAAAGTCTTAACCTGGCGCTGGAAAGATAGCACCGTTGGTGCTAGGCGAGCCTCGTCAGGGAGATCGTTCCATAGTCTGGGGGCAACCACTGAACAGGCCCTGTCCCTCATTGCCATACTCTGAGCCTCTCTTGGAGTAGGCACACGGAGGAGGACCTTAGATGTTGAATGTAGTGACCGGGTATATTCACGTCGAGAGAGGCGTTCCGTCAGGTATTGTGGTCCCAAGCCGTGTAAGGCTTTATAGGTCAAAACCAGCACCTTGAATTGCATGCAAAGGACTCTGAAGTTTTCCAGCTTATAATCTGCTTTTATTGTGAAGTACTCCCAAGCATCCTGCTTTAATTGCGCTTCTTAACCAAAAGAAGTACAATATTTTGCTACTAGTTTTCGAGCGTATCATTTGTTGTTTTCCGAGCGGCCACTGGGGCTCAGGAGCAGGGTTTGAAGAAAAATTAAACAAATGCTTACATCTGCATAAGCTTTAAAGATAAAGACATCAAAATTGGTACAGTAATAGATATTAAGGAGAGCTTTAAGCATACCAAATTTGAATCAGATTGGGTCATCCGTTGATTTTTTATGATTTCCCCCCTTAAACCCATTTCCTGGTATGCAAAGGATCAAGCCGCCCGGTAGCAACAACAGCGACAGCTTAGCGCTATAGGGGATAATTCGAGGGAAACAGGAACCTGGGATGAAGCTTTCAGTCTCTCCTCATAGGGCTTTGTTTCCAGATCCCTGATCATCCTCGTTGCTCTCTGAACATGCTCATTTGAAATGGGGTCTGGGGACTTCCTGGGGTTTACAGCTCAACTGCTTAACCTCTCCACTGAATTAGCTCTGAAGGGATACCGTCCAAAGTAAGTCCTACTTAGAGTAGATCCATTGAAATTAATGGGCCTTAATTTTGTCATGGTTCATTTCAATGGGTCTACTCAAAGTAGGATTTATGTTGGATTTTACCAAGGACAGGCAGATTTGGGAGGTAGAGTAGTAAAAGCTCAAGCAAAATGTATCAGATTGCAAGAGCTGTACAAAGTTGGTACTATAATTGAAAAACAGGATACAAGCAGCTATAATAAAATTGGGCCACCTCCTTATTTTCAGCCTCCATTATCTATTCATGACAATACTATTTAAATTTTGACGCCATCATAATTTCATAAACTCCCTGCCATGGAAGCCATTCAATCTTCTCCTTTTAACCCATTCGGTTTACACTTGTCCCTTAGTTTGCATTTTCTTCTTTCTATTACTTCTTTATTTTGTTATTGGAAGTGACATGCCCCCCTCCCCCACCTATTCGAATCACCCACATTATGAAATAATTTGCCTTCTTTGTAACTCAGAAAGCCCTATATTTTATGTTTAGCACTAACTACATATGCACACCAATTAACTCTGCCCCCTCACTATAAGCATTACAAGAAACTATCTTATTATAGAGTTCTTCCTCCTCACTTTACTCCCTTTATTTCTCATTTCAGTCTGGAAAGAATTAATCCAAGGAGCTGCCTGTAAGGATGGTAATAAGTCTGAATGCATGCATATGGTAGGTCTGCAAATTTAATTTAAAATTATCCTTATTATTATTTAAAATATTATAATTCAGGCAATAATACCAAAGGAACTCAAATGATGGAAGAGCCCCAATGATCCAGGGTTAATCTTATAATTTTCTAAAAGGATCACTGTGACCAGACATGTAAAAACAGAAGGCAAAATGAAGTAGAGAAATACATGCGGTAGGTTGTTTAACCAAAGAGCTATTTACTGATTCCCAAGTCTTTGCATAAAAATAAAGTGGCAACTGTTCCTTTTTGAATTAATTATTGCCACTGCCTATTAGCATTGAATGTACCCCAGGGATGACAATGGCTGATAAAGTCTTGAAGGCACTGAGTGATATCCTATTGCAAAAATTATCAAGATGATGACATTATGTGGGTTTCTCCTGGGATAATCGTAGAGGTGCAAGGGTCACCTTTTCTTTCAGCACTAAAATATAGTCTTCTCTTGAGTTGTACAGATGATTGAAAAATGAATGGATAAATTAACCATATGTTTATAATGAAGCCATCTAGAAAGATTCCCGGTGTTTAAAGGCCTCTGCGCATGTGTAACCTCTGCCTGTGTGGGTCTCTTATGGGGCTTAGCTGGATTAAAACTTGCAATGATTTGAACTGAACAAACATTCTTTAGTTAGAAGCACACATAAAACATTACTGCAATTGCCCACATTGCCTACTAGAGCTTAATACACAAGCCATCTATTAACATAGGAACAATAATGCAACAACAGTCCCTATTTGTCCAATAGAAAGATGCAACTCTCACTTGCAAACTTAGGAGTCAGCCAGTCCAAATGTTCCTCTGATTTACCAAGGTGCCAGACACATCAGTTATTCCCCTTAATTTCAAATTAGTTCCAAATAACAGGGCAACAGCAACTGGCAACTTACATATTGCAGCTTGAAGGTCATAGGCATTATACAAGGTGATAAGAGCCCATAATTATAATTCAGCTACCGAGCAGAATAAACTGACTCTCTTCCTCCTAGCTCTCCCCTGATTGATCTCCACCCCTGCTGGGCTAAACCAACCAGTTCAGGTTTCA
Organism: Elgaria multicarinata webbii; assembly: GCF_023053635.1. Lineage (NCBI taxonomy): Eukaryota > Metazoa > Chordata > Lepidosauria > Squamata > Anguidae > Elgaria > Elgaria multicarinata. The sequence continues at coordinate 57,241,441 of NC_086178.1, read as the reverse complement.
CATGGCTATATAAAATGCACACAATAGGTAATTGACACATTAAAAGAAAAGAATTAACAAAACCACAGTTAGAAATAATACTCACCCTATATACTAGTGCAGTGGTTTTAAAACCATTTCCCTAGAACCTTGGGATTCTTTGGAGCTTTTGCGGAGTTCCTCAGTGAGAAGATCAGTAATGGGGAACACCTTAACATGAAAAATAGCTTCCCTATCGCTGTGGAACATCCCCTGCAATGCAAAAGAGCTGGGGAGCATTGAGTCTGTTGTACAATGTACTCTCAAAGTTGAATCCAATCTTCCTGTGACAGGACTTCCCCATCTTCTCCAGGCATGCCCCAAACCTGCTCTGGAGGATCCCACAACCTTCCTGAGCAGATCTGGGAGCAGAGGGAGGAGATCCGCAGGGGGAAGGGGTAAATATTTATTTATTTATTTTATTTACATATTCATATACCGCTCCCCATTCTGGAATTTTTAAGCAGTGGACAAATTGAATAAAATGATAAAAACAGAATAAAAACACTATTAAACATATGTTTTTAAAAGAAACAAAAATGCAGTAAACTGCAGCTGGCCAATAGGGGAAGGCTTCCTGGAAGAATGAGGTTTTCAGGTAAATCCCTTCTACCAGTGGTTCCCTCTCACTGGTGGGATGACAACTTTGGATACAACCCTCAGCTCACATTGGGTGACAATAAGGCCCAACAGGCCTATACAGTTTTCCATTTTAGCAACCTGCAGTTGGGAGGTGGGGGGAATACTTGAATCTATCCTGGCCAGACAGCTGCTTCTAGACAACGTGACAGATATTCCACTTCTCTGGGGAAGCAGCAGGTGTTCCTACCTAGGGCCTGAAATTCTTAATAGGACCTTGAGAAGAAGAGGGCAGTCAAAGTTTTTCTGTAGTGTATATGTCATAAGCAGGGCTGGGAGAACATCCAATATTCAATCTCACTGAGGTTCTCCATATTTCTCCTCAAAGCTCAGTTTGCCTCATTTGCTTTCCTGAATGCGAGCCTCTCTTATTTTTAATAGGGAAAAATGCACGTTTTTGATCTGGAAAATGTATGTTTCCCTCCTTAGGGTAAAGTGTGAAAATGCAGATTAATAATAAGAAAACCTTCTCTGTTGTTTTTAAAATCACAGTATCTTTACATAGCAATTTCTTAGTATTCAAAATGCCTCATATACCTTATGCAATTAAGTTTATACTAACTAGTAACCAGTAAGGTAGGTCAGTATTATTATTTCTGTTATACAGATGGAAAATTGAGGCTAAGAGGCAAGGGCTTGTCTGGGGCTCCTTAGTGAGTTCATGGCTGAGTTTTGACCCAAGGGCTTCTCAGCTCACACTCCTAGGGCCCAATCTAGTCATGTTGAACAGTTAGGTGAACTCAGCTCTCCCTCGAATACTCTCTCTACTAGTGGAAGGGCTTCCAATGGGGTAGGGTGGTGGTGGCTGGCAGCAAAACAATCCCATATATGGGAAGGGGTGAGGAGGATGCAAAGAGTGATGCAGTCATGCTCTTAAGCCCTATGCCAGCTCTCAATTAATTGTTATGTGTTGTCCCAGTGTGTCACAAATGTGTGTCACAAATGAGCACATGGGCACAGGCAGACTAAACATTTTTGTGGACTAGACTTCCATGCACTTATTTATAAAGCTGCCTTTCAATAATATGACATCCCTCAAGAGAAGTTCCAGACTCCCCCGCCACCAGCAACAAGCTCTTGGTGGGCCCCCATCTCCCCACTACTCTCCTTGCTTCTGCAGCAGACCAAACCTTCCCAGCTGTACCACCCAGAAGTGTAGAGAAAGTCAGAGAAGGCAAGAGCAGGGGACCAACAGCAGAGGTGGCTGCAAGGAACATCAGCAGCTATCTCTTCTCTCAATATGAAAGGCACAGCAGGCCTGATGTTCTCTGTCATGCCACCCAAAGGGAGAGAGCTAGTGAGCAGATATGGTGACTGCTGCTCCTTGCAACTGCCTCTGCTGCTTATTTGTCCAAATGGCCTAAAAGGAGCCATTATTATTTATTTATTTATTTATTTATTTATATAGCACCATCAATGTACATGGTGCTGTACAGAGTAAAACAGTAAATAGCAAGACCCTGCCGCATAGGCTTACATTCTAATAAAATCATAATAAAACAATAAAGAGGGGAAGAGAATGCAAACAGGCACAGGGTAGGGTAAACAGGCACTGGGTAGGGTAAAACTAACAGTATAATCTCTGCTCACGCGCTGACGGTGCAATACTTGGGATTTGGAGCAGCAGGCCCCAATCCTCTCTGCCGTATTGCTCAGAGGGAAAGAGTGACCAAGCAGGTGAGGGTGCTGGAAGGAATAGATGAGGATGGTGAGTGGTGGCAGAGACTGCTGCTTGCCACCAACTCTTCTTTGCTTGCTTGCCTACCTGCAGAGGGAGCAGCCACCTCCACACTCTCTAGGTGGTAGTGCTAGGTCTGCACTACTATTCAGAGGACAGGTGAGTAGAGAGGGCTACACTGCCACTTGTCTGCTTTGGTGGAAGGGAGTGGGAGATGTTGCTATTGCATCTTCAGAGGATAAAGCTATCAAATGGCTACTAGTCATGATGGCTATATATTACCTTCAGTATTGGGGAACATGAGTGGGAAAGTGTCATTGCATGCATGTCCTGCTTGTGTAGGGTGACCATATGAAAAGGAGGACAGGACTCCTGTATCTTTAACAGTTGCATAGAAAAGGGAATTTCAGCAGGTGTTATTTGTATGCATGTCACACCTGGTGAATTTTCCTCTTCATCACAACAGTTAAAGCTGCAGGAGCTATACTGCAGCTACACTGTGACCAGATTTAAAAGAGGGCAGGGCACCTGCAGCTTTAATTGTTGTGATGAAGAGGGAATTTCACCAGGTTCTCCATATATACAAATGACACCTGCTGAAATTTCCTTTTCAATACAACTGTTAAAGATACAGGAGCCCTGTCCTCCTTGTCATATGGTCACCCTATGCTTGTGGGCTTCCCATAGGCATCTTTGCCATAGCCATCTTTGGTTTGAATTAAACCAAAGGCCTATCTAGTCCATGCTGGACTAGATAGGCCTTTGGTTTAATCCAGCAGGGCTTTTCTTATGTCACTGCAGGCAGTGCCACAATACAGAGGATCTCCATATGAGAGGAGCCACATCTCTCAGGGGGCCCTTCTGCAAACAGTGGTGGGCATGCTGCTTGGTAGTAGCAGTTATTCATGGGTTGATGCTAGGAGCCCCTCTTGAGGTCCTGGAGCCTCAGCAGCTGTCAGAAGGTGCTGACCTCAGGCTCTGACACCAGTATGACTACATGTGGCACTGTTGTGAAGCCAGGACTCACAGGGATGCAACACTAGCACTTTTTATTTGCAGGGACGCTGATGTCATCTGGTGATGTCACACCAAATTCCCTGTTCCCTCTAAGTTAGCAGCTTCACAGATGCTGGGGTGCACGGGAGGGATGATTTCCCCATTAGCTTTACAAAAGACCTGCTCCTGACAGAGATGAAAACTACCAGAACTGGTTTGTTGATATGGATCAACGCTGCTGCCTGCGTTTTGGGACTCTCCTTGGGGGCGTGGCAACGGGGACTACCTTAATGAGCGCCTGCATTTCCAAAGTTACTACATACATACGCATATGATCCAGAAACCTGCAAGCTTCCACATCTAAAAACATGGCAAGGTCTGAATAAGTGGAGATATTCTTTTTGATAGCGGGCTACAAGTTGGAATTTACACTCCCCTACTATCAGCTGCAGGGACTATTCCCTGCTTTGCCTTAAACGAACTAGCCCAGGGCAGCGCCGTTGGAAACTACAACATCCATCAGTCCTTTCTCCCTCAAGACACGAAGAGCCGGCGTGAAACCCGGCTCCCCCTCCCCTTCGTCTAGCTCTGCTTCAACCTTTTCGAACATATTGCCGCTTTCCATCAGCCCCTACTCGCGCCGCTTGACGAGAGGCGACGGGCGCAGCGTCTCCCCTTTCGCGGGGTTTATTGGGAATTGTAGTCCGCTATGTCCTCTTGGACACTTCTCGGGAGAACGGCTGGGGACTACATTTCCCATTTACCTGAGCCGGAGGAAAACGAAGGTTTCCTGTCTGACTCTGCGCTGGCTGCGGCCTTGCACTGAGGGAGAGAGAGGGAGAGAGAGAGAGAGTGTGGGGGGTGGCCTAGGCCCCGGCTGAGGCCCGGAGCTGGCGGGGGAACAGCAGCCGCAGCAGAGGCGGAGCGGGGGGGCTATGGACCCCGCCGAGGCGGTGGTGCAGGAGAAGGCCCTCAAGTTCATGGTGAGGAGGGAACGAGTTGCGACGGGACGGCTGGAGTGGGGCGGGGGGAGAGTTGGCGATGGCTGTTGTGGTGGGAGGAGGAGGAGGGGAGGGAGAATTACGGAGAGGGACGCTGTGGCGAGAGGGAGAGACCGTGGGATAGCAGGTCCCCGCTGGCAGCCCTAGGGTATCTGCGAGATGAGTTTAGATAACTGGGAGGAATTGGTTTTGAGAGCTGAAGGTCCTGCGGTGTGGGGAGGAAAGCAGGGTAGGTAAGCCCTACATTTCCAAGCCGGTTGTTTCAGGAGCCTTAAAAGTATGCTCCTCTGTTATAGTGGGTTTGATTTAGAAAGAGGGGATGTCTTTTAAAACAAGGGATTTGGTACCTCTGGTGTGCGCCTTTATGATGGGGATGGTGGCTGGAAGGCTGGGCTTTTGAGAAGAAGCAGAACGATTTGGGTGCTTGGGAGCACACCGAAGGAAGGCTGAAGAAGGCCTAAATAGAGGGACAGATGGAAGAGGTGACGAGATTTAGGAAAGACTGGCATTTTTGAGAGGAGTGGTAGTGTAGGTAGACACCTAAATAGCATTAAAGAGGCTTGTGTGGAAGGTGGGCGGTGGTGTTTGTTTTGTTATAAAAGTGGGGCTTGCTAGAAAAGTTAACAGTGGTATTGGCTTATTCTTGAAGGATGCTGGTCATTTCTTGGGGTCAGAGTAGTATACAGTGGGTTGGTGGGACATAGTGAGAAGGATCCTGAAATACTTGCAATTCCCAAAATAAAGGCTTTTTGTTATGAAGGCAGAATGCTGAGATCTGCAAAAACTGATTGGAGATCTATTGGGTACTACAGAGTATTTGAAAAGTTGTGCTGCATTAGAGGTGGAGACTTTCTATGGGAGGGATTTCAATCTAACTGTTGCCACCCTGGTCAATTGAAGGATGACCATAAATACAATCTTAAGGCTGATAGGTTTAGACTTAGTGACTACTCATTATTTGACTGCACTTAGTGCCAACTATTCTATACAGTAAAGAATTTCCTTGCGTAAAATGATATATTCCCTTATTTCATCATGGTGTCTTCTGATCGCAAAGGCAGCCGTGAGAGCCTCTTTCACTCTACGTGACCAGGGTGTCTTTCCAGAGATCTTCAACCCTATCCAACCCCAGTTAAGCCACATGGCCTAAATTGTCATCCTGGCCATGTCATGTTGCTGCAGCCATCTCTGAATAGAAACAGTGACACAGGAGTTAGGAAAGAAGTATGAAGTCATCAGACTGACAAAGATCATGGGGATGGTAGCTAGCTGGAGTTTTTCTGATTTGCCAGGTTACAACAGTGACGATGGAAAACTAGGAAAAGTTCCAGCTAAGCCATTTTTGCTGTTAATATGCATGTGTGTACTGTCATAGTGCACACATAGTAAAAAGACACCACATGGGGAATTTATTTGGGGAATTTAGTTAGTATTCATGTTTATGTACCACTTTCCACAAAGATATAGTGGTAAACATAAAATACAATGGCATAAAACAACAATAAATATAATAATAAAAACAGAATACAAATTAATCAGCAATAAATCCACACACTCTACTGTGTGCTACAAACCGAAGCTGGTGGGGTGACACTTCAGGAAAGCCTGTGTAAAGTGTTTTAAGAAGATGTCTGAATGCCAGAGCTGAGGAAGCCTGTCTAATGCCAACTGGTAAAATTTTCCAGAGGATGAGTGCTACAACAAATGCAAGTGCTCCTGAGATAAACCTCAGGAGCATGTGGCACCTTCAGAAGTGCTCAGTAGTCTAGTACATGTGCACATATTGTAAAATCTTTGTGCGGTGAATGCAAAGCATGCATATTCTGTTGCTCTGTGGCTGACACCATATGGCTAGAGTGTGTATGTGGTCTCTCTCACAATTGTGTGCAAACCATCGATTCCAGGTAGAACTGAAATGTCTCCCTTTCAGCTGAATGATTGCTTGCCCCACACAAACAGCATCTGTAGGGCCACTCTACCTAATACTTAGGTAGACACTGTAAGGGTGAGGCACAGGATATCAGCAGCTTCCATCATAGATAGACCAGGAAACATTTTGTGCATATCTGTTCCTCAGTGAAATATTTCTTTTCTCTTATGGGGAAGAAACTCTGCAAACATTCTGAAATTCTAAGCCCTAGGTACAAGAATGTTTTTATATAAAGCAATGGCACAGTTCACAGGTGCCCACTGAATCAATTCCCTGTGGGAAGGAGGGACCTCCATGTGATATGACAGTATGTTACAAAACTTCTTGGAGGAACTGGAGTTTCTGCAATCACTATAATTTTCTATGTCCTTTGTCTACTCTAAAAATTAAAACTTTAAATACTTTCTCGTTAGTTGACAATAGTTGATCAATGTAGTGATAAAACAAAAGTTAACCTAATTAACATTAAAGTAAGTTAACAAATGTATTCTCCACACATAATTTGGCCCTTGACATGGAAGCATTTGCTTGTTCATCACAAAATCTCTCTGATCCATGCCATGCCACCACTGCAGTTCTGTGTTGTGTGCAGCCACACATGGTAGGCTTCACCAGTGGAATAGTGTTCAAGTGATTGGATTTAAAGGGGCTATGATGTGGTTGCTTGTTGCCTGATTCCACCCAGAGTCTGTTGTTAACATTTGCTGACAATAATGATTGGTAAAAGCACTACTAGTTCAGCAGGCTGCAAAGGATTAGCTCCTCCAACAGAAAGCTGGGATAGCAGAACTTGATTTCCCATCTGGAGGGGAGAACCTGCTTAGTTTCAGTTCCCCAGTTCTCCCTGCGACAAAAGAGAAGGCTGTCTTTGCTCTTCCCCAGTTCTAGCTGGGAGCACTGCCGGTGTTTTCCTCCTTCCCCACAAACAACAGTCTTTTCCTTTTCTCCTTATCCTAATACTTCTATCTAAGTGGAGGATGATTATTTTCTTTCTCCTGCTCCTGCTGAATGCCTATGAACACAAAAAGTGGTGACTGGGGAGCCCTTGACCCTTCCCACCCACCCTACCCCTATTTACCTCCTGTTATTGAGGAAGAAATGCGCCAATGGTATTCCATTGATGGAACAGAAAATCAGCAGTCAAAGATGCTGTGACCACCTTTGCTAACTATCCAGACCAAGCAAGTGTGGGAAGGGAGCATATTCCTCCAAATTTGGAGACCAGCTCTTCTTTTAGCTCATGCTCCTGATCATAATCCAGGCAATATGGAAAGTGCAATGGTGGCATATCCATGAAATTATCTCAGCCAGCCCTTGTCTGGACCACAAATAGAGGCATCCAGCTGGAATGTGTGTGTAGGGAGTGCTCTTACTGTTTTCCCCTGCCAGTCCCCACTTCTCCTCAGCGTACTCCCACACAGCCCCTTAGGGCTCTGGGAACATAAATGCTTGAGCTTTCTTTGGTGGTCAAATAAACCCTTTCCTACTAACCACCCTCAACTGTAGATCTGATGAAAACCCCTCCCCCTTGAGTTCGCTTCTGCAATCAAGATGCAGAAGAGTCTCGCTGAGAATTGGGAGGGAGGAAAGGGAGCTACCTGAAAGGGATGTTCTCCTTGCCCTCTCCTTTGACCTCCTCACGGCATTGGCTATTCAAATCATAGAATAGTAGAGTTGGAAGGGGCCTATAAGTCCATTGAGTCCAACCCCCTGCTAAATGCAGGAATCCACCTTAAAGTATCCCTGATAGATGATTGTCCAGCTGCCTCTTGAACGCCTATAGTGTGGGAGAGCCCACCACCTCCCTAGGTAATTGGTTCCACTGTCGTACTGTTCTAACAGTCAGGAAGTTTTTCCTGATGTCCAGCCGGAATCTGGCTTCCTGTAACCTGAGCCCAGTATTCCATGTCCTGCACTCTAGGGTGATCGAGAAGAGTTCCTGGCCCTCCTTTGTGTGACAACCTTTCAAGTATTTGAAGAGTGCTGTCATGTCTCCCCTTAATCTTCTCTTCTCCTTTCTAAACATGCCCAGTTCTTTCAGTCCCTCCTCATAGGGCTTTGTTTCCAGACCCCTGTCTATCCTTGTTGCCCTCCTCTGAACATGTTCCAGCTTGTCTGCATCCTTCTTGAAGTGTGGTGCCCAGAACTGGATGCAATACTCAAGATGAGGCCTAACCAGTGCCGGATAGAGGGAAACCTGTATCTCGCACGATTTGGAAGCTATACTTTTATTAATGCATCCTAAAGTAGTATTTCCTTTTCTTGCAGCCGCATCACACTGTTGGCTCATATTCAGCTTGTGATCTACAACAATTCCAAGATCCTTCTCATTTGTAGTATTGCTGAGCCAAGTATCCCCCATGTTGTAACTGCATTTGGTTTCTTTTTCTTAGATGTAGAACTTGGCATTTATCCCTATTAAATTTCATTCTGTTGTTTTTAGCCCAGTGCTCCAGCCTATCAAGATCACTTTGAAGTTTGTTTCTGACTGCTTCCCTGTCAACATCCTATCCAAAGTGGTTCATTTAATTCAATTGAGGAATTCTGTTCCTGGTGACCCTCAGGACACTAATGCTGATATCAACCCCTGGGGATAACCTGAGGTGTTTTCCAGGGCTACCCAGGGTTTTCAGTGATATTCTTCAGAAGAGGTGGGATAATCCAGCTATGCTCAGAGGACCCAGCAATTAAGTCCAAAGAAATCTACATGCTTCCCTCTGATATCATGGCCTAAAAATTACAGTTGATACCCCAGAGGCTGCACTAATATTTGTGTTGGTACCTAAAGGTAGTGACGAATTTCTAGTAAATTCTAGAGAAAGGAAGAACAAACCCATTTTGTGCAGAATGAGGTATTCGCATATTTGTCAGGGTGACCACAGCCAATTCCATCTTGGCAAGAGCTAATGTGCTTGATGTTTACTCTCTAAAGCTCCTTCAGGTGCCAAACATCTTAGGAAAGGAGGACTCAACAGGTCAGCCAGGGAAGCAGAATTCAGGAGCAGACTACTCTAAGAATCTCTTGCAATTCTTGCAAAGATTATTGTATCTGGGCTTGTAGTCTATAAGAAGTTGTGGTTAAAACACCGGGGTGTTGACAAGAGATTCATTTCAAAGCTCTTTGGTGAATTTCTTACTCAGTCCTGTTCAAAGCAAAGTTTTATTTATTTATTTATTATATTTATATACTGCCCCATAGCCAAAGCTCTGTGGGCTGTTTGCAACAGTTAAAAATGGTAAACATTAAAAAGTATACAAAATTTAAAAAACCATCAGAAACATAAAAACTACAGTATAAAAACAACAGATAAAAAGAGAGCCTTCTCTAATGCCCTCCCCCTGCAAAAAGAGACAACACAAATTAAAAAAAAGAATTCTTTTTGTCCACATAGGAATACCTTGACTAGTCTATTGAACTGATTCCTTTCTAAGAGACAAAGTTCTTTCCCTCTCACAGAGGTTTACATATCTGGAAGTACTTTTGGGCTCAGCCCCAAAGAGGATGCAAGTGTCCTTGGAGAAATAAGGTAACATTCTGTTGTCTGCATGTGGACTCCTGGGAAACAAGTCCTCAAACCTCACCAATACAAGAGTCTCAAGCTTGTGGTCCATCGAGGACATGGATAATCTGATCAGTTGTTTAGCTGAGGGTAGCCAGACTTGCCTTCCAGGAATCCAGAACCATGCAAGTGGGGGTATGCTGTGTTCTCCCTTGAGCAGAAGAAAATCTCTTATGCATTGCAGTGGAATTTGTTTGGGGCTTGCAGAAACCTCTGCAGGATTAACTGAATTGGAAGACGTTAGACCTGGGTGAATGGGCTCCTCAAGCAAAAGGGTTTCCAGCTACTCTCCTTCCAGTGGGGTATGCTGATTTTTACTTGTTTACAACCAAATCCAATGCCAAAATGACTAAATTTTCTCTGAGTTCCAAGTACAGGGCACAGATCCATTAATGCAACAGATGCATTATTGGTCAAATAACCATAGGATCCTCTATACTTTGTTACACAAAGGGAGAGCCCTGCAGACAGAAATAATGACAGTGGTTCTTTTCTGGGCAGATAGAACAGATGCCCTTGGCCACTCAGGTAGAACAATCACTTCCACCAATGTGTCATTGGCTGAAGATTCTCTTCCATAGTGTAGAGAACAGAATTTGCTGTTGTCGTGATTTCTTATAACACACAATAACTGTAACTTTGTCCCTTCCCATTGCATGCAGAGATTCACAAATGTTCTTGTACCTTCTGGGCGTTAACTCTCATAGAATGGGTTTAGTTCCAGTCTTTTGTAAAAGTGATACTACTCTTGGGAATATATGACCTCCTGAAAACATCCCAGCCACAGTCTATTGTAGTAATAAAACTACTAACCAACAGGGTGAACTTAGTCAGTGTGAATGAACTTCTTTTAGAATCTTAGCACAGTCGATGATGGTACACTATAGAAAATAACAATGACCAAGGGCATCATTTGTTTGAAATAGCTCTACAAAGAACTTGTACAGAAATTACTAAGCATAGATAGAAAAAGAGTACTTCTCTTGCAGAGAAGTGTTGCTGTCCCTTATTACGCAGATTAAACATAGTAAATTGGCCTCCAAAAAGGTTATTTTTGGCCTTTCAGGATTAAGGTTCCAATGTCTCATGGCCATTCAACAACCTGGGTCCACATGAGCCCTGCTGCTCCCCAAATCACACATACACACATACACCCAAATTGATTGCATGGCTGTAGTTCATTGGTATAAATAATAAGTTCATCTAGGCATTCTGTAGACTGGTGACGTTTGTTGTTGCAAAGGGTTCACTAGCAAATGTGTGCACATAAGCTTCAGCCATAATTGTAGACCAACGTCCTATCTGAAGCACTTTAGATAAGACAGTACTTTGTTCCTTATCTTTTCAGTGAAGAAAATCCCATTTGAAGAGTTTCTCAGTGCTGGATTATGTAAAATGCAGCCTTGTAGGTTTACAATAATTTCGGGATTTGCGTTTCTTCAATAGCAGGATATTTTTGTGAGTTGAAGAAAGGGAAGCTGGCGTTTCTGGTGCAAGGGCTGATAGCTAGCAAAGGTTAATTTGGCCTACAATTTTAAACTGCTGTGCTTTAATGTGAATTGAACAGAGAAGATGTATTTTTAAAAATGGCCTTTGTGCACATTTATTAAACACTGAAGAATTGTACACAAATGTGTACAACCAGGGATTTTGCATATTGCTCAATATGCATAGACTCTGGATGATGTCTGGGAATATGTAAAATATTGGACCATCAACAGGTTGTTCCACACTTTACATATTTAACATCAGTATCTATATTTTCCTCTTGGAGCTATCACTTCAGTGTGTATAATCACATGGTCCAATATGAGTTGCATAACTTTCATATTGACTGAACAGTGCATACAGTTCCATCCTTTTAATATGTGCACATTTCCTACAATGATTAGTGAAAGTGCACTAAAGCCAGTTTTTACGTATATTCTCTGTTCAACTCACATTAATCCCAACATACTCGTTTTATAGCTATCTGATCATGCATTTTACTAGTCGGATTCAAATTTTACATCATTCTGCCTTGTCCTCCCAAATTCCCTTTTAACAGTTCAAAGTGCATGTAAGAGATCTTATGAATCTGTTTAAAATGTCATCTGTATTCTCAAGCAGTTGGTAAAGATCTGGAAGTTTAAACCATAGTGGATGAATTACAGGCAGAACACTGTCTGAAATGGAATTCTGGGCTACATGACCTGCTTATCTGGTCTAGCTCAGGAGTTCTTACATTTGTTTGTGCTGTTAGGAAAAAAATGTACATAAGTGTACTGATAACCTAACTGTAAAAATAATTTTAGAAGTTTTTTTTTACATAAAAAGTGAGGTGTAAAAGATAAAGGCACTAAGTATTGGTTAAGCCAATGCAATTCAAAGTAGTGGTTTTGGTGTCTCCTTCACTGGATGACGTTCTAAAATATTGCAGAAAAAATACTCCATGGATTTCATATTATAAACACCAATGCCCAAATTAGAATATTTCTTTCAGTGGGACTGTGTAAAGTTTATGTGTATATCAATTGTCTAAAAATATGTTGGCATTGTTGTGTTTGTGTGTACAAATGATGGATGGTTATCAACTTAGAACTGAAGCCTTCACTATGTGGATTGTAAACTCAGTCTTTGGGTTGCAAAGACAGACTTCTGTTTTGAAGTCTTTAATTTAGGAAATCCACAAAACCTGAGATAATTCCTGAAATTGGCTTTGGGTTATGTTTCAACCATTTGCAAACATGCTATGGATGAGTTTAATAAGCAATGTATATATTTGACTAAACTACTAAAATTGCAGATATAGTGCTTAGAAATACGATAGAATAGCCTTGGCTGGGACTTTGATTAACTATCATCTAAACTACACTACATATGCCTGCATCAAAAAGAAGGTTCCCCCCCCCCCAAGTAGCTTCAAATGGTTCTGTTAAATGTAGGAATGTTCTGATGATTATCTTTTTAATTAAAATGAGAAATCTTTGTTTAAAGTGGCATTCTTTTTTTACGGCCTCTTACAGTCTCTGTAACAATCATTTCTTAAGTCTGAACGTTTTTAATTCCAGGAATCCATTTATATAAAACTATGTTTAGACTTAATTAAAGAACAATTTCTTACAAAGCTTGTAAATAGCCAGGAAAAAAGGGGACAGAAAATAAAACTGACATTCACACTTAACAAACTGATTCTTACAAGGTATGTAATATGCTATAAAAATACAATAAAGCCCCTTTTTATAAGAGTTCATATTTTCTGATCCTTGTTTTCAAAGGTATTTAAGAAAGATATCAAGGTTCTGTGAAGCAACATCTGTTTTCATGAATGGACTAGCAACCACTTCAGTTTCATCTAATTACCAGTGCATGGAGCTAAACCTTATTAGTTTAAACTTCTAATTAAATACCTTTGCAACTCACTTCTAACTCTCCCTCCTTTCTTGTGATGCTTTTAATTTGGCATGTTTGTATGTCCTACATTTTGTGTGTGTGTGTGTGCAGAAAATTGATGCTGTGAGTAAGGGAATGGGAAGACAGCGTGCCATCCCTCCTTTTGTCACGAAAATCACACTTACATTTCTGAACTTGAATTTTATAAGACATAATTCTAAAGTATTTCTGGGAAGTTAACTTTCAATGGAAATAAAAGCCCTGAGCAGTTTTTAGCTAGATGATCTCCTTTTTATATCTGCTGTTGCTGAGTGTGCTGTCTTTTTCTTCCACATAGTGTCAGTAGAGGTGACTCTGCTAGTGCAAATTACAGAATATGCCATGTTCTTTTGGCCCCACTTTCTTTTAAGCATAGCTAGAAAGAAATCTGGCAGTCTAAGCTGATCTTTAGTAAATCAGCCAGGAGGCTGACATGTTGATCATACAGATGTTTGTATCTGTGAGCATGATTCAATTAATTAAATGAGTGTCTTTGTAACACATTTATGCGATGGAAGTGAGGCAAGTCCATCCTGTTGTACTGCCTGTCGATTACTAATACTGGATGAAGAAGATTATGCCAGTGTAGCTGCCTCTGTGGTGGCTTTTAGAATAGTATGCAAGTTGTCTTCAGTCCTTCCTAATTCTGACCCTCCTCTGCTCAATAATGGCTTTGTGCTCTACCACTAAACCACATTTGACAGGAGTTGACCTACACTGCTGTGCTATCTTGACAACTATGAGTTAGCTCATAGAGTAAATCACTCTTCCCCAACTTAGTGCTCTCTAGATGTTTTGGAATTCAACTCCATCAGTCCCACCTAGCATGGTCAGTGGTCAGGTATGCTGGGAGTTATAGTCAAAGATATCTGAAGGGGAAGGCGGGAATATAAGAGCCATTGAGCTGGCTTTGTAAATAAGCCCACAAAAGTTACTAATTGCGCAATATATATTTACTAGCCTGCTTATTGTACATTTGAGGGGCTGGTGGATGGAGCATTCCATCCGTCCTTTGCCATCTCCAAATATGAGTAAAAACCAAGCTATCAATTTTTTCCAGGCTTTGTTTCTATTCTACCTTTCATAGAAACATAGGCTGCTGCCAGAGGGAGGAATGTACTGCTTTGACTGTCCCTTCCTTTGTCATCACGCAGCCTATTCACCTGCATATAATTCATTGTCATTGGTAAAGGCCAGGTGCATGGTAAAATACAAGGCTGGCTTCAGCTCTATAAAAAATCTAAGTTGATCAGGTAGGTTGCTTTGGCATAGTCAATGTGTGCTGCATTGATCCCAGTAGTCTGGTACCATGTAGACAACATCTCACTTGTCCCTATGACCTTTAAAGTTTTATTTTGAGGGATATTATTTTACATTGTGTTACTCATGTTACTATTTTATTTCCAATGGGAATTCAAGTCCTGTTTTCTAATTCATTATTCACCGTAAGTTTTTGGGAAGCTATGGGCTATAAATATAAATGTAAACATTTGGGATAGAATAAATATCACACACTTTTGCAGTTTGTTTTGCAAATAATGAAAATATGTTACTTTGTACTTAATAAACAAAACAGTTACTCTTTGGAAAGTCAATATAAACAGCCACCTTGATCCATATCCCTGTATGTGTACACATGGATCTCTTGCACATATAGTGGGTGATGGTGGTCCTGTTTATTGCATGCAAGCAAGCTTTGCTTCCTCCATCACAATGGAAGAGAAGTTCTCCAGGGCAAGAGAGCTCCATAAATGATGAATCAATGCTTCTGTGCCATCAAGACATTACTGCCTGCATCAAGAGATGTGCACTTTGCGCCAATTGATGTCATACCATTGATATAGGTTGTTACCCACCCTAGGTTCTTAATAAGATGATATATTTGAACTTAATATAAATCAAATAAAATGGGATGATAGCCTTCTGCCCTCCCCTTTTTTCTTTTTTTTAAGAAGGGAAGGGTATGATTAAAATCAGTGAATTTGTAACAGTTAAGCAATGAGTGCTTTTGAGTCCTCATATAAGGGTTTGCAAACTGAACCTCTTCTTCATTTGCTTTAGGAGTAGTACAAGGAAAGCGCAGGGTTCAAGTTAACAGTGTTTTATTTTAGCTTTCTATTTTGTTTGCTTCATTAAATATATGCAATTAGTAAAAGCAAATGGTAAATTTGCTAACGCATCACTGAAGTATTAGCTTCATGGACTTAGAAAAGTGGAATTTGGTGCTCCATGCCCTCTCTCTTAGCATGTCTACTATAGGCCCTTGAAAGAATAGGTTGACCTTAATATTTGCTTTCCACTAAATCGCCGCCTTGCAGCAGTTATTTTCTACTGAATAAAAAGTTTAATTTCACGCCCTGATTAGTACTAGTATATGCAGGTGGATATTTATTTTATGTGGCTAAACTGGTCTTCCTTGGCAAATTAGTCGCCAGCCAGCAGCACTATAATTCCTCATGAGTAGTTAGTACTAAATGATAGTTCTTGTTAGTGGAGTAAATCAAAACAATACTAGATACTAATCTTTTGACTAAGTAAGGAGTTATGGGGAGGTAGAGATAAGAGAGACACAGTACAACGTTTGACGGGTGATACTAAGGTAAGTGAGTTCTGTGTGTGTATGAATAAAAAGACTGGAACACAAAGACTACATTTCTTAGATACCATGCGAGGTCAAAAATTCTAAACCTGATGTTAAATGTCATGTGCGATAGGAAACATTGCTCATTGGTTCCCAGGTTGTGGGAGGAAAATCATTTTGGTGTTGCTGTTGTTTTTTATGAGAAGCAGGAGATGTATTTGTGAGTCGTTCTCAATTGATTTGAAAATCTGTGGGAGAATGCTTCCAGTCCTTTATTCCTAGATGTCTCCATCATGGCATTCTAGTTTACATCATTATGTTTTAAAATCGCAATGTGTGTGGATGTTAGGAGGAGGATGAAGGGAGGATCCTTGTTATAGATTACTGCAGAGTTAACTTGCAGATATTAGTATTATAAGCATCATGATGTTGCACTATTGATGCAGCTGGCCTCACTTGCAAGTGCTGACTACTGACACTACTTCCTTAGTTTTCCTTATTTGTTGTCTGTAAATCTCTTTGCGCACTATTTTTCTTTGAATTGGGTCTTCCTTGAAACTGCTTCTTACGTGGTTTGCCTTTACATTTTGACTTCGCTCTGCTTATTTCTTTATTACATTTGTGTCCCGCCTTTTTTTCCTCCTTAAGTAAGCCAAGGCAATGTACATAATCCTCATCCTCCTCTCCATTTTATCCTTACAACAACCTTGTGAAATAGGTTGGGCTGAGAATCTGTAAGTGGCTCGAAGTCACCCATTGAGCTTCCATGGCCGAGAGGGGACTAAACCCCGATCTCCCAACTCCCAGTCCAACACACTAACCACCACACTGACTGTCATAAATACAGTTGATCCATGCCCTATAGTATGTCCCATATGGTAAAATCCACTTTGTAGGGCTTTATTCAAGCATTTGTGGAAGGCAATCCTTTCAGAGTTTTTCTTATAAATGTTTCTGAACACTTCAAATGTTAATACTTGCAGAACCAAAACCCTTTTAATTTGTGTAGTATGAGAGACACTGTCCTAAACAATTTCTGGCCTATTGTTACAGCTAAGATGCACCAGTTTCTGTAGCCTGTGGTAAGCGAGAGTGATGAGACATCTCTAATCCAATAGATCAGAATGAGTTGAGGCAGCTACCTTGTGGGAGACTCGTGAGCCAGTTCTCATCTTTTTGAAGACATTGGTCTCACTTCTGCCTCTTGTTGGTCAGACCTGTGTAAATAAAGTTCTTCTTCGTGGTCTCTGTGCATCACACAACAGTGGGCTCTGCGCCTGCGCGGAGTCTTGTTCGGGAAAAAACTTATATAGCTGAGATGTTTTTGGCGGGAACCCCTCCCCCACGCCATGAGTGCGCATGCGCAAAGAGGGGGTTCCCGCCTATTACCCCAGTTCTATTTCAACCTTCATTGTGGTGACATTGTTTGGGAAATTCTCTGTAGGAAATTAAAATAAAACTACTGTTAGAGGCGTTTTTTTCTTCTCTTCTCTTTCTATCAATCTAATATTTCTTCTTTATTCTTATTAGCGTTATTTTCATTATTTGTTTTTTCTGTTCGCGAAAAGCGACCGCCCGAAAGGGCACATGGCCCTCAAGGCGCCGTTCAGAAAATGCAAAAATTGCGGGAGTAAGCTCCCCCCATCCGACGGGCACTCCCTCTGCCTTTTGTGTTTAGGTGAGGTCCACGTTGTTGATACCTGCCATTTTTGTCAAGCATTTTATAAACTAACACGGCGACATAGGTCAGACAGACTTAAAGCTCTACTTTGGAGCAAGGCCTTACAGGCAGTAGACAAGCCATCGACGTCAAAATCTTGTATCATGGAACCTGTTCAAACTTCTCTAAGATCGCCATTGCTTGCCGAAGCTCAACAACCTGAATTGCCGGCCACACCAGGGAGAGGCGTTACGCTTTCAATTGCTAAAAAGCTAACAAAGAAAGCTAAAAAGGCAAAACATACTGCCACGAGCTCGGAGGAGCAAAATAAAAAGAGAAAGAAAAAATCTCTTTAAAAGAGTGTGCCGAAACCTACTCGGCTGTCTGTTCCTCCTCTGACGCCTAATAGACCAATACTGACGGTCGATACTGTACAGCCTCAATCGGTATCGACAAATGATCCTTTGCCGCAAATTTCATTGACCGAAGCCGCGCCTTCGATACCAATATCGGCACAGCCGTTGCCGCCTCCTCCACCGCCACCTTTATTACTGTCTCCTATACCGACAGTACGCTTACCTTCGGCGCGTGAACAGAGGCTAACGTCGACGTCGGAAGGCGAGATCAGAGATCTATTGCCAGCTCCTATACCGCCTAGGCAGGTGCAACCTCAGGACAGGCGTTATAGGCATGACTCTCCAGACTCGATGTTCTCCACTCATTCCAGGAGAGGATACTACTATTACGATCGCTCAGCTCAATCAAGGGATAGATCCCGTTCACCACGCCG
Source organism: Elgaria multicarinata webbii (assembly GCF_023053635.1). NCBI lineage: Eukaryota > Metazoa > Chordata > Lepidosauria > Squamata > Anguidae > Elgaria > Elgaria multicarinata. Next base: position 57,223,177 of record NC_086178.1, on the reverse strand, counting down.
TATGGATAGATGGGAACGAAGTCCCCATAGATATCAATATTGGGATCGTGATCCATGTTACCGATGACCTTACGAAGGTCAATGGGAAAATTTTCCTCAAGACCACTATAGTCGAGAACGGCCTTTTCGAGAACAACCACCCATGCAATCTGTGGCCAGACCATCAGATACAATTTCTAATCCTCCATTTCGGGTTGACTCGTCTGCACGTATACAGCCAATACAACTTGAACTACCCACAGCAATAGCCCCTGATACTCTAGCGCTAATGCAACCGCAATCAGCTCCACTTGTACAAGTCCCAACTGCTCCAGTGGACTCCCCAACATCAGGCCAGGATGAAAACGGTTCTGATTCATCTTCATCATCCTCGGCACAACCTTCGCTGGCGTCTCCTGATATAGAGGTCACCCCACAGGGGGGTATTTCTCCACCAGAAGACCTTGGACACTTTTCTGATCAGGTCATCAGAATGGCACAGGCTTTGGGTCTACAGGTGGAACAATCCACATCTACTACACAAGACCCAGTTTTCGACTCGATTATTTCAGACACAACAAAACCTGTAGCCATACCTATGTTACCGGCTCTACTTGAAACTATAAAACAGTCATGGAAATCACCTTCAACAAACCCACCAACTTCCAAAAGACTGGAGGGTATGTATAAAATACAGCAGTCTGATGTAGAGTTCTTGTTCCAGCATCTGCCACCGAATTCGATAGTCGTCGAAGCTGCCCAGGGTAGGAGTAGACATCAACATTCTTCCCCTGTAGATAAAGAAGGACGGCGTTTAGATCTTCTCACTCGTAGATGGTATACTTCCTCCTCCCTAGCACTAAAGGTTACAAATTACCAGGCAGCTATGTCTGGTTATCAGTTACTTCTTTGGGACAAAATGGGAAAGTTAATGGAACACTTACCTGAGGATAAGAAGCATCTGGCTAGACTCTTCCATTCCGAAGCGTCACAGCTTTCCCGTCAGCAAATACATACCTCAAGGCACCAGGTCAACTGTATAGCAAAGACCTTAACAGGAACTATAGCGCTCCATCGCCATGCCTGGTTACGATCTGCGGGCCTCTCCCAGGAGGCACGTTCTAGAATAGAAGACTTACCTTTCGATGGGCTCGGTTTATTTAATGCCAACACAGACAATTCCCTTGATACCATGCAGAAAGCAAGAGCAACAGCTCGCCGGATGGGCTTCAACCAACCGCAACAACAATTCCAACGACATTGGTCTCAACCACGTTCCTTGTACTATTCCAATAGACAACAGTACCAGCAAACTCAACCTCGACAACAACAACAGCAACAACAGGCTTTCCAGCCACGTAAGCAACTTACAAATTTCAGAGGCAGGGCCCCTTCTCGTAAATTCAACAGCTCCCTTAGGCGGCGTCTTTGATTTCTTCTTGACGCCAGCTCCATACACCAACCCCACCGTTTTCTTTAACAATAGATTTTCCTATTATTACCACCAATGGAAGGCTATCACTACTGACACATTAGATCTAAGATTATTAAATACGCATATTAAAACCAAAAAGTTTAGAATGGTATCATTGGCTTCTATTATCCCATTATTATCCAAGGGACAGTGGTTTGCGTCGATCGATCTTCGCGATGCGTATTTCCACATCGTGGTGGAGAGCACATACCGCAGATACCTGCGATTTATAGTTGGGCATAACATCTATCAATACAAAACTCTTCCTTTGGCCTTTCCACTGCTCCGAGAGTTTTTTCTAAGTGCATGTCCGTGGTATGTGCTCACCTTAGTTTAATGGGTGTAGAAGTTTACCCCTATCTTGATGATTGGCTTCTTGTAGCACTGACAAAACAGCAACTTCAAAATTCGGTACAAATTACTTGCTCCTTGTTAAACAAATTAGGACTCTATATCAACTACGAAAAATCCCAATTACAACCTTCACAGGTCATCCAGTTTATCGGGGGAACCCTCAACTCCATATCTGCTCGAGCCTTCCTGCCAACCAGTCGATGCCTACGCATAATCTACCTTGCACAGAAGTTTCGACACAAACTTCACACATCGGCATTCGCAGCACAACAACTGTTAGGCCTTATGGCCTCGACTACGGCGGTAGTTCAATATGCCCGCCTCAAAATGCGACCGCTCCAGTTGTGGTTCATACGGCACTTCAACCCCCAAAGGGACCCAAAGAACCTTCGACTTTATCCACCTATCCATATCAAAGACTCTCATATATGGTGGACAGTAATACAAAACCTGACACAAGGAATTCCTTTGACTCAAAAACAACCAACCAAGATACTGACCACAGATGCTTCAATGAAGGGTTGGGGAGCACATTTAGACGCACTAACTGTTCAGGGTCGATGGTCCAAGAAAGAAACCAAAGACCACATAAATCTTTTAGAACTTCGAGCGGTTCAACGAGCTCTCAAATCTTTCGAGTCGGAAATTACCGGTCACTTATTATTATTATTATTATTATTATTATTATTATTTATTTATATAGCGCCATCAATGTACATGGTGCTGTACAGAGTAAAACAGTAAATAGCAAGACTCTGCCGCATAGGCTTAACCTCAAACAATACAACGGTGGTCGCATATCTAAACAAACAGGGGGGTACCAGATCAGAAAGGCTTCTAAAATTGACACTCATCATCTTCAATTGGTGCATCCCAAGAAACGTCACAATTACTGCCATCCATATTGCCGGCACCGAGAACGAATTAGCAGATTTCCTAAGCCATTCTCACCATCTTGTGCACAAATGGCAACTACACAGAACGGTTGTCAAGACAATATTCGATGCATGGGATACCCCGGACATAGACTTATTTGCCACAGAAGCAAACAAGGTGGTGCCAATTTTTTGCAGTCGTGCAGGTCTAGGCAAACACTCAGAGGGCGATGCCTTTGCACTTCAATGGACAAACACTCTTTTCTATGCATTTCCCCCTTTTCCCATCATAGCCAGGGTAATGCCAAATTCTTGCCAACAGGACCAACTGCATCTTGATCACCCCTTGGTGGCCGAGACAAACGTGGTTCGCCACACTTCTACGGCTGTCGAGGACTCAATACCGAAGGCTCCCGCTACTGCCAACATTGCTGACGCAACAGCATGGCAAAATCAGACATCCCGACTTACAAACGCTGCAGTTAACAGCTTGGAGGATACAACTGTCCCCTCAGATCTAACCTCCACACGGCTACAAGTCATTCTCGATGCAGCTAGAAAGCCATCGACCCGAACATCTTATAACCGTAAATGGGCTTCCTTTTCGACATTTGCCAAGGACAACAACTTTGATCCTTTCTCTTCCACTGTACAACAAATTTTAATGTTTCTGCTAACGTTGTCTCAAAGAGGCTTATCTACATCTTCAATACGTGTTTATTTGTCAGCTATATCATCGGTTTGTTCCAATATCGACAGTTCAACTCCGGTAAGTCAGCTCGCTAATCTCCCACTGTTGTGTGATGCACAGAGACCACGAAGAAGAAATGCAGGTTGCTTACCTGTAACCATAGTTCTTCGAGTGGTCATCTGTGCAGTCACACAACCCACCCAACCATCCCCTCTTCGGTGTCGAGGAGGTCTATAACTAATGTTTTTAATTTTTTGCTTGCTTTTCAATGACATCCTCATTGAAAGAGATGCCCTTATATGGATAGGGTAATAGTGTCATGAAAACATTCTCTCGGTGTCGATGTCTCCATTGATACCGAGAATTCTCTCGGTTCCGAGGCCACAATGTCGGTCTCCAGGATCTGAGGTAATCGGCGGGAACCCCCTCTTTGCGCATGCGCACTCACGGCGTGGGGGAGGGGTTCCCGCCAAAAACGCCTCAGCTATAGAAGTTTTTCCCCCGAACGAGACTCCGTGCAGGCGCAGAGCCCACTGTTGTGTGACTGCACAGATGACCACTCGAAGAACTACGGTTACAGGTAAGCAACCTGCATATATAGACAAATCTAATGTGAGAACTCAAGATAGGGTTTCACGCAAAGACCCTGTGAGAATGAGAGATGCAATGCAGGATTTATATTTCAGCTGTACAGATCAGTCAATAGAAGGGTTATTAGTGATCTGCTATTTTCAAGCCAGAAGTAATTGCCATTCATGCATTTCACTAAGATGTATTCAGACATTTTGCAGGACTGTTCCCATCATTGTAAAAACATAATGAAAAGTGACCTCCAAGCTCCACGTACAGCTTTTGGCGATGTCAGCAACTACCACTTGGCTACTGTGACAGCTTAAAAAGAATGTAGATTCTGCCCCTTCTTTGTAGACAGGAAAGAAGAGGTACAGGAAGGTGCTAATATTTACACAGAGCCATCCAGTAAATTGATAGCAGGAGGATGTTTGTACTTGCTTTTCTAGCATTCTTCTGTTCCTTTAAGAATGTTTTGGTTAATTTTACAATTGGCTGCCCACCTGTTATAACATATTTTATCATTAAACAAAATTAATTTTAAAAATGGTCTGGAGCTGTCTGCTTTTAATGGGATCTGAGTTTCTTTAGTCCTGTAATCTGCCTCATGAGGCTTGTCTGTCTTCTAGGAAGTGCAGCATTGCATCATTAAAATATCACCCCCTGCTGAGAGAAACATCAGTCCTATTCACTAAATGGAAATGCGGAAGCAGTGACAAGTGTTTCTAAAAACTGTATTAAAAATTCATTTATTCTTAGCTAAGCATTTAGCTAAGAATAAATGAATTTACCAAATAGGGGATTATAATAAATTACAGTGTTCTTGTTGTTAACAAATACGTCTGTCTAAAGGACTACATAAAAATAATAAATATTCTGCCGTCTCAGCAGTAGTTCTGTGGTACCAAAAGGGATTTGATTTCTGTAGTTTCAAAACTGAGTGGCTTGAAGCAGAGTGGCTGGATGGGAATAGGCATATACCCTTAAAGAATTATGCAATCAAGCTCACATTGCCATGCTAACGTGGCATTGTTCACCTAAGGCAGGGTATTTTTCATAATCTGTAGCCCCCTGACTCTCATATGAATAACACTGGAGGCTTAATGCCAGCTACATTTTGTTGTTGGTGTTCTATGTCCCGTGCCAGTTTTGGCCCATAATTTTCCCAGCTGGCTTTATTTAGCCTTTCATATGAGAGTGGAGAGGCAGATATTTAAGAACCTTTCTTGCACAGAAAGCCTTATACTTGCTTGCTACTTAATTAGCACTTGTTTACGACACAGCCTCTGATTTGATTTTTAAAACAAATTGCACAGTAAAGAAGCTGATATTTAAACTGTATGGTAACCACAGCTCCAGCTGTGATTCAAATATTGTAAGCCTTCAGGGGTTGTATTAGGCTTAGAAAATAGGAACTGAGGCCTGTAATTTAATGTCTGTCTTTCAAAGGCTGCATTTGGTGTTGGTGTTGGTGTTTTTAAGGGAGAAAATAAATGCATTCCATAGAATTTAAAATATTGACTCGTTCTGAGAAAACAGCCTTTTCAGACCTCGCTAGAGACTACTTGGATCCATTAAGTTAAAAATGGAAGAAGGAGTAAAGGAAGGTAATAAAGCAAAAAGTCAGTTAAAGATTGCAGGCGAAAGATGACCAGTATGAAATTGGAATGAGCTAAAGGCTTTAGTACATTGTGGGAGGCAGACTGTTGAAAAGACAGCCATAGAAGTAGGTAACATATTAAAAGCAAGTGTTTGGGTTGCCATGGATTACAGAATTGCAGTTTGACAGGTGTTAGGTTAGATAAAACAATGCACTGAAAATGGTGGAGTTCCCACTTAATGGTGCTGGAGATTATGTTTGCAAAACCTCTATAGAATCGTTGCATCTAGGTTTTTGTATACCACAGAAGCATTATGTTGGCTCTTATTAAAACATATGCTTGAGAGATGGTTGGCCAGGTTAACAGAGTTAAGATGACAGGATTTTAAAGCACCATCAGTGCCTTGAAGAATGTGCCTTGGGTCAGAGCATGTCATTTAAAATGGTTACTTGGGACTTAAGTGCTTACATAGCCCTGAAAGTTTGCAAGTTAAAATAATGGACTGTGGTGTAAAATCTCTATCCATTCACCCCACCTCCTTTAAGTGAAGTTATTAGTATAACTTTGTGTTCTGCTGTTTCTATTTACAGTGTAACGATGGTGCAATTTCTTTTATTTAATGTGTTTTTGGTGCTTGCAAATGTTAGAGTACAGAAGTTAGTTTCAGAATATGTAGCAGCTATTGAATCTATCAATCTATGGAAAGGTAGTTAGTGTGAGCTAATGTGGTGTAGTGGTTAAATGTGTTGGACCGTGAAGACATCTCAGTCATGGAACTTAGTATCGTAAGCCTGCCACTAACTCTCAGCCTATCCTACATCATAGGGTTGTTGTAAGGATAAAATGGAGAGAAGAAGGATCTTGTACATTGCCGGGCTCCTTAGAGGTAAAGGTGAGATATAAATGAAAAAAATAAATAAAAATAAATAAAGATGAAATTGTTAAAGAAAATAAATTCCATTGAGTTGATACATCTTTTTGTGGCTCTGTCATAATTGATGACTCTTGCATTCTGAGGTGTTGTGATGCTGTAGAATACAGGGCAAAGCCTTTAAAATAAGGAACTATCAGCTCCTGCTGCGTGGAGAAGGGCTGTGGCTCAGTTGTAGCGCACGTGTTTTGCACACAGAAGGTCCTGGCTTAAAACCCTGGCATCTCCAGATAGGGCTGGGAATATTCCTGCTTGAAACCCTGGAGAGCTGCTGCCAGTCAGTGTAGATAATAATGGTCTAGATGGGCCAATGGTGGAACTTTGCATAAGGCAGCTACCTATGTTCCTGTGTTAACATTCCTGCATCCTATGTTCCTGCATTTACATTCAGTTCACATGAAGCTCTTGCTACGGCTGTTGGGGTTTATTGTTGCCCTGCACAAGCTGAGAGAGTGCCCTGGAACATGCCTAATCCTCTGGTGGCTGTGCATTGCAGGGGAAGGTTAATAGAGATGGGGAAAACTGCTTTTTAGGGGTAGCCCTTTTCACAAAAAGTCTGTAAAGAATAGGGGCTGCCTCATCCTCCCAGAGCTGTTTGTCCTCCCCCCACCCTTTCAGCAACTGATTAGGAAAAATTCAGACTGACTGGCTGAGTTCAGATGACACACTAACCAACAGTTGTTTCCCATTCTGTTCCTATTAACCCCCCCCCCAGTTGATTAGCGTGTCGTCCGAACTCAACCAACAGGTTTGGATGACTTGGTAACCCATGATTGTTTAAATAGTCCACGGTGGGCACCACTGCCATTTGCCAGCATGCCTAAACCACTGTACTTACTTCCCTTCCCAGCTCCAATCGTGATCAGATCATGTCCCACCCCTTTTTTATATATTCCTGATCCTGTTTTTGCACAAAAATGAGACTGGAAGCCTTGCTGATATTTCCCTGTAATTTCCCTCAGGTGCGGAAATGGGGCTTCCCATTTGCACACCTGGGCAAATAGCATTCTTTGGTTTTCCTGGCTGCCCCCCACTGCTCTTTCAAAAACCAATAAAAAAGCTGGAAATGGAGGGGGGGACAATCCCCTTGCCAAGGACTGTGGAGGCAACACAGTCCTTGGTAATGGGTTCTCACCTCCCCCTGATTTCCCAGGTTTTTTTAATTGTTCTCAGAAGCCCATCTGTGGAAATGGGATTCCGAAAACAATATTAAAAAAAGCAGGATCCCCTTCGGAATGGGGTGGAGGGGACACCTGAAGGGATCTTTCCACTGGGGCACTCCTTTCTTCCCCTGCCCCACGACTCCTTATCTCCAAGAAAGCCATTCCTCACAAGTCGGGGAAATGGCTTACTTGGAGTTACTTGGAGTCTCCACACCCTGGCATGAAGGGGGGTTCCTCTAGGAAGTGGGTGTTTAAGAGCCTTCCTTCCACACACACACCCGTTTCTTCTGAGCTGCACCCCATTTCTTCTGAGAAAGTGGGGATGCCAGGTATGGGTGTGGGGTGGAAGTGGGTGTGGGTGTGGGCAACCCCTGCCATCCTTCCCCACATAAGAAACGGCTCTTCCCCCAACTCCTCGTAGGGATCTCTCTCTCAGCCTTGCTTTTGAAAGCTGTCATTTTGACAGCTCTCAAGAGCAGCCTGCTGAGATTGCAAGGGGGAACCAGTGCCGCTATTTGGGTGGGAGGACTGAGAGGGGGCGGGGGATGCGTTAGTCAATGCACAGTTGGTTGTCAACTCACAGTTGGTTATTTCTCTGATTGTGTGGGGAGTACCCGCAAAATAACCAATTGTAAGTTGACTATTAATCCACCTTTGACTATCGTAGCTGTCTCACAATGAGCTTGCCAAATAAAGCTGTATGTGGGTAAAGTAAACATATATGTGGATGGACATGACAGTTGCTTGTAACATGCCCTTTAAATACAGTGCCTAGAGCCATCCTAGTCTATGGTGTGTTAATTCTAAAAAGCATTTGACTGATTTTGGTACCATGACATGTCCTGCAAATTGGAATTCCACATCCAAAAACATGAAGAATTGCCAAATCTACTGCACAGCAGTTGGAACTTTCTTTTTATCCCAATTGAATGTGAGCAGGTTGTCTTGACATTGGATGAGCTGCACTAGATACTACCGTATTGAAATCATGGCATTTTTACCAATGTGATATTTTTATCTTGCTTAGCTGAGAGTAAAGTTGCTTTCTCTACCAGTACTCTTGTTCTTAGAGCTGTGTGTTAGTGGAAGACTTTGAAAGGAGTCCAGAGAATGACCTGAACATGCCTGGAAGGTAATTGTGTGTAATATAGTTCAGTCCTGACCATAAACAGGCCTAGGCCTCACAAGTCTCTGGATAGGAGATTTACTGGAAAACCCCAAGTATGATTCTTTGCTCCTTGGAAGAAGAATGGGATACAAGTGTAACACGGAAATGGTAGAGTGAATTGGATAAGATAGTGACTTATCATTGAGGCTTCTCCAGGTCACACTCTGAATTGGCTCTTGCTATTCCTGGTAGTAAATAGGAAGCTTGCTGTCATATGTTATTACTTAACCAAACTTGTGTTTTTGTCTAGCAGGAGTACCTTCACCCATGTCTGTGTGCAATATACTATACCTTAACTACAGAGCTGCTCTCACAGCTCTAGAACAAGTGGGATGGTCATAAGTTATATTCTTCTATCACCTGACCTGGAAAAAATGTCAGAACCCCTAAACGCTAGCACTGATCTTGCACCGGTATGACACACTATTCCAAATTCCTAGGTACAGGCATCACATTTTTAGGGCCCTGGACAACTTGACCTTCAGCATTTTTAGAACAGCTACTAAGGGATTCCCAAACAGTCTTAATGGACCTTTAAATCAGATCTGTGAAAAGCATAAGGCTGCTTCAGTGTGTCCTTTGTGAATGTAAATGGAGAAGCAGTCAGCTACTCAGTTTGTTCTAATTCTGATGACCTGGATCAGAATGCCGATCCCAAATAAAACCAGACAAAAAGTATGTTGGGAGGTTCTCATGTTTCTTTAACATTCCTTTGCATCTTTTAAGGCTGTAAGTTCTATTGGTTAATCCTTTAGAGATGGTTAGCTATGCAGAATCCTGTGTAAGTTGTACTAGATATTCATAATTCTTCCATCCCTACTATTCTATTATTCTGAGTTATCTAGAGTAGTAACCTACCTGCGGTTTTCCAAGGAATTAGTCATTATATGTGTGGCTGAGAACGTGTGTGATGTTTACTCTCACCTGGGAAAATGGTTAGGTTAGCCAGGTCCCAATGTAAAAGGAGGTCTCTTATGTCTATTCTCTCCTAGCCCAGAATACACATGCCTAAAGATGGATTCCAGCTTACATCTTCTGGATACCAAGCATGGCTAAAGCAGGTTGGACTGTATTACTGTTTTTCATCTCTTGTGAGAATTTGCACCTGAAATTTGTGCTTGTTTCATTAATAAAGTATACATAAAGTTCAACACCCCCCACTGGTGCTGTGTAATCAAATACCCTCTACATCTATATATTTGTGTGTGTTGTATCATATGTCTGCATGTTGTGTGCATCTCGTCTTTGCACTTCTCATGAGTAAAAGTTCAAACAAGGATCATCAGAAGGGAGAGTGGGACAATGCGTAGAAAGATCTGCAGCAACAACTCAAATTGCTGAATTAAAATTAGCCTTCAAGTATGAAGGTCTGTGGTAGTGGTAATAACGGGGAGGCCAGTGGGTTAATACACAGGAGGCTTGCATCTAGAGCCTAATTCAGATTTGATTGGGTAAAACAAGTGTGGACATTTGCTCGCATCCCATAACAATCCTGCAGTTTGACACAATCTGACACTATTGGGAGTCCCTGCTCAGATGTGGTCTGGTGCTATATTACTTTGGTGATTATTAAAGGCCAAGCTTTAGATGTTTCGGCAGCCTAGCTCTAGCAATTGCTGTCAGCGTCTCAAAACAAATCTGGTATAACAATTCTCCCCAAAGAATCTTGTTTTAAACTTTGCATGTATGACACATGCACGCTCACGACATGTATGTACCTTTGTGGGGAAAGGCAACATTCTCAAAGTAGATATGTAAAGTTGCTCCATTGTAGGAAGCTGGAATGATTGTCATGACGCTGAAAAATGAAATGCAGATCAGCTGTATCCTGTTGTGGCAACTATGATTGTGAAGGTGTTGGTAGAATGCAAGTCTCTCCAGTTCTTTGAGCCCAATGAAACAAATGAATAAAGAATCCTTGGAATAAGGATTCCAAGGAGGAAATAAAATAATGAAACTTAAAACTATTTAGTGTTAAGTGGAAGGACAGAGCCTTGTGTGTAGTTGGGTTGTCTCAAGCTGATTGCTGGAATAATGTGTGTGCAAGCAGGAAAAACAGGCAGAGTACCATTTAGTTTATGCACAAGATGTACTGGATTGTTATGGGGAGATCAGTCAAAGGAATGCGAGGTTCCTTCCTTTTAAGAAATTACCCTAGGAAATCTTACTATATTAGGATTTAAGTGACATCTCCATAGTATTTTTAATGAACTAGTAACGATCACCCAATTAAAGCTCAGATGAGGGATGCTACAACCTACTCCTATGCAGTAAATAAATATTAATAGTAATAGAAGGTGAGTTTTTTGATCAATAGGTTATATTTTTCCTTTCTGTTCCAGAGCTGGGCTAGTAGAACTGCTAAAAAATGGATTGTATTGTAAGTGGTTCACCCTCTTCCTTTCCAAGGCTGCTTTTGCTGTTCCCATCTTAAATCAGTACAACTATAATCTGCTTGTTAATGTTTATGTTAACTAAAACACCCCTGTTGTCTTTTCATTTGCTGAAATAATCACACGACTTGGCTGGGCAGTATTATATTGATAGATATGAGTAGGTGGCATTGACTCTCCCTGTTCTCTATCAAGGATGTTAGGAACTTACTCATTTCCATCCCTGCATTTAATGCTTTGCCAGTGTGGATGAATTTGCTGCTTGCCAAAACTTAAACTTAGACTTTTCCCCTTTAAAAATGTACTACATGTATATTGTAGATTCTGTGATTGTAAACATTTGTTAATATCTTAATAATGCTTAATACAGTGTTTAATGCACAGGTTAGAACTTAACATGTTGTTTTCCTATTTCTTTCTTAGTGTTGAGCCAGCAGAGGCAGTGACTCATTTACCCTCACTCGGTATTAAATGCAATTTTACTGGGGGATTATTTTTCCATGTAGAGAGATAGTTACACCCTTAGGACTTGCACTGAGTTCTTGTATTGATTCAGAATGGGGGAGTAAATAGGGATGAGCTGAAGCTACTCACTGTATTTCAAGAATGTTTTCAGTAGTGGTAAAAATGTTCAACTATTTTTCAGCAGTGCCTGCAAAAATGTTCACCTATTCATGTTATGTTGCCTTCCCCTGTGTGCCCCCTTTCTCCTTCAGTGATGTTGACATGCAGCGGCTACGTAGCATTATGATGTCATCCTTTTCACAATCCCTGGTTGGTGGGATCATAATCCAGGAAGAAAAAAGAAGCAGTAACAAGTGGGGATGGGGATAGGGGAAACAATGGCAACAAGCAAGACTGAAAAGGGGTGAATATTCTCACAATTAAAGAATTTTCCAGACCATAAGACTGTATTTCTCCTCTCCCACCCCCACCCCCGGTTCCATTGTTGTTTTTGGCTCACAAATTTAAACTGGGAAATATTCAACACAGCCCTAGGAGAAAAAAATGAGCACTGTTGTTCGTGACATTGGCTCTGATAATTCAACTTCTAACACAGTTTTATTGCAGTCGCAGCATTTATCAGGTTAAATGGTTATGACGCCAATATCAAATGTTCATGTTACAAAACCTAGGGCAGATTTGTAAATGAATGCTAAAGTTTGCACTATGAATAACAGAGGCCTTAGCTAGTAGGGCTGTGCTCCGCTTCTCCTCGGACCGGAGAAGCAGAAGCGGATCGGGGGCTTCGCCTCCCCTTAAGGCGAAGGCAAAGAGGATCGGGGGAGCAGCGGAGCGTTGCAGAGCGGATCGAGGTGAAGGCGGATCCTTCGCCTTGATCCGGAGCTCCACAAAAAAGGTAGGGGGGGGTTACTTGGCCCTGCCGCTGCCGCCCATGCAGCGAAGGCGGCAGAGCCAGGTAAGGGGGAGGGGGGTCTTACCTGCATCCGTCCGCAGTACCACAGCTGCTTCAACTGAGCCCGAGGACTCAAACAGGAAGACTAGGCCTGGTCTTCCTGTTTGAGTCCTCGGACTCAGTTGAAGCAGCCGCAGGTCTGCAGACGGACGCAGGTAAGGGAGAGGAGGGAGGGGGTTTACCTGGCCCTGCCGCCGCTGCCGCCGCCGCCCATGCAGTGACGGCGGCAGAGCCAGGTAATGGGGAGGGGGATCTTACCTGCATCCATCCGCGGTCCCGCAGCTGCTTCAACTGAGCCCGAGGACTCAAACAGGAAGTGTAGGCCACAAGCGGGGCCTACAGTTCCTGGTTGAGCCGCGGGCTCTAGTGAAGCTGGGACGGGACGGGATGGACACAGATAAGAGGGAGGGGGGCCTTACCTGGCGCCCCTCCCCGCCACTGTGGAGCTCTGCTTCGGAGCCGGAGCTCCGCAGTGGAGCAGAGCGGACTCTAGGCAGACCGAGGTGGGGCGGAGCGGGCCCAATCCGCAATTTGCAGATCAGGAGCTAAGAGGATCGGGGGGTCCGTGCACAGCCCTATTAGCTAGACCTACCTGTTAGCCCGCGATGGCGGAGGGAAGATCTTGCAATGTGTATATCACAAGATCCCTCCTCTGTTTACATGCGACGGGCGACGACCTCAGAAGGAGAGGCGTCGTGCCCGCTATTTTTTTTAACTTAAAGGGGCAGCAGTGCACAAACCCTCGTGCGCAAATGGTGAGTAATTTTTTAAATTTAAATTACTTTCCCCGCTCCCCCCACTCTACCCCTGATGGGTGCAGCTCCCGGCTCCTCATGAGGAATCACACGGAGCTGGGTCAACCCGCAGCGCCTGGCCACACACTCTGTGGTCTCGGGCTCAGCCCCAGACTGCAGAAAAAACAGGGTTAAAGGGGAGGGTGAGATCCCGGGGCAAGGGAGGGATAATCCCTCCCTGATATGGCCAGAGAGTAGGCACATCACTCACTCCCCATGAAAAGCTTAATTTAAAATTATTATTATTATTATTATTATTATTATTATTATTAATAATAATAATAATAAATTTATTTCTTATCTGCCTCTCCACTTGGATCGAGGTGGGGAACAACAGTGAATATAAAACACATAAAAACTGATTAAAAACATAGTATACATTATTAAAAACATCCTGAAAACATCTGAAAAAGAATCCAACTTTAAACATCTTGGGTGATGTTTCATCTCTAGAGTACGCTAAACTTAGAATAATTTTAGATAGATGCATATTATTGTTTATCCTACTTCATCTTACAGCATATAATTAGTCTAATAGACTAACTGACATCCTCGAGGCCAATAATGTTGTCACGGAGACCCAAGCTGCTTTAAGAAAGAATCACTCCACCTCTGATCATGGTCTGATTCTTTTTCACTTAGCGGAGAAACATCTTAAATTTCTACGTAGCAAACTGTTTGTTGCCTTCATGGATCTGAAATCCGCTTTTGACTCCATCCCTAGAACCAAACTATGGGAGAAATTAGATAAGATCCTGGTGGACAAAAGGCTTCTTAATCTTATAATTGTTCTATACAGCGACAGCAGGATGCGAGTTAGACACGGCACACAGGGACAGCTCTCAAATGAAATTCTTATGTCTAGAGGAGTAAGACAGGGCTGTAACCTCGCACTTACATTGTTTAACTTATACATAAACGATATTGAGGAGGCCCTGTCTGACCACGAAGAACACTTCCCCAAATTTGGTGCAAGGAAAATTCCTATTTTACTTTACGCAGACAATGCTGTTATTCTTTCCCGTTCTAGACCTGGTTTGAAACATCTTTTAATGAAATTCTCCAACTTCTGCTTGACTAACGATCTGAAAATTAATTTTGAGAAATTTAAAGTCATGGTCTTTGAAAATAGATTTTCTCAACGCTGGTGGTCCCTTGATGGGCATATCCTGGAACAGGTGAAAAATTTCTCTTATCTGGGGCTGTTATTCCATCATACCCTGTCCTGGAGTGCCCATAGATCGGCCACCCTTAATAAAGCTTCAGTCATTTCAGCCGCAATAACACATTTTTTCTTTACTAACGGGGGAATGTTTATACCGTCTGCCATCAAAGTGTTTAATGCCAAGTCTGCAGCCCAGCTTTTATATGCCTCCAACATCTGGATAGGGGGATTAACATCTAAGATAGATAGGCTACAGACAAGGTTTTTGAGGACCCTTCTTCAACTCCCAAAGTGTGTCCCTAATTCTGTACTTTTGTTGGAAACCAGGGAAAGTTCTCTTTCACTTAGGGCTTGGTGGTCTGCCTTAAAATTTCAGATGGAAGTTAGCTTTTTTGGGAGGGGCTCAGGTCTGCTTCCATGTCTGGCTCAAGACAACTATGTGAACAGCTGGTCTAGGCTTCTTGCCAGGAAGGCAGCTTCAATCAGTCTCTCCTCTTACTTCCTCCTTAATCTGGGCTTGAATTTTGCTTTTAAATCTGTTCAACAAAGACTGTGGGACATAGCCTTCTGCAACTTACACACTCGCTCTTATGTTTCTTGCTCTCCCAGGGCATTGCACGTTCATTACGTTGGGCCTCTTCAGCTGGCTGACTATTTAAAGAACCTGTCAGTGGCTAAATATCGTATTGCTTTCTCCAAGGCCTGATGCAATGATTATTATATTGAATTACTTCAGGGCAGATATGTTGGTGTCCCTTATCAGGAACGAAGGTGCCCCTGTAGGAATATGGAAGTGGAGACGATGGAGCATATCCTTCTGTCCTGTAGCTTTTATAATCAGGCCCATCATCTTATGATCACCCCATTGTTGAATAAACTGTCCAGAAGTTCAGACAAATTTTGTTAAGTTTCTGTTGGAAGATAAGTCCTCAAAAGTAACTTTGGCTGTTGCTAATTTTCTTACAGTGGCGGCCAGGATTAGAGCTCTCTGTGTATTAGACGAAAGTTGACAATAGCTCTAACTGATGTTTCATGTTTGATTCTTGTTTTTTCATGGATCTATGGATCGCATTAAAGATGTATAGTATGGTATATAATTAGCATTTATTTCATAGCATTGACTAACTTTTTAGAAGTTGAAAAACCTAGTTTGTGTGCAAGCTACAGTGTTGCCCCAATAGTCTCTTTCATTGTCAGTTGTGTTTCCCCTTCATATTGTACACTATTGATTTGGGGCCTGGCTGATACAGAATGCAAAAAGTGCCCTAGTAAAAGTATATTCATATGACCTTAAAGCAGTTTATGTTACAGACAAGGTGGAAGAAGATGGATTTTGCAAGCCTGGAAACATGCTATAAATATCAATAATTCTAACTATTTTATTTAAAAACCAAGCAGGCTAGATGTGCATAATTTCAGCCACTTAAATTGGGGATAACAGTTAAATAGAACTTGTCTGGGATCACCCCAATTAATGTTATTACCTTCTGCCCTTAATAGCAGGCTTTTACAGTCACAGTTGCTGTACTAGAGAAGAAAAAATGTTTGTGACCAGAGAGACATGTTAGCTATGAGAAAAAGCTTTCAAATAATTTAAAGCATATTTTTCTCCATTTCTTATGAGTATATTGTTATGAGAAATGAGCACCTGTACATGTTTTTACATTCTTGATTTAATCCTATACTTTCAAATGGAAGCATTGTTTCAATCAGCAACTAACATTCCATATCCAACTAACATTCCATATATGAAGGGACAACTTTCAAGAAGGAAAGGTTTGCTTATGTATTTTTAATAGGCAATACTAAAGGTACCCGTTGTTGTTTTTTGCCTGCTCATTTAAGGATCTGATATCTCAAGTTGAGTTCTGAAGTCATAGGCTCAATTCAGACATCATACCAAACTGCTCTTAAGGAACCTTAGAGTTTTCTGTGATGTTTGAATGAACAATTTGGCACTGACCAGCAAAACAGCATTAGAAACCATCGTTTGAAGTGGGTTAGCCATCATGGTTTGTCATGCGATCAGAATTGACAAATCTCGGCCGCAGCCATTGCTCCACCTCCAGAGGCTGCTACATCATGGAAGGGAAAGGAACTTATGAACCTAAGAGGATGGAGAATGAAATCAGGAAAGCAGCTTTAAACCATGGTTTTCTAATTGTACACTTGGAACCTTCTACCACGATTTGGGTTCTAAAATATGATTAATGCAAACCATGCTTTAATGCAGTGTTTATAAACTCCTTATTGTCAGGCATTTCAACCTAATCCACTACTATTTGCAGAACATTTGATGCAGCCAGGCAATCTAAAATAAAAATTGGGTGTATATCTTGTTTGATTCCAGCTAATGAAAAAAGGTAGGCTATAAAACTTCAGAAACTAATAATAAGTAGCTATCATTTAATGTAACATTACTTCCTGAATGACCATATTTTGGTAAATATAGGCTAAAAAATACTTGAAATAGGCCAGCAATTTCATCCAATGCGTTATGCCTACATTATGCCCCCCCACACACACACATTTTGTGCAAATAGGCAGTTAGCGGCATTGGTTGCAAATAAATGTATAGAATTATAAGAGGTGGCGATGGAGCAGACAAATAACCCATGAGGTTCCTGCTTCTTGCCAATGTAGCATTATTGTATGCAGTATATTTTCTAGAACATTAAAATTAGTCTGGAATAAATAGCTGAAAACTGCAGTCTTGCAGCAGAAATAAAGGCAACTTAAATAAAGGGGGAAAGGCAATGCAAAATTACATCCTCTTTGCAGCCTCTCCTTTACCTAAATGGAATAGTGATGTTTTTAGCCTTTGCCCTATTTCAGTAGATCTTTGCCTCCTTAAAGAATGCAGACTAAGAGAAGATTGTGGGATGGGGTACTCTCAGTAAAGTGTTTAATCAGGGAAAATTGCCATTTTCACGTTGAAGTTGAAGGGAAATGCGCTACAAGGAGGTCTAGCTGAACTGACTCCCTGCCATCTCAGGTTGAAGTCTTGTCTAAAAAGCACTGAGAACACGGAGTTCTCAGAATGTAATAAGAATGCTATGTCAGGCTTTAACAATTCAACAGCAGCTGTAATCCTTCTCTCACACTCTGTTGTGTCTCACACTCTCAGATTTTAGATTGTAAGCTCCTGGGGCAGGAACCAGTTTCTTGTTTTTTGTCTCTTGCTTTTGAAATTGTGAAGCTCCACGATGTTACTCTTTTACCTGGTTTGCATGTAACAACAAGCCACTATGGGCAAATTTACCTGCAGGGCTTTTAACTAATAAAGTGGCATTACCAGTTATAATGGACACATTTTCCTCTGTCTTCACATGTTTTCCCCAATCTTCTAATTTAGGATGGAAGAATCTGTCAATTTTGGTTTCATTCAGTTTCTCATTTTTTGGACCTAAAATTTGGTTTTGCTCAATTCTGCACCAGTTGTATGAATTTTAACTTATAAAGCCCCCACAACAATTTGTATGGATTTTATGCTCACTTCTCTTAATATACGCATTTTAGTGCACACTTTGCTAATATATGCATTTTTGAAAACTGTTTCCCCTATAATAAGCACATGTGTTATTTTCTCTCTGTTTGCATTTTTGTGTGCACTTTACTCTGATATTTGCATTTTGTGTGTGTAGATAATTGCATTGCTAAAGTTTGGAAAGTGAATTCTGGTGTGCAACTCTGTTCTGGTTTGCTCATTAATTTGGCAGGTGCAAATTTGGTAAATGCACATAAAAATATGGATGGAAATAATTTCCTACCCACCCCATCCTTTAATATCCCTCAAAAATTATAAAAATAATAATCCGGTCAAGACCTTTGTACTCTCTTTGGTAAATTTGTAATTGGGTAAGTTTCCAGAAATGTACTCTTGTTCTCAAGTATATATAACTCTACAATAGGTAATAAGACTGTATTCACATATATGCCTCTTCAAAAGGCAAATTATTTACACAGTTCATTGAAATGGCTCTTGTGGCATTATTATTTGGTGTGTACACTACTAATTATGTACTAAGTGTACACTAATTTAAAATCCAAGGAAGAATATGTTTATTGCAGAGTTTAGTACTGTGTTTGATTATGCCTCCTCCACAAATCTATGTTTTTCATATTGTTTTATCTTTATATGATTAATTGTTTATTCATTTAGCAAAATGATTCCTGGGTGGTGGCCTGAAACCCATCAAAGCTTTGCAGAATCTTCACAGAGGATTACCAAACTGGCTGGAATTTGTCTGGAACCATATCACTCTAACTTCTGGACCAATGTAGGGACTCAGATTGCCAAGGGGGGTTGTTGTTAAAAAGGTGACACTGGTGGAACCAATGGTCAGGGTAACTGTGACCGTCTTGATTCTCTGGACCTCTCAGTAATGTTTGATCCTACCAACTACCTTCTGGACTACCTGTCAGGTCTGCCAGTCAGTGGCACTGTATTACTATAGTTTTACTTCTTCCAGATGGTGGTACTAAGAGTTTCTGTGAAGTACTAATCTCCTATGCTCTTTAACATCTACATAAAACCACCGGGAGAGGCTGTTTAGGGCTTGGTAATGCTGATGATGCTCAGCTTTATTTCTTCTTCTCCTTGAATCCCAATGAGGGAATGGATGATCTGAGCAAGTAATTGGAGTTTGAGTTGGATTGGATGATGGCAAATAAATTGAAGCTCAATCCAGATAAGATGAAGGAGTTGATGGTAACTGTTCTTGTTGACTTGGTTGTAGGAGAAGGTACAGGGTAACACCCACATAAGGAGTGGTGCAACAGTTGGGAGTTCTCCTGGACCAAGTTTTCCTTACTCTCAGATAACATCTATGGATAGGAATTCTTTCTAACACCTTACTTGGATTGTAAATTCATCTTGGGGGGTCAGATCTATTCACTACAGTACATGTCAATAATTTCCAGATTGGACTAGTCGTATAATACACTCCTTTTAAAGATTGTTCAGAAACGTCATTTGGTACAGAATATGGTACCCAGGGTATTAACAAAAACTGGGTGGAGGGAAAACAATATGGGGTCTCAAAGCACTGCACTAACATCAAGGTAGTGTGTAGGCACAATTCAAAGTGTTTTTGTCTGGTGAAAAACCTAAACTGGGTAGCCAACTTGGTGTCTTCCAGATGTTTAGGACTACAACTCCCATCATCCCCAGTCAGATGACCAATGGTTGGGGATGGTAGGAGTTGAAATCCAGAAAGATCTGGAGGGTGCCAGCTTGCATACCCTTGCCCTAAGCAGAATAGGTTCAGGGGCGGGGACAGAAATCATGAAAGGAAGAGGTCCTGTTCCAAGTGCCTCTGCTATCAGAGGCCAGGCAGGTAGCTACAAAGAGTAGAACCTTTTCCAAGTGGTGCCCTCTCTATGGAATACCTTGCCATTTTTCAGAGGCTGGTAAAGATATCTTTTTATGCACAAGCCTGTATAGTACGAAGTGTTGGCTAGACAGTAGCTGCAGTTGCTTGATATATTTATTATTGATTCATACTGTGTCTTAGCTTATATAAACTACCCTAAGAACAAGCAAATTCCCAAGGGATGAGGGTGAAAGCCACACTGTTGAATTACCAAAAAACTTTGAGCTACTTTCTGTTCCATAAGGGGATGAAGTAACCTGGTAAATTTCAAAGGATTCGAGTACCTGAATGAAACTTAAGAGTATACTGCAGTGGAGCAAGAAGGAGGGGTAATGAAATGGTTAAATAATGTCTCAGAATAAGGAAGTGTAGGTCCCGTTTTTGACTCTGATGTTGGCTTGCCGGGTGACCTCCAGAAAAGCAATTAACCTTTGTCCTTCTATAAAGGGAAAGGCAGTTATAATAATAATATAGGCACCCTGTTGGTACCACAGAGACCAGTATAGAATAAAAAGGAGTTCTTTGTAAAAAGACTAGATAGGAATACTTATTTTTCTGTTTAGCATTGTTCATTTGAACCCTTTAATGGTCCCTGCTCCCCCACCCCCCATCTTTACTACCATTAACATGCAATACTTTGGGAACTGTATTTTATTAAAATGTACTCTGTTTTTAAACCACTGAAGAATTAAAAGATGATCATGAGAAGGATCCCACATTACATCAAAAAGGCTTTATAGAGTATAGACAGTGTATGTAGGGTGATGACATATAGGGTCAAAATGAGTGTGTGATTTCTTTGAAAGGGCAAAGGAAAGAGTAGGACTGGACAATTCTGGAGGGTTTCCATGGTAAATGGTAAAAAAAAGTTTAAGAACACTTCTTAGGTACCTGTTGATTAATTCCATTAAGAAAGCAGCGTCTTTATATTCTGCTCCAGATCTGATTTGCCTTCTCTGAACCCGTATATGAACATTACAGTTGGCTGTGAATCTATCCACTCTCAAGTTTCTCATGTATCTTTCTCTTAATTTTAGATATTTGCTTCTAAATCTCTATTTCCTGTCTAGATCTAACATTTTAAAAGAAATATTTCGGCATTCTAGGCAGAACAGGGACGCAGGTCCTGGTTTGTTTGTTTTCATACCTGCCTATGTTTTATAACATTACTTCTGTTAACACTGATGTTACTATAATTTTGTGCTCTGTTCAGATATAATTAACATTTCTTAAAGCAGGAAAATCAGATGCACCATATCATCCAGGTATCTACTGACTTGATTCTGGTGATGCTGAATAATTAGAAGTATTTTTTTCCACCTTTCATTCAGGGTTATTTAATAACAATAAATGAATTTCTCCTCTTTGTGTTTTTTAAGAACAACACTATACCTTGCTATTCAGCGTAGTGCCTCTTCTGTATTTTTACCCTCCTGTTTTGGAGCTGTAATTTTACCTTTATTTACTTAATTTTTTAAAGGAATATCTTCAGGTTTCCTAAGTGTTTTAATGTAAAGCTTCTTTCTTTCTTTCTTTCTTTCTTTCTTTCTTTCTTTCTTTCTTTCTTTCTCTCTTTCTTATGGTATTGCTATACCATAGTAAATAAAAGGTGGTTTACAAAAAATTCACTAGATAAAACAATCAAATAAAAACATGACTCAATTTGTTTCCTTCTTATACAGGTTCAAGTAGCACATCTTTTTTATTATTATTATTCCACATTTTCACACTGTGGAAATCCTACTTGCAAATCTGTCTTTGTGCATAAAGCACAATCCTATATCGGTTTACTCAGAAATAAGTCTCACTGGGTGGGTTCGGATGATCAGGGAAGGAAAATAAGTCACTGTGGCTTATTTTCCCAGGTGTGCATGCCATTATCATGCCACTTAATTACCATAATCACCCTCAATGGCCGCAGCTTGTTCTGTCATCCAAACTCGGCAAGGATGGGCCTGCCACCCACCCTCACTGGGTTCAGACAAACACCACAAGCCACATCCAGCAAGGATAAGGTTGATAATTAGGTGGCATGTGACCAGCCCATGTGGGGAGGAAAAATGAGGCACAGTGGCTTATTTTCCTTCCACAGTTGTGCAGACCTGATCACTCTGGCCTAATCTACACCAAGTAGGATATTGCAGTATGAAAGTGGTATATAAAAGACAGGAACCACACCAAACAGGATATGGCACTATGAAAGAGGTATGTGTCAATGGCCCCCAACAGTTGTCAGTGCACTTCATTACTGCTGTAGAGCAGTAGTGTGGCTCCTGCCTTTTATATACCACTTTCATAAGCTTTCATAGTGCAGTATCCTGCTTGGTGTAGATTAGGCCTCTGTTCAATGGGATTTACTCCCTAGTAAGTGTGTTTAGGATTGGAGCCTTAAATGTGAATAATTGTTGTCCCTCTATAACTAAGGGTGGAATATAGCCTGTTGTTATAAATCAAGGTGCTCTTGAAAGGTATGTGTGTGTTTTTCTTTCCCTATGAAGCTTTGCAAATGGGGACACAAGTCAGACCTTAGTAAAATTTACTAAGTGGTATTTTGAACATCAAACACATAACAGACATGCTGAAAGGATTGAGAATAGTTACTAATTTGATAAACTAAGGTTGGCATGTTAACTTTCTCTAACAAGACAAAGCCCTACTTTAGCTTATCTCCCGCCAGCCCTACAGAGAGATGATAAAAAGAAAGAAAGAAAATACAAGGTCAAGTCGTAGTATTATTGAAGTTTGAATGGGCAGTTTGAACTCTATGTTTAGGGAAGTGAATAAAGTGATGGATACAATGCTATTTATATCAGGTGATACAATGCTATTTAATTCAGGCATTTTGAATTACTTTTTTGTGGGGGAGGGAGAGTTCTTTAATAGTACCTGACAAAGAGAAATGACTGGATGTCACTAACTTTATTTTGCACGTTATTGGGGTTAAATATAAACTGTATTTAATTGTGGCAAAATGTCTTAGGGTGACTGAGAGAAACCTTTCCCTGGCATTCAGTCATGGTAAAAATGGAAATGACCATGTGTGGAGAATCGTAATGTCATGTATATGCTTGTGTGTTAGAATCAAAATGTGTTGTGACTTTGGACCCTATCCCATTTAGGATGTTTCACTTCAGAATGCAAACCTAAGTGGAAAGTTAGACTTCAGCATGAGAGAGTCTGGGAAATATTGGATTGTGTTCCTTAAAGAAGAGAGAGAAGGATAAGAAGGAGTCTGTAGAATGAAGTAATGCATTACACAAAAGGAAATGCAAAACTAAACAGGGTGCACAGCGCATATGCTTCGGAATGAACCAAAGAGGTCACTGTTTAATATAGCATGAAGTCCTGTAATATAAGGCAGTTCTTGAATTGTGTTGCATTCTGGACCAGTGTTCTGGTTATTGTGTCAGAGGTTACTAGAAACTCTTTTAAATTAAATCTCAACTCTATTCTGACGCCAGTGTATTCTGTTCTGCAATCAATTTGTATGAATGAAGCATTACTAGGCTGTGGGTAGGTAGTGTACCTGCTTCTTGTGTGGACTAGATCTTAAACACATTAGATGAGGTAGTCACTCTGTCTTTGGACTCTACTATTTCAGACTGCAGGGATTGGGTATCACAAGATTGGATGCTTTTCCATAAGAAGAAAAAAAAAGCCCTACACATAAGAAGTTATATGTCAGTGAGAAGAGTGCTAGCCTAGTCTTCTTCATCTTCTTCCAGTCATCTATATGCCAGAACATATTTATTTTTATAGATAACCATGTGAGTTCCTACCTTCGTTCTGAAGTGGTATAGTCCAGAAAAGTAGCTGCTACCTCATTTGCTACTTTGGAACTTGCCTTCACCAAAACATTTTGTGGGAACTGGGCTTTGTCCAAGCAATTCATTTGCTGCAAACAGGGATTAACTGTTTGCTTTGTAGGATTCAGAAGGGTATACTGGGGTGATGGTGCATGTTCATTTGCTTGGAGCATGGGATGGGGAGGGGAGACTTTATATGCCTCTGCCTTGGTTGTAGATGTGCTGGGATTTTTGGCACACCTTCCCTTTCTTCCCCCCTCCCCCCCATCTGTTTTTGCTATCTAGAGACTGATGTCTCTTTGGGTCCAAATGGAGCCAAGGAAGATGAAAGCATTAATTAAATCAAATGGCAGGAACAGAGAATTGCTTAGCCTGGGACACGAGGACAGGAGGGAGGGATACTTTATGGTGTCATTAACTTTCTTCCATGGCAGGCAACTCCTCATTCATTGCTGTTTGTATTCTTTGTTTTGCTTTAAAAATATATCTGTAGCTGATTGGGGTGCAAGGAGGAACTTTGGTCTGCCATTTCCCCAGTGATAAACAATGCCGTCCTTATTTGTGGAGCTGTCAATGCAGCCCTGAGTATTTGAAGCATGCAGCTTGACCAGCAGTTTTGAGTAGGGCCTATTGAGCTTTCTTAGCACTTGGGCATTAAATGAAGGTGTCCTGTTGGGTCACTTCTCTGATTTACACAAGTTGTGTTTCTATTGAAACACCAGAGGCCTTTTGTTTGAGTTTGTGAATAAGCTTCTTTCAGACACCAGTACCAATTTAAAGCCTCTGCTTTCTTTGGGCAGAAAGCAAGAACAGGAATGACATTTTCCCTCCCTGTATGGTCTTTTAAAGACGATAAACGTTGCTTTCTTTAAACAAAAAAAGAAAAGAAAAAGCAACAACTATGGAAGGAAATATCAATCTTTCTGCATACAATACATGACAACAATTCTAAATGACGGTATCAAACCTGATACAGTGATATGATGAAGCAGTGTTATGCAATTTACACACAGATGCATATGTAGTTACCATTGGCTTTCAGGCATTCCTGCGTAATTATTTCCAAGTAATGATACTGACTTATAAACTGTGGGTGTCTCAGAGCATAGGCAGGATTCAGCTTTAAGCGTTGCTCCACAGATTGTAACTTATTTGCATCAGCATGTAAAATGTTTTTGTGTGTGTATCTGTGGACATGATGCTTTATAGACACAGGACAGATCCCTTCCCCAAAGGACTTGTGTTCTAAAACTAAACACCTGGGAGGCAACAGAGGAAGAAAAAGGAAAGACTATACAATTATTAAAGTTACACATACTTAGCATTAGTTACAGTAGGGTATTAGCAACAAAGAATCTTGCAGTACTTTAAAGTCAAACACCGGGATGGACCCATAGAGCCTCCTTGGATTCCTCCAGGGCATGGGGTTTGATCTCCAAGTCCTGTCACCTTGAGGAATATCTGTTGTTCTCCCTGATCAGAAATAATGGAAGGGATTCCTCTGCAAGATATGGGGGAATCTAGAGACTGGCGATAACAGCAAGATGTGGGCAATGGGGTAGTTGGCTGGCACTGGGAGGTTCTGCTTCACTTAGAATGATCTGTGTCTGTTCACCTGGGAAAGATGCAATGAAGGCAAAGCAGCCCCAATGTTGGCAGTGGCTAGAACGCTCTTCCAGTTGCTGCCTCACTTTCCCCAACTGGCACTTCATTTTCTCCAGCCAAGGCCTTGGGCTAGGAATTGGATGCTGGCAGGGGCTTCATAGAAGGAAGGATTTGAAGAAAGGTGGGGGAAGGGGACTTACAGAATCTGGAGCCAATTCCAGACATCAGAGGTAGTCAGGGAGAAAGGGCAGCGTCATTTGATGGAGCAAGAAACCTTCAGATGTCTGAGGGTTTTATAACTGAATGAGTGAAGGTAGGGATATGTTAGGATATAAAAGCAGTGTTTTGAAGGTAAGGACAAGAATCTTGTACAGGATTTGGGAGAAGTCAGAAAACCAGTGTAGCGATTTAAGTGATGTCCTCTCATCAGAGCAGTGAAGAATTTTGCCTACAGAGTACTGGATAGATGTAAGAGGATCAAGATGACAAAATGGAAGACCAAAGAGAAGATTACAGTATTCAAGGCAAGAGATGACCAAGGTGTGGACCAGTTTTTTTGGTGAGGGTACAGGAGAAGCAACATGATCACTGCAATTGACTGAAATTGGAGCAAATGTTTGAGAGGAGTCAAAGAGAAAACCAAGGCTTCATGTCATTTTCACTGATTAGATGGTGATGTCAATAGATAAGGAGAATTAATGAGGAGAGAAGGATTTGGGAGGAAAGATAAAAGATTCAGACTTGGATGGATTGATCTTGAGGTAACGATGAAGTTGAAATATTAGACAGGCACTTGGATGCAGGAAGATCCTTCTTGGATAGAGAGGTAGAACTACATGTCATCAGCAAATGTATTAGTTAGGGGTTGTGGAATGTGTAACCCTCCAGATTATGTTGGACTGCAATTCCCATTAGCCAGCATAGTCAATGGTGAGTGATGATGAGAATTTCAGTTCAACAACGTTTCGAGGTCCACACGTTCCCAATCCCTGATATAAGTGATACTGAAAGCCACATATGTGATGAGCTGACCCATGAATAGTGTATTTATAGAGAATAGAGGGCCAAGAACAATGCCCAGAGGGATCACAACAGAGAGGGA
The DNA here is from genome assembly GCF_023053635.1 of Elgaria multicarinata webbii. Classification (NCBI taxonomy): domain Eukaryota; kingdom Metazoa; phylum Chordata; class Lepidosauria; order Squamata; family Anguidae; genus Elgaria; species Elgaria multicarinata. The sequence continues at coordinate 57,196,714 of NC_086178.1, read as the reverse complement.
AAATAAAGGAAGAGCTGCTCCTTGTAGAAACATTGAATTACTACACAGATAGGAAAGGAGCCAGGTGAGAACAGAATTGCGGAGGGCAGTGATAGGCAGAAGTGTATGAGTGTGTGCTCTCCACTTACAATAAATTTCATTTAGGGCTCATCCAGATGGCATTTGTCACCTTTTAAATGGAAACTGCCTAATAATACTACCAAGTGTTAGGCTTGGGAGTTGATGGGATGGGGAGGAAATCCTGAATCATGTCCTCCTAAGCTGAGGGCAGAACACCTGAGCCAGTTGTTGCCCTTAGAAATGTCTTGCTTTTATTTCTGTTCCACTTAAAGGCACCCTTTGCTTATTGTATGAATGGGCCCCTCTTCCCTGCGAAAAAAATACAAATTATCAAACAATTGCTGTAATATCTGCTCTTTTGGAATTTTTATCCATCTCTTTTCTCTTCCTGTTTTGTGTGTGTGTGTGTGTGTGAGTGTGTGTGTTTAGATAAAAATGCTGCTGAGATGGAGATTGATTAGGCAAAATCACAAGATATTAACCTCGCAATGTCTTGTCTGTCCACCAGTTCATCAACTTGGCCAATAAATGCTGCAGTATTATTGAACTAAAATTCCTTCAGTGATAAAATTGAGTTTCATTTAACCAGTGCAATTAATTGAAAACTAGATGCAACTTTCGAAGAAGATATTTGCTTTCCTTCTGGTGGTTATGCACAGGAGTGGGTAGGCTTGTGAGATCTACTATTATGTTTTTACTAGAACATCGAGATCCACCAACTGGAGCCTTGTGCAAAAGAGATACGTTTAGGATTAAAGAATTCTGAGCCCAGGTATTTGTTTTCAATCTCAGAACTGAATGGAGGTCAGTCCTTCCACACAACATTCCATTCCTTGTCACTGCCTCCCTCCGCCAAGCATTTAGGCTGGGGGAGAGTCATATTGTTGTTATAGTTAAACAATATGGATTCAAAAATCCTTGTTGATCTACAGCAAATCACACAAAGATCTAATAGATGCCCGTCTGCCATCTGCCCACACTTGAACTCTTGCATATTTTCAGTTTGAATAGAAAAAGGAGAAATCTTCTTGCTAACAAATATCCAAGTAAGGCTGGCTAAACTATAGAGTTGCTGCAGGTTCTTTTCAATCTCCTCACTAATTCAATCCCCCCTTTCATTTTGTATGTACTGCAATGTTTCTACCCTTCCTTCTGCTTACACTGCATAGTTTACTCCATGCCAAATAGTGCTTTTGCATGGGAAAACATAGCAGTAGAATTGGAGAGGTTATGCTTAGATCATAGGTGACATCTATGTGAATCTATTAAGGCAATGACTTTGAGGCAGTTTCCCAAAAAGTATAGTTAGCAGAAATGATTACATTCATTAAATATTTTTTAAAATATTAACTGAATTGAGATACTTGACTGATGTAGATGTAATGTTGGTCATCCCTTAGCCATGGTTAAGTGATCAGGATTGGGCTTTGGAATTTATATGTTCCCTTGCATAAATCTGTAGAATCACAGAGTTGGAGAGGGCCTCCTAGGCTAGTGAGTCAACCCATCCTGTGACCCGTAATGTCTGGAGAAATATTCACCATGTTTATTGCTAACCGGGGTTTGAAACCAGCTTCTAATCCTGGTTAAGAATGAACCTCAGTTAGGATTAACCATGGTTAATTTAGTTGTAGACATGAAAATGACTAGGTATGATTAAGAACAGTGGGAAAGGCCAGGGTCAATTTGGAGTAGAGCGAAAAGGAAGCACACAACAGTTAAAGTATTGGCCCGCTAAATGCCTGCACTTGGTTAATGGGTTAAAAGCAAGTAAATTTAATCCACTGAAGCAGCCGTCCCTAACCTGGTGTCCCCCAAATGTTAAGGAAATCAACTCACATCAGACCCAGCCAGCATGGCTAATGGTAAAAAATGCTGGGAATTGTAGTCCAAAACACCTGGAGGGCACCAGGTTGAGGAAAGATGCCCTTAATGCATTGAGTTGACTTCCTAGTATTGGAACAGTCTTGTGAACAATGGTATAAGATGTTGATTAGATATTTAATTGGTATAGTGTGCGGTGTGCTGTGTTTCCTCTACCTTTCCCCTTCCCTCTTTCTGTTTTTCTAAGGGGAACATGCAGGTCAGTAATGTGTAGAAGCTACTCCAATCTCTTACAGTCAGCTCTAAATTTGCTGAGAACATAACTTCAGCCTCAGAAGTTCCTGTAATCTGTGCCATCCTGTTTCATACAGTCCCATCTCATAGTTGTCCTTTCTCTGCAGTGCTCTATGCCCCGGTCTCTGTGGCTGGGCTGCTCCAGCCTGGCGGACAGCATGCCCTCGCTGCGATGCCTCTATAACCCAGGGACTGGCACACTCACAGCTTTCCAGGTACTCTCTCACTCTCTCTCTCTCTCTCTCTCTCTCTCTCTCTCTCTGGGTGTGTCTACAGCTGCTTGTGCTTGCTTTCATTAACTCTTACATTATTATTAGAAACATTACTATTATTTTCTTCATGGTTGTGCTTTTTTCATATCATTCAAACTATTAGATACCCTCTTCATCTTGCATAGATGCAGAGTTGACTTCTAATACAGAAAAATAATTGATTTAGGTAAAATTGGATACTTCTGTTCAAGCCTGGCAAGAATGCTTTGCCAAAAAAGCAATAATAACCATCCTTTCAAACTTTGATCTGGGTGTACTTATAACAGCTGCCCTTGTTTTATTATTCTAGATTTGGGATGGGAGATGGGCTATTTATTTGATGACTAAATTGGGACACCAGTATGCTGAGAATTGATGCCTTGCATTTAAGCCAGTTGAGCTTCTGGCTTGTTGCGGCTACCATGTGCTTGTTCTTTTCTCAGCATGAAACAGTGGTAACACTGTGGAAGAAAATAGGAAGCAAGTAGAAGGAAGAGGCATGAAGTAGTGTTTTCTTTCCCCCTCCCCCAGTGAGTACTTCTGAGGTGGGCTTTTGTCCTTCTGGAGCCTGAACCCACCCCCACCCCCCAAAGTCTATAATACCAGTTTGCCTTTATTTTATTTGCATTTTATTCTTCTGATATGTGCAGTTCAGAAGCATTACTAAAACACTGAGCAAATAGCTGATGAAGAGTGTAAACTTCATATCAAGTTTTAAGATCCAGCCGTTGATCTGGGCAGAGAAGTGGTTTCTAAAGATGGAGTTCAAGTTGTCCTGCAAGCCATGACATGTGTATGGTCTGGTTGGCATGCAACAACAACCCAGGGTTTTTTTTTTAACCCTGGGATGTTGTGAACAAGCTGCTGTGCTCAATCACTTCTGCTTGGCTTCTTCTGCCAGTGGGAATAGCTAAACAACCTAGGGGTGGAGTTTTGGTGTGATGCTTGACCCAGAACTCCAGCTTGTTTCTCATCCAACAAGTCAGAATTAAACCCTGGGTTCCAAATCTAGCTTGTTGAGGGAGAAGCAAATCAGAGTTCCAGATTTGGATATCATATTAAGCAACCCAGGGAAAGAGCGTACCTGAGTTTTTAGCCACTCTTGGTAGCAGGAGGAGCCAAGTGGGAGCAATTGAGTGTGAGGACTAGCACGACAACCATAAGTAAAAAAAAAAAGGGGGGGTTGTCATTTCATGCAAATCGAGCCTATTTCAGTCATGATCAGATAGATTAGAGTATGAGAGCAATGATTCCATTTTGTTAAAGCAAATTGACGAACTGAATTGTCTTTGGTCCCAGTCTGTAAATAAAACCCACTGAGCAGATTTTTTTTCTTGCTTATTTATTTCAAAGAATTTGAATCCTGCTTTCCTATCCAAAGATACAGTGGCTAACACAGGGCTGATCCAAGATATTTTGCTACCTGAGGGAAAGGACAAGATGGTGCATCTTTCTGCCTCCAATCCATGTATAGAAGCCAGCCAGATTGACAATTGAATCTTATTTCCAACAGTGTGTTGCATCCTCCACTGCATTTGAAGGCAGCAGGCTAGCTTTGGAGGTACAGGGCAGGCCTTGCATGGTACATACAGCTCTGTGCTCCAGCACCTCACTTCCACACCTTGCCCTCTCATATCTGCTGCCTGAGGCAGGTGCCTCAGTCTACCTAATGGTAGGGCCAGTCCTGTAACAAAAACTGCACTAAAGCAATCCTCATATCAAAATAATAATATATTATACAAACAGCAACAAGACACTACCATGCATTGGTTTCAGAATCATACATCAAAACACAGTTTCAGATCTGCAGACATAAGTGCCAAAAGGTCAATGGAACGACAGTTTTCACTGCCTGCTGAAAGGCATGCACTGCTGGGAGTAGAGTTGACTTCCATCAGGAGGGTATTTCGACAATCACAGCACCACAACTGAAAAGGTTCTCTCCCCCACTGTCTTATGCCCAGTTCTGGGGACCCACATATATGGCACTTGTTTTCCACTAGGGAATTTATAGGAATATTGGCAGCCATCATTTGTCTAGGGTTAAAAGCTCCCAGCCCGTCTTTTAGGGGTGAAGATTTATGGACACAGACAGACAGATTGCAGGCAAAGAGTCTGCAGGAGAAGGTCTGTTGTACGTAAGAGTAAGGGTTTATTAAGGGACATTCTTCTAGAGAAACAAGACCCGCACATTTCGAGGCTGACCATATTTACGTCCTGCTAGTGGGCTTTGGCACTCATTGGAGTTCTACAATGCTCTATGTGTCAGCAGCAGGTCTGGCCTCATAGGCATTTCTTTCTGCTCAAGACTAATAAATGAGTCTCCTTCTAGAAGAACAGTTTTTGTTACAGGGAACTGCCTATCCAAGAAGCCCATGTTAGAAAGAATTGTGTTTGTGCAACTCATGAGTGATGGGAGGTGGGGGTTTTTTTTGGTCATATTCATTGTGTCACAGCATTAAGTGAAGTTTTGTCTGTGAAAAACAGCCAATTTTGCCACATCATTGGGCCAATTTTGCCAAAGTTCGTGGCCCTCATTTATCTCAAGCCTTTTTTAGTTATGGAGTCTTTAATATTTATGTAATAGGGGGAAATGATATCTTGGTCTAAGTTCCACAAATTCAACCCACCACTTACACAGAAAAGTGTGTGAAATAATATCATGGTCACTATTCAAGGTTAGCCATAAGGAGGATGTAGGAGAAGCTGAATGTAGGCAGTTGGGAAGGTCTGAGTGTCTGTATGCAAGCCCACAAGGAAAATAGGTGTGATGTGTTGCTTCAGAACAATAAATAATTCTGTAGAAACAGCAGCCTAGGATACCAGCACCTGGAGAAACCTCATGGAATAGCTGCTCCAATGTGCTCCTGAACTTCATGAATCATTGTGACAGTCAGCTGAATAAGTCCATAGGTTTGTGGCCAAGAACTTATGATTTGACTTAATTTTAAATCTAGCTTCTTGCCTTGAGTGATGTGAAAATATTGCTGATGCATCTTAGATCATTCTGCAGCAGTTCTGCCAGTTGAGCTAGTATTTGGTGTCGATGGACTCTGTAAGGTGCCTTCTCAGTCATTCAGGCATCTGGCACAGCTTTAGAGGATACGAAGAAGGGGTGTTGCATCCTTGTTCACACTCAGAAATACAGGCTATATTTAAAAAAATCTTCATACATTCCTGCTTTGATTTGCACAGACAGAGAGAATCGAAAGGGGTTTTTTGCCTCTGAATTCTAAGTTAGAAAAGGTACTTGCTAGCATGTGAGAATTGCCTGTCCACTAGAACTGGTAATACATTTTTCTATGAGAGATTTTTGGATTGTTTGTTTTGCTGATAAAACTAGGGTATTTTTAATCTCCAAAGATGGCTTGTGCAAGCTAGGTGTGTACGCATTGTTTATAATAGCAGTGTGTTCTGGTTAAACAGATCATCTGCTTATATACAGTGGATATTAAGGAGCTACTGTCCACTTTAGAAAATCAGAGAGATTCTAGGCTGTAGCAAAAGAGAACCATAGATAACTCTTAAAACACAGCTGTCTATTGGCAGGTTGCTTCAAATCCCTGAAGAGGATGTTACTTCCACATGTGCTCTATCCAAGTATTAGTTAGGTATACACATGTACACATGTACCTGACAGATATAGAAATGTAAGCATCTTGGGCAGGGGCGTGGCACACCCACAGTTCAATTAGCTCAAGAACACAGTTGAAGCTTAAGTGTAATGAATATAAAATTTAATTTACCAAAAATGAGTACCGAAAAAAAGGATTGATTAAATCACCACCCTTAGTTGTGGACCAGCAGCTTATTCCCTTATGGTTCCTAATAGCAATAGAGCAAAAGAAGATGAAAGTGGAGAATTATGGTTTGCCAAATAAAGAGTGGGGATGGTGCTTGGCTAATGGCAGAGAAGCACTTGTATGCAATGGGGAAAACAGGGAATCCAGCAAGGATTAGAACAAATAAATTTAGAGCAGTCTTCCACAACCTGATGCATCCCAGTGGGGAAAGCTGGATTTAGAGCAATATCAGGAGAAAAGGAAAGTCATAGCAGGTACAAAAAAAAACATTATTGAGATTTTCTATCACCCCCTTTTTTAGTATTGCTTAGTATTTACAATATTGTATATTATAGTAGTTGTGTGCCTTCGGCACTCGTTGGTTGCTATTATGACACAACATGCCAACCCACACCCATTGGTTGAACGTGGGTTGTTGTTGAACTGTAGGTTATTTGTTGAACCATGGGTTAGCGAGTTGTCTGAACCCAGTACATTTTCTGCAGGGTGGTTTCTTAACCATGCAGGGTGGCTTATTTGTCTCGAACAAGCCACCTTGAGAACCCATGGTTTGTTGTTGGGTTGTTCAGAGTTAACAAGCCACGCTACATGGTTAACAATACACCCTGCAGAAAATGTCCTAGGTTCAGACAACACGCTAACCCACATTTCAACGACCCACCCATGGTTCAACAACAACCCACACTCAACCATTGTGTGTGATTTAGCATGTTGTGTGAACCCAGTCATGATGTGCTGCTCTATGTAGAGAGACGCTAGGTGACCAATGCCAGGCAAAGCCAATACAAGGAACCCTGCACCGCATGGAAATCAGTTGCAAAGATAGATCTTGAGTTAGAGGACAGTGATGTAAGGCTTCTCTGAAATCCTAATTAACTCAATGAAAATAACAAACATGGAAAACAGACAAGGATACTGTGAAGAGGAGGGAAGTGAGGGAAGCTGACTAGGCAGGGAGCAGACTGGATCGATATGAAGCAGTCTACAAGCAGAGCACATTGGATCTCTAATGGTACCTAGCTTTGATCTACCTGTGTCAACCAAGTGTGGGTTTTCTTTCTTTCCTTGCTTGAAGTCAGAATGGTATGCACAACTATTAAGACAAATGTGCAGCATACCTGGGAGACCCTGGGAAAATCATGTCAACGAACGGGCTCTGTATGTTAGGTCCTGAAATCATACTGTGTGGCTGGATTCAAGGGTAGCTATAGAGCACAGGCAACAAATAAAAATGAGGTCATATTTCTGGGCATGTGTGGGCTTCAGTTGAACAAAAAAATTAGTAGCTTGGTTCCTGGAATGAACTGAAACCTTCCTTGGATTTCTGATTTTATTACTGAATTTGGGCCAGCCAGTTCCTTAACCTAGCTTTCCCAATCTCATTCCTTCCACATGTGTTGGAGTAGAGTCCCTTGGATTCCTGACCATTGGCTATGGTGGTGGCTGTGGCTGTTAGGAGTTGAAATCTAAAACATCTACAGGACACTAGGTTGGGGAATGCTGCTTTAACCAAATGATTAAAGCAGACAATCTGGAGGTGCAGACATTTCAGGATTGGAGGAGATTCCCTGCCAGTGCTTCATATTGGCCTGTTCAAGTTATCAAGTTATCACCTTGTGCCTGCAAAACATGTGCTCTACAACTGAGCTACACCCCCTCTCTAAACATAGGAAGCTGCCTTATGCCAGGTCAGATTATTTCTCCATCTCGCCAGTATTATACCAGCAGCAGCTCTTTAGCCTCTCAGCCAGAGGTCTTTCATATCACCTAATACGCAGACCCCCTTTTTAACTGGAGATGCCAGGGATTGATCTTGAGAACTTCTGTACATAAAGAGTGGAGTTACTGTGATGGTGATTTGGCAGCAAAGAAAGCATCTGTATATGTCTGGAGGTCTCAAGCTTTGCATGAGGGCACTTCCTATTAGTTCAATTACTGTAGAGGAAACATAGATTACAACCTTTAATTGCATCAGGTGCTAGTAGCTCGCACCCTACCTTTGGTACCTTTTGTTTCTACTCTTGCTCAAACAGTTCCCTGAAAAAGCGTAGATACATTAAACAAGGTGATAGGATGATGCCCAAACATGATGTTTGAAAGCCGTTATGGCTGAACTTCTTAGTAAAAGGGAAGCGGAATACACAGAGCTTCTTGTGCCATATTATCTGTGACACTCTCTAGTCCACTGAAAACGTCGACTGGAGGTTTTCCTTATCTCAAGGGTTGATCCCAGTCTATGATTTTTGTAGTTACTGCCTCACTATGAGTAGTGAGAACTCTACTCCCAATGTAGAGCTATCAGCCATCCACATTGGAACCCTAATGTGGTACTAACTTAAAAGTTTTGAATTGACAGCTTGACTTATTCTCATCAGTTCTTAAGTAAAATGTGTCCTTTTACTTAGCAGAAGTAGGGTGGGTGCTATCTGCTATAAATGCCTGAGGTAGAGTCTTGTTTCTCTTGTCTTAACTTGAATATGGATGGTGGGTTGAAACATGTTTGAGAGATTAAGAGGCCTCTTTATCTCCCCACCTCCTCCCCATCATTTACAAGTTTGTCTTTTCTCTCATTAGGTTAGGTATTTTCCATAGTAAGTTTGAAATACATGGAGAAAAATATCAATAGACTTTTTGTATGGCCCTCTAAAGCTATTTAGCTACTATCAAGTTATTTACATTGTTGCCCATTGTTGATTGGAAAATGCTGCTTTCAGAGCAGTATTTACTATTTATCCTCCTGAAGAGCAAAGGAACCCTTTTCTTCCCTAATGAACTTGCTCTAGCAGTGAACATTCAAGCAGTGGCTTTCGGTTGCCTTCTCTTATACATTTTTACAGTTAGAAAATAGCTGTCACAAGCTAATAAGGCATGTTTTGTTGGGTATATTCCTGGGGCGCCAATAATGGGGAAGCATCTTTTAAAGAAATTATTTAAGTCAGCTGTTCCATTAATACAGAATGTTTTCTGTCAGTAATTGAAAGTAAGAGGTACTTGGCGGTCAGAAGATCTATCGGTGCAGTAGAAAAATTGGTTAGATTTGTCCAAAACCCATATAGTATTGCCAACTCTGGTTCTGCTCCAGTGGTTGTGGTAAACCACCTGCAGGTTATTTACAGTGAGATTATAAAACCAAATCCTAATTTGGGGGGTTAGCAGACAAAGCCCATGGTTTCAGCCCCCTAGCTGGTGGCTGGCTTGTCCCCCATTTATGAATGTACTTAGGTGGCTCCCAACTGTTTACAAGACAGCAGAGGTGAGATCTTTGATTGACAAGTTAGAAATGCATTCGATCATTCCCTCTGCCAGTCTCTGGTTCATGCTGTTAAAAATGTCAGCTTCTCCAAGTTTGAATGGCAGCCTGAGGGCCTCCAAAGCTTTTTGTTTTCTGAGATGGAAACACAAATTGGATGTGTGCCTGAGCGCGCCATCCTAGGCTGTAATTTCATCTTTTAGCTAAGAACCACAAGGTACATGAACAAAGCACCCTGTAAACAATAATACTGGAGAAAAAAATAAACAAGGTCGTGTTTCTGGTACGTTGATCCACCGGTGTCCTGACCTCTATCACGTTGAACATCTCCTCTCTGATTGCTGCTCCCTCTGGCATTTCAATGAGAGGGAGAGGCTGACAAAAGGGGATTTACCAAGATTTAAAGTTGCAGTGGTGTTGCTCATTCCTTGTATTGGCTATGAAATATTGTACTGCCATTGTGTGACACTCAGTTTTAAGCAATGGTCCTCATTTGAAAGAGATGGTGTTCAAGCTGTAAGAATCTCTTTTCTTCTTCCTCCCCTCCAGAAAAAGTCCCCACTCTTCCTCTCTCACTGATAAAAACTAAAAGTAGCAACTGTGAAGGGCAGATATGAAAAGATATCAGCAGTTTGATGTTCCTTACCTAAACACATCTGTAGTAGATAAAGATTAGCTGTTCAAGAATTTATAGAGTAAAATGAGTGAGTACATTGCCTGAGGGAATGTTTAGCTGAGATAGGTATGCTGTGCTATTTAAAGAATAATAAAAAGGGGAAGGTTTATATCCTATATTTTACCCTCTCTGAAATGCACTAGGCAGACATGTGTCACATATGAAAGGTATGTCCCAAGCCATTAGTTATCTAGCAACTTCCATGACAAAATTGAACAAGTGCAAGGAAGGTGTTTGTTGGCATAGCGAGGTATGGCACAAGAAGCACTGAGTTATAGTTGGTGTACTATAGCACCTTTGTTTGTGTTGTGGATACTGAAAAAGCAAAGGATCTTACAAAAGTTATTATTCTCCTTCATTGCTTCACTGACCTTGACTTTCTGTATACTTATAACCAAGAGCTCCATATTTTTCATCATGCCATTATGAGGGAAGCTTCTGTATAATTCATTCTTGCTAAATTAATAGATTTAAGGTTAGTTAAAATTGTTATTTGGTATCAAGAGGGGACCATAATTGTTCCAGATTGTCCAATTTTTTTTTTTAAACATATTATCAAAATTGTTGTAAGGGTATGTCTTTTTGAAAAGTATAAATTTGTTGGAATGAACAGTGTCAAAGGATTTTATATGCCGCGTTTAACCTCCACCCCAACCTCCATTTAGCATGTCTTTGAAGAAATCTCACATGTAATCACAGTAATGATACAAATTTGGCTTTAAACTAAGTGGTAAAAATTGGCCTGCTCTTAGGAAATGGATCAAAATCTGTGGCTTATCCAGTAGAATAACCCCACCTTCAACCCTGCATTAATGTCAGTGTTATGTAATAGGCATTGTTCATTCCAAAAAGCTGTGTTCCAAAGTCTTGCCAGTAGCAGACCCTGATCATGTTTTGCTAAAGGGGAACCTCCTGTGTCCACCAAGTGTGGATTTTCCTTTCTTTCCTTGCTAGACATCAGAAAGCCATGCACAGCTATTATGACAAATGACATGTGAAGTGCCAACCGGATGGGATACAGGTACTCTTAAAGCTAGCTCCAAGTTCCTGAGGATTGTGAACATCTGCTTAGAGGTATTGCAGAGCCCCACAATGCACTAATTGAATTACTCTTTTTCTGGAGTTGCAGACTGCACTAATTGAATTAGAACCAGCTATTGTGAGCTTGCGCGTGTGTGTGTGTGTGTGTGTGTGTGTGTGTGTGTGTGTGTGTGTGTCTTTGAAATTAGCAAGACCAAAGCGGATGCTTCGGTGGGAAGGAAGAGACAGGCATGAGGGGAGATCATGTGTACTGTGCTGCTACCTAATGGTAGTTTGTGGTATTGAGAGAGCTGAACTGGTCCTTAGTTTAAGAAGAATAGAGGTTAGTGATTCCAGCACAAGGTTTTAAGCGACAGGCTTCAGTCATGAGAGAACAGGTGTTCCTGAGTGAACCAGTTGTTGGTGTTGATAAACCTTGCCTTTAAAATATAGCCTCACAAAATATACTTTCTGAAATAGTAGACTGTCTTATTAAGGCAAATATTTTCCCAATTAAATATTTGCAGTTCTTTTATGTTTCATAGAAAGAAGTAGATTTGGCATGTGCTGCATGGAAAACTCCTTTTGAACACAGACCTCTCTATGTGAGAACAGTCTGTGATGACCTTGCTAAAGACATATCTTGTAATGCAAGGATAGCTTTTGTTTATCTCTTAATGAAGCAGCAACTAATTCAAACGTTTAACTTCACCATAAACTTGGGATGTATCGATAAAACTTAAACCATCTTGCCTTTTAAATGGGTGTTGGGTCTTAGATTTAGTGAATCATATAGAACAGACATCCTGTCTCATTCCAAACAAGTGCAGACAGATTTGGATGAAATTGTAGCTTTCTTCTTGCAGCAGGGATTTAGGTGTCAACGAACCACTTCATGGAATACTTCCCTGTCAGCCTCCAAATATAGTTGTCTTTGTCCTATTAATAGGTTGTCATCTTCAAAGCTGATGGTTTTGATATAAAAATAGCTAAATATATTTATACATTTACTTAAGATAATTGAGTAATTGCAGTGAGAAATGGGGAAACTGCTAATTCCGATAATGCTATTTCTTAGATAAATGGTTCTTGCAAAATAATTTCTCAAGGATTTAGTGGAGGCATTACAGCAGCAAGGGTTCATTTCTAAACCCTTTACTTTTCCAAATATGCTAGAATAATTTACTGTTATTGTGAGTAACATAAGAATGAAGCAAGGGTGCACAACCTTTGTGCCCCTGAGGGTCACATTTTGTTGTGCCAGCAAGGCCACACATGCTTATATGCTCACATATGCACATACACAAATGTGCACGTGTGCAGATATGCATACACCCAAAAGCCTGGGGTTTCCCTTGCTAGCACTAGCAAGGGAAACTCTTCCCACATTTCCAATCTATGAAGAGAGATTAGAGATAAGGGAATAAATCCCTTTGCGAGCACTAGATATAGAAAGCCTGGAGTTACTGTTGCTAGAAATTGGAGATAAGGAAGGGATTCCCTTGCTAGTGCTTGTGTGAGAAACCCTAGGCAGTATTATGGCAATTTTTTGGGGTGGTGGTGGCAGGGTACTGGCGGGCTGGACATTTTGCCTGAAACTGCTTGGCGGGCTGTACTTTTTGCACCCTTAGTACAACGCATTGTAGATCTAAACCTCTTTTTGCGTTTGCCACAAGGTTGGCAACTAAAAATCTGAAGTTGCATTTTTCCAAGCAAAACCTGATCGGCCTGATAGGGGATTCAATATTCAAAATGGCTATGGAATATGCTGTAGCAAATTGTGGGCTATGGGTCTATGTGTGTGGGTGTGGGGGGATTTTTGTCTGGAAGAATGTTCAATCATTTGAGCCCTACTTGCATTCTGAAGTGATACAGCCTAGTCCCAGACTAACCAACTCACTGAGAACTAGGCCCTGTGCATACTAACGTGGATGTAAATTGAAAATAGCACAGCTTTACTCCCAAATAAACATGCATAGAATTGTGAGATTAGTGTACTGCCAGACTTCTGTTTTAAATTTGCAATTTTAATTACTGTTATCTTTATTTCCAGCATCCACATGTTGTTTTAGGTGCATGCCAATTTTTTTCTTTACATGTTGTGTCAATAGCCATGGTTTCCAGGTTGCCATATGCATAGGGCTTTGTGGATGAGAACTTTCCTGAACATCTGTGCTTCACTAAGCTGAAATGGCAATTTACCAAGCGCAAGTAATAGCAAGAAGCATTTTTAAAAAGAAAAGAGTGGAGAGTTAGATATAGTGCTATCCTTTGGCCATGCAATTTTTTAGAAAAAACTTCTGTGGAACCTACAGGTGAAATATGAGTTGTAAACTTGCAGGACTTTACTACTTTGTCATTTACCTGAATAACAGACTAGCATTTGGCATGGGTATCCTTCATTAATTTCAGTAAAACATTATTTTCATAAGAGAACTCAGTGCCTCCTGTTGGTTAGAGTTTATAGAAACTGGAGTCTTCTTTTCCTTTTCTTTTTTTGTTGTCCAAGTCGCCTTAATGCCTGTAGGGGAGTGTTAAGTTGTAAGTGGCAAAGAATCCATTTCATACACTGTGCAAAAGGCTTTTTAAAATAATCTATTTCTGAACCTAAATTGTCCTGGGACCAGCTCTTGATATAAAAATTCATAGAAACCTGTTTTTTTCCCTGAGTGTGGTAACTCCTTGCCTTGGTGCTGTAGCGTTAGAATTCACATTGGCCAGGTTGTTCTGTAAATTAAACACTGACAGCTCCCCTCCGGGGAACAGCCAATGTATTTATGATGATGTGCTGATTACACAAAATACACTGCAAGCAGAAAACAGCTGCAGAGAACAAACCTCTTAAAAGAATACAATTACAAATAGCACCCTTAGTATTTCTAGTGGCAAGGGTAAAATACAGCATGTTAATGTAAGGGCTTTTTTTTATCTGGCTTTGCAAAAGATGGGAGATCTGAAGTGGGGGGAAATCTTAAAAGTACTATTCGATTTGCATGTAGTTCCAGTGCAGTTTGCATGTGTTACATATTCCCAGTGGATGCTTCTTTTGGTGTGTTGACTGTTTCCCACTGTTCCCTTTAGATTTCCAACTAGTTCAGGGCAGTTCTTAGATGAAGCTCAGTCATTGGTTCTGTACCTGTTTTATGTGGCCTTGATTCCAGGTGAAGGCTAAAATGCATCATCCATGAATGTAACTAACTTGAATGGTGAGAGATTCAGGACAGATTAAAGGAAGTATTACTTCGCACAGTGCACAGATGTAGTGATAGCCACCAACTTGAATGGCTTGAAAAGGGGATTAGACTAATTCATGGAGAGTAAGGCTATCAGTGGTTACTAGTCATGATAATAGCTATATATTACCTCCAGTATCAGAGGCATTATCTGTCTGGGTAACACAAGCAGGACAATGCTTTTGCACTCATGTCCTCCTTTGGGCTGTCCCCAAATGCTGGACTACTAGGTCATTGGTATGATCCATCATGGCTTTTTATTTTCTCAGTATTTTAACAGTTTACCATCTTAGTCTTTTAACTTTGCTGTTTTAAATCTTTATTTTAAATCTTTATAAATCTTTGCATTGCTGCTCAGTTTTATCATGGCTGTGCTTTTGTTGTACTTTATATTGTGTTTTTTATATTGTGATTTGTTTTATACCTTGAATTGTATTTGATGGTTTTAATTTTTGTGAACCGCTTCAGCTATTGGGCGGTATAGAAACACAATAAATAAATGCCAGTGCTTGGTTTGTACGATGGAGTATAGTATAATTATAATTGCTGTTATCAGAACTATTTGAAAAGATCAAGATGATGGTGAACAGTGTATTGGCTGTGTAGATACTTCATCTCTCTGTGCCTTCCTCTGTAACTGCTAGTAGGAGCTACTGTTGCAAAGGCAAATTGCTCACCTATATGGAACTATTGCCGTCCTTCGACATCTTGACTTTTAGCTTTAGGCAACAAGAAATCACCTCATGCTCTGGATGGAGCTAATTTTATTGCACATGTGCACGTGCACAGATGAGATGCAGGAAAATGGCACCCATTCAGAATTTTTCTGTCTGCAGGAGTACTTCACATTGCCTCATGGTAGGGTTTGTCTTTGATGGATCATTGATCTGACAGTTCTTAATGTTCTGACGTTGGTAAGAAGTACATGGAAATGTATCACAATAAGTGCTTTCATAGTTCTGAAATTCTAGGACAACTCCAACTTTATATCTCTTGCCCTCTTTCCATCTCATTCCCTTTTTCGTAAGTATCTGCACCAGCAATATGACAAATATGTACCTTCGACAAAATTAACAAGTAGACAGGACTATGTACCTGGTACAAGATTAACAAATTTTAGTCATGTCAAAAGACACTCTAAGTTACTACTGACCAAGATTAAAAAAACCTATTGTAACATTAGGCTTCAGTCTACTGCAAATGCATGGTGCTTCCTGGCCACTGCATGCATCTGATCAGATAGGTTGTAGCCTACAAAAGCTCATATCACAATTCATTAAGTGTGTCCAGTGTCCAGGAAGCTTCATGCATTTGAAGTAAGCTATAGTCTATAACAACCTTTCCCAATCTGTTGCCCTCCAGACGTGTTGGACTGCAATCATGGCTGGGGGATGCTGGCAGTTGTAGTCCAACACATTTGGAGGACAACAGGTTGGCAAAAGTGGCCTACAAAACTTACGTCACAAAAAATTATCTTAAAGGCTGCACAATTATTTTGTTATTTTTGCCGCAACAGACTAACTTGGCTACTTTTCTGGAGTTTTCACATTTTATTTCTGCACATGACTACTCAAGATGCTCAGCTTAAACGGCCTTATGAAAGGCTCTTACAATTTCTGAGAATGTTAAATTTAAGAGATGGTAAAATTCAAAAAATAAACAAACCTTAAAAATAGTGAGGCTGGCTCAGCTGAGGTTTCCATGATGAAACATCAATCCACAGTAGAGATGAAACCTCCGTCTAGCAGAGAGGGATTTCCTTGAAGGTCCTCTTGGAAGACACACGAGTCCAATGATTTTATTATTATTTTTAGCTGAATTAAGGTTTAGAACAGTCTTTCCCCAACCTGGTACCCTCCAGATGTGTTGGACTACAATGCCCATCATCCCTAGCCAACATATCTGGAGGGTATCAGGTTGGGGAAGGCTGTCTTAGTGACTCAAGATGTAACATTTCTGGAAATATTGAAGCAATGCACATTTTTAGGAGAGAAAAATAATGTCATCATGTGTTTTGTAAGAATGGGAAATAAGTTAAGCATAACTTAGGTACCACATTATTTACATTATTTAAGGTTGTTGTAGTTTTTAAACACAAACAGTTACAGATATACCTAGTGTTAGGAAGAGCTGGCACCTCCTGCACTCTTACAGTACCTGTGAACGTTTTTGCCATTTAGCAAATAGAAAAAATATGGAAAGTTGAAAATAAAACCAATAACAGTGTGATAAACAGAACAGAAGGTTATGCATATTTGTTTTTGAAATAGAATGTAGAATGTTAGGAACATCATCTTGCAGAAGTGAGAAACACTTGTATTCATAGAGAAGTTCAGAAAATGAATGTCATTAACAAAGCATATTAAATTAATACTTACTCAAACTTTAACAATAGCACCAGATTTTTTAATATAATGTATCATCACACAGTAAGAGTCATATTAACTGCAGACAGAATTAACCACCCTGAACCAGTGTGTCATTTAAACAGGAAATAATGGGTTGCACCCAATGGTAGCTTTGCTTTAGCAGAAAACACAACCTGCCCCCCCCCAAATTCCATTTCCTACCCCTGCTCTACCTACTGAAGCCCTGAGCCCCACATCCAATCTGTTCTGGAGGATCCTCCCAACCCCTAGGAGCAGCTTTTGGGGGGAGTGGATGGGTAAATGGGAAGGAGTCTGCAAAAATGAGGTGCTTCGACTCATGCAAGTCGGAAATACTTTCTGCTAAGACAAAGCCACCACTGGATACAACCCTTGCGGGAAAGATGCTTCTGAGTATAAACCCATAAGAGTTTTGTGTGTTCAATTGCATGAATCCCCCCCCCCCCGGCTGCCAAATTTGGATGGGGTGAATAGAACCTCTTTTCCTGAATTTGTCTGGCACTTTATCTCTATTAAGGCTGCACCACAGTGACTTATAGCCCTGCTCCTTTCCCCCCTCATCTTGCCCATACGACTTCATAATATTAATGAGCTGTACATCTTCGCTGAAATCTGATCTGTTTTAAGACTAAGGTTTTCTCAAATTATTTGTCATGTTCCCTTTGATTTGATGCCAATGAAGATAAGTCCAGTGCCATAGGTTCCTGTCTCACCCAGTTATGTTAGCTGCTCATACAAGGGTACTGTAAGAAAATTAAGTGACTGTGTTCAGACATAAGAAATTCTGCATCCTTGTTGCATTGTTGGACCAGCATCTGTAAAACTTATGTCAAGTGCTATTTTTCTACTTGGAAATGTAAGGAAACGTGCCTAAATTCTGTTGCATGCATTTTTAAAACATTCAACTGAGATATCAGTACTGTCATGTCCTGCTCAGAAATATTTCTGTCACCCTGAAACAAAAAAAAAAAACACCTTATTTTCCCATCTCTGAATCTCAAGTGGGTTCTAATGAGCTCATGTTGGTCTTCTCCTTTTCTAAGACTATTTTGAGCCTTCTGAGTTGTCTTGTTCTGATGTTTATCTCATGTGGCAAACTAGAGTCTTGCATAATCATCCCACTTTAATCAATAGAATAATTGATAAACCAGCTAAGATTTAAACTGATTATCTCCCCAGTGGAACTCCCCAGGGGGCTGGGGCTCTCTAAATTTTTGACGTGTGTTGTGCACCTTGTGTATGAAGTGTGGTTTGAATTATCTGTTTTTATTTGCTTAATGATGGGAGGGTGTTAAAGTCAAATGTTTAATTAACCCAGCAATGGGCTGCGCTGTCTCTTACACACGCACCCAGCTGATTGAGATCTCTCACAGAGAATACTGAATAGGAAGGATAATGTGGCACTCAGACGGAAGATTGCTTTTTCAATCCATTTGCTGGGTCACTGCTTTGAATGTCTTATTGGATGAAAGGCATTCAGCCCAAGGGAAAAAAAGCCCAGCATTTAAGTACATTTTGTTTCTCTCCTGGTCCCCTCCCCACCCAGAAGTTAACTAAAACAGATATGTTGTAGGTTTAATAGGCCATTCATGTCCAAGCAAGAGAGTGTGAATAGTGGCGTTCAATACACCCTGGCTTAAAGCTGTACACTTTCCTTTAGAAGCCTAAAATTCGAATGGCCTTGAGGTACAGGAACAAGAGCCGTGTACATCTTCCTGCCTTTCATGACGCAGTTGTGTGATGGATCCAATGGGAGACTAACATTTCCTGTCCCAGTCAGTAAGGAAATGTTTGTTGCTTTTGGAGCCCTTACTCAATATATTGTGATCCAAAGTCAGAGTTTTGTTAAGTAAAAACCCAATTCATAAGGAATTTATAAGGTGGGGTTTGCCACAGTGAAATGTGCGACAAATAAACATCAGCACAGTCCAGAAATTATACATTGTAATGATTCACATGTAATCTTGTTCATGCTGTGTGACATATATCAGATTATCCCATTATTATTATTATTATTCTTTGGAGTTATTCATATCTTGCAGCTTGTAGAAAGGTAATGTACATTCTGCAGTCACTTTGTGTATGTGTGTGAGCATGTTCAATCCTGTGTCTCCTTCCATAGAAACCTTTTCCACATCCTCCAAGCACAATGCATTAGTAGTCTGCTGTTATGGTAGCAGGGCGTGAGGTCAGCTGTCCCTTTAACCTGGCCAAGCAACCTCCTTCAATCACTACACAATGGACAGAGTGGAGCAATAGTTCTATTCCCTAATGATGTGAGGTGACTTTCCCCACAGTCCATGTTGGGGGAATGGGAGAATATTGGTCATACCATTTGGACCATAACTAGTTGAGATGTGGCAAAGTGGGGAGGGATGGTAGCAATAGTTGAAAGCTATAGAGTGAGTGTTTATGTTATGGTACTGAGGACAGCATTTCATATTCCAGTTTTCTGGTGTGGTTCAAATGTTTCACAAAGAAGGAACTGAGATTGTTGGTCAGCCAGGAACTCCTGAAAAGGAAGTTGCAGCATAGTGATCTGAAGAGTTGATTCATACAAGGGCAGTTATTTCCAGCAGGAAGCCCTAAGACAGAGCTGACCCCAGAGGTACAAGCGTACCAGGAGCAGGGCAAGGATTGAACCAGAAACAGGCTGCAGCAGGGAATCTGCGCTTGGGTCATCAAGTTCATGCACTTCTAGCTTTCAGTCCTGCCCAGCTTTATGTTTGAATCCACATTCTTGCTGGCAGAATTGCCCCAGCTTCAAAGGATTGCCTTGGCTCAGGCCCATTATTGGCCATGGATCTTTTAGGGATAGGGGCGGCATTGGAACATAAGACAAGGAAGCAGGTTTCCATCGGGGATGTGATGTATGTTCTATGGTCACAGGAACCTAAAGATGGTACAAGATGTAGGCACTTAGCCAAAGCAATGCTGGATACGTTTCACAGGGGCAGAATGGGGGTCCACCTAATTTAATGGGTGCTGGATTTGGCATCATGGTTCTGTTAGAGATACTCAAGCAGCAGTTAGAAAGTCGTATTTGGAGAGATGATACAAAACGTGTAGTGAAACTAGCCAACCTTATAATCCATTTATCAAGTACCCGCAGTTCCCATGCACATGAAGCCATAATAAATATTGAAAAGAGAAAGTGAATCTGTGCCTAGAGAATTTTAATAAATAAAAAGTTTTTAAAATTCCTTCCCAGATCTATTGGCTCCTGCTGCCTCTTGTTACTGGTAGAAATACATTTTTACACCCCTATCGGCATATCACTGTAGGTTCGTAACCTGGGCTTGTGTTGTTCTTTTCCCGCCAAGAGTGTTCTGGGAAACAACAGGAATGCAACTCAATTTGAACTTCACCAGTACTCAGAAAAGGCTTGAATTACACTGGAGGAAAGAAAATGAAAGTGACTAATTCTTAAATGTGGTATGTCTATATGCTGGAATCCAATGTTTTGAAAGTATTGTGTGTTCAAAATAAATAAATAAATGAAAGTGGAGCAAACAAGCAAAGAATAGTTCCGATTGCATGTGCTCTGGGTCCCCCTGCCCCAATTTCTTTTTTCTTTTGATGTACTGCTATTTAAAATTAAAACTTAAGCCCACAAATTGGACCTTACACACTTTTGGCACATCAGCTGAAACTAGATTCAGCAGTGATGGATTTAAAGGGGAACTTGAAAAAATGGCACAGCAGGGGAGAAAATGTAAGTGTAGACAATAGAAACTCAGATTTAGATGGCAGCTTTATTTTTAGCCACCTGACTAAAAAGTACAGCCATAATAACAAAGCCAGCTCAATAAATTCTTTTGTTTGGTCTTATGGTTTACCTATCATATGATTCTAAAAATGTCATGATAAATATACTTTAAGGTGTTAAAATATCTAAAAAAATAAAATTAATATTTGAAAAGGATTCTAAAACAAGCTATTCATTTTTAAAAGCCAAACATGATTCCTCAATGCCCTTAAGATTTCTGTAGCTCTAATCTAACCTCTTGTTAGGAAAAATTAAGAAACAGCTCTGCCTAATGCAGATGTCTGAGTTACAAAAATAACCATATGTCCTGATTAGGAGAAGCAAATGTTCTTCACTTAATATATGGGAAATTATTTTCAAAGACTTTTGATGTATACTAGATGCTATTGAAATGAATTTAAAAGGCCATTGACCATCTAGCTTGCAAGGTTTGAAATCTTGAATATTTTAAAATGTACCACTTTTGTTTCCTTCTAAATTCCTAGAAAAGAAATATCAAACAGGACTTGCTTCCTGAAGAGACTATATTTATTAGGCACACCTTCTTGCTTATAACACCTTCAACTCCCCCCACCCCTTTTTTTAGTTTAATCTGTTAATTTTGAATATATCATTTTGAATGCATATATTTTCACACCCATGAAGGCTTTTAGATACGCAAACATAGATTACTGAAGTCTCCCAACTGTTTTAACTGTAAACTTTTCAAGAAATGTAACAACTAGGAATGAACTAGAAGTGACTTGATTGACTGTGCCCTGTGATTTTTGTGAGGCTTTGATATTGTGCTCAGTAATAGGGAAGCATGCTAATGTGGCATTTCTTAATATGCTTCAAAATAAGAAATATATGGTATTGACTTCCTATCTGTGATTTCAGTTTGGTAAGAAATGCATAGTACAATCACACACACCTGCCACTCTCAATACTAGTAGCTGATTTGGTTCTCAAAAACTTGCCTTTAAAAGCTCAGGAGTAAGACTCCATGAATATTGTTTCTTTAAGTAGGCAACAAACCCATCACCTATAACAGTGAATCAAATGGGTAGGGAGAGCTATAAAGTTCGTTACATGCCCATGTTATCCCCTTAATCAGTTATAATACAAACTGGAGCAAAATTAGCCTCCTTACAAATAAAGTGTTTATTTGCATGAGGCTCTTAAGAGCTAGGAAATGCAGCCAGCATCTCACGTTTTTGCAATAATGTGTGCGAGTAAGCCATAAGCAGATTTTTTTAAGGAGAAATTTGAACACAATTGTTGTGATCCATATCACCATATCCTCCTTATCGGGGAATAATCCTTATGAGTCAACCCATTCTGTATGGCCTGAACTAGTACTTTGGCCTGTTTCTATTTGACCTTGCCTCCTGATTCTTCTCTTCAAATACCTAGCTTTGCAAAGACTGCCTTTTAATAATAAGTACTGAATTACTCTTGAGAAAGGAGGAGGAAGTCTTCTAAATGGTTTAATTGGTTGTTGAGCCCATAAGTATTGTAATAATGTTTACATTCTCTTTCACATGAGCTATGTCAGTTTTCAGACTAGTGCTTTTTGAAATAGCTGAGATTTATAAACTGCCAAACTGCATTTATGAAATCGGGATGCTGACGGTCCCTTTACAGTAGCAGAGCTCTTGGACTCATCTATCACTTACAAAGGTTATTGGAAAGGGACTAAAGGAGTTTTACTCTCCTGCAACCATTAGACTGGCATTTATTTCCCTCCTCCTCTTTTAGCCATACTATAGCAGAGTCACAAAGTAATTCAAATGAAATTTTCCAGTCCTCTCTGGCTCACCCTTTGTGCTGTCCCAAAAGGATGCTGAAATTCAACTTGGACACAACAGTCTCTCTCCTGGAAGATTGGGAACCCAAACTTGAGCCTATCAAAGTGTCTGGGATGTTGTGTTTGACCTTTATATTGTCCTTGGGCTACTTATGAAATTAGTTGTGAACTGACTGCTGCTGCTGTGTCTCAGTTTTATAGACCAGAAGTGTTCATGTCAGCCTATACTCAATTAATTCCTTCCAGTGCACTTCATTCCACCACCACTACCCCACATCTTTGTCTTTGAGCCAATGTGTATCCACACATGTTGGTTTGCCTAAGTCCTTCTTGTTTACAAGAGATTTGTTTGTCACCAGGAGCTCTGCTAAAATAGAGACTGCAAATGACAAGACATTTGTAACTAAGTTTTCTCCCCCAAAAGCAGCATGTATTTTCCTTATTGGATGCTGGTTTTAAAGGCAATAGCATGTTTTAAAGACCAGTTCTGCACAAATTCTGGCCTCTGGGATAATGACAAGTGTTTTGCCTGCATAAACAATATATATTTTTCCCTTCTGAGGTCCCCACACACCTAGTTTCCCTCAAGCTCATCATCTCTGTCAGGTTAATCAATAGGCACCGTATGGCAGAGGGTCAGTAATCAGTGTCATCATGCCTTTAAATCGTGTTGAAAATTTGCTTAAAGCCTGGGCCAATTAACATCGAGATGATGAATGGATGGGTAGATGGGAAGAGCCTTGCGCTTGGGGGCTTTGTGCAAAGGAGATGCTCAGCTGTTGAGCAGCCGACACCAGCGAATAAAATCAGCCATTCAAGTGAGTTCAGTCCACCCACTCTTAATGATAATGTCAATCTAGCAAAATATATACACATTGGAGTTGTCATGAGTTCATAAATCAAAGGAGTTTGTCAAAGGCATTCAGATTAACGAGGCAGCAGCAATAACAAGTCAAATTTGCATAGAGAATTGCCCGAATCTCAGTAAATTATGATCCTGTTTTTCATTTGATTATTTGCTAATGTCTCAAGAGGGAGAATGATTATATTAGCATGCAAAATCTACTCCAGAAGTAGGAATCGGAGGTACAGCCGACCAACACACGACGACAATTAATCAGTTTCTGCATACTAGCATCAACGCACAAGGCCCAGAAATGAACTCCTTTTATTATTATTTCTCCTTGCTACCGATCCAAATGGTTCAGCTTGACAGCGACTTTATATTGCTTTAACAGTGTTCTGAATTGTGCCTGCAGGCAAGACATAGTTATGCAGCTATAACCAACCTATCCATCTGCCAACCAGATTGGAATTCTCCTATCCAAAGCTTCCATTAACCCCCACTGACAGCTCCAAACAGGATTAAGGATTTGAAAGCATAAAAAGGGCTCTTTGCATAGACATGGTTCTTCTCTCACACAAACACACACACAAATAGACATTTGGAAAAAAAATGCTGCATCTGTATGGCTTTATAATGAGTGTTGGCAAACATAAAACCCCTTCCTTTCTACCCTCAGAAAAAAAACTAAACATCTCTCCAATTGGCATGGTTATTATGATCCCTGCTGTAAGACAAGAGGTAGTCTTAAAGGTGGTTCTCTTCTGTTGATAGACCTTTGGAATGCTTCCATCGATCCATTACATCTGATTCCAGCATTTGTTTGAATGGGTTCTGTGTCAGAAATTCTCCATAACATAGTACAGATGCTTCAGTATAACTGTGGGGACCCTGAGGAATGGGTGGGTTTCATGTGGCATCTATATTAAGAAATTGTGTATTGGGTGATTGGGGTGGCTACATGCCGTGACAAGTATATTCTGTTAATTACAGGGTGAAGTCTTCTAACACAAATGAGATTTGTCAAGGTTCTCTTATGGACGCTTATTGTCAATGAGTAGAGGATTTTCTCAAAAGTATGCTCCCTTTATGTCAGCAGTGGAAAACAGAAGCTATCTTTACCCCACTGCTGACAGTTAAAGTATTGCCTGTCTATTGAGATAAAAATGAAGATCTCAAATCATGTTTAATTTTCCTGGAATTTTCTGGTGGTTTCTTGTCTTTAATTCTATATTCTGCGCTAGAATGGGGGGTTAAAACCATGACACAAGATTTCCATTGAGCGAGGCTGTGGAAGCTCACTTTTCCTCCCCACTTTCCTTATGGTTATGTTACATGTCCAGAACTTTTTTATGTAGCAGGCATTTTTCATCTGGGAGTTTTGCCTTCCATACCCCACCCACATCATCTCATTGTCTTCCTGTGAAGCATTTAGTGATCATGGGATAATCCCGAGCACTGCCCACTCACTGATACCATGTAGGCTGAGCTCAAGGTATTGGGTTTCTGCTGCCTGAAAAAATGCAAAAGTACTCAGGATGTGCTCAGAGCACCCTGCTGTTTTGTTCTAAATGTATGTCTTTTGCACCTGGCTCTGGCTGGTGGCTCTTGAGGCTCTGGTAAAAAAGAAGAAGAAAAGGCGATCCAATTGAAATCTTCATCTGTGGCACGGTGAGCAAGTATATGCAAGATCTGTTTGTGAGAGAAATTCCATATATTACAACATGAGTCTGCTTGCTGTATCTTGCTTTGGCATGTTTGCCAAGGGAAAGCAGGCTCATTCAGTGGTGGAAATAAATCCATAGGTGCTGTTCACACACAACAATAACCCAGGTTTGGTTTGTTTTTTTTAAAAGCCCTGGGTTGTCATGAATGAGCCAGTCCCTGCAGCTTAATCACTCCCATTTGGTCTTTGTGCCAGTGGGAGTAGCTACACAAACAAGGGACCATCTTAAGCCAGTCTCTCCTCCAACAAGCAAGAGCTGGAACCCGTTGTTAAATCCAGGGTTTGTTTGGGCCAGTCCAGTTAAGAGCTGTGTTGGTTTTTATCCACATCTGCTGTCTTAATTTCCTTGGTGCGTATTTAGTCGTTGCTGCTAGATACTGTAGTCACTACTTTTTGAATTTCATTGCAAAACACCCCTTTATTGGTCAGAACGTTACAAGGGAATAACAATTCCTAATTTTTGCTCTTAAGAGCACATTATCTTCTTGCTGAAGCAGACATCCAGCCCTGGGCTCCAAGGAGAACTGTCGGAACTCAATGAGCAGTTCAGAGAGGATCAATATCCACCGGATGTACATATCTTTTCTACTTCTAATGGTAAAAGATGCTTACCATTAAGAAGAATTTTGTGTCCATTGGAATCTAGCCCAAAACAACAGGTAGCATCAAAGATTGGCGTTTTATGCTTTTTATAGCTTTGGTCTTAATTTCATACAATAAGTTTGATTTTGTTCACTGAGTTTGTAAATATTTCTTTACAAATCACTGTAGCACTACAAATAAAGTTCATTACTATACCATATTTTGTGTATTCATGTATGCAGATGGCACTGTGGCAGGAGTTATATCAGACCTTCAAAGTAGTCCATTGTTATTATGCCTACATTGTTGGTAGAGGGCAACTGTAATGTAAGACGTTACTGCAGTTCAGTCCAGTGTTGTTATCAAATCTGCTGGTTGTTAGTTCTTTTTAGGGAAATGCAGTTGCAGAACTGTGAAGTTAAGGATTATACAGCAACATGAAGGAAAGGGGGGAGAAGAGAGATTGCAGTTCTATGTCCACTTACCTGAGAATTGTATAAAACAGATAGGGGACTTTTTTTCTAAGTAGACGTGGTGTACAATGACCCACTTAACTCCATGGTTGTTACTTCTGAGTAGACATATATAACATTGCACTATTAATAAATTTTCATTGAATTGATGATCATGCAGAAAATGGAAGCATATGAGAAGCTAGAGGATGTCTTTTGCAAATTTTTAATATAAGTTGTAGGAGTCGGGATCAGTCTTCAGTAGTTATCTCCCTCCCTAGGGTCTCTATAAAATAAATTTCCAAGTAGAGTACTGGATGCATCTTGTCTCCAGTTGACATATATGTAAATATGTGCACATAAGACACTACGCAATGCACAGCTAGCCATTTTACATGCTGCAAAGCCCTTTTTTGATCGGTTAATAATATTGTGTAAGACAATTACGTTTTTCAAGTTTACTAAAAAAAATTACTTTATCTTATTACATTTATGTTCTGTTTTTCCTTCTGGAGCTAAAAGTCTCCTCATTTTTTTATCCTTGGAACAAACTTGAGAGGTAGTGACTAGCTCAAGCTAATTCCGTGAGCAATGGAGAGCATTGCTACTCCACCTCAGGCAGAAAAATGTCTTGGGCCAGCCCCACTTACGTGTGTCTTTTTCTACTGTCCTGTTTGACTGTCAGGTCTGAATGAGGCAGTCAGAATCTCTTTCTGTAGTATGCGTGTAAGTTTCTGTGTGTGTTTATGGTTCCTGTATTTGTGTGTTGTATCCCGTAAAGGGGGACCTGATAAATAGGAACTTATTTTGTATTTGAGTTCTCTACCATGGACAAGATATTAATCTTTTGCCTTGAGGTAAGCATGGAAGATGATTTTCTCTAAGATATGTAGTCCCCCCCCCACCAAAAAAAAAAGTGTTTTTGCATTGTACAATAAAGTCACTTTCTTTGTCTCTCTTTGTGTATGCGCAACTGTTGTAGGAGTTCAGTGTTGGGGGCAGAGTAGGGAACCCATTACAATGCAGTAGCCCCAGTGTCCATCTTGGCTTTCGTCCTACCCTGAGAATTGTCCATGGTGCAGATTATGTTTCAAGAACGTTTTAAAGCTGAAAACAAAATTTCCACCTAAAAACAAAATTTCCAGTTTCTAAGCGATTGGTTCCATCTTTGCTGCTTCTTAAGGAGCATAATGTTTTCCAGTTTCTCAGTCTTTGCCAAGCGTAACTTAACTTGCTGACAAAAGTGCATGAGCAGCTCTCCTCTTTAATAGTCTGCTGTGTTGGTGCAGTAGAATGGGGCGATGGCAAGCTGTGAGCCACCATATGCACTTGGCAGTCACTGTCTGGTCTTTGTTCAGCCAACCTCTTAGTCTTGCCACCTATAAAGATAATGAATAAAACAAAGGCTTCAAATTAGCTGTTTAGTTTCAAGAAAGAAATTGGTAAACTTGAAGCATGTTGGGACAGGCGACATAAAGGCAGTAGAATTCCATGGCTTTGGGTAATGTGTTTAACCTGGAAGGGAGGCTAAGGAGCAAAGAAGGAGGTGGGGTTCCAAAAATAAATATTTTTCTAAGTGCTACCACTTACAATATTTAGTTACGAACCTAACATTTTGTGTATCTACTTGCTTTACATCCTTATGGGCTCACTTGGTTTTCTCATTCTGCATTTCCCCCATATTGTATTTGATTTTGGCTTTTGTTGTCAGTCACCCTACTTCCTGTTTCAGATCCTTCATTAGAAACATACTCTGAAAGTATAACAAGCAAGATAATGGGTGGTAATGTGTGCTGTCTTCCCTTTCCTATTTGGACTCCCTTCTGAAGGCTTATTGCTTTCTCTCCATTTAGATTAGTCCAAAAGTCTGTTGGATAGGAAGCCTGTCTGTTTTTATACTGTCTAAAGTGTTTATTTATTTACAAATATTCTACATCATTCTTGAAACTTGAAAAGAGCTTGCAGAACAGCTAGTACCAATGCTTAACGAATATCTGTTATCAAAATACTAAACTAGCTTTCCAGATATGTTAGACTACAACTCCCATCATTCCCAGCCAGCATAGCTATTGGCCATCTTGGCTGGGAATGAAGGGAGTTGTGTTTCAACACATCTGGAGGGCACCAGCATGGGTAAGACTGTACTAAACTATACTGTTACAGTGCCATGGTTCTTTGGAGTTCTCATATGGCCATCTTGGTATTTAATCTGCAATACAAAGGACTAAATTGTATCTTCTCACAAACTAGCTCATTACTTCCAGTAGTTGTTTCCATGTTACATTTCTAAATGCCATAATAAACAGTTTTAGATCTTGTAATGCTTCTTGGCAAGGCACCCAGCATTGGCAATGGAAACCAAAAATGGGGACCTTGCTGTAAATATAATTCCTATGACATCTACTCATAGTGTTACCAGCTCATATCTGATACCAAAAAAGTGGTTTCTTTGGCCCATGGATGCAGTTTGACTAGAAGTTCCATCATCCCCAGCTAACAGGAAACATAATGGGGGATAATGACATTTGGGGACTCAAGGTTGGGAACCACTGGGCTAGAAAATGGTCTGAAAACCCATGGTGCAGTTCTATTAGTGAAATTAAATGGGACTGGCTGTGCACACTGCCCTAGTAGGAGACTACCTGAGAAGCACATATAAACTACTCTGATCATTTTCTAGGAAGACTAGGAGTGCAACTAACACTAATGAACTGTGTACTGCTTCCCAACTTCATATAGATCAGACACACTTTCTGGAAGGGGAGGATTTTGAGGGGATTGGTAGGTGTGGTAACAATGATACAGTCTGTACCACAACATCATGAAGAATGCAAATGCTCTACCTCACTTCAGTCCTTGCATTTCCAGTTAAAAGGCACTTGGGTAGCAGGATTGGCAAAGGACCTCTGCCTGAGAATTTGGGGAGCTGATGCCAGTCACAGTGCACCAGTATAAAACAGGTGCTCCTGCAGCATCATAGCAGGAAGTTGATAAGCAAGGGTTATACTAAACATATGGACGGGTTAACTAAATGGAAGTTTGTATTTATTGTAACATCAACAATATACCAGTATACTAATATTATTGCTAAAAGTTGTCATGATATATAGAACTTCATACAATCATTTTATCGCAAGCTTGCAACTGGCCACTCACGGATCTTCACAGGACATTTTGGTGGGGCAGTGTTTCTCCCATGCATCTCCCATTCGTTCTGCTCTTTTTCGCATCATAAAAGAAGACCCAGAAACAGGGCTGTGGAGTCGGCACATAAAACCTCCGTCTCCTTTATTCATGGCACCTCCGACTCCGACTCCTTTAATTATATATTGATATAGGAAATAAATTTCCTATATATTTCCTTCATCAACTGCAAGCACACAACTTTTTAGAACCCTAACCTGTTAAAGCCTGGGTCTAAAGGCTATAGCTAAGACATTCTGGTTTTTTTAATTTATTTATTAAAGAAGCCCAAAAATAAAAACAATGAGGTTATATTTTTATTTATTTATTTAATTGCATTTATATCGCCCCATAGCCGAAGTTCTCTGGGCAGTTTATCAAAAGACTATAGAGTATAGAATAATAGGATATGAAACTATAAAAGAAAATCAGGAACAACTTTCTCTACTAGTTCAAAAATCCAAAGTATATACTTTGATATCAAAGTCAAAACTACAAAAAAGTAAAAAACCATTGAACACCTTAAACAACTTAACAAATGACCATTTTAAAAGAAATGAACTCAGTTAGGTACATAAGTAACATAAACCTTTTTCGAGATTAAAGTATCATTTGAATATAAAATTCAAGTGAATATACATATCACAACTCTATATACAATTTAAATTTATTAGGAGTCGGAGTCGGTACATTTTTACCGACTCCAACTCCAGTAACTCAAGAATTGCTTCCGACTCCACAACTCTGACTCCGACTCCACAGCCCTGCCCAGAAAATCTATTTGTGGGGAGGATCTAACGAAACTTGTCGCCATTTCCTGCTGTGTGCTGGAGAAGCAGCACAATAAAACCACCCTCTTTCTGTGTGACGAAAGAGGAAGCTGCTCATTCCTGTTGTGGGACAGAAGCAGGAGGAAAAGCAATGGTAGGGAAACACGATTTCCCCCATCTGAAGAAGCTCATATGCAATCAATAATTACAGTAACTATTAGCAATAGTATAGCTACAGTGATGCAGTGGGAAATGTTTAAGGAGCTATTTACTGTGCAGCATCGTGGCTCCCAGATAAACAACTGTTAAGTTGATTATTATACCACCGTTGACTATCATGTTGTCCGAACACAGCCTATATCTGGGACCTGTTTATAGTGACTTGCTGCTTTCAACAACACTGGATAGTGAATACATCACATGATATGTATGTGCCAAACACTCATTCCAGTTTAACTACCTAAATATGTGTCAGCCAAAACAAAAATTATGCACCACTATTTAACAAGAAATTTAGTCTCCAAAAAGAGGGCAGTGAAATCTCCTACATAATGCTGCTGGAAGCACCTTTTTTAATTTTTCTTTTTTTATCTTCCCTCCCCCCCGCTTTGTCAGATCCATTTTGAAAAATATATATGCCTGAATTGATGTTTTCTTCCTCCCCATCCCTGTCCTCTGCATAGAATTCCTATGAGAGAGAAGATTGTAACAATGATGAGCCTCCCAGGAAGATCATTCCCGAGAAGAATGCACTCAGGCAGGTATGCAGTTGATTCAGGGCTGCAAAACCTACCCAGCCCCTTTACTTGAAATATCTAGAGTGAACTAACCACTTTAGAACCTAGAAAGTTACAAAACATATTAAAAAACCCATTACTTTTCTCTTTCTTTCTTTTTTGTTTAAATATGTTTTACTGGAAAAGTATGCACACTTTCAAGTTACAGAGCACTGTTTGGAAATGTACCCTTGGGGGCTAATTCATGTATTTCCAGATCCTACCCTATTCTATGTCTTTAAAGAGGTCTCTTGCGAGCCACCAGGGCCTAATCTACATCTACCACCATTTTGCAATGGAGGAGGGATAATTGTTAGGTTTCCCGCTTATGTGTTCGGTCCTCACAGGGCATACACAAGGGAAGTTTCCTGGGAGTAAAGGAGAGCCGTTGTGGGAGGACATGCGCCCTGTGATGGCACTTCCAAAGGCGTATCGGGAGAAGTGGTGGGACTGGACAGATGGGTACAGGGCACGGAATATATATATATATAATTCCAAGATGCGCACCAACACAAATACACAGAAATGCGAGGTGGGGGATAAGTATTGTGTCAAAGATGCACTCCTGTGCATCAATATGTTTGTGTTAAAAAAAAATACACATGGTCAGCGTCAAAACACACCAATAGCCAATCAAAACTGTCCCAAAAATGGCGGCCGCCCACTCCCACCCACGTCCAAAACCTTTGGATACGCCCCTGACAATGGGTTGGCTGTTCACCAAGCTGGGAGTTGACGCTGAACAGCAACAGCTTCGGGAAGGGTGGGCACGCCAGCCATGGACTTCGGGAGCGTAGCGAGAGAGCTGGAAAAACCGTGGCAAAAGCAATCTGCAATATTCCTGAATAACTGATGGGTCATCCCTAGATCACTGCAGGAGTAGGGGAACGTCATGTGGCGCAGTAGGGACGACCTCGATATTATTCCGGAATAAACAGCTGGTGTAGATTAGGGCCAAGAAAAAGGAGGGGTGGGAAGAGAAAAAGGCACTGAAAACTTTGGGTTCAAAATAGTTACGTAGTGTCTTGGGCTCAGCCCTCACCTCTGCCATGTACTCAGTCATTTGGGCAGCTTACTTGTCCTTTGCCACACCTCCGACATGACAGCCATTTTGCGATGGTGCCTATAACCATTTCTCAAATTGCCAAATGTCCCATGCACCCAAAAAGGTTGCCTACCTCTGATATACATGTTAGAACTCCTGAAGATTAGTATCAGTGTCCTACTCCAAGTATGTGAGCCAAGGAATTGCTGCAAATATTGCTTATATTATCTGTATATGCATGGGAGGTATACAGCATTGTTCCTTATGCATTACAAAAATAAACACATTTCCAACAAGGAGATGATGACCTTTATGATGACCTTTATTTTGACCACATTCCATTTGTGTGGAAGACATCAGTAGAGTAAAAACAGTTTAAACCTACGAGAGTTTTAGAGAAGTATATATAAGTAGACCTTATAAATAGCTATCATGTGGGGAAAGATTTGGGATAAAAACTGAAAATGGGGAGGTGTGTGTGTGTGTGTGTGTGTGTGTGTGTGTGTGTGTGTAGTCTTGGAAGACCATGACAAGGAGACAAAGTTTTTGGCAACTATATTTAAGCTAACAAACGAATTTTCTCACTGCTAAGTTATAAATTAATTTTAATAGGCTGATCCAGATGGTCCATTTGGAAAATGGATAGCTTGATCTGTTGAAAATTAAACTAAATTTATCTCTCTCATACTTCAAACTGAAGCTAGTGTGAAAAGAGTGCCCATTAAGTCCAGTGAATACAGATGGACCGGCAGGTCACACATGGGACTAATCTGATTCATTTTAAAAATAAATGTGTGAATGATTGAATCAGGCTCCTGGTTTGAGTCCTGTTGTGTGCATGCGTGCAGCCTTTTTCAAAGAGACTCTCAAATGCTTCAGTGCCTTTTTAACCTGTATGTTTCCATTTTAAATTCAACATTGTTGCCAAAAACTGTAATTAGTTTTCAGTGCCCATCATTTAGCATTGGATCCGAATGGTAGATTGATTAGGTCGGGCATTTGTTATTTTAAGGGTTTCGTCTCCATTTCTGAAGAGCAGGGGCTTAGTAGCTGTGAGGGAGAGAGAGCTTTTAGAAATCAATGAGGGGGAAGCTCTCCAGGGACCTTTGAGCCTTTTGGCTTTTGGGTGTGTTAAACAGAGCCATGAATGAAGATTTGTAAATTTATTGCAGTGCCATCTGGGTTTCCCCCTTCTTTTTGCAGGAACCATATTATTGTTGGCTTGTATCTGTCTATTGTGGTGGTCACTCCCCGGGAGCTTGCCTTGGGTACTCCAAAGGAAAGTGATGAATAGAAAGGGTCAGCAGGCATAGGTCACAGGGCAGCTGTCCGGGGCTGCCCTGAACTTGATTACCCTACTGTCTTTTTAAAGAGGTTGGTACAATGCAGGTTATTTTGAGAAAGCTGCTCTCCTTTGCTCAAATGGGGTAATAATGAAGTGCCTTTTTGCTGTCAAAACTTGCTCTACAGGGCGAGTGGGTGGGTGGGGAGGCTCTGTGCAGAGGAAATCGTGTCAAAAGGTACCATGTGGGAAGTGCTGACGACAGCAGGATTGCAATGATGTGCACTGCACTTTTTGTTTTGAAGTGTAGATGGAATGAAAGTGAGGCGGCCATCGTTGTCTCCCTGTCACCAAGATGGCTCTCTCTTTCCTCAGCCCCCTCCTAACCCCGTATCCCCCACCCCCATCATTTTCATGAACTCTTTCTTCTACAGTTCAACACAGCAGTTGTCTCACAGGTTTTGGAGTCTTACAAGGCCTCTGACATTTTCTGGGAATTGTATAAAAAAATTCCCTGAGTCCCAAACATAATGTGCAAGTATATGCAGGCCACAACAAGGAAGAGGCAAGATAAAAGCTACATCTCCTCATAGCTACTGTAGAGGGGTGTATATGTTTGAGTGAAGGTCAAGAATAGTCACAGCAGCTGTAGTTTGTATCAATACTTAAAATGTGTTAGAAAAACCTGACCAAGCATGAAGTAATAAAAAAGTGACCATAATTTGTATGTGCTTCTTCCCTGTTAACAGTTACTATCCTCCGGATTTCAATGTACTTTGAACCTAGGATCAGGTATTATACCAAACATTAGTTGAGCAGAAATCCAAGACTGGGCAGAGATGTCGTCTTGTAGCATGAAAACCCCTTGGTTTGCTTCCCCCCACCCCCAGCTGCTTTAATGCTAATCGGGTCTGTCAGATGGGCTGCATTTTTGCATTCTTCTGTAACTGAGTCAAATGCTAGTGTCGTCTATTCTCCTGACCTTTTGTTTCCGTGTCCACTTACAGCCCAGTGAATGTGGGTAGTGATAAATAAAGCTCTGAACAGGACTCTCAACTCTTTGAAAACAGCATGTTGCCATCTCCCTAGTTATATTTCTTTTAAGTGTTTACGTGTATGCTGAATTCTTTTCTCTTGTGTGGCTGGAACCCTGGGGCCTCAGAGCCATGAGAGAGGCCAAGAAGCTAACAAAGTAGCTGTCCCCTTGTTAGCTTGTTCCTTTCTTTAAAAAAAAAAAAGGCACCACAAGATGAAACCCATCTGGCTTAGGGCATTACATTTTCCTCCCCCATGCACCTCTATAGATAAAGAGTTTCACCTGCAGTGAGGGTTTACATTGATTAGGGAGGGTGCAGTAATTCAACTCTGGCCATCCACTTTAGTGATACTTTGCAGTCTTTAAAGGTGCTGACCCATTGAGTTAAACTGTCAAGAGGAGGATAAAAAAGGAGCTTCGTCCCAGGAGGTAACAGCTGCCAGGTTTTCAACACCTTGTGCACTGCTGGAGAAATGTCACCAATTGTCAACGGGAAGAAAAATGACTGACTTGGCTGCCATCTTCCCTTTTTAATGACTAGCTTTATAAAATAAGGGATGTAAACCTCAGAAGATCGGCAAGCACAGGGCAGGCTGTCAAGAAAATCCAGAGAATTTTAAGAAGGTGTTACAGTTATATCCCTGGGGGCTGGGGGGGAGGAGGAGAAAGATACAGTCAGTCCAGGAGGTTAAGATGCCCTTTGAATAAAGAGGCATAGGCTTAAACGTTTGCTACAGCCACACATAGCCAACATTAGCAGATCTACTCTTTTTTTTTTAAAGTGTATGTTTGGGGGGAACTAGATTCATAAGCCAGTGAACTGAGAGAAAACATACTGTATTTCTGCTCTTTGGAGGACAATTTGTTTTCAAGCTGCTACCAGATGGCTAAATACCATGACATTTCTCTTTTGTTTGGGGTTGTTGTTGTTTTTGTCTTTTGGTGGTTGTTTCAGTTTTTGTTTTACAAGCAATTCAGTTCTCATTGCTTTTGTCAATATTGCTTCACTGAACAACTTCCAGGGATGGGTTGCAATGGGGGAAGAACAGAACAGAAATTGGCATTGTCCTTTTTTCCTTAGTTGGATAGATAGGAAGGGCAAACAAAATGTGAAGATAATGAAGTCCTGGAAATGGGCTGAGTATTTCCTCTTCCCCTCCCCCCTCCTGTTTGTTTTTAGGTTAGTCATTTTAATTGTACTGAGTAATTAGAAGGTACATACAGCCAAGGGAGCATTGTTATGGAAATTGCTCAGAAAAACCCATTCCCCATCTACCATTGCCATGTGTTGAGACAATTCTTCCCTCTAGTGGCAAAATTAGGGACTCTGTCTCCACAGTAGGCAAGGTGTAATTGCAATATGACAAACTGAGCTTTGGGGACATTTCTGTAAATGTTCTTGGTTTTGGCTTGCCTTGCCTATATTTTGTCTCACTGACTTCCTGCAGAGATCTTTCTCCTTCCCCACAAGCATTCTGAGCTATGAAGACTAGAAATGTAGCCTTAAATTTAGAAATACTAATCACAGTGGATTCTGGGTAATGCTTTGCAGCTTGACTTAATTCTCATCTTCCTTTTTTAATTACCTATTTATAAAAACGCTTTTAAATTTGCAGGCATTATTTAATACTTTTGGAAGAAGCACCTCATTGGAAATAAATAAATAAAATGCCTTTTTAAAAATAGTCTGTGTAAAAGACCTTAAGGTAATTAATGGAAGTCTCCTAAGGCCCCATAAGTGAGATGAAAGCGATCTTTCTGAATCTGCATGAGTGATTTGTTTATATAACTTCCCACTTCCACTGAATTCTTTAGAGTCTAATAACTATTTTCTTACCATTTGGCAATTGGTGCTTTGCTACAAAAGCCCTTGTTTGAACAATGAAAGAAAGAGTTTAATAATCTTGTCTCTGGAAATGACTTGGGGAGGCTATGCTGTTGGATTTCCTTGTGTTTTACAATATTTATCTGATAAATCATGTGATTATTGACTGGTGGAAGATGAAATCTTATTGAACACTTTGGTCACTGCACCTGTTAAAAAATGGTTCTGTGTTGAGAGATTGAATCTTTTGGAAGCAATGCCAGTGAAATGGCTTCTTATTTAGTCCATACAACCGCAAAGGCAGCCACTGTTTTAAATCGGGGTAGGGAATGTGTGGCCCTCCAGATGTTATTGGACTGCAACTTCCATCAGTCCTAGCCAGCATAGCCAGTGGTGAGGGATGCTGGCAGTTGCAGTCCAACAACATCTGGAGAGCACACACACGCACATCAATTTACATGGAAATCTTGGAAGCCCTCAAGGTTCAAAGGATGTTACTCCTTGACATTTAGACCCATCGCCCTGCTATTAAAAGGTTCATAGCCCCACCAACACCAGCTTGGCCTTGGCCACGGCATATACCTCAGCAGGGAACTCCGGGTAATTCTCATTCTCTATTTCTCATGTTTATACTTTACATATTTAGGTGTAAACCTAAAGATGTAAGGAGGCCTTTAAGGTGCTTGTGAATCCCAAAGATGCAAAGTGGAACCTGGATGGTGATGCAAAATTTGGTTTCTTGATAAATCAGTTTTTAAAAAGGTGTGTGTTTTGTGATGGGGGCAGGGGAGTTTTCAGTCCTGGGCACAGAGAGAACATTGGCCAAGCATGTTATCGCTTTTTATTGAAAATGTAAATCAAAGTAGATAGATCCACTTCATAGTTTCTATTTTTTCTGTATTTATCAGTCCCTCCCTCCTTTTTGTTTATTAATTCAGTCCAGATCAAAATATTATGATTCCCCTCACCCTCACTGGAGCATAACCACAGATTATGTAATTTTGAGTGGGCAGTGCAAATTTGGTCCTTTTTTCCCTTAGCTGTATAATAGTATGCAGGTGGCAGTTTCAGTCGGTCTGGGGATGGATACAGCTTTGCACCTCCTGGTTTCTCTCATTGCATTCCTGCTCCTGACATGATTTGAAGCAGCTGTATGTTTGTAGATATTCTTTTCCATTAGTGTGTGTTTTGCTATAGGCTGCTTAACGTTCATCTCAAACAGCTTTTGCAAGGTTAAAGGAATGCAGCTTGGTAACAAGTTTGTGTCATTTTAAATATATACCTTCCAGTAAATAAGGAGGAGCCTAGCAATCAATCCCTTTTAGTGTGTTATATGTTTCACCTGACAACTAAACCCTCTATTGATTAGCCATTACTTTGTTAGATAATCCTGTGTCATTGAAGCCACTGTAAAAATTAAACTCTTTAAAATGTTTTACCCTAGCAGCAGTGTGAAAATTGAAAACTTGTTCAGAATTATAGCCAGCTTTCACCAAAAGGGTAGTTTTCAACAAACTGGTTTATGCTTGCATTCTTTATATGCAGTATAAAACTGTATTAAAGCACTCCAACGCAAAACTATTTGCCTCAAGCATAGAATCAGGCTGCCATTTCAAACAGTGCTTCCCATGGCCTAGAAATGGCTTCTCGTGGTGATTGGGGAGGAGATGCTTGGACAGTTCACATTTTTGAACTAGAATTGAATCAGAAATCCTTTTATAGCCAAAACATGGAGTTTCGACTTCTTCTGTAAGATGATCAAGAGCGTGACCAACTGTTGTGAATCCCATAAAAAAGAAAGTGACCAGCTAGAATATTAAACTTGTTTACAAAGGACTGTATTACTTTGGTGATTAATAATCAATACATTTTAATCAGTTAAAAGCTGCTCCCTGATTAATTGGGCAGCAGATTTGATGGAAATATTTTAACTTATTTTTAAAAATGTGTTTTTACTACCAGGCAGGAGAGAGAGTCTCCCTAATCTTTCATATAGGCAGAGTGCCCCTTCTTAGATGGTGCTTGCTGCAACTCAAGTGGGCATAATCTAAGAATAAAGTACATGTTTTTTCTTTAGTACCATTGCTTGATTGAGCACAATCTAGAATTCCATAAAGAGGAAATAGAAAATTAGGACTGCAGTGTTTAGGTCAGGGTTGCGCAATGCATGGCCCACAGGCCACATGTGACCCCTGCTGCAGTGCCCCTCCATTAATGTTTTTGTTTAAAATGGCATGTATAGAAGC
Source organism: Elgaria multicarinata webbii (assembly GCF_023053635.1). Lineage (NCBI taxonomy): Eukaryota > Metazoa > Chordata > Lepidosauria > Squamata > Anguidae > Elgaria > Elgaria multicarinata. The sequence continues at coordinate 57,158,591 of NC_086178.1, read as the reverse complement.
CCCCAAAGGGTCAAAATCATCTTGAAAACTAGCTATTTCTGATGCTTTTTATGCTCTGTAGCCATTACTGTAAACCCCTGGTTTAGGTCAGTAATAATCAATGACTGGGTTCAGAAAACATGATAACCAATGGTGGTTTAAATCGTCGACAGTTAGTTATTTAACCCATTGTGGGTTATGTTGTGTGGAGGGAGTTTTTTTAACCGACAGTTGGTTATTTGGTTGAAATAACCAACACAAATAACCAACGCTGTGGAAAGTTGGCTATTTGAACCACCATTGGTTATCATGTGGTGTAGAGGGCACCATTGGTTATTTCCTTCGTCACCATTGGTTATTTCATCAGCCATAGAGTCGCAAAGTAAGATCAGTCAAAGTGGCGGTTGCCACTCTAGTCCAGCTGACAGGATAGATTTTCAGCAGCAGTGTCTGGTGGGATACTGGTGGGAGGACTGAGGGGAGAGAGAGGGTGGGAGATGAGTGAGTTAACTCAGCATGGACTAATAGTCAACTCAACGCTGATCCTAATCCACACCACAGTTGATTGGTGGCGAGTATCCCCTAAACAACTGTTGAGTTGATTACACCACCGTTGACTATCGTGTTGTCCAAACATAGCCAATATCATCATTTAGATGCCACATTAATTCATAAGTAATTGAATGACAATCCTACTGTCACTGTATTCCACCTTTCAGACAGGTCTATATAGCTCTTTGGTAAAGCCCATTCTTTCCATATAGAATGTCCTGAGTCCAATGCCTGGTTTTTCCAGTTAAAAGAATCAGATAGTAGGAGATGGCAAAAACTTCTTCCTGAGTCTCTAGAGACTCATGGTCATTCAAAGTAGATTATACTGGGCAAAGTGGACAGCTTCCTAAATGTTCAAGCAGAACAATGAATGCTTCATAGAGACTTAGGTGTGAATTTGTTTTAATGTAAAAAATAGTTTCAGAGTCTCTTCCTTGTGGAGGAAAGTTTGAAAATAACTGAATGCTTAGAAATCAAGCTGGCAAGTACCAGTCCCTTCATAGCATCATATAGTCCTCCAAATGCTTCTGTATCCCTATGTTCCTAATTTACCTGCAGAATTCAGTAGCTAGATTGCTCAATGGAGGTTCCTAGTACTTCTCCTGTGCTGAAAGCTTTGCTCTGTCTGCCAGTTAGCTGCTGAGCCATATTCAAAATTTTACTGCTGGTTTATAAGATCAGGCCCAGGTTGTCTGAGAGACCACTTTCCTCTGTATACACTGCCCAGGTCTCTATATTGTGAGGCAGGGAGGCCGTGCTTACCGTACCATGGCCTACTGTTATTGTTTGGCCATAGTGTGGAGGAGGGACTTCTCTGTTGTGGCATCTATCTTGTGGAATGATCTTCCCCGTGAGATCAGACAGGCTCCTAGTGTAGACTGTTTTTGCCAAAAACTTGGAAGACACATTTGTTTGCCCGGGCAAATTCCTGACCTTTAGCATTGCCAGCTATCCCTAGTTATTTTAATGAGATATTTTATTATTGTTTCCTTTATTGGGTTTGTGTTATTTTATCTAGTAAAGTGCTTTGGGATATTTAGTGTAGACATATTTTAAATAAGATAATAAATAAATATTACAAAATGCAGGTTTATTCAAACATGCTAAAGATACTCATAATACTGACAAAATAAATCCTGAAATTTCATATATTTGATCCACAGAGTAAGGTACTATAATTCTGAAGAGATCATATAATTCTTTCACCAGCTACAATCTTAATTTTCTGAGTGGGGTCTCTTTGGGATAGAGCGTTGCAACCTCCCACCTCACCCCAAATAGCATAACAGATTAAGAAAACTAATACAAATATGAATTTGTGGACAGTGTGCCATTCATCTGCTGACTTCTGGATCATGGTTTCTTAGCGAGATAACAATTTTAAATATAATGGGCACACAGGACGTTTTGGTCCAGTGCAAAGAGTAAACTTTTGCTCACTTACAAATAAAGGCATTTCTCCCTAAAGAGCTCAGCCGAGGCCGTTCTACTCTTCTGTGACCAAATCCCAGGCTATAGCCATGTGGCAAACAGAACTTTCGGTTTCTCAAACTTTATCATTGTGGTGCCACCCTAAATTAAGAAAGCATTTGTTCAAGCCGCTTCAGCTCTCATGAAGCCCACAGCAACAACAATAACAGCAACAGCAACAACAGATGGTTTGTGTGGCACTGCTTTGTATTGTTCAAAAGGAAACGAGGAGAAGTCAGGTCTACTGTAGGATGTTCTTCTACAAGTTGTGAGTTTGGCTCCTTCTGCTGTTCAACAGGCAGGTTAAAACATGTTTGTTTATTGTTGCCGTTGGGTTTTATTATTTAGTGGAGGTGTGGGGAGGTGCTGTTTATTTTCTGCAATTTTGGTTTTACTTAGATCTGTATTTTAATTGCTTTTATATTTAGTTTTCTGTAAAATCCCTTGAAATCTTTTTGGAGTGAGAAGTGGTAGACAAATTTAGTAAATAATAGTTTAGATCCCCTAGGGAAATAAAAAATCTTCTGGAATATAGAGTTTCATCTCCTTTTGCACTGGCATGGAGCATGAAGACACATGTTGCCATGGTAAATGAAGGTACATGTGCTTCTGCCAAAAAAAGAAAAGGCATGGGACTGCCAGCTTTAAACCACTGCTTTAGGGTTTGTCCAGAGGGACACTCATGTTCTTCACCACTACTACTTTTGATTAAATACTTATCTTAACTCCCCCACAAAAATCAGTGCCATCCCTAAAGGATATATCTCCCTAAGGATGCTATCCTATGCATGTTTAGACAGAAGAAAAGTCCTACAACTCCCAGCATTCCCCCACCAGCACTGCCAGCTGGGGAATGCTGGAGGTTGCAGGACTTTTTTCTGTCCAAACATGCACAGGATTGTGCTTTTAAATACCTAGAATAGATGTTCTGTTTTCATTTGAAAGGAAATGGTGGACATCTTCTGGAGGCAACAGATGAACTTTTTTTTTATCTTGTCATGTTTTCCATAACCCTAGAATGGGTGGGCAGAAGAAAGATCTCCAGATGTTTTCTATTTCAGCTCCAAGGAGCCCCTGCCAAGTTGGTCAGTTGAAGTAAAAAAAAAAAGTAGACCACTCCAGGTGGAGTGCCACGTCCCTATTGTGTATATGAAGGTCTTGAGTAAGGGTAGTAAATGAAACAGCATTCTTTGCACTTCTTTGAGATAAAGAGTTGTATCCAACTGTGTTTGCTCTACAGCAGAATGGATACCACTTATGGAAAAGATTCCCACCACTGTTCCCTCCAAATCTGCTCCAAGGGCTTGGGGGACCCTCTAGAAAAGATAGGGGGCAGTGGGGGAAGTCTCATTGCATGAGTGGAAGTCATGACCTAAACATGACCTCACCCCTTTCTTCCTGCCATGTTCTTCTGTTGAGGTTTTCCTATCCCTGCCCTGGTGTTTCCTTTCCTCCTTTCAATTTTCTAGTCTATCACAATCTCAAGAAAATACAGGGTAACTGGTGAACACAAAATTTGCTAGTTTGGTTGGCAATTCTTTTTCTTTGCTTTTTCTTTGATTTCTTAATGAAGAATTCAAATGTGCAAATAGTTCTTTCCATGGTGTTTGAAATGTCCGCCTCTTGATTTAACCAATACAAATCCCTTTAAGGGAGTCATGGCCACCATGCACGTTATATGGAGGCTTTTTCTGTTTTTCAAGTATTCGTGCAGGAATACAGTTAGCTGCACTAATTACATGAAATACCTTAGAACAAACAAAATTACTTTATCCAAAACCACTTTTCCCCCCTTCTTCACAGACCTATAACAGCTGTGCCAGACTCTGCTTAAACCAGGAAGCGGTATGCTTAGGGAACACTGCTATGAAGACTGAGAACTGTGTGGCCAAAGTAAGTAAAGCTACTGCTATCACTCTTCCACTAGCTCAATAAATGTTCTATGGAGAGGCATTCTTACCTTGTAAAATTGTGCATTCTGAACATACAGGAGTAAATTTTATTAACTTTGTAGGGTAGCCTTCCTCAACCTGGCTGCACTGGTTGGGGATGGTGGAAGTTGTAGTCAAACACATCTGGAGGCTGCCTTGGTGGGGAAGGTTGCCATAGGGTCATATGAGGCCTTCATTATAGTCTTAACTGTGACGCATCTGTTTTTGTATTAATCTTAGGAATCCCTCATTAGTTTTTGAAGTTGTGAAAAGCTTTGAAATAAGATATTGAAAAGCTTAGGAATAAGGAAGGAAGCTAAAAAGTCCAATTTTGGTTTTTAAATATAATTTCTAGGCCTACTAGACAGAATATGCTGGCTCTCCACTCGGTGTGGCTTAGCAATGGCTGTATTAATATGAGAATTGCCCTTATGACAGCCAAAAGACATACTATCACATTGGAAGGACAAATTCACACCTCCCATAATGCAATGGATCAAGGACCTAATCACATTATCAACTTTTGAATAAGTGTTATGTAGATGCAACTTGCAAATGGATAAACATGCGGATGTCTGGTCTGCTTTTCTTGAAACCTTTGTATAACTCCCTTTTCCTTTCTTTTTTGAATGGTACATAGGAGTGAACCGCCCAGAGAGCTCCGGCTATTGGGCGGTATAGAAATGTAATAAATAAATAAATAAATAAATAAATTGATTATAATTTTATATACACAATGTATGCCCCCCCCATTTTCACAATGTATTTTCTGTTTTGTTTGTTGATATTCATAATAAAAAAGAGAGAGAATTGTGTAATTCAAGTCTTGCCCCCCAACCTATGATTTATTTATTTTTATGCTCCCTTCTTTGAAGCAAGTTGTCCCCCTTGCTTTCAACAGACAGGCATTGGAGTGGGCATTCAGACTGTTGGACTAGCACCATGCTTTTCTAAGGCAAAGTTTGAATTTTAGCTCCTGTTTCTTTTGAGGATGAGGTATGCTAAACCTTGAGGATGTGATACTCTGATACCCCCTCTGCTGGCCACTATCTGGAGTCGCACAATAAGAGCCCGGGTTCCCGTGCTCATTGCAGTATGGTGACTTTTGTCAGCAGGATGGAGAAACAGTACTGAAGAAGTCTCTGATTTTAAAATAAAACACTTGCCAAGGGGTGGCAAATCGGGAATGTTCCTTTTTATATTGCCACATCAAAAGAAGCATTTGCAGGGAAATGTGCATCCTGTCTTAGCTTTCCCTGCAACTAAATATAACTCCAATAAAACAAGAAGCGTGTCTAAGGGATTGTGAATGACTGGAAAACATTCCAGCCACGATGCAGTGTGTATAAAAAGGGCATGTTTAGCCTTGCTTAAGCTTCATGTTTCCATTGGAAGGAAGTTCAGGATAGCCCTGCAGGACAGATCAGTTCATGCAGCCATCTGTTATCAAAACCAGCTGGCGCTTTTGCAGCACCTCTTCTCCCCACCCCCCTTCCCATCTCCAACAAAATGGTTGGTAGGAAAATTAGCACCATCTTCTCACACCCCATTCTGTGGAGTTCCTTCCTACAATTCCCATTTTCCAGCATATGCATATTAAATTTTTGACACCATATCCAAGATTCCTTTCTTTGACTTAACTTGAGTTTTAAAATATACTACTTGCAGATCACAATGCTGTGCAAATTTTCCCCATCTTTTAGTAAAACTAGCCATTGCACAGAACATGTCATGTCTCCATAACATGTGTCGGTCTGCACTAAAGTATACCATATATAATGGACTGTTTATTTCTGGTACCAGGGTGTGAGCAGCCTGGATAATTACTCATTGTTCCTAGGAATGTGGGAAGCCTGTTTAGCCTGTTGGGCCCAAGAGAACAAAAATTCTTCCTAAAATGAAATAGATGTCTTAGTTTGGATTTTGCACTATGGGCATAACAGTATGATAGAAGTCCAAGCTGCAGACCCACAAGCCCTGTACAATTGTGCCCGCCCTTTTGTACTGTCACACAGTTTGCAATTTAGGATGACAGCAGTTTCAGTGAGTGCAGTGGATAAATCACAGCTAGGCTTAGGCTGCAGCATGTAAAGCACAAATTGTGGGTCTATTGCAGTAGGTCTAGTGGAAGTGTCTACTGTGGCAATATGGGGTCAGAGTTTGAGCTCATATCTTTAGAGGGGGTGTCTTTTCCATGATGCTCTGAAAAATATGGATACGTATCTAGGACCTCCTTTGGCAGACAGCAGGCCTCCAACTGTAGCTTCTAATATGAAATACAATTTCTAAGTTGAGTAGCATTTTGTGTGATTTTTTTTTAATCAGAGTGTTATAGAATTTATTCTTCAGCTTATTTTTCTACAAATGGAGATTTAATTGCCACTGTATAGCCCCTTTGAGTTCTTGGTTTGCAGTTCTAAACCTGAGATTATGAAATGGCTTGGCAGGGTTTTCCCAGGATGCAGCTCCTCCAGCGCTAAGCTTTTGTTCTGTTCAGAGCTCATTGGTTTGACCAGAACTTACATGTGGCTGGCAGGAAAGCATGAGGGAGACGCACTTACTAAAAGTAGTTTGTAACACCTTTAATTAAAGGTGTGCCCTCAAAATGGTTGCCCACAAAAATTAGAACTCTGTTAATTTCCCCTGGGATCTTGACAAACATCTATGAGAAGAAAGCCAGAGACAAAAAAAAAATAAAATTAGGTAATGAATCCTGGTCTCGGATAAAAGACATGTTTCTTCCAAGCACAGCTCCTCCAGGCTGTTTTTTCTTGGACACATGTTTTGCATATTTATAGGTTGGTGGGGGTTGTTGTTCAAGGGGGTTGCACTTTTGTAGGAAATAAATATTTCTTTTGATGGTGCATGTAGCCGAATTGTGTCACTGTCTCAAAGCCATTCGTCTTTGGAAATCAGAGTTTACTCGAGATATGCTCTGCCAGATACCTAGAACTCTAAATAAACTATTTTTCACAAATACCAGTAGTGTAGCAGCTGTCAATATGCATACAGACTTGGTGTTTCACAGGTGAAAGGCCTTCTCCTGTATGAAATTCGGTGGGTGTAAATTGAGACTTAAAGCTCTTGTGGGCCTCCCTTTGTCCAGGAGAAATGGAAATTCAAAACTGACCCAAAGAAATCCATTTTTCTAAATGGTGTAGTTAATGTAAGACACTCGTTGCAACAGGAAGATTCCACTGAGATTTAAAGAAGAACTGAATTGCTGTATCACTGATAAGAATCCACAAACCCGATCTGTCATATCTTGTGAAAGGGATATAAAACCTTGGATGGGTTTTAAACCAGCATCTTAACAGTTAACATGCATCTGCCAACTGCAGAAGACTTTCGGCATGTGAAGAACTCTGATGTTTGGTCACCATTAGACACTTACGCAGATTAGACATCTGAGCCAATCTGATGTTTTCTGAGATTCTGGGACAATTTAGAAATGGCAATGCATTTCAGGTTGTGGAGCCATCTGTCCCTCTCAGAGGATCCTTTGATTTGATATCACTTATAAAGGCTGAAAATGTAGTTACTTAAGTATACTTCATTATCTTTATTCAGCATCTTAAAAAGGCATGATGAGATGTTCCATCCCATTCCAGTGTTCCCATTGCAGATGGGTGGCCTGTCCTGGGACTGGCAAAACTTGCTTAGATAAGACAACCTCACTACTCTTCCTGGAGCTCAAGGACAAACAAGGTGTTGCTTTAATGAGGCTTATTGAAAGCCCGCCAAACGAGCAGCTGTTCTGTTACTTTGTAAGCTTGGCTCTCCAAGCTGTGTATTGGTGATTGTAGGAACTAAACTGTGCAGTAGAACGATGCATAGCAAAGAAATACCTGTTAATGAAGTCCCCACCCCCTGCTCCACCCCACCTCCTGGTTTTGAAGTCCGGAATACCTAGGGAGGGATGGAAAGTTTCAGAATCCTGAGGCAGGTAGAACTGTCCTCCCCATATCAGCCAAGACATAGATGGGTTGAATGTTCCTTAGCATTGAATTGAGAGGGTGTGTGGGTCATTGCTCCTTCACTTGCTCCATCTTCCCATTCTGATTTGGGAAGAGATACTTGGTTCCAATAGTATTTTGTTGAGTTGTTTTAAGAAGACTCAGAGAGGTCTTATTCTATCCCTTTATCATGCCAAGTGTTGAATTAGTACCGTAATCCGCAGATCTTTAAACCTGTGGAGCACTCTTCATGCATATGACTGCATGTAAGGATCTCTGCATGCTCTGCCCTGAGCAGACGGCTGGTTTGCAGGGCAGTACAGGCCAAAGAGAAGGTAGAATAAGTTAGAAACACTGTGTTAGTGACCCTGGGATCAAGGCTCTTGGATTATCATCATCATCATCTACAAAATTTATATACCTCTCCCCATTCAAAATTTCATAGCAGTTAACAAGATAAAATAAAAACACATTAAAATAGATTTTTAAAAGAGGTAAAATTCAAAGTGAACCATGGCTGGTCATCAAGGGAAGGCTTCCTGGAACAACAATGTTTTCAGGAGGCGCCTAAAGGTATACAAAGTCGGCGCCTGCCTGACCTCCAGAGGCAAATGTTATGTGCACATTACGTTTGCCGTAACCAATCCTGCCCCAATTGGGGATATCCCTTGAGCAAGGGTAGGCAGCAACTTGATACCTCTCACATGTTTTGGATCACAACTCCCATTAGCCCCAGTCACTATGGCCAATGGTCAAGGAATCTGGGAAGTGTAGTCCAAATTATCTGAAGTGCACCAGGTTGCCTATTCCTGCCCTGAAGGCATCCTGGCAATACTCTTCTGCAGTGAAAGACTATTTACGTATTGTGACCTTTCTATATTCAATACTATTTCTTGCTGCTCTTTCTTTTGGAGGTGTAGTAGAGTCTGCATTTTACACAGGTTCATGTTTGCTTTGTAATGATGGTTGAACACACTGCTAATACTGCCTTCCAGGAATTGTTGCAATTCTGTCTTGCTGATGCTCTGCTCAGAATTGTTTTTTCAGTTGTGGAATTAGAATCCAATTTCTTTCACAAACCTCTCCTTTTGAATAGGAATAACAATAAGTAAGTATCTTTTGAGTGAGAGTACACATTTGTTAAATGGAAATAAAAGGCATTAATAAAGGCATGGTATGAGGTTTACTTAATATTCACAGTGTTCTGCCAACATAATTAAAATCCTCAAAGTGTCAATCTTCTTTACAATGGCCAAAATCTGATTGTGAGGTTAGGTGGCCTTAGTTTGGAATATGTTAGGCTTTCTCAGCCACCCCTCCCTTCTTCTCCAGCCCCATCCCACTTGTCAGAGTTATTTGCAATGGGATTGAAGAAGAATGTGCAAGTTACCCCCTCCCCACATTCTCCAGATTTTGATAGAAGACTTGGTTTATTTATTTCCAAAATTATATCCGCAGGAAACAAGCCGTTTAAATTCAGATTATGCTGAATCAAAATGGTGCTGGTATGAGAAGCAACGTGCTGTTTTATGAGCATGGAGTCCCTTTTCTCATAACTGATTGATAGTAAATATTTTCCTGAAGAGTTATTGCCAGCCATGAACAGTGCAACTGTTTCACTGGGTTTTTTTCTCTCATAGTACTTGCTGTACCAGCCATTGTCTGTAATTAAGATCTACAATTCACAATGCAGACGTTTGCACTTCCTCTGGGTCTGAGCTATTTATAAGGTATTTCAGCTGTTCAGAGTTTCTTTTGAGTGTTAAACTACGTGTTAACAGGCATCTTTAGTCTCTGATACACACACATTGTATATCATTTGCCTTTATTTTAGTGTTCTTCGATCTTGGAAGTTAAGCACTTTATATGTTGGATTCATTATGAATTAAATAAGATAGGTCTTTTTTAAAGTAATCCTGGGTAACTCCAGAACCCATTGCACCCTCCATCAGCCAGTTTTCAACCAAGGATCTCTGTAAAGCTCTACAGATACAAACCCATTCTTGACAGTAATGTTTATATTTAATTAACAGATGGGGAAGAACAAAGCTGGCCATGCTAAATTTTTCAAGCTTATAGGATTGGAAGTAGTTACCAAACATATGAAGGATTCAGACTCCCCTGCCTTACCTCCTCATGAACATTTGTCTGTGAGCCACTTCACATAAATTTTTTTTTTTGGGTGTGCAACAGTGCAAGGGGAAGTGTACATAGTCTTGTGTGTGACCATCACACAAGTTTCTGTTTTACTGCATATGCATGGAAGAAAACGTAATGGAATGGATTGTTTTTATGCTTGTTTCAGCGATAGCATACCATTGTGAACTTCTGAATAGAAGAGCATTGACCTTGAAGATCTGGATTCACAGCTCAGCAGTGGAATCACTGAATAACAGCAGATGAGTTAGGCTTTTTTTTTTTTTTTTAGTTTTCCAATCTGTGAAATGGGAAGGATAATGGCACACTTTATGGGATAGTGGTGAAAATTCACTTCCTGGATACAGTGCAATTAAGTTGAAACATGGAAGTGACCTTTTTGGATATCAGCACAATATATTGCAGGAACATCACCAGGCCTAAATATTTGAATGAAGCATTTTGGAAGGGAAACCCCTTTCTGGCCCTACTAGCCCTTTTCGCTAAGTTTACATAGGTCTGGGTCAGCATAGAAAAGCAATGGTGTCTTTGTCCCTAGGAGGGGTAATAATGAAACACCAGTTCTTCATCAGGCATGTACTGCAGCATTGCCTGCTGATGCATGCCGGATCACCCGCACACAGGGATCACGTGACCACTCCAAAAGTCAAACGATCAATTCGCCTCGTTTTGGCTCTGTAGTTAATGCACAAACAGTGCGATCTGCAGGGCTGTAATTGCATTGTTAGGGCCAAGGAACAAGCCTGTGCCTTTTCAGCAGACAGCTGGCAGGGAGAGAGGCATGTTGTTAGGAAAGAGAGAGGCAAGGCAAATAAAATTACTGCTAACGCTCAGAGATCGGCAGGAGTCCTACTTGCCTAATCTTACCGGTGGGAGCAAGCGGCTGTTGTAATCCAATTATAGCAGCATAAGCAATTTGTTAGACACTCCGCATAATGTAACAATTTCCCAATAAACTCTGACTTGTAATAACGTCGGCAAGAGCCCACATAAATCTGCCCGAATGGTGGGGGCTGGAGCATTCGGCTGGGGGCTTGTAATTTGTGCCATCAGCACGTTTTTTCCGACTGTGGCATGGTGCACCATTTTCCATGCAGGAATTCTGAGGAGCAAAGCCTGGCAAAGCCTCTCCAAAGAAGAGGCCATTGGGAGGGGAGGGGCCAAGCAGTACAGAGAACCACACTGTTCTGATTTATCCAGAGAGGCAGAAAATCTCGTCCTGGAAAACAGCTGCTTAAAAAAGAAAAGGAAAAAAGTTAAAGGCAACAAAGAACATTCTGGAATTCCATTTCTTTCTTCTTATTTCTTAAAATAAGTTGTCAAGGCAGTTTGCTCTCCTCTACTAAAGCACTTTGTATAAATGACATGAGATTCCACTGTGAACGAGTCAGGATTGTTCAAGAGAGAGATGTTGATTTTAAGAGTAGCCACCAGTTATGTTCTTTGTTGATTGTGGCTGTGCATAGATCTGGAACCACTAACTTTGAATTTTCCATGTTGGATTTAACTTTTTTTTTTTTAATCTCAGTATTGTGCATCCCCACTGTTCTGCCCAGGGCTCTGCAAAGAGCTAATTGAATTTAGGTATTTGTGTAGAATTTGTCTGCCATGCCCTGTCTGTCACAGTAAGAACAAGACTGTTACTGAAATTGATATGCCAGCCGTATAAGAATTCTTGTTTTTGCTTCTGCACCAGTACTTCATTTAATCATTTGGCCATGGAAGCTAGTGAGTCATGGTACAGAACACTAGTTTCTGTCAGATTATAGCAGCACAGCACTTTGCTGCAGAACTCTAGTTTCCTCTAACCTCTGTGAATGTCCGTTTCCATGTATCATTGAGGCATCAGGTAGCACTATGCCACCTCTGCAGAAGGTCCTGGTTGAACTTGCTCCTTTATTGATCAAGTTAAGCTGTATTGTCTTTTCACCTTCAAAGAATCTGCAGACTCCTGGGTACTCCGAACAAAATGTCTGACCTTGGGAGCAACTCCTGAGAACATAGAACATTATTGATGCTTCCTGTGTTCCCTGTTGTGTTGGGATACTGCTTAATATGATATTTTGTGTTGCAGATGTGTAGGATGTGTTGTTGTTGTTGTTGTTGTTTTGCGTTGTTTGTTGTATTAACTCTAATATTTCAATTTTAAGCAGTAACTGAGTGAAATTTGGACAAAAAGTCACATAAACAGCCCTTAGGTTTGTGTGCAGGTGTACTTGCGGTTTTGGTATATAGTCTTTTCTAGTGTCGAAACTGAAACATTTACATTGTTCCTAATCTGCTCTTCACATCGAGATGCCAGTTAACTGAGTCAGGGCAGCAAGCTTTCTGCAGCTCCTGGAATTAGTCTAATAAATATTCCCTTTCAGCTGAAGCTTCTTTCTTTCTGTTTCAAAAAAGAAAAAAAAAGCCATCTTAGTTTGCTGGAGCTACACATCAATAAGCTACAGTGCCCTAATAAAGCCACTCAGTGTCTAGGTTTAACTAATGACTGATTTTCATGGCTTTGACAGTGAGCTGTGTGCGTTATTTTCTCCTGATATTGTAAAAATAATGAGAGCAAATTAGAACAATCAGTTTACACAGATAGCTCCTGATTGGAGGCGATGGGCAATATGGCAGCAGGTAATCCATCTTCGGACTCCTGTCACATTAACTTCAACCACATGGAAAAGATCAGGCGGAGCAAACGGGGATCCTGCCCAATCGGAACACTGAAATTAATGAGAAGAGCATTGTTCTGTGATCAACCTTTTAATTAGCAAGACGGGAGACGGAGGGAGTGATGACGCCGGCAGCACAGCTGCGCAGTGACAAGCTTGCCTCTTGCAGAGGGGGAGGAAAAAAGCATGCGGTTTAAATTACCCTGCTCTGTGCGGTTTGCCCACCAGCAGTGTAGCTTCATTTTGAACCCTTTTCTCAAGAGCTCTGCAAACAATGCCTGCATTCACTATGGAATACTGTAAAGCAGGCCCTTCCTGACATGCACATCAGCATCCACTCTTGTTGTAGGTCACTTAGGGGAAATGTGCTTTGATTTTAAAGGGTTTCCCCCCCCCTCCTATATTTCACATCTGAACTGGTGAGGGGTAATTATGCTGTACTAGTCTGGCCCATGTTGCCTTTTGCTTTTCAGCAGCTGTTTATAGTAAGTCTTTGATTCAAAGGAGTGACAAACCATTTGTTTGTGTCAAATCGCAGTGGGGTGGGGAGGGGAGTGAAATGTGGCACTGTATTATTGTCTAACCTACTGAATAAGTTGTAGCTTTACTTACTACAACTGTCTTTGCTGTCCACTGTCGAAGGGTGTCACATAAATGGGTGAAAAGTTCAGTTTTGTGTAATATGCAGAGCAGCCTTTTGTACATTGAGGTTAATAACTTCCTGTCCCAGGGACCTCTTTAGGAGTGATGTTTGAAAGAGGGAGAAAGTGCACAAGACAATAATGAGGGAATGGGGTTGCTGAAGAGGAGAAAAGCAGGGGGAAATTTAATACTCCCAAGAGCTCAAACTAAGAACCTCCCAAATTAAGCATTTAAAACAGTTCTTGGGCACCCCCAGCATATTTTTCAAATGCAGCTTTGCTTTTTCATTTCTGCTAACATTACCCATTTCCTTTCTGTATTGGGATTCCAAATGACACAAAAGCAGTGCTTGTTTTTTTCCTTCCAGCATCTGTGCTAATTGTGAACAATGAACGGAAACATGCAACATTGAAAACATCTCCGTGCCTCTGTTGGTTTGCACACAAATGTACATTTGATTTGTTGAATATTGTAAGGTACCTTGGCTCTACCTTGGTTAAAAGTTAAACCCCTCCTTTACAAAGTCCGTAGAAGCCTACTAGTTGTGTACTGAGGTTGTCTTCTTGTTGTTTTAATGTGCAACTTGAAGAATTTCTCATTACACAGGAAATGCTATTCAATAAAGTGGTGACCTTCAGAAGATTAAAGAATACAAATATATTCTTAAAATTGCCCTGGTAGAGACCTACTTCATATAAAGACCAGATGGTTTTCCAGTTGCCATAGAGGAGAAACAGTATTGGGGAGGGGGGCGGTGTGTAACTCTAAAACACAAACTACTTATCACTAAATTCTTTGCATAGAGTCTTACCCTGGGCTGTGACTAAGTAAAAAACAGAAAACTCATTATTATTATTATTATTATTATTATTATTATTATTATTATTATTATATTTATTTGTATCCCGCCTTCCCGCCTTTTGCCCAATACTGGGCCTCAAGGCAGTATTACAAAGTTTCAAACATACATTTTAAAACATAGGAAAAGAAATGTAAAAAAAATTTTTTTTGGAAGGAGTGATGAGCAGAGACAATCCATGTGTATTGGAATGCATCAGCTTTAGACACCTTTGAGTCAATGTTGGCTTTCCATAATGGAATATGATTGTAGGGCCTTATTATTTGTTCTGTGACCACTTTAGATGATGAAGGCACTTGTTTACATATACAGTTAGTAATGCATTGTTGTTAGAGGGTGTATTGAGGCTGAAGGATGCATTATGCACCTATATCCTCATCCATGACTATTTCCATGCCAGTTCTGTTTGGCACCTCTTCCCCACCACAATTTGTATTTGAGAAGGGAAGAATTTTTTTAGTTCTCCATTGAACAGCAGAATACTAGTTTTCTGTGCTTAGTTCATGGTCTGGAAGATTTGTTTGATTCTTATGATTTTGCTATTCTGATTTTAATTTTAGGTACCTTTCTGACTTTCATTAATTTCTGCTCCATTACATTTATATTTGCTACACAAATGCACCAATTAGGCAGAAAAGCAAAATCCTTCTTGCTCACCAAAAATATATGGCTGAAAGAACAGACATGCATTCTAGCTGGGAAACAGGAACTGCCAGCTTAATCTATTACAGAACGGTCTAATTGATTTCATCATCCCTTCTCTCCCCACCTCCTCACATGATTTGCTTTTTGTATAAAATCATTGAGTTAACAATTCCTCAAGTTTTGTCTCAGTCTAGAAATGAGATTTTGTAAGTTTCCAAAGTAGTTCTATGATGATGATAATAAAATAATAATTCTATTTATGTATTCAAGTCAGGAAATTCAAGACTTATTATTTAGGTGGATTGTTTAGCCTTGCCCTGTAGAATAATGTATTGTTCTTAAAGCTAGTGGTTACTCACAAATAGAATGCTGAACAAGATGGACCCTTGGCCTCATCCAGCATGGCTCTTCTTGTGTTCTTATGTGTGAAGTAGTTGCTAGTATAAACTGCATTGCTTGATAGCTGCCACCGTGTGATGAACTGTTTATCTGGAACAAATTCACTGTATAGAGAAGCCTAGCGTAACATTCCACTACAATCCCACTAAAAATTATTTAAAGGATGTGTTTATCATTATATGGTGTAGCAAGGCTTTTCCTATGCAGTAAGTCACTCCAGACAAATGTCTTACCATATGAGGTCAAACTCCACATAGCGCATTTTAAAGTGGACCCCATGCCGCTGCTTTGAAACTGTTTCACAATTTTGAGAAATGAGTTTACAGGCTTCTTTGATTTTGGTCTCTCCATGATTCCTGTATTTCCTGATCTTTTTCTTAGGCAGCCATGATTTTGAATCAGCAGTATATATCTGCAGTATTTACTGTTGCTCTGCCTTTCTACCTGATTGGGGGACCACAAAGCAGTTAATAATCATACATTTTTATTATATGCTACCACACATTGTTAGAACACATGGCTCATGCATTGTTTAGAACAGGATGGGGAATCCCTTTCAGCCCATGAACCAAATTCAATTCCGAAGAAGCTCTTGGGGACTACATTCCAATGGTGGGTGAGGCCAACTGCAAAAGGGGCAGGGCCAAAAATACAAGAATTACCAGAATATTGTCGCTTAAAGCTTGTACTTACTACCTACTCAGGAGAGACATTTCAACATTTCAGAATGGGTGGGGGGACTATACAAAAGCCAGGAAGCGACCAAACAGCTGGTGGTTTGGGGGAAAGTGGTGGGGTCAGAGGAAGGAGTGCAGCCCTCTGGGGAAACACAGTGGGCCAGATGGTATCTCTTTAGGGACAGATTTGGCCTCCAGGCCTGAGGCTCCCCACCCCTGGTTTAGAGTTACCCTTTACTTGAAGGATTGCAAAACCTTCTTAGAAAAGCAAAGCAAAAGCAACAAGAAAAGGTCCTCCCTTTTTTCTTTAAAAGTCAACTTGTAAAGTCATCTTTGAAAGTTGCCTTTCCCCTCCCATTTCACATCATCATGCACTGGTACTGTGGAGGCTGTGGGTCTTAAAAGGGCTGCTTCACAACAGTAGGCAATCTTGATAGCTTCAACATATAAGCACAACAGGGTGAGTTTAGCAGCTTCATTTCTTAATTTCTTGCTTTTGTAGGTTTGAATCAGCCCCATAGTATGTTAATAAAGAGGAAGGAAGGAGTTCAATTTATACTGGTCATTAAGGATCCCTTGGTGCTTATCGCAAGAGTGAGGTTATTAACCCTGATGTTCTTCTGGCCAAATTCAACTCTGATGATTACATTCTGCGACCTAAATTACTTTTGTAGTTTCCACTAGAGAAATTGACTTTTGTAGTTTCTCCTGGAGAGAATGACTTCTACTTCTTAAAATCTTTTCTCTAACAAAGTGATTATGTTCCGCCCTAGAAGTGGCTGCACCTTAGTTGAAGTGGCATTGTTCTTGACCATTTTGCAGCATTTTGTGAATATTTTATCATTTCTAACTCTTTTGTTTTCATGGCAGTGTATTAGACTGTTAAAATTACAGTCTTTACTGATGAAGAACTGTGTCAAGGTCATCCAGTGAGTTCATTCTGAAGTGGAAGCCAAATATCACAGGTCCTCACATGCTATCCAATACTCCACATTGGTTTTAAACGACCTTGTATAATCAATAGATCATTCAATTTTAAAGATGCTGAAGCTGATTAAGAGATAGCTGATTGATTATTCGATTTCATTTAAATAAAAGTGCACATGACCAGGTTATCAGGATAGATGCCTTTTTGAGGATAGTGAAGGAATTCTGAGATCTCAGTTTAATAAACAAATGGTACCACGTACAGTTGGAGAAGAAAGCCATCAAAATATTTTCATTTTCTTCCCCTATTACAGTTACACACTGGAACGAAAATAACCTCAGAAAATAAGTGTGCCCCTAGTTCATTGCCACTGATCTTAATATTTGCCTCCATTGATTAATTTTTTATTTATTTTATCTATTCTTCTAAAAGAGCATCAGGAGAATTTGAAATATAGTAAGTAGATAATGCAAAGGAAAGCAGCAGCAACAACAACAACAACAACAACAACAGTTTGGCTATTAAAAAGCTGAAGGTCAAACATGAAAGAAACTGGCCATGCTAAAATTAATTAATTAATTAATTGGCCAAAGGCAGGGAGGATGGTATATAGCTGCCTTTTGATACCTTGAGAAAGTAATTATTTCCAAACAGACAGTGACGTTTTAAATGAGTGTATCTGCAGTTCTTCTGAATTCTACTTAATAAGTATTTTATTATTGTAATAGGCACTTAAGAAGCCGTTATAGGTTTTTTCTATTGTTGTCTCACACATGCAGTCTGGGTTGCTACATGATGCATTGCAATTTAAGGATTAGGCAGTTGCTGCCATCATTACTATAGGCTTTTTGTTATACATGGCTGCTTACATTATCTGGTAACCACTGTTCTGGATCTAGAGAACTTTCATGTGGAAACCTTGATACTAAGGGCCAAACTGAATGAGACTATTCACACAATTAGCAACTGCATGAATGTCTTTTTGAAAAGAAAATAGCAGGTATGGGGTAGACAGTCTGGATTGGGATTCTAGTGGGGGATAGATTTTAACCCCTTACCCCTGTTCTGATCCCACTCTGTATCACCTCTTCCCTGCTCCTACTATTTATGTTGGGGAAGCAGTTCCACTGGTGGAAATGGGAGCTTTTCCCCAATTAAATAACACGCATTAAGGGAGGGATGATCGTCATCATACCATGGAGCAAGGAGCAAGGAAGGGAGAGTGGGTTAAATGTCCACATCTCTTGCCCCACCAGGGACCTGATCTGGATTAGACCCCTTGTGTTTGCTGTTTATTTGTTAAAAGCCATGCATGCCATTGCTAATTGCATGAATGGCATCTTGCCTTGTTTGGCCGTCAAAGGCAAACATCTTTTATTTGAACCCACGAGAAGCCTTCATCTAAGACGAGAAGCCTTCATTTAAGACGCTTCCCTCTCAAAGAACTGGGAGCTTGATTCCTTATATCTGATCTCCCTTTTCTGAACAACACGATGATTACAGACAAAGTTTAAAATTGCAAGTTGTAGATAGATTAGAAACTTTTTTTTAATTAGATAAAGGAACAAGATGACTTACATGAGCACTTTTTTTAGCGTTTTTCCAAAAATCTGTAGAGCTTTGGTTAGAACATAAGAAAAGCCCTGCTGGATCAGAGCAAAGATCCATCTAGTCCAGTATTCTATTCACACAGTGGCCAAACAGCTGCCTGTGGGTTCTTTAGTTACCTACATTATATCAGAACAACATTGTGTTGCTTTCAGCCAAAAGGATATAACTCTTTTAGTTTACAGTGATATTGGGAAAAAATGCATTGACATGTAACTTCTCATTGTTTTCTCCTCAAATATTAAATACAACCTCACTTTGATAAGTGAAGATGTCTCCTCTTTCCGCAACATTCTACACACATGCAGTGCCAAGAAGCCTCTCCTGTCTGTCTTAGTATTTCTGAAAATGGCAGTCCTGTGTTCTCCTTCTGTGAAAACAGATTTGCTTTGGGGATTTTAAATGTTCCTGTTTATCAGTGATCTGCCTTTCACATACTAAAATAAAGCCCCCTTTATCAATGCCAGCATCATTGAAATTTAGTTAATGACTAAAATATTTCACTCTTAATTCTCCTGACCTCAGGATTCCTGTTGATTCCTCTGATTGCCTGTGTGCTTGGACTGAGCACTCCTGTATAACATTAATTTAGGCGATATAAAAATGAAAAATATCTCAATTAGCAGTGACACCACAAAAAAGTTAGATTGTTAATTGAGTGAAGCTTGTAATTCCTTAGCGGAGCTGACTGGTAAACCCTCCTTATAATGCTTTGATAGTAGGTAATAAAAATGTTGCTTAATTAATGCCAGTGTGAGTTCTTTTTGAAGCTCTAGATTTTACAAAAAAAAGAGTAAAATGAGTAAATCAAAGAACAGAACCAGAATGCTTCTCAGTGCTGTTAATTTAAGACTGTCACTTCCATTCGAAATCATGATTTATATTCCTCAATATTGATTAGGCAGGATGCATCTGAATACCATGTTCAGGAAAAAAATGCAATTAAACCTCACAGTAAGTTAATGCATCATAGCTTGTGATCTGGTTTTCTAAATTGTCTTGTATCTCAAGCAGAGTGTGAGGATTGGTTCACAGGGAATATTTATACTAAACCATAACATAAGACAGGCTTGCCCAACCTGGTGCCCTCCATATGTGTTGGTCCACAACTTCCATCATCCCCAGCCAAGATAGCTGGTGGTGGGAGTTATAGATGGTGGAAGTACATCGATGCACCATGTACATCGATGGTGCTATATAAATAAATAATAATAATAATAATAAAGTTATAGTCCAATACATCTGGAGTGCATTGGGTTGGGGAATGGTGACATAAAGTGATCAGGCCTATAAGTTTAAAACAGTTGAGTTGGGCTTCCTGCCTTGTTAATATTTGTTTGTGGAAAATGGTGTGTGTTTATAAATGGAGAGGGGTGCCTTATTAGGTCAGCCTGATGTCCCATCTGGCTCAGTATTCCTCTAGGTGCTTCACCAACAAAGTACACTAATACAGTGAGCCACTGATCACTTGAAGTTTTTACTACAGTGTATTTTGTGATACCTTAGCAAGGGGACTACAGCTTAAGACAGACTTTTAAATGCCACAAGCAATCAGGTGAGCAGCGGAGTAAAAAAATCACCTCCAGATGACCAGGCAGCAAAGCTTTACAACAGTTGGCTCTTCTTTTTCTTTTAGACCATTTGGGGTAGGGGCTAGTAACATTAATGTGCCTATTTGCAAGGCAGGTCTAAAAGAGTTTAACTTAGAGTCAGTAGTATCTGTTGGAACCCATATGGTGGTTTGTAACGCCCAAACATCAATGGTGAGTATGCGAAAAATCGTCTCATTTTGTTTCAAACTCTAATAAAAAGTTTCATGGGGATCCCAACTTCCCCACATGCTTTTTTCCATACATAGGATTGAAACTAGCTGAGTGGGAAGAGCGGAGTGAGTTTTGTGGTGTTTTGCAATGTCTCCCATCTGTGAGCTGTATGAGAAAACAGGTACAGTCCTGTAGTTCCTCTGTTTCATCTTAGTCATGCTGCCAACTACTATCCTCCCAATCTCCCCTTTTAAAGCTAATTTATAGAGAGTCGGTCTGGAGGCCAAGACTGTGTGGAATCATCTGGGCACAGGGCTGGAACCCTTGGGTATGCTTCTAGTTTAATATTAAGTACTGTGGAAGGAAGTTTTCATTGTCTTTAGTGTAGTGCCTCCTGGAAGGCTTTGCTTTAGCTGCTATTCTCAGTCACTTGTCTTCTCACCGATGAAGTTCTGAGAGGCGTGAAAAAAGAAAAGAAAAATGTAATTGTGGTTATCTTAACACAACCTATTGTACTTATCACTTTCTCTCTGTCTCTAGATGGCAGAAAAATTAATCATTAACTTTAAAAAAAAATTCAGCAAAGTTTGGAAATCCCCTGGTGGTTAAATATCGAACTTGCTGTGATAAGTAAGGTAACTTTACTAAAGTGCTGCCTCTCTAGGGCACTTCTCTGAACTCCAGGAATCTGTTAGCTGGTTTCATATTGGTATTGATTTTAAGGCAGCTGTCAGAATGTATTGTGTCTATCAGGAAGAATCATGGAACTTCAGCAATGAAAAACACAGTGCCAGTTGCTTTTAGAGTTCCGGTCTTAGTTGTTCAAAAGTCTGGGAGATTGGCTGGCTTTGTCTAAATAACACATTCAGGTAAATCCTTATACAGGAAGCCATTTCGAATCATGGGGCTTGGAACTATTAGCACTCATTCTCTGCATGACAAATGCTAGGGTTTCAACTGACTAAAGAGTGGGAAAATATTTTATTATACTGTGCTATCAATGCCCATAACACCCTACAAAAATAAAATACTAGATAAGTCCCTGCTGTGATTTTACAGTCAAAAATTAAGCATGAGGGAGATGTGGGACGAGCAATGACAGATAAAGAAGAGGCAAGGTCACCTTGCAAAGTTAAAAATATGCAATAACAATAGAGAGCTGGGGCAGGTAGAGAATGGTTTGAGAAAGGTGTTACAAACTATGTATGGAGAGAGAGGTAAAAGGTCCTATGGTACGTGTGTTTTAGAATGGAATTCCTAGGTATAGGACAGAGAAATGGAAAATATGATAACTAAAGATACTGGAATAAGTCTGGATGAAAGATTAAGGAAGTGTGAAGATCATGAAGATAGATTAGGTGACAGTTTAGAAGAGAAAAAAAATACTTTAATGGATTTGTAGTGTAGAATAGCTCTCACTCAGAGCAGTCTCTTCTTCCCCTTTTCTAGGGCTTTGCATTTGGAAAAGGGAAAGGTCCAAAATGACTAGTCCCTACTCCATACTGAATAGGGAAGAAAGTCTCCTCACCCTTTTGAGTTGAAGTAGAAGTTACTATCCTATAATGATTTACTCAGTGGGGAATTTACACCATATTTAACTCCCACCCTCCTTCTGAAATTGACTATTTCAAGTCATTTTGTCAATACAGGGTGGACAGCACAAAACTATTCCCTTCTGAGGTCCACCTATCGTATGTTTTGCTGCTGGTGCTTAGAAGTTACCTGCTTTGGTCCACATATCTAATGCTAGATAAAAGGTCTGTTACATTGACATTGTTCAATATAGCCTTTATTGATTTCAGGAATGTGCAAATGTTGAAATTGCACATAATTTCTAGAGTAATACTGGGATGGATGCTTAGAGAGAAGTTTGACCAAAAGGCAGAATTGCAATGTAGAAATCCTTCAAACGAATAGTTTTTATCAGCAGGTTAGATGGTTATACATTGATAGAGTTCTTGCAAGATGTTGCCATATGCCACTTACCAGGAACGGACCACTAACTTTGCATGCACCGTTATGACTTGTGCTGTAAGGATGCATCTTCTGTATGGAATCTGAGGGTCTGTGTACATGTAGAAACCACAGAATGAAAATAGCTAATACTTTTAGTTACCATGTGAGTCTAACTCGGGGGAGAGCTGGGATATAAAAACCATTTCTACAAAAGCAGTCCCCTCTGTCTTACCAAAAAGTTAGAGGTACCTACCACCAAATGAAAAGAAAGATGCCCAGCAGATGTTTTCATTAAGGGGTGCCTCTGGTACAGTCTGAAAAAGATGGTGTCTTTGGGCCAAGTGGAACCATGATTGTACTAGAAGGATGCTTATGTCAGGAAAGATGCAGTTTTCTCTATTGCCAGGTCCCTTCTTTGCCTCTCAAATTATACTTGCATCTTCAGAGGTGGATAGCACTACACCAGGATTTCTTTAGTTGTGTTAGGGATTGCCCTTGTTTGTAGTTGATTAAGAGAGGATATAGCCTTCTCAGCTGAGAAACATCGACAGTTTGAGAGCTAGGCCAGATCTACACTAAGCAGGACATAACACTTTGAAAACATTTTGAAGACTGTATAGGGAGTGTGTCCTGGGCCCCAACAGTTGTCACTACTGCTATAACCCGCATTAAAGCAGTAGTGTAGATTCTGCCGTGGTCCACATAGTCAGTTTTGTCTCCCTGCAGTTCTCCTCAAAGATCCCCCTGCAATACATTCACATAGAGGAATGTCCCATGTGAACTAGAATCTCCGTGAATATGCCTTCTACTTTTCAGAGGCAAGTTCTGCATCCACAATAATTAGAATTGTCCCAAGAGGCAGGGACTGTATCCATGGAGAGAACACAGCGTAGATGATGCATTCTCTACATAATTTGTTTTGTGGGGAGGAGGAATTGCATGGAGACAGCTCTACTTTGTAAAACTGGATGCATTCCTGGGCTTAGACGCCTGAGTCTTCTTCACTTCTTTGTTGCCTCATTTATGACAGTTAATCTGTTGCTTAAAAGGGCATTCGCTGACAGCATCTATTTTAGGCATAATATTCTCCATGTTTTTATCTAATCATTTAAACTACCTATGTTCCTTACTGTGTGTTTCTTATCCCTAGAAGATTATTCCATTTCAGATCAATCTTTGTAGATGAACTTGAAGTTAAAAGTTGGTAAAATCTCTCCAATTCTGTCTTTCCAACATTGCAGAAATTTTATTTCAATGGTTTCACCAGCATTTACAATCTAAATGAGAGACCTATCGCTAAGGGAAGTTATACAGTAAGAGTCACCAGATTCCAGACAATTAAATTTTATTAGTCTGTTTGAAACATAAAGTAGTACCTCTTAAAAGAATAGTTTTTCATCTCCTCTTCTTTTTCCTGTATACTGTTTAGCAATGTGGGAAAGACACTGCTCTTCTGTGGCAGGCAGGCATTTTCAGTAGTTGCTGGAGAAACTCTCTACTATTCTTGAACTGTAGCCTACTGCAGACTGCAACAAAGATTAGGATGCAGTAGGGATGTGCTCCGCTCTGATTAGAAGCGGAGAATCAGAAGCGAATTGGCCTGCTCCGCCTTGCCCAGAGGCGGAGTAGAAGCGGACTGGGGACCCGTAGAAGCACGGCGAAGAGAAGTGCCCATACGTGGAGCGCTTCTCTTTTCGTGGACCGATCCGATCGCCATTTTGAAAAATTTCGCCCATAGGATTGCATTGCGAAAAAGAATAGGGGATAACTGTGTTGTTTTTAAAGCTATCTTTCTGAAAGTTCGTGTGCTTAGAGTCGTGGCTGGGGGTCATTTTGAGCCTACTCTCAGGTCTCTGCGTGCTGCGGTTCGCTTGCTAGAATTTTTGGAAAAATCGGGTAAAACAGCGGGAAAATACCTTTTTCGAAGGGCTGAGGGGCAGAGTCAACTCCCGGTCATGATCACATGATCCCAAAGTTGGAGGAGGGGATAGGCAAAATGGGTAACTTGGGATTCTGGGAACTTCTCTTTCTTAGTCTGAACGGACTTTTCCCAGTGTTTTTTAAAACAGTAGCCCCACCAAATGCACAAACACAACCTGAAATCATATACTAAGCCAATAATAAGAGATAGAAAAAGCACAGCACTGCTACCCACCCTAACTTTGGGGAACAACTGAATAGATGTGGTCCAAGGGGATGAGCTCCCCTAGGACAAGGACGTGCCCTGTGCACTCTCCTGTCCTTGGAGGGCCATCAGAGCCCTCCAAAGGTAAATCACTGGAGTGAATGCCTATCATGAGTTGAAGTGATCGTTTGCTTCTTAAAGACTGTACCTAGACAGGACCAGTCAAATTGGCAGATGATTCCCCCTCCTCTTGGGCACGTCCACTCCCCTCTTACTGGTAAAAGACAGATATAGCCTTTTTAAAAAAATTCTTCTTGTTGTTTATTCAGCAACACTGCTTCTTTTAATTCCACCCCTCCTTTGTTTATTTATTTATTTATTCCATTTTATATGCATTGCTGGCTTTGAAACTATCCTTGGCTCACTTCCTTGTGCCCCCAGAAATGTCTGCTGCCTGCCTGCCTTCCCTCCCTCCTCCCCTGCCCACCTCGCAGGGATGGTTTGGTTTTTGTGTGTCTTGCTTTGACTCAGGGGAGAAGTCCTTCCTGCGCTCACTTAGACTTTTGGAAGTTCCAAATACATTTTTCAAGTGTAGAAGAAGATTCATATTTAGGTTTATCTCTACTCCCCAAGTCATGGCATGTTGGGATTTCCTTTGAAATGGGCCCATTGAGCTGTCCGCAGATACTGGGGTGTCCGACTTTCATAAATTCCCCAAAAATCCGGGGATGATGGGATTGGCTTGAAACTTGGCATCCATGTGGACACATGGGTAAACTGTCATGGGACCGAAGGTGAGGTTTCTGACATGCAAATTGACGTAGTTGTAAAATGGGACTTGATTTGGGGTGAGTTAAAAGGTTAGAGCCCTGCCAAAAATCAGGGGATGATGGGATTGCCTTGAATCTTGGCGTGCATGTGTATCCCTGGATAAGCTATCATGGTGCCGAGTTTGAGGTTTCTAACATGCAAATTGACGGAGCTATCGAAAGGGGTGTGAATGGGGTGCCCGATTTTCAAAAATTCCCCAAAAATCAGGGGATATGGGATTGGCTTGAAACTTGGCATCCATGTGGACACATGGATTAGCTGTCATGGTACCAAAGGTGAGGTTTCTGACGTGCAAATTGATGTAGTTGTAAAATGGGACTTGATTTGGGGTGAGTTAAAAGGTTAGAGCCCCGCCAAAAATCAGGGGATAATGGGATTGCCTTGAGTCTTGGCGTGCATGTGTATCCCTGGATAAGCTATCATGGTGCCGAGTTTGTGGTTTCTAATGTGCAAATTGACGGAGCTATCGAAAGGGGTGTGAATGGGGTGTCCGATTTTCAAAAATTCCCCCAAAATCAGGGGATGATGGGATTGGCTTGAAACTTGGTGTGCGTGTGTATACCCCCATGAGGTGTCATGGTGCCAAACTTGAGGTTTCTAACTTTAACAGAAAAAAAGTTGTATACTTTTTTAGCTTTCAATGCAAGCCTATGGGGGGGGGAAAACGGAGCTCCGATCCGGATCCAGAGCTCCGCAGCGGAGCGGAGCGGACATAGGCGGAGCGGGGGCGGAGCGGAGCAGCCCGATCCACAAATCGCGGATCTGGAAGAGAAGCGGAGCAGGGAGTCCGTGCACACCCCTAGTTCTATGCACCTTTAGACGGGGAGGGGGGATCCTACAACTCCCAGCATTCCCCAGCCAGCATGAATGGTTGCGGAATGGTGGGAGTTGTAGGACTTTTTTCTGTCTAATCATGCATAGGATTGCATCTCCAGTCTCTCAATATGATGACTCAAAAGCCCTGAAGGATGTGTTTTGCCAATAAATATTTTAAGCAGCTCATGGATATTTGTTTGAACCGCATGACTTCTGGCTTGTTTTAAAAATGAGTGTTATTAGTCCTCATCTATTTCAAGATATACTTCTGAATATATTACAGCAAAGATTTTTTGGTGGGGAGTGAACATGGCAAAGAAATGTAGTTCATTCTTCAACTCTCTGTTTATCTAAATCAACATATTAAAATGTTTTTGTGTTTAAATCTAAAAATTCCTATCTAAGGGTCCGGGTTACTGTAGTATAAGTCTGAAATCCTATACATAGAATTATAGAATTGTGGAAGGATCATCTAGTTCAACCCTCTGCATTGTGCAGTAGAACCAATTAAACCATCCATGAGAAATGGCTGTCCAGCCTCTTCTTAAAATCCTCCAGAGTTGGAGAACCTACACCCTCCATAGGTAGAGTGTTCCACTGTTGTACAGATCTTATTGTCAGGAAATTTTTCCTTATATTTAATCAAAATCTAGGTAGCTGTAACTTATACCTATTATTTTGGTTCCTCTTTTTTGTGGCCATGGAAAATAGTTCTTGACCATCCTCCCTGTGGTACCCTTTTATGTACCTAAACACTGCTAACATGTCTGCCCTCAGTCTCCTTATCTCCAAGTTCCTTCAGCCTGTCCCTCATATGGCATGTCCTCAAGTTCTTTTATCATCTTTGTTTCCCTCTGAACCTGTTCTAACCTGTCAATGTCCTTCTGGAAATGTGGTGCCCGGAATCATGCACAGTACTTCAGGTGTGGTCTCACTAATGCTGAGTAAAGAGGAAGAAGGACTTCATGCATCTTTGATACAATGCTTCTTCTAATGCAGCCCAAAACTGTGTTAGTCCTTCTAGCGGCTATCTCACACTGCTGACTTATGTTCAGATTGCTGTCGACGACCACACCCAAATCCTTCTCTGATGTAGTGCTCCCAAGCCATGAACCCCCCATATTGTATGTGTAACCTACATTTTTGCTCTCTAAGTGTAATACCTTACATTTCTCCCTGTTAAAGGACAACTTGGTCCTCTCAGCCCAGTCTTCCAGCCTGTTCACATCAGATTGCAGTTTCAGTCTGTCATCATGGGTGTTGGCCAGACCTCCCAGTGTTGTGTCATTCACAAATTTGATAAGAAGCCCATCAATCCCATCATCCAGGCCATTAAAACAAATGTTAAATAATACTGGTCCCAAGACAGAATCCTATGGTACCTCGCTAGTTACTGCTCTCCAATGTGATGTAGAGCCATTAATGCTGACTCTCTAAGTGCAGTTAGCCAGCCAGTTGTGGACCCACCTTACTGTAGTACCATCCAAGCCAAACTTTTAACAGTTTGTCAATGAGAATGTCAAAAGCTTGTCAAAAGCTTTGCTGAAATCGAGGTAGATTATGTCCACAACATTCCCTTTGTCCACTAAAGTTGTTACCCTATCAAAGAAGGAGACAAGATTTGTCTCTCATGACCTATTTTTGACAAAGCCATGCTGACTTTTAGCAATCAAAGCATTGTCTTCAAGATGCTTGCAAGTGGTCTGCTTTATAAATTCCATCTCTGCAAAGCAACCCCTCATCCCTGAAGATTGTACCATTGTTGAAAAACCCAAACCTTTGCTGCTTGTACCAATGTTACAGCGATAAGTTCACTTGAAAAAAATCCTTTCTCTTGATGGACTTTTGCCTTCAATGGGAAGTATTGATGAGAACACTACCTGGGGCCCAAGATCCTTCAACCTCCTCCCCAAAGCCATGAAGTTACTCTTGATACATTGGAGATCATGTAGAAAGGCTCTATGATCAGCAGGTCCAACAAGCCTTATCAGTCTCTCCAGCACGTTTCTGATTTGGGCACCTGGGAGACAGCATACATGTCGAGATGAAAGATCTGGTCAACAAATGGGTGCTTCTGTGCCTCTCAAGAGAGAGTCACCTACATGCTTACATGGGGGTCAGCTGTGTTAAACTCAGTGGGAGTTACTTCAAAGTAAACATGTATAGGATTGCACTGTAAATAGCGCTGAATCAAGATGCTCATCCCTTTCTTGGGGCAGCCATATCTTGTGTTTTGAACTTGCAGTCTGTCACGCTCCTCTTTCTACTTGAGTGGAATTCCAGGTTTTTGTTAGGGGTGTGTGTGTGTGTGTGTGTGTATTGAAAGTAAATAATGGAAAAGTGAGTTGATTTTGAGAAATAATATTTTAGAATTTGGCATTGTTGACAAAAAGAATGAGTTAGTCATAGGCATGATACAAAAGATTTCTGTTTTCCCCCCTACAAACATGTGGGCTAAAACTTGTTTTTTAAAAAATGAAGGCCAAAGCTTTCATATTGTCCAGCTCTTGCTACCCATGCAGGGTGCCCTTATCATTTAAAGCAGGGGTGGCAAGTTGTGGTCCTCAAGATGTTTTGGCCTACAGTTCCTATGATACATCACCATTGGTTATGCTGGCTAGGGCTGATCGGAGTTGTAGGCCAAAACACCTGGAGCACCACAATTTCCTCATCCCTGGTTTAAAGCGACCAGAGCTGCTGCTCATTTTAGCACAATTCCACAAGCCTGTCATTGTGATGCATCTTTTGTCAACATTCTTGTTGCATAATAGAAGCCACATATGGGTACAGAATAATTAGGACTTTGGGTACAGGGAATGAGGTTAGCATCAATGAGTCTTTTTGAATTTACTTTTTGAAATAAATAGTAATGAAGTCTTTGGCATCCTTTCATTGTGGTTGTTTTGACATTTTTAGGTGATTTACTTCTAAGTTGCAATAGATTTTCACAAGTTTCAATGAGCTCACAATATGGAAAGGGTGATTCAGCACTGGTTGAGCAAGCCCTTCATCAATTAACCTCCTGGAATAAATTTGCACAAGCTGGGCTGTTAGAGGGAGGTAGACAGGAATTTGTTGCTTCCAAACTGAGCTTCAGAAATAAAAATAAATGAACTTGAAAAGGTAGTGTTGTTTCTTTGAGTCTGTCAACTCACATGTTAGCAAGATAAATTAATGCAGTAAAGGTGAGAATTAAAAGCATCTTTTTGGCCTAAATCTTTTGAGGTATGGTAGTGTTACCTTTAAGGAGCTGATTCTGTTAACACCCTGTAGTGTGTTCAGACTACAATACTAATAATGAGTCTCAAGCTCTGTCCCAGTAAGGCTCCCCAAGTCAGAAGTAAAACATTTCAGGCATTCTTGGATATAGTAGAAAGGTCCAGGGGATGGATACTTCCTTTAAACTCTCTCTCTCTCTCTCTCTCTCTCTCTCTCTCTCTCAATATAATGCTTACCAACTCTGGAGTTTAATGGTTAAAAGTGGGGATGTAACAGAGTCATACCAACCCTTATGTTGTATTAAGAATCCTGAAAAAAACCACCTGTAAATTAAAAAAGATGCTTTTGGCCCCTTACGTGAAGGGGAGACTATACTGAGATTACACTATCATTCTGGCTTCTAACAATTAAGAGAAAGAGGCCAGGAAAGGGGGAAAGGATCTAGATGAAAAATAGTTATTATCTAGATGAAAAATAGTTCTCAACATTCCTTTCCTTCTCTCTCTGGCATGCTCTTAAAAGTCAGTTCCCAAGATTCTATCACACTACCACCAAAGCAAGCAAGCTCAAGATGGCAGGCTGGTTTCAATGATACTGGAATGCAATACAAACATATTTAAAATCTATACTCAGAATATCTTAAAACTGAATCCATGGGCTGCTGTCAAACACATTGGGCAAGATCCAGGCAAAATTAAGTACTTCTAAGTCCCATTGGTTTCAGTCGGAAGTACTCAAGCAACATCTTTTTCTCTTTTATTGAAACTATTGGGGTTTAATTGTTGCGAACCACCTAGAAAGCTTTGGCTGTCGGATGGTATAGAAATGTAATAAATAAATAAATAAAAATAATAATTTTGCCTGAATCATGCCCATTCTCTTCTGTATAAAAGAATGTCCAGAAATGTGAGTTCTGAAGTCAAGCATTATAAAACGTGTATATTGTTCAAGTCATAAACATTTAGACTCTGTTGACTGAGCATCATGAACATTTTGGTCTCCCTGTCATGAAGAAATACTGTTTTACCCAGGAACCACAAGCTGTTGCTTCATGAAAGGTCTAGGAACTTAGTTGTCAAGTAAGTGAACTTGTTTAGTGCCCTTAAAGATGCAAAGAGAAAACCAAATAGAAGCTATGAATTTTAGAACTACTCCTTTAAGCAAGTTTAAATTCTATCGTTCAAAAGGCATGACCCGAGGTTTTGAATTATGCTCCTGATTAGTTCAAAGTTGTGATGAGTGGAACCCCCCATCCTGCTCCTGTGGTTCAATTCAGAATTGGGTTTGACAAACCAATTTTTTTAACATTTTATTTTAAAGAAAACAACTTGATTATTAATTCCATGTCTGAACTGAATGTGGCCCCATGTTGACAGTGGGGTCTTAATCCCTCCTTCCTGAACCCTTTCACTTGGGTGTGGCAGCTGCTGTTGGGGAGGAAGGCCCTTCCTTCTTCACCACCCCAACTTGAAAAACAGCTAGAGCAATGTCTCTGGCAATGCTGCCATGGCAGCATTTCAAGTGCTGGGGCAGAGAGGAAGAGGGAGTGGGAAAGACCTCTCTCCTTCTCTGCCGCAGTGAGGTAAGTGAAGTAGCGGGAGAATGGGGTTGAGGGTTCTTTTCTGGCTTTGGTTACGATTCTGACCAGTGAGAACTCTTGAGGACAGGGTGGGGGTGGGGGTGAGGCCCTATTGGGAATCCTGATGTGCTTTGCTAGTGTGTCAAATCCATATTCCAAACTGGAGCACTGCAAAATTCAGTGACATCACTAGTATAAAGCTTCTACGTTGCAAACAGATATGTCTTATTTGTTATAGCAGTTAATTAGTATGTGAGCTTGTTCAGGAAAAGTATGAATTAGAAAATTGGAAACTTAATTTAAGGTGTGTTCATTTAAATCAATGATATAAATCGCCTTGACTTAAAGCAGTTCACTTTGCAGATGAAGATATGTGGTTTAATATTTATTTATTTATTTATTTATTGCATTTATATACTGCCTCATAGCCGAAGGTCTCTGGGCAGTTTAAAAAAGTTAAAAACAGTAAACATTAAAACAAATATACAAAGTTTAAAAACATAAAAAGCATGAAAACACAGTAAGGGATTTGAGGATAGCAGCTGGCTTGACTCTCACTAGCTCCCATTGAATTGAATGGGGAAAGACAACAGGCTGCCCGATGAGACACAGTTGAGAGGGGGCAAAACCTGTTTTCCAACTCCTGACCCTGAGATCACCAGACACACCACGGTGCTGTATCTGTTAGTATGTTTTTACTTTCTCCTTTATAAGTGAGTGACTGCTTCACATTCCTGAAAAATCCTGCACCCCATCATATCCCAGGATCATTTCAGTCTATGAGCCCTTGCTGCAGCCCTCTCTCCACTGGCAATTTGCTGGATGAAGTCCATCTCGTTGCCTCCTGCTTCTCTTTCAGGTGATGATCTAATGTTGCACTCACAACAATCTTGCAAGGTAAGCTAGGCTGTGAGTGAGTGACTTTCCAAGGTCATCCCATGAGCGAGAGAGAGAGAGGGAGGGAGAGAGGCACATGGTTCCTCCCATCCCCTAATAGTGTGTACAGTCTGCTACCATGTGATACTAGTCATATTGTAAGTCTACATGAAAGGCCTTGGGCTCTGGTATTTTTGGTTAGCATGACTTGCCCACACCAAGATTCTGATGCCCTTCTCTTGCTGCACTTCAAATTGCCCTCTATAGGTTGAACAACCTTTTATATTCAGAAGGCCAGCTAATCTGCTTCATGTTGTGGTTCATTGGTTGCTAAACCGCAAAGCAATGCTAAGGAAGTTGATTTGACTGCAAGTTCTCTTTTCAATATTTTCTCTTCCCACTCCACCCCCACACCCCGGGACTTAGTCTTCCTATCCTCACATGCTCTCCTTCTCCCCCCTGCCCTCTTTCTTCATGTTCTTCCTTTGCTTTGGTGATGTCCCCAATACCTTTTATCTTCCCAGCAAAGTTTGAACAGTACACAGAAAATTAACTGCCTGGAGTCTTTTAAATATAAGTAACACACACCCAATAATAAGCTGTTGGTTGGGTTTTTTTGTCGCTATTTTGTTGGGTGGTTTTTTTTTGTTTTGTTTTTTTGCTGCCTGCAAAGAAACATAAACACAGCACTCATTTCTGGCAGGTTTTTACTGTCAGAGTTTCTCCTATTATATTTATCTTACAATTTGCCAGGGGGTGAAGTTATTAAGTTTTAGCAGCAGCCATCGATCAAGTTCACAAGTTAACACGATAAAGGCTCTGTGCCGCTCCGATCCGGGAAAATGATGATCCTCACTCGGTAATTAACTAAATGAGAAAGTTAAATCTTACTTGAGAGCTGGGAGAGATGCAAGAGAGGTGTTTGTCAGTTTCTCAGTGGAAATTAGAAGCAGTTTTTTTGCAATTCCCTAAGCTGCTGCTCTGTCATATTTTACATAAGCACTGGGAAAACGTCTTGTAATTAGTGCTGTCATGGAGGATTTTTTTTTTGCTGAAGGATGTTGGAATAATTCATTAGATTATCAAGAAAGGCTTGTGTCCTGAAATGATTAGCACAGTGAAATTTAAACCATTAACGATAACAAGTTTAGAGCTTGCTGCAGTGCAGAGGCACCCGGGGTATGTCTGTGCCTATTTCAATCATTTCTTATAATTAAACATTATGTCCTCTCTTCCTTTCCCCCCTCCCCCAATTCCCTTCACTTGGGCCCAACCAAAAATTCTGTTAAGGTGGCTCTGTAAAGATCAGCATGTTTACCAGTGGGGAACAGCAGCAGCTATAGATGATAAGTACAGGGGAGGGTTGAGTGGTTCTTTCTGACCCTGATATTGACATTGAGAGCAGAAGACTGGCAAAGCTTTAACTGGGCCTCAAAGCTAGCACTGGGCACTGTCTGCTTGCCGATGGTGCCGGTACTGCTCAGCATTTGTATAGATAGCTGTTCCACAGTGGTATCATATGATAGCCTTACAAGATAGTGGCATGGCTGGAACACCTGGGTCCCAGTCCTGCTGCACTTCCATGTATGCACAACCTTGTAGTTGCTGCAGTCAGCAGCATATGTGGATACAGGCTTGACCTTGCCTAGTTAAATGCTGTGGCTGCAGAACGAAGTCGAAAATGGGAGATGGAAGATTATTGCAATCAAATAATGTGGAATGGGGAGGTGGGTGATCGGGGCCATACTTCAGCAATAGAGTATATATTCTGCATGTGGAAGGTTTCAGGTTCAGTCCTTGGCATCTCCAGTTTAAAGGATCAGGAAGCATGTGGTAGGAAAGAGACCTGGGAGGGTACTGGGCTAGTTGGAGCAATGGTCTGACTCAGTATAAGGCAGCAGCATATATTCAGTGTCAAACCCACAATCTCCCATCCCAAGGATGCAAGCCTGAAGTGTGTACTGAGTGTTTGTTCATGGGTTCTCTTGCCAAGAGATAACTAGCAAAAGTAGTTTTCCATAGTGATACATCTCTGCATTATATGTTGTGCTTAAGAGTCAGTCAGCAATGCTATCTTTTTTTGGTGAATCTTATCACATTGCACTGCTCCACAGCAGAACTGGGCCAAATACGGAGGAAGCAAAAGCTAGAGTCACTCGGAATACTCCGATGTGATCAGTTAAATAGACTACTTATTATATATCAAGGAGTACATTATTTTTGCCCCAGTAAGAACATAATAACAAAAGAAGTGCTATTCTGGATCA
Organism: Elgaria multicarinata webbii; assembly: GCF_023053635.1. Lineage (NCBI taxonomy): Eukaryota > Metazoa > Chordata > Lepidosauria > Squamata > Anguidae > Elgaria > Elgaria multicarinata. The sequence goes on along the minus strand of NC_086178.1, from coordinate 57,124,693 downwards.
GACCAAGAGTCCATCTAGTCCAGCACTCTGTTCGCACAGTGGCCAACCAGCCATCGGCCAGGGATGAACAAGCAGGACATGGTGCAACAGCACCCTCCTGCCCATGTTCCCCAGCAACTGGTGCACACAGGCTTATTGCCTCGAATACTGGAGATAGCACACAACCATCTGGGCTAGTAGCCATTGATAGCCTTTGCCTCCAGGAATTTATCCAATCCTCTTTTAAAGCCATCCAGATTGGTGGCCATCACTACATCTTGTAGCCAGAATTGTTCTCAGGTACATGATCATTTACAGGGGGATCTTACAGTCAACTGTGTAATGTGGGAATGAATTACTTCCTAGGCTCTGATGACCTAGATGGTTGCCAAATACAGTGCATGACCTTGTGGTTCAATAACCTTTAAACACTGCATAAAGCCCTAGCAAATTTCTATGAAATATGTTAAAATACCATTTTCATTATTGGTGTTGACTTGAAGCCCCAGCAGAGCAATGGTTACACAGAGCTTTCCTGTTCTGAACCTACACACACACCTTTCCTTTAATTTAACTGTGAGTCTACTATATTATTTATTTATTTAACAATATTTAGGAATCTCTTACATTACAAAAAAAATCTAAGCACAGTACAAAACAACGCTGTATAAAATTGTAAAAAGTTCTACATATTATTCCTGTATACCATGTTGTAACATAGTTTTGATACTTTTTTCTTTTCTTATTTGAGTTTCTTTTTTGCACTATTTACTCTGAGATTAGATTTCATGATCCGATATATAGTTGTTGCTAAAGTAGCTGGCCACAGTTTCTTCTTGTTCAGTTTTTGCTTATCCAATGAGGATGGTTTATCTCTTGTACAATTTATCTCTTGGTATGTAGTGTAGGTTTAAGCTGCCTACAGAACTTGCATTACAGCAATTCCCATTACACCTCCTACACATCCTGGAGCCATAACAGGGGAAGCATTTGGACTTAACCCTTCCCACCAAGTGCTGGCTAATTACCAGCTGATGCAGCTATTGGCCACAATTGGGCAATCATGTTAAGCTCATGGAAATGCTTGCATACTTCCAGCAAAGCTTTAATATATATTTTGCACCACCCAAATGGCATTCAAAGCTTTCCTCACTTAAACATAAAGCAGTGTATAATGTGGGAGACTGTTTTTCTGGATCCAAGGAAAACTTCACAGGCTACTCTGGAGCTTGAGCAGTGTCCAGTAAGCCAAGGGTTATATCTTTTATTCTATTTTAACCATAGCCTATGTTGTAGAGACAGAAAATCATTGTGAATTTTACCACTAGGAAAGCTGATTCCTCCTTTTTATCTTAGCCTCACCTTCACTGTACATATAATATGGTGTGCCCATTAACTACTGTACCTAAAGGATCTTGCAATAGACAGCTCAGCAGAAACATCTTGTGTCCTCTTTGAGATCAATAGAATGCCCTTGTGTTCAGGACTGTTCGATTTATCTCCAGAAGGCATCCCTGAGAGACTTCAGCAACACAAGACTGCATTTTGTAAAGACAACTTCTAATAAGCTGGACAGAATATTCCATTGCAAGGATATCTTAGACCTATGGGTTTGTCTTGCATTAGATATTGAAGCAGGGAACTGGTAAGCAAAGGGCTGCTTTTGGAGGAACCAACTTGTGGAGGTTCTACTAATGTAAGATGTCTGTACTGCCTATAGATTATGGTGGTCTTTGGTACGGAGGCAAATGATCCATCATCCTCATCACAATAATGTTCCAAACTTTCAAGCTGGCAATTACATGCCATATTTCTGAGGTACAAACTACACATGATGGTAGCAGACTCATATCTTGAAACATGGGTCTGCCCCATTTAACTGTAAAGTGAGGGGAAGTCTGCACAGCCAGAGAGTGCTGAAGCCCCCATCCTTACTGCACTTACTCCTGCGGTCCACTTTCTACTAGCTGTATTTGTATCTTACTAGTAAGCCCAGGTGGGAGAAACCACAGCCGGGGGTAAGAAGCCACCACTGCTGAGCAGCTTCCAGCCATTCCCCACCTCCACTGCTGCCATGTGGCTGACACCCATCTGTGTGATCATTGAGTCCCTTCACCCTCTTGCATCACTCAGGAGCAACTGCCTCTTTCAATCATCTACACCACCCCACCAGCTGCCATTGCTTGTGGAGAGGAGCTGGGGGGTGGGGTTGTAGGTGAGGGAAGGTTCAGCATTCTTACCCCATGCTCAGTTGGCCATTTAGATTGCATCTACCATCTTCTCCTTTTACACATGAATGGACCGATCTGCTTTTAAAAGCATAGGTTTGCCACTACTGCATGTAGTTGGTGTGTTAGTGTGTTTTTCAGCACTGCAGCAGTTTTTTTCTTTTACTTGTATAAGTTGAAAAGATCTACTCAGAATTGGGGATGGTTAGTCATCAATGGGTTTCTCAAAAACCTAATAAATTCTATTGCTGTTAGTTGTAAGTTTTCTTCCTCCCTGCCTCAATAAAGGAATAACTACTTGATTCTTGTCTTTTTTGTTGATTGTTTTTGGTTTTCCTAGACTTCAACAGATGCTTAAAATATTTTTAACTGAATGGTTTAGAAGGGGGAAAGCTGTGCTTTACAGCTTTTGTAGAGATTAAAGGACAGGCAGTGAAGTTTGTAGGTATAGGAGTAGAGATGATTTTTTGTAGTCATAAAGAGTTATACTGCCTAGAAATTACCTAGCACCTTCGATAAACTGAAGCAGAGAGGGCTGAAATGACTTGCCCAGAGCTTCAAACTGAACAACCTGTAACCAAATGGGGTATTTCCAGTCCCAGATCTCTCTTCAAATCACTATACCCCTCCCTCCCTCTCTCTCTCTCTCTCTCTTTCTCTATCAAGTATAATTATGATCTCTGTTCATTCCTTCATTCTCAATTCTGAGCAGAGTATGCAGCAATGTAAATGGTGAGTTTGATTTTTGGTTATACAAGAAAACGGCACATGGGGCAAGGAAGAGGAGCAAAATAAGCATGGAGATAGAAGAAGATGGAGTCTCTACATTAAGAGCAAGGTTTACTCATATGACTTTGTAAACAAGTGTTCAAAAATTGTGATCCTGAGGAAATCCCTACACGTACAAAGCATGTCATGATTTCTTAGTGGAAAACTGCTGCTTACTGTTTTTCCTTGTTCATATGTTCTGTAGAACTGCCTATCAGAGGTATCAACCCTGAATTTTGGTTGGTCCTAATAACCATGGTGAGGTCATTCCTTCCCAGGAGAGAGCTCAGCAGGGGTATCAATCAGAGTTGGACAGTGGCTCTCCAGGCTACAAATTCAACCTAAGCATCCCCAAGCTGAAAACCTGAAATTTAATGGGGAGTGCAACTCCATCCAGAGCAGTTCAATTCACCTAACAACAATACCTCCATCCTGCTTGGATCTAGTTTCAGTTTATTAACCCTTATCCATTTCATTACTGACTCTAGACTCTTGTTCAAAACATCCTCTGCCTCACTTGGATTAGTTAGGGGGGAAGTAGTAGAGTTGGGTGCCATCTGCATATGATGAAACCTCACTCCACATTGATGGATGATCTGTCGTAGTGGTTTCACATTGATGTTAAACAACATGGAGGACAAGATAAAGCGCTACAGAAGTAAAAGTTCACATGGCCTGATTTCCTGGAAGTGATCTGTTGATTAGGAGCGCAACCCTGGAACAGATGCAGAACAGATGCCTTCCCCCATCATCAATGACAGATGATCTAGAAAGGGTACCATGGCTGGTTTTCTCCTTGCTGTGATGTTCTTCCTGAGAGGCAGGGGCTGCAACATCCCAGTGTCCAGTTCCCCCAGGACTGCAGAACTGAAGGGAAATACACTCTGACTCATTCATCAGCAGTGCTGGTTTCAGATTTTGGGGTCACTTTGGAAAAGTATTTCAAAGGGGGGCCCTCCCCTCCCTTCAATATTGCTGCCATTCGTTTGATTGCTTCTTCCTCTGAGACCAATTTGACCACCTTCCAGAGGGAGGGGACAGGGTATGGAGAGACTACCATTCTTCCTTGCTTCTCTGATTGCTTGCTTACTTGGTTTTGAAAGGCCAGGTGAGCAGACCGCAAAAGCAAGGAAGATGAGTAGCAGCACACAGGCGTGTAATTGGGCCATGGGCCTTGGCAGATTCCCTGATGCCAGCTCTTTCTGGCTACTAGGAGGAGGGATTTCTCTGTTGTGGCACCCTGGCTGTGGAATGAGCTCCCCAGAGAGGTCCACCTGGTGCCTACACTGTATTCTTTTCGTTGCCAGCTGAAGACCTTTTTATTTTCTCAGCATTTTAAGACTTAATTTAAGTTAAATTTAAATTTTGCTGTTTTAATTCTGTATTTTAATCCTATATCAATTTCTGCTATGTGGTTTTATCCTGGTTGTGCTTCTTATATTGTATTTTGTATTTGGGTTTTTAGATTGTTGGTTGTTTTATTATGTTCCTCATGGTTTTAATTTTTGTGAACCGCCCAGAGAGCTTCGGCTATTGGGCAATATAAAAATGTAATAAATAAATAAATAAATAAATACTGAGAGATCTACTCAAATCAACAGGGCCATATACCTCCATCTGCCTTCTGATTGAGGTTGTCAACCAGAACGAACAAGGTAGTTTCAGCTTCTAAATTGGGTCAAAAGCCAATTCATACCCAGGAATGCTATGGAGTTGGAAGGTCACCACCACCTACTCAAGCACTTCACCCAAAGAGTGCAAAGAAGAATAGTGATCAGCTCATAGATGGACAGAGAGGGCTTGTCCTCTTGGGTCCAAGGAGGGCTTCTTTAGGAATGGCCTTACAAACCACCTCTTTCTAGGTGGCCAGGACTGTCCCCTCTCTCTTTTTATTTTGCTAAAAGTAGAGCATTGCACACCGCTGAAATGCACAACAATTCCATAGATTATTTTGATAAAACAACTTCTCCATCTTTAGTCCATTCTGTGTTCATGGAAAAGCAAACAGATTAGTTGAAAACATGCTGGATTCCTTTGAATTCCAATTATTTAAGGGATAACTCCAGTTCAGCTATCTGGATGTAATATCTATTCCAAATCTATATCAAGCAGTTGCCCAGGGTTGTAGACTTGGAACATGCTGACCTCTTTCATCTAGCACTTCAGCATGGAAACAGATGAGAGATTAACTGAGTTTCCCAATTAATCATCCCAAAATGGTTGATAGTATAGACTGGTCCTCTAATGAGGCTCTTCCTTGTGTATAGGATAGTAACTCTGGTTCTTGTGCAGGGTGCTGATTTGACTCATATGTGTTCACACTTTAAAGGCACATGTTTCTGAGAGAGGTGTAGATAAAAAGGCAAAAGGCAATGATTTTAAAAACATGTTGGATGAAGACAGCCTGCTGTAAGATTGGCTGTGCAGCAAATGAAATGGGAAATGAAATGAGGTCAGGCTTATAAAATACACCATTTATCAACTATCTAAATCTTAATCCAGCGTTTCATTGGTTTTCCTGTTCTGCAAACAGCTGAACTGCTGTGAAAACAGCCACAGAATCCCTCCAGGCAAATGTTCAATAGAGTCCAACCTTCGTGCTTTAATGCTAGGCTATCACCAGCAACATTTGTGCAGGGAGAAACCCAGCACTTCTACGCCAAAGAACTAGGTTATATCATTTTCATAAAGACCGAAAGGACTCCACAGAGACACACAGAGAATCCAGTTTTGCTATGGTGTTTCTTGGTTTGCCAACCAAACATTTTGCTTGTCAATCAGTTGCTGAAACTGCATTAGCAATCCAATCATAGGTGTGCTTATTTTGTATAGTGTAGAATCTGTATGTGTAGTATGCAGATCCTGATAGAATATGCAGAAATATGTTATAGCTCCTTTCATTCATGCACACCTTTCTATGCCTTCTATTTGATTTGGAATAATGTAAAAAACAATTATGTTTGCATAAGACTGACTCCCAGGGGTAAGGGTATGTCTGGAGCTTCTAGTTCTCGAGGTGCAGAGTTTTACACATAAGGGATACTGAGCTTTATGTTAATCTGTTGTTCTTTCCTTACTCAGCCATGTAAGGTTGCTTGGTACATTGTGGCATCACCAGCCTCTGTGACGTTTATTTAAACGTCTCCTTCGCTGCCTCCACCCTATTCTTTATCTTCTAAAAGAATGAGGGAATAATAAACCTCCCTTTAAGTACTTATTTGTGTGTGAGTGTGACTGTGTATTGTCCAACTTAAGTAATGCATACGCCTGAGCAGACATGGTTGAAATAACCAGATAAGAATGAAGTTTATTCATAAGTAAAAGATTTTAAAAGACACTTTAAGTTTGTTCTAAATTGTACATATAAATCTACCTCCACCTCCAAGGGAATACTAACCACCTCCAAATCCTATAAACCCGCTTTCCTAATCCTATCTTGATGCAAGCTTCTACTAAACTCATTCACTACCTCACTAACTCTGACTAACTCTCTAACTGCCAAACTCCCCTTTACTCTCTCCCTCTCTCTCTTTCAAATTAACCAACCAACCAGATCACACCATTCACACTGCTCACCATTCTAACTCCTCCCTCCCACTTATCATTTCCTGAAAAGAAAAGAATTGGCCACAGCAAATCCAAAACTTAAACCACACACTTATATATACATATAAACTATTTTGTCACATACATCCATTCAAATGCAGTTAGGGTTGGGTCCCAGTAGTAGTACAGGACTGCATGATCCTGTGAGCAGCCTCAATGCAGTGGCTTGCAGGATCAGGCTGTTGGATTTTCTTTCTTTTTATCCCCACACATCACTTTTAAGACTATTACTATTATGTCTATTAACAAATGTGCAATATCTAAACTTCTGATTACCCTAATGTCTTGGAAGTCCCCAGGGCATGGAGGTATATAAGCTTGTCCTGCCTAGATATATTTCATTTTGTTATTTTGCTGAAAGAAAAGTCTAAAAACAACAAATGCTAAACTACCTTTAATTGCTAGCATGGGGATAACATTTGTTGGGAGTTCGCTTTATTGGGGATATGGGATAGCCTCACAGCATCAAGATACACACACACTATAATTTGGTTGATAATTTTAAAATCAAAAACTTTTGAATAGGTCCTGCTCCTTGAAAGTAGAGCAGGGGAGGTTCATAGTTTTTGTTTGTCCCACAAATTCCTTTCAGTAGCTAGCTTCATGGTGAGCATCTAACATTATAAATCTTTAAAGCCATAAAAATATAGTTTTATAAAATGTCATGCTGAACAGCAGCAGTGGGAAGTTTTTTCTTCTTTCATCTCTTACCTATTTTCTGTTCATTTAGCAGAAATCCATTGTGGCCCTAGAAGAGAAGAGTTAGAAAGGCAGACAAGGATTGTGCACTAGAGTAGTTGATTATGGTGAAATGGGAACCTAGCAGCAGTTTAGTCTGTGTAACATATAATTGAGATCTGGATGAATTTGCTTTTCCCATCACCCAGGTAGGCCCATATGTAGCATGTGAACAAATTGAAAAATTCATTTTGCACATTTTCTTCTTTCCTTCCATAGACAAAACTCGCCAATGGCACTTCAAGCATGATTGTACCCAAGCAAAGGAAGCTATCTGCAAGCTATGAAAAGGAAAAGGAGCTCTGTATCAAGTATTTTGAGCAGTGGTCAGAGTCCGACCAAGTGGAGTTTGTGGAACATCTCATCTCCCAGATGTGTCACTATCAGCATGGGCACATCAACTCATACCTCAAGCCTATGTTACAGAGGGACTTCATCACAGCACTGCCAGGTATTCTAGTGAGTTCGTAGGAGACGATCACATTGAAAGTTCTGGCATTACCCTCCAGAATGTTAAGTTACATTGACTAAGGCCATGGCTAGACCAGACCTATATCCCGGGATCGTCCCTGTGCATCCAAATAACACACAGGGGATCCCGGGAGCAGGCAGGGACGATCCTTCCATTTGCCTGGGATAATCCTTAGGTCTAGCTAAGGCCTATGTCTAATTAAGTTACATTGCAAAAGACATTTCATAATTAACAGGTGCTTCTTGACTGCCAAGCTACAAATGGGATTCCATTGAATTAGAGAAAGTTATTGGTAGTTAAGACCTGTTATTACCTCTCTGACTTTGTGAGTACAAGTTGCTAAATTATATGAATAAGTTGCTTTTTGCATTTGAAGAGATCTAAGTTAGAAGTTGCAGTAGCATTGTCATATCCAGTGGTATGAAAAATTATCCTAGGAGTATTCTGTCCCAGTATTAGTCTTCACATTACTGGAAAATATGAATTCTAGAAGTGAAAGAAGGAAAACATTAAGTGCTTACTTATGAAAAAGTGGTATTCTGAGTAAAATAAGAACACCTTAGCAGGGATGGGGAACATGTGGTCCCTCCAGATGTTGTTGGACTGCAATTCCCATCTGCCCTCATCATTGGCTATGCTGGCTAAGGCTGATCTGAGTTGCAGTCCACTGAGTTCTGGAGGGCCACATGTTCCCCATTTCTGCACTATAGGATCCTTCCTTTGATTTTAGTAAGTATGTGGATTTCATAAACTCACTGAGCTCACTATTCTTGAAACAAAAGCCTATGTTACAATGTGCTCATTGGATGTCACAGGAGACTAAGGCCACGTTTATCCTGGGATCATCCAGGGTTCGCCCCTGCCTGAGCACTGGATCCCCTGTGTGTCACCTAGATGAACAGGTTTGACCCCTGGACGATCCAGGGATAAACCTTAGGTCTAGCTATGGCCCAAGTGACATTCCTTCAGTGTAGCCTATCCTTAGAATTATGTAGCTTCTAGCTTTTTAAGCTTTCTTTTCAAGCAGTTTTCATTATCAAGTTGCACACACACACAAACTAGAAAGTCCCCATTATGTTTCTCATACCAGTTTCTGAAAAGTTTTTATCAAAAGCTTCAAAAATTAGGCTTTAAAAAGCCTGTGTTGTTGGCAGGTTGTTGCTTTCTTATCTTGCCATATCTCTTAAACAGTCTTCCTTGCTAGCAAGATCTTCTGTGTTGGCGGCCCTAGAAAGGAACAACCATTTGGCGGTATTTTTGGCTTCTCATACAGCTTATGCTCTCGAATTTTTCCTGGGTGAGCATCTGACATTGAATCATTTGCCTTTCAATTAACATGGAGCAAATTCCAATTACAGAATTTGTGCATTTGGATCATAGGGGGATCATCAAAGCACTTCTCTCCACATCTTGAGAGTGTCCAAGTTGAGAGAATCATTTCTTAAAAGTCACTTTCCCTGCCCCCAAATTTATGCTTTGATGAATTTGTCCAGAGACCATGGAAGAAATAAATAAAAATGACTTTGATGAATGAAAAGCTCATTTTGAGGTCCTTAGCTTGTCTATCGTCAGCAGCAAAGACTAGGCACATGGTGTCCTACATAAACCTTGATAAGAATCATCTGATAGGCGCCTCATTGTGCATCTGTCCACTTAAGTGTAGACATGTGACATCAAACGGTCAGCCTCTACTACTGACAAATGAAACTCAGTCTTTGGAGCAGCTGTAACAGGAGTAAGAAATGAAGCATTTGATCTTGCTCCGGATGTGTGGTAGGTTTTTACTTGGAAGAGAGAGAAGTTGGCTGCAATGCTAATCTGGCATGTTTGCCTATTTTCCCAAGTGAAACTGGGGGAGTATAGACTTGACCAGGCAACTAAACTATTCTTGCAAATAGATTAGACAATAATCTGCCCACTCAAAAGAATCCAGTAGCTCATGTTTGCAAGATGCCATAAGAAGCTATGAATTTCCCACAGTTTCCCCAATTGGAGAGAGCCTTCCCCCTCCCCTAAATCCTGCAAAAGCCTTTTGGTTTCTGTCCATGCATCTCATATAGCCAGCCTCATACACTCAGTTTGTATCTAGGCCTTCTCTGCGCCAATTCCTTGTTCCAGAAATCATACATGAAAAGTATGTCAGTGAATTTACAAGCATTTAGTTCAGTTTAGATAATAGCCTCAAGCATCCAGTATTTCCCAACACATATCAAACAGGCCATCATGTAATGGTAGAGCACATGCTTAGCATATAAAGATCCCCAGCATCTCCAGGTAAGAATGGGAAAGACCCATGTCTGAAACACTGGAGAGCCACTGCCAGTCACTGTAGGCCAGGGGTGGGCAACTTGTGTCCTCCCAGATATTTTGGCCTATAACTCCCGTCAAACCTAGCCAGCATAACCAATAGTGAGGGAGGATAGGAGTTGTAGGCCAGAACATCTGGAGGACCAAAATTGTTGTTCCCTGGTGTAGAAAATACTAAGCTTGAAAGATCAATTGTCTGACTTGGTATAAAGCAGTTTCCTACATTCCTATAACCTCCTTTTCACACTTGTTGTATGTGTTTTAACTGGTCTCTGTTCTGTTGTTACCTCTGTTATTTATTTATTTATTTTATTTATTTATTACATTTTTATACCGCCCAATAGCCGAAGCTCTCTGGGCGGTTCACAAAAATTATGCCCTGCTTCTGTTTGTTCATATGTTCCGAGAGTTACAGGAAGCTACTTTTCACCTCTAGCTGCTACAACATAGATCTCCCTCTCTTGCCCTTGAGACTACTTCCTTCGACAACAGTTGGGTTGGGAGCAGGCTCCAGTATGACTACAGAAATGCCTTCTTGGTGACTATTTGTAGCATAGAAGTTGCATTTGCACATATTACACAGCAGTGCTTTCAGGACTGTCTGTGACCTTTTCATAGAAAGTGTTTTTAAAAATAAATGCTGAAATTTTAACACTTCTATTTTGTAATCCAGGCAAAAGTTTTGTTGCCTCTACTAGCACAGCATTTGCCCATTTACATTTCTGTCCAAATTTAGCTGGTAGAGATGCCCTCCCCATGACTACCTCCATATATCTTCAGTGTTAGAAGAGCAACCAAGTGAGGCTTTATTAATGAAACATTTTAGAGGCCTCTTATTCTTCTGAAGCCTCTGCATATGTTAGGCTTGAGTGGAAGGCAGGAAGTTCATGGAAGAATCCATTCAGTTCAAGCAGTCCAGAGTGAATCCCATATCTGCTTATGGATATTAATCTGCTTATTAATGCAGTGCCCCTTTCATATTTTAGTCAATGTTTCCTTTTTCTTTCCCCCCTTTTAAACATCAGCAGTGTTGAGACACTCACAGGCTGTTCTAATTGCCATCATGGAAAATGTTTCTTCTACCTGACAAAATAAATGACATCAGTAAAATTGTTGTTTACTTCCTCTCCTTTGTGCAGGGAGTCTCACCACACATCTGTGCATGCATACACACGTGTGTGTGCGTGCGCGCGCACACACACAAATAAATCCCAGGTACCATTTCCTTGAGGCTGCATATTAGGAATATATATGTATTCTATTCTTTGCATCAAAAAGCTATATTAGTAAAAACAAAAACAAACCCTGGCTTCTGAGCCATTGGAATACAAGAACAGCTGCAGTAACAAAATGAGAAATGGTCCTAATATAGCAAGATTTTGGGGGATGCATCAGCAAGAGAGAAAAGCCTTCCACAGAACATCCCCCTAGTGCTAAAACCCATAGAAATAGATTGGAATGACTTCCTAGATTCTTTATCATCTTTAATGCTTTGCTGTTTCTTATCCGAAAGAAGATGCTGGTTTCGGAACTTCACAAGAGACTATTTGCTGCCCAATCATCCCAGCTCTGTAATACAGGGGAAGGAACGAGCAACAATGGTGATGAAAACATGCTCTTAATATTTCTGGGCTCCTGATGAGCTCCCCGGTGCTCGCTGACTGCCTTTACTTTTCTTCCAGCTCGAGGTCTAGATCACATTGCAGAGAATATCCTGTCGTACTTGGATGCTGAGTCTTTGTGTGCTGTTGAGCTGGTGTGCAAGGAGTGGTACCGGGTGACGTCTGACGGCATGCTGTGGAAGAAGCTGATTGAGAGGATGGTCCGGACAGATTCATTGTGGAGGGGTTTGGCAGAGCGGAGAGGATGGTGAGAGCATCCTATATGCATCTTTTCCCCTGCTCAGTAAGGGAAGTAGGTGCCAGTGGTTTACAATGACTTATAGTGGTATGGTCACCAGTTTGACCATTCATTTTGCCTGAAAATTGCCTTTTAAATTCCATTATATATTCTTCATTTTCTTTGGGTATATATTGACCCTGTTCAGGCAACATGCTAAACCACGGTGTTTAAGGATTTTGAACATTATGGCTTAGAGTGTCATGTGAATATTCCTATACATGGTGGCTACATAACCACAGTTTAAACACGTTCACTAACCATCTGCTGCAAAAGAGTTAGCAACCATGGCTTAGCGTGTCGTCTGTTCAGACCCATTCTCTCCTAACACCAGAGGGCATTTCAGAAGCCTTCGGGGGTATGTTCCACTCCTTAATCAGGAGGCAGGGCCCAATCATTTAGTTGCTCTTTCTCCCCCACTCCCACCTGCCGATCCACACACCCCACCCACCCCCGCCACCTGCGCTTAGTGGCAGAGGTGCAGGATTGTAGTGAAGCTCCTAATTGCTCAGCATTGAAAAAATCCTGAGATGCTGCTTTTCCTCACTCGACACTGCTTAGTCAGGGTTTCAAGTTTTCACCATTGAAAGCACTTGAGGGAGCAGTAGCAATACCTCCCTCATGGACCACTGGGTGCAAACAAGACACACTTCTGTATCTTTTTCATCCTCTTGTCTGCCTGCCCAATACTGCTATGCCCACAGCACACCATCTAATCTCCTCCCCTTCACACTGGGAAGGCAGGAACCAATGTTGGAGTCCTGCTTGCTCCCAGGATCCCACTTCATGCTAGGATGGCACTGTTTCAGGCATCAAAGGATATGGCAGCAGATGCCATTTTGGGGAAAGACAGTGGGGCTCTTCGCACGGTCAAACAGCCCAATGTGGCTTATTTAAGCCACTGTGAGCTGCAGCATGTGCCAGCAGCCATTTTGAATTTTGAAGCTGTGACTCCGCCTTGTGTTGTCTGAATCCAGCAGGGATGGGTTGTGCCAGGGTTAAACAACCCTCGCAGAAACCATGGCTTGTTTTAGGGTTATGGAAGGCTTTTTTTAACCTTCACAGGTTTGAATGACACGACAACCATCAGTCATGGCTTGAATTTTCAGGATGGTATCCCCAGGCACCACAGTTCATTGTAGCTTAAATAAGTTACAACGAGCTCCAGAATCATACAAACCCAGTCAATGATTCTCAGGCCCAATTCATATGATCATTACAGCTTAAGATACATGTGCCAGTGTATGCCAGGCACCATTTCCTTAATTACCTACTCTGGTGCAGTTTGTCATGTTGTCCGAACCCAGATGGTATGGCTTGTTGGAGGGCAAAACAACCTTCAAATAACCCGTGGGTTGTTGTTGGGTTATTTGATGGTTGTTTCCAACAAGCCATGCTGCCCAGGTTTGGAAGATATAACAAGCTGGGCTGGGCAGGTAATTAGGCAGATGGCGCCCGGCATGCACCATGGCTTGTCAAAGCCACGGTGATTGAGAGAACTGGATCACAGAGTTTGCAACATAGCTGCCCAGCTCTGAATCACAGCACCAAGTTGGAAGAAGAGGAGGTAAAAAAAAAATGCCTCCCTTCAAATTTCATCCCTAGCATTGCCAAGCCTCAGTGGGAGCAAGCCCATCTTGAGTGCTGATTTTACAATGGGCAAGGGCGCTTATTACATCAGAGGTGTGGCAGGCTTTACTCACAGGGAAGATATATCCCAAATGGTAGCTGTTCCTATGGGAGATCCCAGAAGGGAAAGCAAAAGTATATGTGCAGCAGCACTTGTTGTGGCAGAGCCAAGTGCAAACACAGGAGAAAATCGCAGGACAAGACTGGCGTTTTCTCCTTCAGCCATTCTAGTAGGGGATCATTCTCTTCTGAGGATTGCTGTCCTGGGAACAAGCACACTAAGCTATCTATGGGAGGATACAGAATTCCTGAAAGAGTGGTCCATTTAACACAGAAGTACAAGTGGGCATATCATGTCATGTGCTGTTTAAACATCAATTCTGGACTCTGACAAGGTCTTAAGCCCAGGAAGTGAGGCCCTTAACTGTTCCTTATCACTCTCTCCAAGCAGATCACAGCTATCACTTCTCTTATCATAGATGACAGTGTGTTATCTGATGAAGAGATAGATCAAGTAGGTAACTTCCAGGACCGTGTCTTCCCTGCTGAGGTATTGGCCAAGAACTACCACAGCTTGCAGTTTTCTGAGGGCAATATGCGGAGGGTGGGGATAGGGTGGGGCGCAAGTGGACATCCACACCAATACATACCGGGGGAAGACAGTTTTCCACGAGGACTCCGAAAGCCAAAGGCAGTGCTTACACACACACACACACACACACACACACACACACACACAGAGAGAGAGAGAGAGAGAGAGAGAGAGAATATAGAAATTAGTGGAATGATCCACTCAGATCATTGCACAATGTACAATATGCTGTACATCCTATCAGAAAGCATTATGAAACAATTTCAGCGCCCTTAAGTTGAGGACCGTTCTTCCACTGCCATTATCCCAGTGAATGGGGAAGGGGGCCCTAGGATAAAAGAGTGGAAGCTGCTTGAGACTTCACAGCAGTTTTCTGGGCTTCTGCAACTGACTCAGTCTTTGCCTGGGCAGTAGACCTATGATCGGAGGAGCTTGCTACTACTGAACTGATATCTAATCAACTGAAGAACAGATTAAGGAAGATCTCCCTCACCGCTATGCTCCTGGCAGCTTTCTTGTTAGATACATTACAACTTAAATCCAGAGTTTTATTATGTAAGTCGTAATAAAAGAGACCTTCAGCTATAGGGCTGTTTATGAATGAATAAATGAACGAACTAACAAACCCTGGTTCCACTTGAGACCAGTTCAAAGAATATTGCTCCTATTTTAGGACACGATAACCCAATGCACTCCTTTCCAATTAGACCTTCTAGGTCAAATACATCTTTCCTTAGATTGGTGGCTGTCTCCACAATACCTTCCACAGGGAATGAGCGTACCCATTTCAGACAGTCCTGATCACCATGGCTGCCAGTTTGTTCAGACGTGGTCTCGCCTATACACACCTGGCACAAGGGGAGTGGGACACTTCAGAGGCCAAGAGAAACATCAGTTGTCTGAAAATCAAACTCTGTTTGGCTTCCAAGACCAAATTCAAAACCGCCATCAGGAAGGACATGTCTGTAAATGCACATGTGAACAGATGAGGGAGAACGCACTCAACATAACTTCACCTGGAACTCAGCACCATAATTTATTGGGCACAATAGCGCCTGTTTTTCATGAAGGTGAAGCATCTCACAGTTGCAACCAGCATGCTAGCAGATGGCTCAGTGGGCCATCACTACTGGACACAGAATGAATTTGCAATCCCAATATATTCCAGAGGCTAGTTCAGCGATTTTGAAAGGCAAGAAATTCTCAGTGGCCAAGATTCTTTTCAAGACATTCTTGCCCCAAAGTAAAGGCACAAATGCCTACAGAGTCACCATGACCTGTAGATTTCCTATATGCACTCCCTCTTATTTCTCATGGTCCTTAAGTGGATGCAGAATTAGAGAGCAAACGTTACACTGTGATAGCATCACATTGGCCAAGGATGTTCTGGTTTCCAGAACTGGATTCTTCTACTGCAGGGATCAATGCTAAACCCTCATCCAGAAAGTTTCCAACTGACAACCTAAAGGCTGAAAGTCAAGGGTTATAGCAAGCAGGATATTCAGGAGGTGTCCTAAAAATGCTATTTTCAAGGAGAATCTCCAGCAGCCAGGTATATTGTAAAATGATGAAAGCTTATTTTCACTCGACCACAAAATCTGGCAGGAAACCTGATTAGAGAAATTCAGATTATCCTACATTTCCTGCAAACTGGTCTTTCAAAAAACCGTAAGTATTATCACACTTAAGAGGAAAGTTGCAGGTGCTCAACAGTGTGTTGGGATGCCAGGGATCAGAGTCTTGATCTAATAATTCCCATGTTTATTGAATTCTAAAAAGGGCAGCCCTATGTAATTCTCCAGTGGTCCACAGGTTTCCCACTTGGAATTTAAAGTGCATCTTCCTGGCTCTGGTAGGTTTCTCTTTGAATCAATGGTCATGTGTTCTCCTAGGAATTTTGCCCTAAGGACAGTTTTCCTATAGCAGCAACATAAGCTAAGAAGGTTTCTGAATTGGGGACCCTTTCCTCTAACCTTCAACATAGGGCACAATCCTTTTAGGATGGTCGTAAGCATCCGA
This sequence comes from Elgaria multicarinata webbii, assembly GCF_023053635.1. Taxonomy (NCBI): domain Eukaryota; kingdom Metazoa; phylum Chordata; class Lepidosauria; order Squamata; family Anguidae; genus Elgaria; species Elgaria multicarinata. Next base: position 57,108,456 of record NC_086178.1, on the reverse strand, counting down.
TCTCAGAGGCTAATGACTATTCAATGCAGGGTGGACGGAGCACAGGGGATCCTCTCTTCTGTGCTCCATCTGCCCTGCACTTTTTGTTAGATGCTCAATTTCTGGGGTCTAGTCAGGGAGCTTTGGAGGAGCGGGGAGGCTGCGCGGTGCTTGGGAAGCTGCATAAAGGTGTTTCTGCAGTCTTCTCCCAACCCCACCACACCCCACCCCTGGGTAATGCCCCCTTTTCACCATTTCTGAGCATGGAGAAAGAGAACCATGCTGGCTACAAGGTGGCAGGGGAGACAGTAGGGTGAATAGTTTCTGGGAACCGAGGATGGAGCACTGGCTCCAACATTGGTTACCAAAATCCGAAAACCCCTATGTCCGTCTAGACAGTGCCTAGTGGCCATAGGATTGCTCCCTTAATGTTTTCCACACTGACAAAATAATTCTCCACGTTGATCCCTTGTTTATCCCCCACAATGAATGTGGCATTCCACAGATCACAGGGAATTTTCCTCCCAATCTTTTGTCATAAGCCAGTGTACCAACAGGAAAGAATGTGGCATAAGGTGAATGTTTGGCGGACTCTGCAATTTTAATTGGATAAAACTGCAGCCAATTCATACTTTCTCCAGGCAATTGATACCTTTTCCTCTGCAGATGTGGCATTTGTGTGAAGGATGGTTGCAGAAGACTTTCTCCATAAGGTCTTGGTTGGTGGACACCCACCCTGGGATAGTACTGCTCTTACACATACCAAAGGCTTCTGGAATGCCCTCTGGAGTCAGGGGAGAAAAGGAAATTACCATGTATTCCTGTTCTCCATGACTTGCAAAATGTACCCCATCCATTACTATTTGTGACTGGAATCTGTACATGTTAAGCTTTTGCCTTCACAGTATGTGTGGGGTGGTAGGTAAGGATCCCTAGGGATATTTTCTACTGTCCTGTTCTTTCTCAGTTTTCTCTCTTTCATGCTGTATTATGTTGAGTTTTGGTTATCAGTCATAAGATTGAGGGATTCTGGAATGGTGGGAGGAAGGCCCCTCCCCTTGAATGAGCAACTAAATGATTGGATCCTACCTCCTAATCAAGGTGAGGTGCCTAATCCGAAGATGCAGTCCATTCAATTATCATAGTCATCTTAGAAAACCTTACATGTCAGTGGGAGCTCGTACTGTATTTCTTCAATTCTAAGACGCGCTTTTCCCCCCATATAAACATCCCTAAAAACGGGGTGCGTCTTAGCATCGCGAGTGCGTTTATTATTTCTTAGAATCAAAGCTTTTTTTCTGTTGGTGGTACTGAAATTAGTGTGCGTCTTACAATCGATGGCGTCTTAGAATCGAAGAAATACGGTAGTTCATCTCTACCTCCCACTTCCTACCAAAAATCACATTTTCATGGCCCCGTTTTGAATGCTTGACCTATCCCGTCTTTTAGCAGAGTCCAGATTTCACATCTCAGGGTGTGTGGATATTTCTGTTTGAGCTCTTTCCAGTCTGCATACTCCGTCTGGTTAAAAGTATGAAGACTATGGGAAAAGAACTTAATGTGCATGCTCAAAAAACTCTGGGACCTGTCTTTCTGTGCCATCTCTGACTATTAATCAAATTGGCTGAACCCAAAATAACTTCTGGTTCGGTCAGCACTGGTACAGCCAACATAAGTCAGTGTGACATACACTGATCTTCCCTCCCGTTACTAAGAACAGTCTTAGGGATAGTAAAAATTCAGTCATTCTATGAAGAGTAGGTTACAATCTAGAAGTCAAACGTAGGTGTGTTTTACATATAATAGGTCACTTTGTGATGTATTGGTTTTAAATGTTTTAATTAGTTGTATGATGTTTGCATTTGTGATTATTATTATTATTATTATTATTATTATTATTATTATTATTATTATTATTATTATTTGTTTTTCTCAGCAGATTCTTGCAATTGGAAATCTGTTTAATCTTCAGATTTGCCCAGAACACAGACCACTGATGACAATTACACAGAAATTCAGATAGAAATTCAGAGAGAAATGCAGATAGTCTTTCTATTATGCAGGATTTATCTAAGCCTAAAGCTGCTCTGTTAACATTTCATTAGTTCCTTCCCTTTCTAGGGCAATCCCCATAATACATAATTTTCTGTTCAAGCAGCCTCCTTAGTAAGTTTGTGAGACTATTTGGTATGAATATTTCATAAACAAGACAAAAGTGACAGCTAAGGCATTTTAGCTGCTATTACATTTATTTATTTATTTATTTATTTATTTTGAAAAATAATAAGGCTACAAACTTGCAAGTGCAAATTTTATTAAGACCTTTGACACTAGGAGTCCATTATAGTTTAGTAGATTATGAGGGCAAATAATGTGTTTAGAATGTTTTTAGGTCTTCTAATATACTTAAAATGCAACTCTGTATCTAGTATTGATTACTAGGCGTACTCCAAATTGCTTTTTCCATGGTAGTGCTAACAGCAAACAAGGCATCGTCACCAGTTTCTGCAACTTCGGAACCTAGAGTAAGCAATATATGGTCCTGTTTAAGAAATCAGTTGCGCTCTTGGTAGCTCATAGTTAATGTATCAGACAGCACATTGGCCAAACGCATGGGCAGGAAGGGGGTGCTTTGTTTCTAACACCTTCAGGAAGCTAACAGAAATTTGTTTTCTGGAATCCTTTTGCCTTGGCATAGGTGAATGATACTCTTTCGCAGGCCTTAGAAAACGGGTTATGAGTTGCTTATGATATGTTCTTGAATTAACAGTTCAGCATCTGGGCTCTTTTTTTGATTCTCAGTAGGGACAAAAACTCTGCTTGTTTATAGGAAGTTGCAGAGCTACACACGCAATTGAGAGTAGATTTGCAAAACCCGATGTGCTAATATGGAAGGCATCAAAGCTGGGGCATTTTAAAACTTGGGGGACTGTCAGAGCTTAATTTTTCCACAAATGTATGTTTGAAATTCTTTAAATTACGTGGCTCCCCCTCGTTTTTGTCTCACAATTTTTATTTGTAATTTTATTGATTGGTCATCTCATTCATTACAGTTACAAGAGAATAATCAAAGAATACTGTTGTCTGTACTGCCCCCTCCCATTCCCCAGCACCAGCACAACAGTTTGTTAGTAACAGGCTGTCAAAACTCATAAGGTATTGTATTTCAATATGATACCATATAGATATGCTGCTGATTAATCTAGTAATTTAGGCAAGTACTTTGTTTACCAAGATCTTTTCTAGAATTCCAGAAATCTCAACATTTGTTTTTCAGACGTTTTTGCACAGTAATAGAGCTTCAGATACTACTGTATAATGCAATCACAAAAAACTATTTTCTTAATGGATTTTTTTTTTTAAAAAAATATTCTCTGTTCTTTCATATGGAGTAACCAGACAAGGTTCAGATCACTGGGTGTGGTTCTTGAACCAAGGTTCACCTTGCATGTGCCAGGGCACCTCATGCTCAGATGCTTCTCAGCATAGCTGCAAGGTAACTGGCAAGAGAGAGAAACATAGAAAACAGCCTGTCAAAAGCATTGTTGTAATGCGACAGTGAAAGGGAGAGCCGAGAGCTGGCCTAGGCTAAACGCCATGTCTCAATTGCCAGGATTATACTCTGAGGCTTTTGTGCCCATCTCTGCTTCACGAGGAATGTTGCCAGGCAGACGAGTGGTTAGTATGCCCTTGGTGGGGTTTACTAGCTTCTGCACAGTGTTTGGTGGCTCCTTAACTTTAGGATGAAGGATTTGAAAAAAAATGTACACAGTAGGAAGTGATTGCCATTCACTGCCCCCCCCACTCCACTCCCAACTAGACTAAATTGAGGAAGAAGCCAATACAGTTTGCCAGAAGCACCAGTAAAAAGCACTTGCTGATACTACATATGGCTTAAGCCTTTTTAGTCTTTCAGATTATTTATTTATTTTGAATCTGTTTGTGTGTTTTAAGATGTTTGCTCTCCTGCTGGCTTTTATTTTAGTTTTTATTCTAGTTTTAGCCTATTTAAATTTTTTAAAGTTTTTAGATTAGGTTTTATTATGTCACTGTATTCTGTGGGTTTAAGTCTTGTTTTGTGAATTATCCAGAGAACTTTGTGTATTGGTGAAATAGAAATGTAATAAAATCAATAAATAAACAATCATGTTGTGTTGAACTTGCTGGTCACTGAGATGCTGTCCTGTTGTCACTCTTCTTTTTTTTGAGGACCATCACCTGTCTGTCCCCACTTGCAGCTGTGAAAGTTAAAACTTGAAAAGAGCTAAAGTTTAATTTAGGTACCTACTAGTCTGTGAATCTGCTACATCTCTAAAGACAATAATATTAGGGAGTGGGGTACAGCATCTCTTATCTAGACTGCCTTTTCCATCTACTTAACAATAAGAGCACTACAAGTCAATCTAAAAAATCCTTGTACAAAATAGCCAAGCCAGACCTGTGTATGAGCAAGGCTACTCTTCATTTATTCTTTCTTTCTTTCTTTCTTTCTTTCTTTTAGGGGACAATATCTTTTTAAAAACAAGCCTCCAGATGGGATAGCCCCACCCAATTCCTTCTACAGAGCACTTTATCCCAAAATCATACAAGATATAGAGGTAAGAGCTAGAAAGGGTCATGCAGGAGATGGCAATTTCATGGCCAATCCGTCAGTTGCTTAGGATTGCTATGAATTTCCTACACAGATACCAACCAGTTCAGTTGTGGCTTCCTACTGCATGTACACAGAATGACAGAAAAATGTGGATCTTTGAATAGAGCTTCGGCTATTGGGCAGTATAAAAATGTAATAAATAAATAAATAAATAAATAAATAAAAATAAATAAATAAATAAATAAATAAATAAATAAATTTTTCCTGGAGCTGAATCTCTGATACCAACAGTCCTTTATTAATCTGCCTTTAAGTCACTTAGGTGCCATAAATGCCAGATCCATTTATAGTTGGTCTCCACTTCATTGTAGGGGAAAGGGTGTTCAGACACTTTAGTGGTAGCGACTGAGGTTGACTGTCTTGTTGGTTCATAGAAATTTGAGTGAAAAATGAAAATGGATGATCTGGTACAACCTTATAATCATGATTTAAATTCCGTTTTGCTATAAATCCTAACCATTCTACTTCCAGGCTTACAGTGCATTAAATATGTAGATTTTATACTGTCAATTTTACTCTACCCTGTGCCTGTTTGGTGCATTCTCTTCCCCTTCTTATTGTTTTATTATGATTCTATTAGAATGTAAGCCTATGCGGCAGGGTTTTGCTATTTTATTGTTTTACTCTGTACAGCACAATGTACACTGATGGTGCTATATAAATTATAATAATAATAATAATAATAATAATAGATGTTTCCATAGAAGTAGTATCTCATAGTGCCTCATTTGTGATCAGGAGTTGTCAAACTTTCTCACAGTGGGTCTTCCCAAGTCAAGCAATTGTTTAAACTTCTTCTAGTATACTTATGACCAAAGCAAGATAGGCTGCTCATTTGGCAATGTCCACTGTTACCTTAATTCTGGAGAAGGTCTTCCAAAAAAAAAGCGGAGCACCAGGACCAAGTGGACTGATAGCACGTGTGGAGCAAAAGGTCTTTTCTGTTTGACTATCTGGATTGACAATCAGCACAAGAGGAAATAAAGCCTATTGTAGAGTGGGTGAAGGTCAATTGGCATTCTGCCTTCCTGGCCCAGTCAAGGCAGAGGGCAGTGCTCAGAAGTCAAGTGTCCTTTGACAATTGCTCATATATCATTAGATAAGCTTGCCTCCCATTGTTGAGACACCATATTTTAGACAGCTGGTGCTTTTGCCATCTTGGTAACAAGTAGAATCTTCTTAGAAGGGTTCGGAACATCATGGAAGCTAGGGACTGGGAAAGGGGGAGGTGCAGGCCTCCCCCTTTCCCAGTCCTCCAAGCACGCCCTCCTCCAAGCACGCCCTGAGACTGTCTAATGATATATGGTTTCAGCATTAGAGCTGCTTCTGTTGTCCCAGGAGTCACAGGCTTTATTGTTGAAAAATTTCCATGATGTTTGTTCCACACTTTAAAATTGTTTTTCTCTCTCGCCCCCAGACGATAGAATCAAACTGGCGGTGTGGAAGGCACAGCTTACAGCGAATCCACTGCCGGAGTGAAACAAGCAAAGGGGTTTATTGTTTACAGTATGATGATCAGAAGATAGTGAGTGGCCTCCGAGACAATACCATCAAGGTGAGAGCTCCCCAGTGGGCAATAGTGGAACACAACATCCAGTCCCAAAAAGAATGCAGGTGTGCCTTCATTTAGGAGGCACAATGCAGGAGAGAAACTGGAAGGGATGAGGTTAATCATTTTCTTCATCCCACCCCCTCCCTTTCAAGCTTGACTTTGAAATACATTGGTTTTCCTCCCTCTCTTCCAAACAAGGAGGATAAATCTATATTATCTGCTTCATTTTCTTGCACTCTGTTCATTGCTAGCCGTGTTATTGGTCCTTCAGTAATTAAAGTCTTCCTGTTCCCTAATGAGAAGGGTAAACACGATGTTCATATTAAAAACAGAGATATTAAGGATAGTTTATATTGCTCCAAAGTGCCTGTGGAATACAAAGTGCGTTGTGTGCCACTTAGAGAAGTTTTGCTCTCCTTTGTAAATAAAATGCTGTGTTGTAGAAAACAAAAGAGCCAATCTAGCAATACAGCCCATTTACCTTGTGATGCAATCCCAGTGTGTACCCCTTTGCCTTCCTAGATCTGGGACAAGAATACACTAGAATGCAAGAGGATTCTGACTGGACACACGGGGTCGGTCCTTTGCCTCCAGTATGATGAGCGGGTGATCATCACTGGATCATCGGATTCCACTGTCAGGTAGCTATTTTATTTATTTATTCCTTGAAAATATGTATATCCTATTTTTCTAACACATATAGGCCTCCAAGGCAGGCTATACCATAATTAAAACAATCAGTTACAGTGAAAAACATTAAAAGCAGAGAATAGAACCAACAGCCAACAAGCAAAAGGAAAATAAGAGGGGAAAAGAACCAACCCCAAACAAAAACATCTCACCAAGTATGTCACCAAAAGCTTTGGTGTAACTAGGAAAGCGTTTAATTCATGCCATAAAAGTTATCAGTGTAGGAACATGAGGAATAACACTTGGAGGGGAGGCACATTTTGGAACCTGGGAACCATCACAGAGATTTGGCCAGCTACCTCACCTCTGAAAAGGAAGGCCCCCAAAGCATGGCTTTATAGAAGTTGTTGTGGGAGTAAGCAGTCCTTAGGATACCCTAGTCCGAAGCCATTTAAACCTTTAAATATAAAAAAATCAGCTTTTTGAATTGTTCCTGGAAATAAACTGGTAGCCAGTGCAGTTCTTTACTTCGTGGTGCAACATGATCTCATTTTTAAGTACCACTTAATAACTCAGCAGGTCTTTTTTAAATTACGTTGAAGTTTCCAAGCACTTTTCATAGGCATCCTCATGTATAATGCATTGCAGTAACCTTACCTGGGCATTGTCAAAGAACAGAAGTGGTATGTGGTTCTGAGATGTTTCACATGATCGTGGAAATGCTTTTCTCTGTGCAACCTCTCTGTGTGCCGCCCATCTCATCTTCACTTGCCCCTAATATATACCAGCAAATAGTATTATCCCCCTATTGGAGACGTGTGTGGTGGTCGGGAGGCTGAGAGAAAAGTCTTTTGCAAAAAGCCCTCTAATGAATCCAAAGCTGAGTTGAGATTTGAACTGGAGGACTACATGGCTCACAGTCAGGGCTGCTTTGCAATTTCAACACTCAAGAAGAGGATGAATTTGCTCCTCAAGCCCTAGTAAAACTCCATCTTCAAATCAGAGGAGATCAAAGGCATGCAAAAGGATCAGAAAACAGTTTTCTCCAAGGTTTTGTAAAACAAAAACAAAAAAGCTTTCAGAGTCAGCATCTTAAATCCTAGATTTCAGGGTTAGCAACACACCTACGTGTGTATGAGTGTGTGTGTAAATTAAAATAAATAAACTGTCCTTGGGAAAAGATAACTGTCAGCATAACTGATCGTATGTATTCTGCTTACATAAAATATCCAGTTATAACCTGTTTAGTTTAGCAGGTCTATAAAATGTTTTAAATTCCTCAGTGTCAACCAGGAATATATATATATATATATATATATATATATATATATATATATACTGAGACACTGGAAGTAGCCCAAGAAAGAAGGAAAGCAAAAGGCAACAGTGATAGGGGGAGATATGCCCAATTAAATGCAAAATTCCAGAGGTTAGCCAGAAGAGATAAGGAATTATTTTTAAACAAGCAATGTGCGGAAGTGGAAGAAGACAATAGAATAGGAAGGACAAGAGACCTCTTCCAGAAAATTAGAAACATTGGAGGTAAATTCCAGGCAAAAATGGGTATGATCAAAAACAAAGATGGCAAGGACCTAACAGAAACAGAAGAGATCAAGAAAAGGTGGCAAGAATATACGGAAGATCTGTATAGGAAGGATAATATCGGGGATAGCTCAGATGGTGTAGTCAGTGAGTTAGAGCCAAACATCCTGAAGAGTGAGGTCGAATGGGCCTTAAGAAGCATTGCTAATAACAAGGCAGCAGGAGACGACGGTATCCCAGCTGAACTGTTTAAAATATTGCAAGATGATGCTGTCAAGGTGATGCATGCCATATGCCAGCAAATTTTGAAAACACAAGAATGGCCACCAGAATGGAAAAAATCAACTTATATCCCCATACCAAAAAAGGGAAACACTAAAGAATGTTCAAACTATCGTACAGTGGCACTTATTTCACATGCCAGCAAGGTAATGCTCAAGATCCTGCAAGGTAGACTCCAGCAATTCATGGAGCGAGAATTGCCAGATGTACAAGCTGGGTTTAGAAAAGGCAGAGGAACTAGAGACCAAATTGCCAATATCCGCTGGATAATGGAGAAAGCCAGGGAGTTCCAGAAAAACATCTATTTCTGTTTTATTGACTATTCTAAAGCCTTTGACTGTGTGGATCATAACAAACTGTGGCAAGTTCTTGGTGGTATGGGGATACCAAGTCATCTTGTCTGCCTCCTGAGGAATCTGTATAACGAACAAGTAGCAACGGTAAGAACAGACCACGGAACAACGGACTGGTTTAAGATTGGGAAAGGAGTACGGCAGGGTTGTATACTCTCACCTTACCTATTCAACTTGTATGCAGAACACATCATGCGACGTGCTGGGCTTGACGAATCCAAGGCTGGAGTTAAAATCGCAGGAAGAAACATTAACAATCTCAGATATGCAGATGACACCACTTTGATGGCTGAAAGCGAGGTGGAGCTGAGGAGCCTTATGATGAAGGTGAAAGAAGAAAGTGCAAAAGCTGGGTTGCAGTTAAACCTCAAAAAAACCAAGATTATGGCAACCGGCTTGATTGATAACTGGCAAATAGAGGGAGAAAACGTGGAGGCAATGACAGACTTTGTATTTCTGGGTGCAAAGATTACTGCAGACGCTGACTGCAGCCAGGAAATCAGAAGACGTTTACTTCTTGGGAGGAGAGCAATGACAAATCTTGATAAAATAGTTAAGAGCAGAGACACCACACTGACAACAAAGGTCCGCATAGTTAAAGCAATGGTATTCCCCGTAGTAACCTATGGCTGCGAGAGCTGGACCATAAGGAAAGCTGAGCGAAGGAAGATAGATGCTTTTGAACTGTGGTGTTGGAGGAAAATTCTGAGAGTGCCTTGGACTGCAAGAAGATCAAACCAGTCCATACTCCAGGAAATAAAGCCAGACTGCTCACTTGAGGGAATGGTATTAAAGGCAAAATGGCCACATAATGAGAAGACAGGATACCCTGGAGAAGAGGCTGATGCTAGGGAAAGTGGAAGGCAAAAGGAAGAGGGGCCGACCAAGGGCAAGATGGATGGATGATATTCTGGAGGTGACAGACTTGACCTTGGGGGAGCTAGGGGTGGCGACAGCCGACAGAAAGCTCTGGCGTGGGCTGGTCCATGAAGTCACGAAGAGTCGGAAGCGACTGAACGAATAAACAACAAAAAACACATACACACACACACACACACACACACACACTAGCAGGACTAAAGAAATATTTCAAATCTTAGATGCTATTACAACATTTTGAATCATTGTGGCCTAGATTAAAAAAGACAAGGGGTTAAAAGGGCAGAATATTTGGCTCAGTGGTGTTCTGCATTTCCCGCAAAACCAAACACAATTCTGTGTTAAAATGAAATTATCTTTTTTGGGGGGGGGGGGCTTTGCTGGATTAGGAGAGTGTTAATATGGATTATTTGAAAGCACAAAGCCTAGAAATGTGCTGAGGAACTGCCTGAGTTGGGAAACGGGGATGGAACTCAGAGCACCGACGCCCCTGCCCTTTTGTACAATTTGCCCATATTCTTCTCTGCAGCCATGATTTTTAAAATTCAGGTAGAAGCTTTTCAGGAAAACCAATTTGGTAGCCAGGTTCAGATTCTGCATTACACCCACAAGCAGAGAAACTCAGCTCCTGAAACTGTCCTCATTCCTCAGATTCCAGTTCTCAGGTCACCATCTAACTATTATGGGGTGGAAGGGGCAGCGGGTGGGGCTCTTGCTTCTTCGGTCATTACCATGTTAACTGTGTTGCAACATTTTATTTGCTGGACTGTGTAACTAACCTGAGTAAATCTACAGGAAGATAGTTTGATTCAAATTGCAGTACAGATGTAGATTCACTATGTGACATTTCACACATTACGTAGTATTTTATTCCTAGTTCTCCATCTTTAACAGAGTCTTTCGCAGAGTTGCTGGGAGAAAGAATCCGATTTATTTTTCATATCAAAAGTACTATTTAAATCATTGCTACCAAATTAAGCTTATAGGACAGGGTTTTTAGCACAACTTTTAAAGAGATTTTTAGCAGTTTATATTCTGGCAAAATGTCCCCCCCCTTTTAGTGCACCCAACTATCGGACCCTTTGTTTACCATAGAAAACTCATAATCTCTCTCTCTTTCTTGCCCCCTTTCTGTTTTATTGCAAATTCCAGAGTGTGGGATGTAAATACGGGTGAGATGCTAAATACACTGATCCATCATTGTGAAGCGGTACTGCACCTGCGCTTTAATAACGGCATGATGGTGACATGCTCCAAAGACCGTTCCATTGCTGTGTGGGACATGGCCTCCCCAACAGACATCACCCTACGAAGGGTTCTGGTTGGACACAGGGCAGCTGTCAATGTGGTAGACTTCGATGACAAGTACATTGTGTCGGCGTCAGGTGATAGAACTATAAAGGTGCAAATCTTGAAGTCATGTTGACTTTGTTCTATTTATTTATTCATTGCATTTATTATATCTGTCTTTCTCTAAGGAGCTCAAGGTGGTATACATGGTTTCTTCTCCCCTCCCCCCACTTTATTCACAAAACCACCCTATGAGGTAAATTTAGCTGGGAGTGACTAGCCCAAGGGCATCCTGTGAGTTTCATGGCTGGGTGCAGATTTGATCCAAGGTCTCCTCAGTCCTAGTCCAACACTCATTAACAATATATGTCTCTCTCATAGAAATACTTGTCCATGGGCATTACTTCCAGAATAATCCATTTCCTTCTGTGTGTCTCTCTTACAGGTATGGAACACAAGTACCTGTGAGTTTGTGCGTACCTTAAATGGCCACAAGCGAGGCATTGCGTGTCTACAGTACAGAGATAGACTAGTAGTCAGTGGTTCATCAGATAATACAATCAGGTAAGAAGTACAACACTTGCCTGGACCAAATGCTGCTTCTCTTTGGGATCAACTATATATTACATGTAAATGGGTGTAAAGGTATCCAGATAGCCATTTCCCCCCACAAAAAGGCACCTTGAAGAAAAGCCAGGATACGCTTAAATCGCTGTCTGTTCACCATGACTAACTCCCCTGCTCCAGCAGCTTTAAAAAGAGGGGGAGAGCATTATACGTTATATGTGTCTGCATAGCATGCATTTTGGTACATGTGCTCTCTCCCTCCCTACACCCCTGAATGTACTGAACTGAGACTGTACTGCTTCATAAAAATGAGAAGGTGTATTTTGCACTTAGAAACCTCATGAAACCCCAAAATCTGATCTCAAAAGAAATTCTATATTTGTTTAAATTGTATGATATAGCTAAATTAAACATTTGAGTTCTTGCAAAAATGTTTTTGAAAGAGCAAGTGTAGGGAACCAAGGAAAGAGAACAGTGCATGAAGTGGGGAAGGTGTTAGGTTCAAGGGCAAGGAACCATGAAGCAACGAACAGGGAGATAATTAAAATACACCTGACGATTAGAGGTCTTGTCCCAAGGTCATCCAGCCTTAGATTTTGGCAGACACTGTCCACCAACATTCAGGCTTTTCTCCCCATCTTCCAGAGTCAGACATTTCTCTTATTGCTCAGCTTCACGTGGTTTTCAAGAGTCCAGATTCTGCACCACTGTTCCTTGTATACTTAAAAGTGACTACAGCCCTAACATCAGGCTGGGGAACCATTCTTGCAAGGAAGGTTAGGTTGCTCCCTCTTTGCTGGCAGGCAAATAACACTTTATTTAAGAAGGCGACTGGATAAATACATGGATATTTGGTCTGCTTTTCTTGAAACCTATGCATAACTCCCCCCTTTTTTTAAAGAATGGTGTATTTGATTTTTAAAAATGACATTCCTATGTTTGTAACTTTTGTTCTTTTTTTAATCGTATGATTTGTTGTCTGTTCTATGTTAAATTCACAGTGAAAGTAGGGAAATATTTAAAAAGAAAGCTTTTAGCCTATATGTGGATCTTTTGGGTTGGCAGTTTTTAATAATGTTTTTCCCCCACTGTAATTGTTATATTTTATTGTATTCGAATGTGTTGTTTTATTGTTTTAATCAGTTTTATTTGTGTCTGTAAGAAGCCTTGAGTGCCATGTTTTTGTAGGAAAATGATACAAATAAATAAGTAAATAAGTCAGAGTTACAGAAAAATGGGCTTCAAATATGCTTCTGTAGTTCAGAGTAGTTTTCATAGTTCAAAGCACCAGAACCATCAATGAGCAAAGGTAATTAAGCAATTAATAGGATATATGTAGCTCTGATTTATATAAATCTGCTGTTTAGGTTTTCTTGTATTCCCTGAGTGCTAAAAGCCATCAATAAAGACTGACCCAATTTCTCAAAGTGTAATATGTGAAAGAGCTTCCATGGACTGTTATATAGGATGTTCCTGTTCATGGTCTGGGGGTCTACTTAAAGAGTTGGATTTGCAATTAGAGGCTTTTACTCTAGTACTGTAATCTTGCCAACCCAGTTCCCCCCCCTGTTTTTGTTGTTGCTGATGCTTTTTTTAAGGCACCATTTGAAACAGGGGGCCTTAGAGTCTTGCTCTTGCTTGGCTGGAAACGGGCCAAGCATTAATCCATTCCATAATACAAAGAACTGTGGATTTTTGAGATGCCATTCAGATGGTGACCGTTGGATGAGATCTGACAGCTTTTAGAAAGGATGGCTTGACTAGTATAATTGAAAGCCATTGATTGGTCAGCTTTAAAGACATAGGAAGCAGTGCCTTCCTATACTCCACCTATAACATAAAGGCAGGCTAAATCATTTTAAGTGAACTATAACAATCAGTTACCTCTACAATCACAAGCTGCTTCCTGGCCCAGCCCTCTTGTCAATGTAAATATTGGTGCTCTTGCTGAAAGGGTTTATTCCATTCATGTGCGTTTCTTTCCCACAAGGAATATAGTGGGAACCCAATCCTTGTCATAGGCCCTGTTCAGAAGACACCTTAAGCCATGGCTTTAACCATGGTGAATAAGGCAAAAAGTCTTACTCACCGCAGTTAAAATCATGGTTTAAGGTGTCTTCTGAACGGGGCCATACTCTTTAGTCAAATTGTGTCTTCCAGTTACTGGTCACAACGCAGCACCTTCTGCCATGAGAAATGTGGTGACATTGTTTGAATGGTTGCTTAAGAGCAATTTCAAAAGCAGGCAAAGTTGCCACTACCAGCCTACAGTTGTAAACTTCAGTGAGTTTTCAGAGATTTAAAAATTTGGGAAGGGATCCCTTTTAATTGGACCAATAGAGGTCACTCCAATTAATGGTATGTCTTTCCCCTTCTGTTGTGTGTAATTCTCTGGGTCCAAGGTCAAATATACCAAACCACTGCTACAAAGCAAAGAAACAAATCCTTTCATTAAGGGACTTTAGAGGCTGGTAATTGACTAGTGTAGCTTTAGAGAAAGCTAGTTACTGAAGGTAATTGCAGTAACATGAGTAATGAAAACAAACAGATCAGAGTACTGCAGCAGACAATTTAAATGAGAGACATGGGGAATTGGAATGGGATAGTTGAAGCTATTAACCAATTATCACCTTCACTCACCAGCTGCATTCTATTTAACGGCTTGTAAAGATCAAAGGATTTGTAAATAGAGCCATAGCTTGGCTTGAAGACAGACACATTTTGAGGGGTGGCCCTCATGGTATGATTAAACAAAAGGCTGATCAGAGCAAACATTTTCAGAGAAAATTTTGAGTTTATCTAACGTCATGAATTTGGGTCCAGTGCTCCACTGTAGCAAGGAACCTGTCTACCACTTTGATTAAAACAACAACGAATAAACAAGACAAGACTTTCAGGCATAACATTTGGAAAGCACAAACCTCAATAATCCAAGCAAGAAACAGTTAAAATATTGCAGAGCTTGAGAAAGCCACCACAATACCACACATACTTATAACCAACAAATATAAATGTCAATATGGTAATAAATTTAAAGAGGAATACAATTACTTTTATGCTTACACTGAATAAAAACCCTTGTGCTAGAATTTTGCAGCGGTTGGCAGCATATCATCAGATTCCAGGTTGGGCGTATAGTTGCCCTTGCAGGCTTTCTGGAATCGGTATTCAAAACTGACTGTTTCTCCCATCCTCATCCCTCTCTAATCCTTTGAATGTAAATTTAAACCTTCTGAGCACCGAGGGCATAACTTCAGTGTTCCATACAGCACAACAAAACAGCAGCATCAGAAATGTATAAAATTAAAAGTCTAGGAGAAGAAAATAGGATTTTATTTGGTGCTGATAGCTGTACGGCGAAGTACCTTGGAGGGGACGCCTTGGGGACTTGGTGCAAGCCCCCCGAATTTACTACCACCATAAAATTGATCCTCCTCTCTACACTGCTTTCCTCTAGATGTGGGACTCCGATCTCAGCGAATGGCAAGGGTGTCAGAAGGAGGATTACTTGCATACATTCTAAGGTGTGGGATTGTCAGACACAGCACTAGATCCCCTCCTTATGGAAGAGCAACACACACATAAGCATAAGGCCAGAGACTTTCGATGTTATAAATAAAGTAGGGCTGACCTGAAAGTGCCTCGCTAGCTTTGCACCATCTTGGGATGTGACGATGATGAGGCACTTTCTGTACATTATGAGGTGGGCTAAGAATTTCTTATGACTCTAAGGATCAGGGGACAAGCAGGATGCTAACAGTTTTAACAAGCTGTACGTCAGTGGTGGAGGCTTCTTCTGAGGAAGGATGTTGTGTCGTGATGTAGTGCCCTTTTACAATGCGTTGTGAGGGGAAAAGATGGCTATTCACACTGCTGTACAGTAAAGCAGTCCAGGCAGTCATGCCCCCCCCTCTACAGTGAATAATAAAGAATGCTACATATTGAGATAGTATTTTTCCACAGATGCATTGCAATTGAGAATAACTCCAGACTGGGGGAGGGGGATTATTACCACCACCACTTTTCCATGGCAGCAGACCCTGTTTCTAAAGAGAAGCCACCCCCTCTGACTCACAGCTAAAGCTACAAGCCCTCCCACCCCACCCTCAAAAATGCCCTGGAACATCTTCACCACTTGGGTTCACAGACATACACATTTTTCACTCTCCCCACACCTTGACAAATGCACTAAAAATGTTCAGCACAAATCTTAAAATAAAGCTTGGTACCTTTCAGAGGACTTCAACATGATGGGTAGATATGGAGTAAAGATTATCTCTTTCTTAAGGAGAGAGAGAATCCTACAATTCACAAAACCATGGAAGTCGGATTATACAGCCGTTGACTACATGGGTCATAAAATGTGTAACTACTGTCTTTTTATCCATAGGTCATAAAGTTTGTAACACCACCTGTTCCCTTGGGGCAATCTTACAACAGTGCTGCAGGCTCCAATTACGAATTCCTTAATTCTGGATTCCTGTCACGTCACTGCTTTACATTAACCAGCAATATCATTGTCAAACTTGTCAGATTGGCAACAGGTCAACATTATAATATAATATGATTTGGCAGGTATCAAAATCAAGGATGCATAACTGTTTTTTTTAGGGGGGGGTATGGATTGCTGCCCACTGATCTCTCCCCCTTGCCCCCTGTGGGGAGTTTTCTCTCTGTGCTGGGAGAAGCATGGAGTTCTGTGCATCTCAGCATGGAGAAAGGGACTCGGCTGATCCCTGGAGAAGAAGCACCCCACAAAGCTCCTTGGCCCATGCTGGGAAAAGTGGCCGCACTTCCCAGAGCGGGTTAAGTCCCCACTGCCTGCATCCTTGCTGTTAACTGAGATTGGAGATAACAGCAGGGATGCTTTCCAGGGGGTGGGGCTCCTGGAGGCTAAGGAGTCCAGCAGTTCAGATTAGGTCTATGGGTGTACAAGCCAGAGGTTCTGCACCCCTGTATTAAATGCAGATCTGAATATGACACAAGACTTGTATGGAGAAAGCACTTACAAAGCTACATTGGACTCAAATTGATTTGGGCTTCATAGCTGAGCCACAAGCCTTATTTCCGTGGAGAAGCAAACTTACAGTCCTTGCACCTGGCAGTGTAATATGTTCTTTGCTTCCTTTTCCAACCACAAATGAACAGCTGTGTTTTTCGCTAGCTGAAGGTTTTGAACAATCTCCAAGGGTGGTCCCACACATAATGCATTATAATAATCAATCTGAGAAGTTACCAACGCATGATTGACAGTGACAGATTTCCATTAAGAAATTGATGTTTCAGGTGTAACTGAAAAAAAAGATAAGAATAGGTAGCTGCCTTATACTGAGTCAAACCATTATTTCATCTTGCCCAACATTTTCAACACTGACTGATACCAGCTTTTAGACATCAGTTTTTTCTGCCCTATGTGGAGATACCAGGAATCAAACCACGTACCTTCTGCATCAAACCATGTGCTATACCACTGAACTATGGCCCCTTCCCATTCTGGCAACCACTAAGTCTTTCTCCAGTAGCAAATCCAGCTCCTGATAAGAGTATAATCTTTTTCTTTCTTTTTAAAATAGCAGTAATCGTATTTCAAGTTCATATGGGGCAGTAACACCATTTTATCTAGATTCAGCTATAGGTTATTGTACTTCAACTAGCCCTAACAGCATTCAGGCAGTGGTTCATGAAAATCAATGCTACCCTTGGATTTCCTAGAAATGAAAAATAGTAGGATTTCCCATTGAAAATTTGAATTTTCTGGGTGCAAAATATAGATTTAAGAGTAAAGTGAGGGTATTCAGAGTCCTCCCACTCCTTGCTAAATAGGCAGCTTCAATTTGCAATTTGTATTTCCAGTACAGAATTTTAAAATAATTACATAATGGCAATTGCTTATCTCATCTTCTCCCAGGTTATGGGACATTGAGTGTGGGGCATGCTTGCGAGTCCTCGAAGGCCATGAGGAGCTGGTGAGATGCATTCGCTTTGATAGCAAGAGGATAGTCAGCGGAGCTTACGATGGGTGAGAATTTAGTGATGGAATACAGATATTTAGTCTGTCTCTCTGTCTCTCTCCCTCCCTCCCTCCCACCCACCCTAAACTGCTTCCTTCATGAAAAGGTTCTTCCTATATTCATAGTGGACAAATCAGCAACTCCCTGATATCAGAAGAGCAGGATAGGAATAACTTATAACAGAGTCATTGTAGGAAACTATTCAAATAATGATCAGACTTGTGTTTCCATAAATGTTACTTTTGTGCTATGTAAGTATTTTATCTTACTACCAGTGTAAACAGTGCTTACAGCAGAGGATCACATTATTATTTCCAAGTCTACTGGGAACCAATTCTTCCCTTAATTCTTTATCCATAACGTTCTGCTTTCACTGCCTTTCTGTCCTAGAAATAGGGTGCCCTTATTATGGGCCGGTACTGTCATCTTAAAGATGCAAGCACCATGGAGCAGAGTCTTTGTTCAGACTGTCCAGACCCTTAGCAGAAATCTGAGCATTGGATGCTGTGGAAGCTTAGGAAGCTCTTCCACTTCAACAGAGGCTCCCAGCTTTGCAGTCAAATTACCCTTTCCAAGGCATGACTCTCTGTTGATTCCAGACCTCTGGTTTTCCCTTTAAGACAAGCTTGCCGTTGACCTACTTGCTTCACGTCTTCCTGCCTACCCTGGGCTTTTATGCCCATCAGATGCTTACTTCCAGAACTGCTGATGAAATCCTGGTTCAACTTTATTACAGCGCCTCAGCCCAGAACCAGCTGTCATCATGAAGGCCTGGCTAATTTGCCATTCTGTCACAAGTTGTCTTCCAAAATTATAGGCCCTTAAAATGCTGTCGCAGTCTCATTTTGTTCTGGGGACCGGTTATCCATGTGGATGCATTGCTGTGGTCTGGTTTCACAAATCTCTCCTATACCCTTTCTATTTATTTTTATTTTATTTATTTATTACATTTTTACATCTAGCCTCACTAGATAAGAACACTTTTTCTTTCTAGAAGTTCACAACAAGCAGCATTGAGATGTTTGCTTCTGGATTGAGGAGAGAGAAGGAAGGGGTTTGTTTGCAGAGTGGGGAGGAGACTGAGTTGCAGTATGAGGCAAAAGATTGATAGGATATTGGGAATCAAACAGCCTGAGCACAACATGCCCATGTAAGGCTATGTAAGATTCCTCCCCCCTGTTTGATTGATTGATTGATTGATTGTAAGTATATATTCATTACATTTCTATACCGCCCAATAGCCAAAGATTTCTGGGTGGTTCGCAACAATTAAAACCATAAAATACAACATGATAAAATAGAATATGAAATAAAACCTAAAAGTTTAAAATACAATAACAGATTTAAATCAACAAAAAGAATCAATCTGAAAGACTAAGGCCTTAGCTAGACCTAAGGTTTATCCCGGGGTCATCCCTGTTCATGTAAATGACACACAGGATATCCTGGGAGCAGGCAGGGACAACCCTGGGACAATCCTGGGATAAACCTTAGGTCTAGCTAAGGCCTTAAATGCCTGGGAAAATAAAGTCTTCACCTGGCATCGAAAAGAGCACAAGCGTTGGCACCAGGTGATCCTCTCCGGGAAGCTCATTGCATGACTGAGATGCCGCTGCGGTTATGTTGAGCAAAACATCTGAAATGGGAAGCCTCCTGTCCTTGTCCTTGCGGAGGCTCCTCATGTGAGTGAGTACCCTGATTATTCAGGGCCCTACATCATATGGAAGCCTCCATGAGTACAGGACCACCACCACCACCCAGCTTCTGAGGTTATTCAGAACACAGTGAAGGTGGTGGTGAGAGGAGTGGTGTGGCTTTGGGAGCATAGTTGAACATGCAGCACTGCTGCCCCTTTCACCACTCTTACCCTATTGGCATGAGTAACACATAAATAGGAGTAATGTAAAGTCAATATGTTTTCTCAGTGCACTAGTATCCACTCATATACACCATCCCTTATTATTTCTGCTCTTGTGCTTTCAGACTAGCTTAAATCAGAATATTCGTATTATTATTATCTTCCCACACATGGCATGAATTCCTCCCCCATTTTTCCCTTTCTCTGCCCTCGTCATTTTGGAACAAGGAGAAGAAGGACTCAGAATGGGGCTTACTGGGGAGGCACCTGTCTTTAGTGGGCTAAGAGACAGTGATTTAGTGAAAACCATTCAATGGCTGAGTAGAGATTTGAATCTGGATTTCTCCACATCCAAGCAGTAATGGTGCTGGCCTGAACAGAGGGCTTTGGCTATTGGGCGGTATAAAAATGTAATAAATAAATAAATAAATTTTCTGGATGGCAGATGACACAAGAGTAGTATACAGACAGTGAAGAGGCATGAAGTTGCTTGTGGGCCTTTCTGAATACCTGCAGCATAGATTAAGGAGTGCGGTTTTAATAGCAGGTCACCTGCCTGCCCAATGTCACACTTAGAAGAAAGATAGTGCTTCTGTCTTCCTCCTTGCCCTTCTATACCGACAAGACCAGTGGATGTGGGATCAGGCATTAATATTTTCAGGTCAAACAAAGTCTGTAGTTTGACACACACCACCATGTTCCCTCCACAATTTTTTTTTATCACCTGTCTCATTTTAGTTTGTATCATCTCTTGTTTTAGTTGACGTTTATGTTAACCATATATTTTCCCTCCTTTAAGACCACCCAGCCAACACAAGAGAGAATGGCAGAGCCAAGTTGCATGAACAGATGAGTTTCTTGTGTGGTGTGTGTGTATCGACTTAGGTTTAGATTCTAAGCTGTGTTTAATGAGGCTTTCAAAAAATTTCATCAGGTGTTATGCTTTCCCCTTAACGGGACACCGAAGCTTCTTTCTCTTTCTTGCTGTCAGGAAAATTAAAGTGTGGGATCTTGTGGCTGCCCTGGACCCTCGTGCCCCTGCTGGAACCCTCTGCCTGCGCACTCTTGTGGTAAGAGCTTTCGACTGATTGGGGAGATTTGTTCCAGTGTTAGCATGTAATGAAATTTCGTCTAGTTTTTCAAATAACAGTTACAGTGCAATATGCCCCTCCTCAGTCACTCCATGAAACCTAGGTCCATTAAAGGTTGGATTTAAGGACAGGGCTCACAACCATTTACAGTGCAAATGGGTGAAGTATTCAGTGTTGGTTACCACCTTTAAAGCCCTACGTAGTTTGGGTCAAGGCTACCGGCGGGATCGCCTTCTCCCGCACAATCCACCCCACACACTCAGGGCCTCAGGGAAGAACTTCCTTCAGCCAGCCAAAACTAGGCTGACAGGTATTACGCAGAGGACCTTTTCCTCTGCTGCTCCCAGACTGTGGAATGGCCTGCCAGAGGTGGTTCGTCAACTTAACAGTTTTTTTAGCATTTAAGAAAGCTATAAAGACTGATCTCTTCTGACAGGCCTATCCAGTGAAATTTTAGGATGCTTTTAGTATGTTTTTAGGACGTTTTAACAATGTATACTGTGTTGTTGTTCCCCGCCTTGATCAGGATGGAGAGGCGGGTTAGAATTATTATTATTATTATTATTATTATTATTATTATTATTATTATTATTATTATTATTATCCCTCTCCTGCAAGGAAGATGAAATTGCTGCTTTGGTCATCCTTTTTATAGAAGTACCATATGCAAAATGAAAGAGGCTATAATATTGAGCCACTTGGATGTGTCTAGAATTTGTCACCACATGTTTTAAAAGGATGCACAAAGTGGAGAAGATACAAAGTACAAGGACAATCATGGTGGCCTCAGACAGTTGGTAGGAACTTCTGAACTGGAAAGACAGCTGCATATTTCGGCTTGCTTTCTCTAGGATGAGTATGTCCTTGTGCATCTGTTGTAGTAGGCACAGAGACTTACTTTTTCCAAATCTGGTAATCCCTAAATACATTTTGTGCTTCTTCATAGAGAACATACAACCCCCTTCATTGTGAGCATAGGCAAGCACAAAAACCAGCCATCTTGTTTTGCCTTTCTGATCATAGAAGGCCAAATGTAGGAAGCAGTGTAGAATTCATTAGCCATTAATGAGGCACTAGGGGAGTCCGTGTCCATTACCCCTGAGTGACCACATTCACACTTCAGCTGAGACCGAGTTGTGAACCCTGCTGCTCGTGGCTAAGCCACCAATGTAAACAAACCCTAAGATTCCACTGCCTCATTAAAGTTGTCTCATACTCTTATCCCCAAAAGCATTCGTATAAAACATTTACATTTTTGGAGCTTGTAAAACTGGAGGAAATACCCTGTTTGCTGTTTCCCCTTCTCCTCTGTATCTGAATTAAACCTGACTGTGTGATGAAGGTAGCATAGATCATGCTGTTTTATGCAGTTTCCAGGGCAGTAGGAGGAAAGTCGTGCAACAAGTCTGTACTCATTACTCATAAAACACATCAGAAATGCTCTGCTGTATATGTCTAAGGCTCCGTCCAGCTTAACGTCCAGTTTCCAGCCCTGGCCAGCCAGATGGTTAAAGAAAGCCCACACTAAGGCACACTAACCTTCTTCAACGGCCTTTCCCATCATTTGTTCCTCGTCTCGGGTATTCAGGGGTGTATTGCCTCTGAACATGGAATGCAAACTGTTTCTTGAATTTACATAGCTTTCCTTTAGAAGTAGTTTGTTAAATAAAAGGGCTGTTTTTGGGATGTTTGAAGGATGGCATACTTCAAGGCAGATGTATATTTCTGTTTTCATTTCTGTACGAAAACCTTGTTTCTGCAATCAGAAATGTTAGGTGACACCGATGACAGCAAGTGTGGAAGTTAGCATAGTTATTCATAATGCTTTTTCTAATGTATTTCATTACATTAGTAGTTTGGGAACTTTTAGCAGGACATGAGTTGTTGGAAGAGATCTGGGTGTTACCTATGGGAAAAATGGTGGAAGTGGCCTGTGGGAATATGGCAAGGTACAAATGGAGAGTGATGTCCTTCTGCCTGACTGTTACAAAGCCACCTTCACCACATTTCTGGAGCTTCTTAAGTCACTGCCAATGTATTTTTCAGCCTTCTCCTTCACTGTGTGTGGGTTGGAAATTTGCTTTTTAAAAACAAAAATAAACCTTTGGTTCTTAGATTATACAAGGCAACATCAAATGTTAAAGTGTGAGAGGTGGATGCTGTGCTGTGATTGCAGCCACGCAGTTGGTGTCAGGAGGTTCAGGTAGAGCCACTGGAAGGAAAATGCTGCCGTTAGACAAAACCAGTTCGTGGACCAACTGTTTTTCAAAAATGTATGAATTGTTTTAACTTTCTAAGCTGTAAATAGAGAATAAATGTAAAATCTGATTTACTTGCTTAAAACTCCTGAATCTCTAGAAAAAATAATCTAACTTTGCCTTCTCTTTCTCCCCCCACCCCCAAACCAGGAGCACTCTGGCAGAGTTTTCCGGCTCCAGTTTGATGAATTTCAAATTGTCAGTAGCTCGCATGATGACACCATCCTTATCTGGGACTTCCTGAATGATCCAGCTACCCAAGCAGAATCTAACCGCTCCCCCTCCAGAACATATACTTACGTCTCCAGATAAATAGCACTACACTGTACCTCACACTTGCACAGGTAAAAATAAAGGAACCCTTGGAGGCAGCAGGTAGGCTGCATAGTTGAGAGGCAAGAAGTGTAAATGGCCAGGTGATTTACAGTATCCTGCGGAGTTGGGAGTCTTTCTGATTCAATAACGGAGAGTATTCCATGACAACTTAGCAACTGGCCCCACATGAGACTACAGCGCTGTCCTCTCACGAGTTCTTCCATCCAGCCATCTAGTTTCTCATCTGTAAGGGCCTTTCCATCTGGAGGAAACATTCACCAAAGCAAGCTTAGAGTGGGAGGATGCAGGGATCTGGATCCTCCCACTAGCATCCATTTTCCATGCTCCAAAAGAGCAGCCAGCCTGGTGGGATTTGTCTGCACCTGGCTTGGACTTAAGAAGGGGAATTCTTTGTTTTAGGGTTTATCTTAACTCACGATTCCTAGCAAGTTGGCTAATAGATGGCTAAAGAACTATTCCTGGTGTTGCAATAGACCTTTAGTTTATTCACAACCAAAAATAGTTGTTAATCAGAATTCCTATTTGGAAGGCATGAGGAGTATTCACAATATCCAAGAGTAAATCAGGAAATCAGCAGAATATTAGGGGATAACGATATAGTGGTGTATAGAGGTTTGGGATAAGTTAGTGCCATTTGGCCTATCCACAGGTCACATTCAATACACCCACAATCTGCATACAGTGTGGTTGTTGATCTGTACACATTCACATGGAATGGAGTGTACATGTGTTCTTATATCCGAGTATTCTTTTGCCCATCAAAGGGCATTCCTTCACATATATGAATATATGACAGATACTGTACCTCTTACATTGCTCCTACAGTATTCAAAGTTCTTGATTAACAGTCAAAACAAGGGATTTTGAGATCTGGAGTACATGGGTGTCAGTGTGTTTTTGTTCAAGCACTTACTCATAAACATACTGGTGCTCAGACTGGAAGAAATCCTGGTACATTCAGTGGAGTCGGCATACTATTATAAATATAAGTAGTTAACTTGGGCTGAGTATTTTTATTTTATCTGCCCACCAAAAATGCTACTGTGAAACTTTGAAAAGTGAATATGTTACTGGATGTCAGAAGTGTTACCTGACAAGGATTTATTTAACAAGGAGGAGGAAGTACTAGAAACAATTCAGATAAGTATACAATTCTCTAAACAAAAGCAAACAAAAAATAGAAGAAGATGGAGTCCAATAAATCAGTTATCCACTCGTGAGCAATTAGGGTCTCTCAGGCCTGTCTGCTACTACACAGCCCTGGGCTGGAATGCAGTTGTAGACCTCGGCCTTTCATTCTCTGGCTGAAGTGCTGCTGCTGCGGGACGAATGCTGCGTGAGAGCGGACGTCTGCAGTTCTCTCCTCAACTGTCTTCTCTGGATGGTGCTTTTTATTTATTCTCCCTGTGGTTCCCCCAGTCTCTTTCCTCTCTCAAATCTTCCACTCATTTTTAAAACTCCTCAGAATGTCTAATGGCAACCAGAGCTAAAGGGCTGTACTCCAGGCATACGTTGTACAGGGTTACATAAAATTATTGCTCGTTTATCAGTTCGCAAAACTTTTTGTGCATTTATTCACCACATGTACAGTTGTATGCATGATCTGGACCTCAGAATAAATAGGATTCTGTACATGTGTACAAATCATTTCATATTTCTATACTGCCCCATAGCTGAAGCCCTCTGGGTGGTTCCCTGAAATTTTAAACCATGAAAATACATTACACAAAGTTTAAAAAAGTATTTGCATAAAAGCATATAGACCAATAACACACACACGGACAACATATATCTTAAAACAAATTTTTAAACACACAGCCAAAGCATTCCAAGATGTAATTGACTTTCATTATATGCTGCCATATGCCTGTGAGAAGAGGGCAGGTTATACCTGGCCCCGAAAAGATGACAGTGTTGGTGCCAGGCGGGCCTTGTCGAATGAGGTATGAACACATCGAGACAGATTCTGACAGCCATCTGTGAATGAACTGAAACAAGAAAAAGGTACTTGTAGAGAATAAGCCAGGATGTTTAAGTTTGTGAAGGGGCAGTCCTACAAATGAGGCAGTATTGGTGAAGTTGTGGAGGGGGTACATGTGTTACATCAATCTTGGATAGAGCTCCTTCCTTTGTCATCCAGTTTTGCAAGGGGGAGTGATTTTTCTCCTGATTTCACTAAAATATCAGATATTAGCCAACAGGATAACATTTGAAACTTCTTCAGAGAATGGGAAATACAGCAAAGGATGTGGTGATGGACAACTGCTTCTGCTTCACCTGGAGGGCATGTTAGAGCTTGCAGCTTGCGCTACATCTGTTTGCCTAGACGTATCCACTTTGAACGTCTAGAACTTCCCATAGATACCTTTTGCCAGTTCATAAAGTTCCATTTGCAAAGATATAGCTGACAGATAGTTTTTGTCTTGTCTTGTCTTTTTCTCTAGGACTCATTTAAGCTGCGATATTTAAATTATCTGCCAACACCAGAGCAAAAGAATTATCCACATAAAAGTTATTACTGAAGAGAGAGGCTCTCAGACACACTTCTGGAACCAAGTTGGCATGTGGTTGATCTCAGACAAGGTCTTCTCAGCACAGCTGACTGCCCGAGTGCTGCTATATCAGAAGATTACTTTTATCTTCCCTGAATGACTGACGTGTTACACCTCCCCTCGTCACACTCTTCTCTCCCACACCCACCTCCTCTTTTGTCTTGAGTGCAGATGTCCTAAAAGTATTTAACATGTCGCCAGAATTTCTTGCTTTGCTCTTAAGCAGAAAAAATCGTTGCCACCATTCATTCAACTGGGAGAATCACCTTTTGATGTGTTGGTAGAAGGGGAACAGCAGGCTGCTGCCTCTACCTTTCGGGACTCATATAAATGGCACCTCTACATAGTTGTGAATGGACCTTGGACTTTAGAAAAGGGCCAGATTAATGCCAAATGAAGGCCCTGGTGGCCAGAAACCAGTTAAGTGGTCATGATGGAAGTCGAGACAATTTCAACTAAGCCCTTTGCAGTTATTCAATTGTATGAAATGTTGGTGTGGCAGATGCCAGTAAGTGAAAGGTTAAGGTTTTTTTCTGCCAAAGTCTAATATTTTTTAAGAATGGAGGCTTATTGGTGCTGACATCAAGTTCATGGTTTTTTGGGCAATATTTCATTATCAAAAATACGTAGTAAGAACAGATTTCCCTGTTCTCCTGCTTTCCTCCTCTCTTGGTGCAGTATGGCACATGCATCCCAAGCAAGAGCATGACATCAAAATTAGGAACCATTCTAGTTGGACTCCATCAGCTGGGAATGACTGATTTAGTCATTCAGGCTTTCCTGATGACCTGATTGTATCATTGTTCATGGGCTGACATTTGTGCATTGCTTTGTTGGAAGGGAACTGCTAAAGAAATGGGAGGTTATGATGACTCCACATGCCAATTTGTGGGGGGGTGGGAGAATAGTAAAAAAAGAAAAGTGGGGAGACCTTGCACATAAGACCTATGGTACTAAGTAGCTACCAACACATTAGGAAACACTTTACATAATCTTCATGCCCTAGTGGGAATATCAGGACCTTTGTCTCCTAACACAGAGAGGCTAGGAGGTTGGCAAACATTTGTTTTAAGTTGGAATGTAGGAAACTCTAGTTTTACTTAATGCTGCTAGGTAGGCAGGTTCTCTTTGTGGCCTGTCTCTTCTTTGTTTTCTTGGAAATATCAATTGCCCAGTAATAATCCATGATGCTGTCTGGCATTTGCCATGGCAAGCTCTGTTCGTCTAAAGTTGATGAGAGCTAAGAAAAATTGGGCAGCCGGTCCTGTCCATGTGGTTCTCAACACTGGTTTAAAGGGATGTCTCTGCCCCATCCATGAGTTTCCAGCTTAGTTATAATCTAAGCCTTTATTAGCACCAAAAGTATAGTCAGAGGCATTTGTTCTCAGGTGCGGGGGAGGAATCATGCTGGTCTGCTCTTTTCTTTTTTTAAAGTGTGTCTTGAACAGAGGCCCTTCAGAGATCAGAAAGTTTTGCCTTACACACTAGTTTGTATAGCAAGAGAGAGAGAGGCAGTTTATCACACAATAACACTTCATTATGTTTAGAGACTCACTGTTGCCCTTAACACTATTTAATCACTATTCTCTTGGGTCCCTTGCCCACAAGGTTTGCAGAATTGGCTGAATATAAGACCACAGATCTGCAAAAGCTAGAACATCAACAGGTTATTCTCGTTCCCTTGCTTTCAGGTATAGCTGTGAGATCCATGTTTTCTCTCCTGAATGGAGTATATGCGTGTGTATGTATGTGTTTGCTGGTGGCTCTATCAAGCACATGGGGCTCTGTCAAATGCCTGTTTTGTTTTGTTTTGCTGAGTTATGAGGAGTTGGAGGTCAGATGAGAAACTGCTGGTGCAAGCCTTCCTTGACGGTCATGGTCCTGCTCTTTCCTACTGCTGTGCTGTTCCCAAACATTTCTAAGCATTGGTGTATGTTTGTTTGACATGTTACTGACAATTAATCATATTGTGTAAAACATATTCTCAAGGGGAAAGTAGTGAGATTTTCCTGTACACCGTTTCAAATGAAGAAGTTAAAATGGTGCTTTTTTGATAAATGAAGATCCACCGTGCATTGACAAAAGAAACTACTGCAAAAGAGAGGCTTCCCCTCTCCAACTTCTACCCCACTCAAGTTGAATGATCTTAAAGGGAATGCTAACATTTTTACAGCTGTCAGTCTATTGCTTCTCCAGCTGTTTACTGTTTAGCAGAGGTTTGGTGTTCATTGGAAGAGGAAGGCTCTAAATCTTCTACCTTATCATCTTTCTCCATAGAAGTTTAATGCACTGACTGGATAGGTAATTTCCCAATGGATCTTCAATGAAAGCTGGAAAGGGAATTTTAATTATAATGTTTCTGGAAAAGGCTTGAGTTCTAGCATCTTGCTTTGGAATGCAATGCCAACTTGGAATTACTAAACACAAGAAGCCTTTCCTTTTACTCTCTAGAGCGGAGAGCTCTGCAGGCAGGTATTCAAAGGAGGAAAAGCAATGCAGAACTGGCTCTTAGCCATAGAGAGATCCCTTCTGTAAAAATGTGCATTTCTAGCACTAGGACAGTTGGTTTACTT
Source organism: Elgaria multicarinata webbii (assembly GCF_023053635.1). Taxonomy (NCBI): domain Eukaryota; kingdom Metazoa; phylum Chordata; class Lepidosauria; order Squamata; family Anguidae; genus Elgaria; species Elgaria multicarinata. Next base: position 57,080,049 of record NC_086178.1, on the reverse strand, counting down.
TAGAATATGTGAGCTTAGTATGGACAGATGACTGAATATATAGCATAGGAATCCACCCGCAGTAATGCTGAGCCATTTTCACAGTTCCCGATTAAACGTCAGGGCAAGCTGAACATTTTGATTATTTTTTTAAGGCATTATGTTTGTTTCTGCAACTAGAAGGTGGGAGGGACAAAGAGAAAGCCTTCCATTTTGACTTCATAAAAGAAAAAGGAGAGAGTTGCATATGTGTGTTTTCCTTCTCTAAGTTCACATACATAAATCTGCCTATTTGACCCGTGTGACGTGTGAGTCACTTCTCTAAATGAGGCCTGGTCCTATGGGCTTCCTTCTTTCCAGGTCCAGTTCAAACATATGTGGGAGTTAGCAGTGTTACCAAGAGAAATGGCTGTTTATATGCTCTTTTCTGTTTTTCTATATACCAGGAAGAAGATATTCTCTGTAGGAGGGTAGGAGAAAAATTCAGTGGGTTCCAGTAATGAAGGCTTATCCAGGTTACATGCTTCCCAGTTAGCATGTCCTCCTGGATTTGGGAAGGAAGAACTGGAAAAACTCCCAAGTGTGGCACAAGACATTTCCATGGTCCCTAAGTGGCCTGTGTGATGCATTTAACAATGCTGAGTAGTGCCCTGGTTCATTCCCCTCCCCTTTAGATCATTTTCTTAAACCAGGAACCTTCCAAATGATATCCTGTGGCCCTCATGTTGTACTTCTGGATGAATTTATCCAGCTGGTCACGGAAGCACAATTCGCACTGTAGACGAACTTGACCCAAATAGCCTCCCCGTGGGTTGAAATGCTGCATGCTGGAAACTGCATGTTCTGGAAGCAACATTTACGTATTATAAGACACTCTTTGCTTCCTTCTGATCTATAACACAGCTCCTGGAATAAAACATGGTTGCAACCCATCCTTTATAAAGCTCCCCAGTGAAATTGTGATTAGGTCATCCTCCATCTGCTTTTCAAAGTCAAGAGCTCTCTTCAAAGCTCTGCAGCATCTTTCCTTATGAGTATAGTTCTATGTTGGAGCAATGTTCTAGGCCTGCAGAATGCAATTGGGCTGTAGCTCAGTTGTATTCCGTTCCCGTAAAGTGACAGTAATCATAGCTGGATTTGTCATGGTTTGTTGGTAACCTTTCGGGAAAGGCTCCTTTAACAACTCCACACCAGCCGTAGCATTGGGTCATAACCATACATCCAACCCTACTTAGAAACCATTACCTGGCTCGTGCCTCCAGAGCTCCTGCAGATTCTCTAATCTAAAGTCACCTTTCCCAATGCAGAAAATTTTGTCCTGAAGTACTACACAGCTTTTCTGGAGAAAAACAAATCATCTGTTCTGCAGGTCTACTTATGTGCATAGAAAACTCAAAAATCAGTACTACAATAAACGATGCGAATCAGTAATATGTACCCAAATTTGCTTAATTTGTATTAATTTGCATGCTTTGTTCTTGCACAATATTCAAACATTGGGCAAGGAGAGGCAATGGATGGCTGTGAGGGGCTGTGTGGGTGAGAGCAAAACTGCAAGCAAGGGCTGCGGAAACGGAAGCTGTGAGATGTTCTTTGACCAGAACATCTCACAGTGATCCCTGCATGCTTTCAGGTGGGGTTTTCACTACCATGAGGGCTCGAAACTTACGTTTGAAAAAGAAAAGCTGAGATCCTTCTGAATCTAGGACACGGGCATCAATATCGTACTTGCAGAATTGGGGAAAACATGCTCTGCGTATGATACTCTAGCAGATGCTTTATCAGAAAGGTACGGGGAACCTTTTTCTAAAATGCTTCTAAATACCCTGTTTTTATTTTCTCTTTGCAATCCTACTTGCTGTCTTTATGAGTTAACGAATACCTTTGATCTTGTTAGCTCTGTGGGAATAAATAAACGCTCACAGTTTTTCACTTAATCGAATTAGGATTTTTGCGTAAGGAAAAGGGAAGTAGTTGTTGGTCCATACACCAAGGAATGCTGCTCAAAATACAATAGTGGACCTTATTACGCCTTCACTAAAAAGATGACTGCCCATTCTGCTTTTGTATAGCACATTGGGAAGGGGATGCAACTTCAAAATCTGGCAAAATAGAATTGACTATGATGACAATTTTTCGAATAGCTTGTTGCTCCTTTAAAAGTAAACATCCTGACCAATACATGCCTATTGCAACTGCAGGAAGCTCAGAGAACACTGGGCACACGAGGTTAGAAAGAAAGCATATGATCTTATTTGTAACTCCACTCTCTTTGTTCTCTAGATTCTAATGAGTGCTTTGGAATTTTTTGTAATTATGTTCTGGTGATGTGTAGCTAACGTACTAATGTTCACTTGAGCTAGAGTCATGGTAAAAAGTGTGTTTTTTAAAGAATATTTTAACTGTTCAGAAGATAACTTAAATACAAATATAAGATTAAGCTGTGAACATACTAAGTGTTTTTATTTCTTGAATCTTAAAATGAAGGGCTTGTTTCCCAGATACAGTGGCAATGACTTAACTAGTGCAGTACTGCAGCAGCACCTAGTTAAGTGTTTTGGCTGTCATTCATTCACACTGGGACAGCTTATTCATAAAATTGGAATACTTGGTAAAGAGTTCCATTCATAACTCATGGGCTCCAGCTAGAGCACTGTAAAGTGACTGGAATACACAACAGCAGAGGCAGTGCAGAGGAAATGTTATTTACTAAATGGGTTGCACAGGACACTTGGGTGAAAAATCATAACTTTGCTTTAGAAGCTACTAGGAATGCAGCTATTTATAGTAATGTAAATCCAAAGGAGATAGAATGATTCAGATTATACCTTCTTATTGGAGTCTCTATGGCATCAGATCACAGTATTCTGCTCCAGTCCAATTTTTCCCAATAGGTGTTTATATTTTGCTTGTGCCTATATTCCCAATTAAGTTTTTCCCAGCCTCATTTTTGCCTGATTTCATTATGCTTTGCAACTTGAAAGCTTGCTCTTTTAGCACCTTGATTGGGCCATTGAAATGGAACTATGTGAATCTCACATGTGAATTTCTCTTTTATTAACTAACATGTCATGTGTATGCAGCAAAACAAATGTAGGTGTCTTGAATTAGGTTCACTTCAACAGAAGTAAGGAAAGAATATACCACTCTCTATGGCCAGAAGCATCCTTTCACTTCTGCTTGCTCTTCTCTTCTTCAGTTTTGCACAAGACTAGTGTGTGATGCAATATGGCATTGCTGCCACTGTACTATAAGTGTCAATATATCTACCTGCTACCTTTTCTTCAGGATTTTCCTAGGGAAAATAAATAAAGAGCTGTGATGAGAAATGCTTTGGGGACCTTGGAGGCACACTCACCAGCAGCAGTTATTTGAGTACATAAGACCTATTTTCCTTATAACAACACCCATGTCCAACTCTGGGAAAATCTGTGTAAATTTCACAAGGAAGGAATATCTGATGTATAGTAGAGAACCAAAACCAAGAGCTAACAGTAGACAGTGCAGAAATAGATGCATTCCAATTGGAAGAAATCAAACTCCCACACTTACTAGAGAGCAGGGTTAGCCACTGAGACATTTCCCAGAACCCAAAGGGTCCTTTAAGTGGTCCATAGTCTCTCTCACACACAAACACACTCACATACATGTGTCTTAGCTGGGCAGATCATCAGGTGAGGAAACCCTTCAAAACGTTTAGGCTTATAGAGTTCTCTTCTCTCGTCCTCTTCCCATGTCCAGGCCACATAAAAAAAGGGGGTCGGGCACATCTTGCATCAGCCTTCCTCAACTTGGCATTCACCAAATGTATTGGGACTGCAACTCCCAGAATCCCCCAGTTAGCTTTTGGGGCATTGTGGTCCAACACATCTGGAGGGAACCAGATTGGGGAACTCTGTCTTATACCATAGGGTTATTTGTCACAATTTGTGTCTTGGAAATACCAGGTCCTTCACAGAGTACTACTTGTTGCTTTCTCTCTATACTTTTTTCACCAACTAGTACTCTTGAAAGCCACATCTCCACTAGGTTTCCAGTTCAGTGTGGCCATTCCTATTTGCCTGAATGCTTTTCTGGGTTGTATCTGCACATTAGGATTTAGTCACTCTTTCTTGAGGAAATGGACCTGGCAAAATCTGGACTGCATTGAGCAGTATATTCTGGGCAGTTACCTGCTGAAGTGGTCCTCCGCTCACATTGCCATCCCAGGATGCTGTTTTAATGTTCAGTGAAAAGATGTCATAAGTCCTCATGTTGTTATTGTTCAGAACTCCCATCACAGCAGTATTAATCATACCTTGACATCACACCTGCACTAGGCTATGGGAAACCCTCTCATTTTTATTGAGCACTAAATGTAGAGGGCATCTTTCAATTAGCCTGAGAGGGAATCTACATGGCGTACTGAAGGTGCTTGCGTGTGCCTGCAGTGCGCCCTGAAAACGATGGTGTAGATCCTGTCCAGAAGAGGCGGAGGACGAGGAGGCTGGGAATCCGGCCGCGTCCTTGCCACTGCCGCCGCCCACCTCGCCGGCCTCCTGCTTCCGGTGAAAGAGCCACCCGCCCTGAGTTGTCTTGCTCTTGACGGCCTTCGGAATCTTTTCTGGAAAACCCATGCACATACTTCCCAGGTTCCTTTGCAGCATGGTGCACATCCAGTACTGAGAAGCTCCTTAGGCCAGAGCAGTGCATGTGCACCAGTTCATGGACTGTGGGGTCCTACATTACAAGTTCAGGCTGCTTTCCTCAGTGATGCTGAGAATGGCCTGCATGGGAGGTGTGGGGCTTATGCTACACAACAGGAGGGGAAGAGAGCAGCTGGAGGCCATGAACAATAGCCTCTTTAAAAGTGGCTGTTATAATACAAATCATTCATATGACCCTAGTCTTGTGTAGAGATGCAAGCTGAAGAGATGCAGGAGCTGGTGAACAGATCTCCATGCTAGACATGGTAGCTATATTACTAAAACACAAAACTGTTTCCAACGATGCATAATACTGATTAGTGTCGTGGGTCCCCTTCCCTCCGCCATTCACATATGCTGGCAAACTGACACGGGACACCCAATCAGTGAGACCTCTTTTATTTAGGGAAATCTCACCGTGAATAGCTTAATGGTTACACACTTCAAAAATACTTAAAGCTGAATGATGGTCAGAAAGCTTTAGGCTTCAAGATAACGTACAGTCAAAATGCTATAACAACCTAGTTACCCAGTTGTCATCTGAACAGTTCTAAAAACAAGTTCTAAACTCTTGATACCATCCTTCAGGCAATCACAATGGGGAATTTTTTGAAAGGCTTAACTATCCCAAGAGAGCTAGTCTAAACACAGCCACACGTTAGTAATTCAGAGAACAAATCCTAAACAAGATCATGGGGTGGGTAAAAATCTCAGGAACAAAGACTCCCATGATCGTACTTTAGCACCGTGAACTCCCTGCCACCTGTGCCTGGCAGAAGAAAACTATTCCAGTCAGTCCCAACCTGCTAAACGCTGAGCTGACCTCAAACACACAATCCAGAAAAGGTAAAACCTCAGGCACAAAGAGTCCTGTGCTTGCACTTCAACACCAAGAACTCCCTGCCACCTGAGCCTGGCAGAAAAGTCCAATGGTCAATTCCAGCCTGACGAACGCTAAGCTGACCACAAACACAATATACAGTAAAAGTGAATTCAAGTCTACGAAAAGCGTCAGTTTTCATAACACAGTCTTTAGAAATCTAAAGTCCAAATAGAGTGCTTTCCATGTGTAGAGGGCTTTCAAAACCCCAAATGATGATAGAACTAAACAAAGAAGGGTTTTGGACTATGAATCGAAAGATAATCCTAGCAAAAGTTCTTTGCCTTTGCTCCAGCTTATAAACAGAAGTGTATGCCTGTTCAAAGCCATTTGACAGACAGAAGCTCTGACCTGTAAAACATCCCTGTGTCCAAGCGGCACTGCTCAGCCCACTAAGATGACACTACGATCTGAGTGACTCAAGAAGGCGCCGCCACCTTTCTAAAACATTACCACTTTCCCACAAAAGTCTAACAGCTTCAAAGCCGAGACAAAGAATAAGTAAACTCCCATGAGAACTGACAGAGACAAGCTTGCACAGGCATTCTAAACTAGTTCTAATTAAATCTACCCACAACTCTGCAAAGCCTCCCTGGCCCTGCATGAACCTTATACCTGACAGATTAGTGTGATGTACTGCCATGATGTTGGGAAAATCTTAGATTAGAAAATGAGCACCTCTTGTGAAATTCGCCAAAGATGCAAGAAGCATGCAACCTGGGAATTGGGAGGTATTGTGTATAATGATTCTGGGGCTAGAACAGCAGTCAGTTGCTCGTATGGGGCTGAAGAGAAGCAGGATAGTTTGTTCATGCCCACATGCTGGTATACCAAGCACCTACAGTAGCCGGAGGTGCTATAAGTTGGTTTTGTCAGACAGCGAGCCAGATTCCAGCCTGGCAAAATTCCCAGAATTTTGCACCATCTCCCTCCATCACCTTGTGAGAAGACAACACTCTTCTTTCATAACTGGAATGAAAAGCTCAGCCTTGGGAAATGGTGGCCACACAGTGTGGAGAAAGCAGCATTGTTGCTGTGGATGTTCAGCCTTGTGCCTGGCTTGCTGCCCTGTGAAGTCAAACGGCTGGGCCTTCCCTACAGAAGGAAGCGCCTGTCTTGAACCACAAAAGGAATAACCGTGGCCCCTTCTTTACCCATCTCGCAGCCCTCTTCTTCTTCTTGCCAGCCCAATTCACTTCTAGCTCTGCTGGTCTGGATTTCCTGCTAGAGTCCTTTCTCCTCCTCCATGTCACCCAAATAGAAGTGCCAGTTGTGAGGAGCAGAAATCACCTCCCTATCACATTATCCTTGGTTCTGAAACATTACTTGGACAATCATCAAGCAAGTCTTCATTTTATTCCATGCACAAGTCCATGTAACATGGGAAGTGGGAGATAAATGGCTTCTTCTGAAATGAAGCGAATACTGCTGCCTGAACACAGAGTGACCCACCCTGCAGGAAATACGGTTTTAAAGACCTAAAGGTTGACAGGATAAGAGCTCCATTGTAGAATATTTATGTAACTACCAAATCTCCTACAACTCCTACAGGACTTAGAGCTAATGCAGATGTCACGCTAAGAGTCGATACGGGATGTTAAAAGTCAGGAAATGCTCCAGAGATCTATAGTGAACTTTTGTGTAAGAAAAGATTCCATTTTCTTGTTGCTAATTAAACCCAATTGTATCACTCGTACTAGGACTCTTCAGAATATCTCCACATGTATAGTAACTGCATGGAGAAGGGGAGAGAGCAGGACCCCCCCTTTTCACACATTCAGTGTATTTGGGGGCAGATTCAAGGTGTTTTCCTATTTGAGGCAGATGCATCAAATGACACTCACCCACCCACCCCTAAGTCAAGGTGCAAAGTACCCAAAGCCATCCACATTATTTTGGCACCTGATGTAGAAAACCTTACAATCATATCTTCCCCTTCCCTGGCAGTAAAAATACAACAATAAGTAACTAAAAATCCAGCTGCCTAAGGTGGCCGCCTCACTGTGTCTAATGGTAGGACCAGCAGTGGTAACTTGTGGAAAAGGACTGAACAGTGCTGCTGTCTCCCTTTCTGTTGGGAATTATTCAGCCCTGCCTGGTTGACTTCCAGGGCTGACTGGTGTAATTTTGCTGGTGGTCCCAGAGGCCTGATGGCTTTTGTTATGGGTGGTTTTAATGTCAACACCAAGCCACAGCCCCCACCAGGTGGAGCTCATGCATTCATGGCCACCATGACAACTATGGGTCTGTTTCATCTTCTATCTGGTACCTTTCATCAGGCAAGGATTGTGGGATGAAAAGTCAGTCGCTTGGGTGTGGAGATGCTTGACGTTGTTCCTTTGTCATGGACAAATCGCTACCCTATAGGATTTAGGTTTGCTGGGACTCCTGGCCTTTGCAAAAGAGAGCTATTTTCATGGTCTGACCTCAAAGGCTAAAGATTGAATAGGGGGTGGGGAGAAAACAACTTATAAGGGTAATAAGTGCCTGTGGTTGAAGAAGCACAATTAGACTGGGTTAAATCCAAGTTGTGTGAGCAGTCTCTCTCTTGCTCTCCTCTCCCCACTCAAAATCTGCCTCTGAGGGTCCCACAACCTTCCAGACCAGGTTTGCAGGGGATGCAGGGGGAGCAGCGAAGAGAGGAAATCCATTCCACCAGCAGTTTCTGTTCTGTTGGCGTGTGTGTGTGTGGCTCCGTGATAGAGCATCTGCTTTGCATGCAGAAGGTCCCAGGTTCGATCCCCGGCTTCTCCACAGAGGGCAGGAAAAAACCCTGCCTGAAACCCCGAGGAGGTGCTGTCACTCAGTGTGGACAATATTGGGCTAGATGGACTAATGGTCTGACTCAGTATAAGGCAGCTTCCTATGTTCCTATGATCCAACCCCCTGAATCTAACCCTGCTTGCTAGTTCTCAAAGGTCACATGTCAGTAAACAGCCTAATCATACCCTGATAAACATCAACCTGGTAGCTCTGAATATCAGATGAAGAGGGAGACTTCTGTGTAAATACTAAAGCGTCAGTATTTTAAAGACTAAATGCTAGCACTGGAAGGGCAGCACCCTTCAGCCCTTTGGAGAACCAGGAGAATGGATAAAGCTTTGGGGATTTGGAAGTGGGGAGGTTATTTAGATAAATGTATTGAGAGGGGGCAGGAAAATGGTGTATTGAATGGGGCCGATCAGATCCACGTTTTGACAGGCTACATTAGGCCTGCCCAGAGGCTCATGGCATAAGCCATTATTGATGGTGCCGGCAGTTGCCAGGGCCTGGGGACCTTTAGGGAGGGCTAGGCCAATGGAGAATCATTCCAGATCCAGGAAGATCTAACAAGGAATTTGTTGAGTCCCATCCTTACTTCAAACCAGTTCTTTGGTGAATTCCATGCAGCCGGAACTCCACATCCATTCCAGATCTGGGTTTCTCTCCATATTGGAATCAACATTTTTCTTTTTTTACTTGCATGCATGTGCAGAGGCACAGCACAAAGGAGAAGAGATGCACAAAGGAGAACCTCTGCCTGTGTATGTGAATGCTGGAAAAGGGGAGAGCATGACACGGTTGCATAGCTCAGATTTGCAGGGCCTCCTGCAGCTTTTAATCAAGCCCTGTTGGGTAGAATGTGAGTTTGACACTCCGGTTCTGTAGGACCACTTCGACTCCACAGTGGTCCTTCTTTTCCTATGCTTCTGTCCTGCCAATGCCCCCCTCCCCACAGGGCATCAGCCAAGCCTGCAGAGGGTTAATAATGGCCTGGGCAGCTGCCAAGCCTGGAGAGTCCTAGTGGCTCCAGATTCTTACGGATATATCTATTTCTCAAATAGGCGAAGTGAATCACATTAACCATCATGTGATTGCATACAGCCTCTAAAGGCTTAACTAAAGAGAGCTTTTCTTCCGCCTCTTGCATTCCCTCCCCCCGGTGCGCCTTTTTTGGCTTTGTCCCATTGCCACTGGCTTCTTTGCCTGTCAGTCATTTGGCAAAGTCTTGGACAGGGAGGGGGTCCCGTCTCTGCCTCGCTTGGATCTCTCTGGAGGATCTTGTGCTACTTCATTTTTACCTCTCTCCTGAGCAGTCCCGTTCATCATGGGTCACTGAAATGAACAAGAGGATTGCCACCAGGTTATTTCACTTCTCGTTGCCAAGCCTGCATCATATTGTTGTCCGGACGTAAGGTGGAGGGCTATCTTGCCCAAATGGACAGCAACCCTTTTTTCTTCTACAGGGCGATCACTGGGGTAAGTAATTTTTCCAACCTTCACTATGCCACGGAGGCATCTCCCTTGAGCTTGGCCTGCTGCTGTGCCGGGCATTCCTCAAGGGATTAGGTGGGATTTTAATTGCACCCGACTCGAGAAGGCTGCCCAAGGCTATATCCCCAGCTACTGTGCTCTGTGTGAAGTGACAGTTTCCTGGGTTGGGAACTTGCTTGCTGGCCTAAGGAATTTGAGGCAAAGGTGGCGAGGGTGGGTGGGTAAATCTAGATGACCTTTTCTAAGTCTCAAGAGCTTTCCAGCTGTAGATGCCACTGGGTTGAAAGAAGGGTCTACATCGGGAATGGTGCTGGCTAGGTATTTTAGAACAGCCTTCCCTTCCATATCTTTTGGATTTCAGTACCTATCAGCCCCAGCCTGCATGACCAATAGCCAGGGATTCTGGGAGTTATCATCTGAAACATCTGGAGGGCACCAGGCTGAAGGAGGCTGCTTTAGAAAATAATGCTTCAGCCATGGTGCTATTCAAACTGCATCTCATGCTCTCTGCTGTCTGCTTCAGCTTCTCTGTGTATGGCTGGCTGGTGGCTACCCAGACCTGTTCTAAGTTTGCCGCTCAGCTTTCCTGTTTGCCTTTTTAATTTGCATATATTATGAACGGTAAGGAATTGCCCTAAGGCAATGTTGGACAGCCCACAGCCTTTGGGCCACATGCGGTCCCCAGGTGCAGGTGGTGTTGGCCCTGTGCTCTCCCACCCCGCTCTGGCCACAGAATTCCTTGCTCCGTGCCACTGCCACCCATCAGCACCACTGCTTCTGCAGCACTACCGGTGGCACAAAAGGAGGTATATGCCTATTGCACCATTGGTCCATCTAGCCCAGTATTGTCGACACTGACTGGCAGCGGCTCTTCTGAATATTACTTGCCCTACCTGGAGATGCCTGGAATCAAATGTAGAATATTCTGCATGCAAAGTATGAGCTATGCCATAGCTCTTCTCCTAAAGCCACCTCCCCCCCCACTGACCCTGCAGCAGCAGTATTTGCTGCTTTTGCACTGCTAATGGTGGCCCAAAAACAGCAATGCTGGTCTGGATTTATGGGGAAAGGAGGAAGCTTTAGGGCTAATGTATGATGTCTAGGCTTCACCAACCCCAAATTTTGGAAAATGATTCTCCATAATTAAATGCATTATCTTCCCAAAGGATAAGTATTGGGCTCTAAAGGAGTCTCTTAAACTAGCACAGAGAGGCAGAACAGGAAGGGTAAAAGCTGGGCCAGTTCCAGTTTAGACATGGGGTTCCGTTTAGCCTGGAATGTTGATATGCCCTGACTATGTGGCTCAGGAGGGAGAAATGGGATTGTCCATCTCTTGCTGCTTAGGAAGCAGTAATGAATGCTGTGCCTTTACAGCCTGTTCAAGGATACAGAACACTGGTATCTTTGCTGCCCATTACAGGACCTGACACAGCCACATAAAAGTAACCTAGGAGCAGTAGCATGAGTGTGGATATACACGCACACGCACATGCTTGCAAAAAACCTTTGATACACTAAAGTCCTTCCTGAATGTCTTTGCTCCATCCATGCCAGGCTGTCCTCCTTTCTTGTATGCACAGACACGGATCCAGAGGGTGATCCGGTTTGAATGGATGTTGAGTACTATCCATTCATCCAGGCTTAAAAAAGAAAAAGACCTGGTTGCCAATAAGTTTCTCAGCCTGAGTCATATTTTACCCTCCAGCTAGAAGCCAATAAGGTTCCAGCCATTTCTTCTTATTTCTGTATGCAGGCTTGATTATTTATTTATTTATTTATTTTTAAAGTAATGCTACAACCATCTGCTTGGTCTATTTCGGATAAGCTAAGCTAGGGAATCCCCTGTAGTTATTCCTGTATATATCAAAATATATTTCACCAACCCAACTCTGTATGAAGACATTCCAGTCTGAAGCTGTTGAGATGTGAATATTGGAGAATTCACCTCTTCCCCAGGGTGGCCTGTTATAATTCAGTGGCTATTTCTGTCCTTAGGGAAATGTTAAGTCTTGTTTCTAAAGCAAATGTCTCCAGCTTTAACTTCTTGTCTTTGGGATCTCCCTCCACCCTATTAAAGAGCCCCTCTGTGTCTCTCTGCTTTTTTTTTTCCATATACAAATTGGGCTTCATTTGTATTGCCTTAGTCAAAGTATCTAAATTTTTGCTGTAAAAAGTTCCATTCCATCTGGTAATACGACTGTTTTGGGTTAAGCTACCTGCATACCAGTGTTAGCTATTTTGGTTTCTGTTACCATGTGTTTTGTATTACCCAGATTAACACCATCCATCTAAGAAGGTCTCTCTATATGCTGTTTGACAAACGCTAATTTTGCCCCACTGGGTAACTGCCCTTTCTCTTCCTTGAACCCACACAAGTTGTTTTGTCTCATCTGAAATGTATTGAAGAACTTAGAAATTAGTTCTTCTACCCCTTAGAAGAACTAAAATGGCACTGAAAGTGTGTGTGTGCGTGTGTGATGTATTAATTCATTAGCATGCTATTTCTGTGTTTATTCTCTTCTTCTGTTTTTCCTGCATAAACTTTTACCTTCATTTAAAATGCCCTAGATTTTTGCTGCTTGCTATTCAAAAGTCCTGGCCTATGCCCACTTAAGACTCTCTGTCTATTTATTACTATTTACATTATTTAAATACCACCTTCCAAATGAATTTGCCTATGGTGGAAGTACTGCTGGTTAGGGTATCAGCTGATATGGGGCTAGTTGAATGGGGTGTTTTGGATAGAGTTTCACTCCCCGTTAAGAGTAAGGTTAAGATCTTGGGGGTGATTGGATGTGTGCGTGGCCTGCAATGGTTTTTGCCAGCTTAGATTGCTACATCAACTGAGTCCTTTCCTGGTGAAGATGGATGTGGCCACAGTCAATTGTGCCCAAATAACATCCGGATTAGGTTACTGCAAAGCACTCGACATGCAGCTGCCCTTGAAGAGATCAACTCCAGTTGATTCAAAATACAGTTGCCAGAATATTGATTGGAGCTCATTGAACAGAGCACATAGTTCTGATTGTTTCATCTCCACTGGTCCAATTCAAGGAGTTGTTTTTAAAGCCCCATCCTTAGTCTCAGAGCTCCATCACACCAGCATTATAGCCCACTGTCATGGGGTGTTACATACAAAGGACTCAGATGACGCTGTCCATGTCCTGCCCTGATCTCACATCTTCCACCCCTCTTTGTGAGGTTTCCAAGTGCGGGGAAGGAACGTTTTTTCCAGCAGTGCTTGCGACCCACTACATGTATTTTTATCCCATCGCCCTCAATGTTCTGAGGGCGGGGCAGCATTGCTGATGAAAGGGAGGGGCATGCCAGGGTGAGGTGTCCCTTCGAACAACCAATCGATTGTATAGGGAGGTACAAATGAGATCTGCGGGGTGGGGGGGAAACAGCAGTTCTGAGGAGAGGTGTGAAGATGAATGAAATGTAAGGCTTTCAAACGCTAAGTAAATGGAGGGAGATAATACGAGGGCAAGCGTTCAGATGTGATGGAGCCACCAGTTTCATGTCCCCTTGCCATCTGAAGTTTGATAGCGGGTATGCAAGGTGGGAGAGAGGCCTGCCTGGTCCTAGCAATATTCACCTTCATGTAGTGAAACCATGGCTTTTCCAGAAATCCTTTGAAGATAACATAAGTTAATCAATGAAGAACCTCGACGGCAGGCCTTCTCTGTAGCGGCACCCACCCTCTGGAAAACCCTCCCTCATTTGGTTTAGGAGGCAGAAAATGTAATAACTTTTAAAAGCCTCCTAAAAACATATCTTTTTAAACAAGCTTTCCCTGGACTGTAATTTATTCTGGTTTTATGTGATTTTGAAGTTTTAATCTGAATTTTATGGTTTTAGTTGTAAACTGCCCAGAGAGCTTAGGCTGTATAAATATGTAATAAATAAATAAATAAATAATAGGTTTAGGGTTGCTGGTGGTGGTGGTGGTGTGTGTGTGTGTGTGTGTGTGTGTGTGTGTGTGTTGTTTGCTGCTGCACTTTTCTTCAGTTGTGTTAGCAGTTTTGTTATATTGTTTAATTGTTAATATTGTATTTGTATAGTCTAATCTTCTTTTGAAGCCTGCTGTTGGCTTCCTTGGATATGGTTTGTGATAGGAAGCCAAGACTAAAAATATTTTAAGATAAATTCTATTTAAGAGGCTATTCTTTAAGAGACTAGGTGATTAGTTGGATTCGCCCTTGTGTTAAAATAAGAAAGGGCTTTCACATCAGCCCCCAGATAATTGCCTATGCTACCAAGGACATTCTCACCTATCAGGGCCTAAAGACGTGGTATAATCATGTCACAAACTGGACTTATTTTCACCACGATTTCTCTCATTAAAGAGACACCAGTCCTATTCAGATGACACTTTGGGAAACATGGTTATGCTAACCATGGTTAATATAGTTATCACTTACAACGCCTAGTGATGCTGCCATATGACCATGGAACCATGCCCTGCTGTGTGGTTTGCCTAATCACACCCTAATAGGGCTGCTAACCCTATTGCAGCATGTGGTTAGTGAAGGTGGTTAAATTATGGTTATGTAGCAACTATAGTTAGGGAAAATGCCCTACACAAGACATGCTAAACCTTCATGGTTAGCTCGAAATGCTTAACCGCCATGGCTTAGCATGTTGCCAGAACAGGGTTGCTGCTTCCTATCCCTCCCATCATTTCTGCAAGCTAATTGTGATCCCATTGTCTTTAATTACCATGAATTGGTCTAAAAGATTTCCCCTATTTTATGTGAGATGAGCCTGCAGAGGTAGCAATTGATATGTAGCCCCCCTGCAACTATTGCATTAATTTGTCTTATTAACAAACAAACAAAACCCTTCTCTATTCACATTTACATGCTCTGCTTCTACAGTATTGCTTATTTCCAGTCCCAAAGGGGCATGAAACACCCTTTTCCAATTGTGAATGTTTCTCTTATTGAAGGACAGGACTCAAGTATTCCTTGAGCCGAGCCTGGCCAGAGGTAGACAGCCCAGGGAAGGGAGGTTAGGCAACATAGTGTCCCCCAGATATACTGTAACTCCCATATGCCCCAGCCAGCAGAAACAATGGTAAGGGATTGTGGGGTCTGGAGTCTAAAACATCTAGAGGACCCCAGTTTGCCTACCCCAAATGCTCTATTGGATTAATTGTAATGGCTTAAACAAAGATTTAGGAAAGTCTGGAGCTATACAAGTGTGCTTTGCTCTTTCTCTACACTGGGTAAAGAAAGGCTGTTTTTAGCCAAATTTCGAAACATCCCTTTTCCTTCTATGTTTTGAGTGCCTTGTGATTCTGATTTCCTTAAAATCTATCATCTCCCCATCCCCTAATTGCGATATTGTGCCTTGAATTTAACATTCAGTGCCTACCCTTGTTTCGCTGCTTTGCTGTGTTTCATGCTCAGATACTCTTCTTTTTGTCAGAGATGTTGATGCATTTCTAATGGGATTTGGGTAATTAAAGCAGTGGCAGATTATTACCCAGTTTTGTGAGGATTCTAAGGGAACCTACTGTGGGGCAACTGTAGGAGGTTAGTGAAATAGAGCCCCTTTTAGTCCACAGCAACCATGAGTTTAGGTGTTACTGCAATATGATGACTATGTAGAAAGGAGGACAGGACTCCCGTATCTTTAACAGTTGCATAGAAAAGGGAATTTCAGCAGGTGTCATTTGTATATATGCAGCACCTGGTGAAATTCCCTCTTCATCACAACTGTTAAAGCTGCAGGAGCCCTGCCCTCTTTTGTATTTGATCAAGTGGGTAGGGCTCCTGCAGCTTTAACTGTTTTGATGAAGAGGGAATTTCACCAGGTGCTGCATGCATACAAATGACACCTGCTGACCTGTCCTCCTTTTCAAATTGTCACCCTATGTTACTGCAAAACAGCAAGGGCTTGCTAGATGGCTTGCTGGAGGATACCAGCATCCACTGCTGAGCACCACTGTATGAGGGATTTCTTTTAATACAGAGGTGCTCTTACCAGAAGGTGTCTTGAGACAGTGGAGGAAGCATGGGGTTTGTTATTAGCATTTTAGCACCATGTACATGGACAGCAGCATCTAGCATGGGATGGTAGGGCCTGCTTTGGGCATTGTTCGGAGCTCTGCACCTCCATGGTACTGAGGGAATAACCCCCATGTTACCTACACTCTAAGAGTGCTTGGTCACCCTCTTCTGTTCAGCAGATGCTAGTATTCTCCACCAAGCTTCCTCATAAGTCACCACTTGTGTGAAAGCTAGTTAGCGAACCCCTGGACTTTATTTGTTAAAAGTCACCTTAGGACCAGCTCTGCTTGCAAGAAGTATGTGTGTGAGAGAGAAGGGGGGTGTCTACCATGGAGTTGAGTAGAAGTCAATGCAGCATTTGAGTGACAGTTCCTCTGCTCTCTCTTCTCCCCTGGTCCTCCCAATGGTATCCCATCAGCTATTGCTGCGAAAAAACAATCCCAGTGGCTCTCCTAGAGTGACACTCCTTCCTTTCACCGCTCTTGCCAGGCAACTCTGTAGCCAGTGGGAAAAGTCAATTCAATGCAACGGAAAACTCCACGGAGCCAGCCAAACAACACACAACACAATGGTTGTGTGGGAACTCTCCTCTGCACAGCGTGGATATTCTGTGTGGAGTATTTTCCCAAAACAACCTCCACCGTTGTGTGGAGTTCTCCCACCAGACAACACATTTCTCAACAATGATTTAAAAACTCCACGGTGGAGTTCTAAAACCACCCTTGAGAAACTTGTTGTCTGAACTGAGCCAGAAAGAGAGAGATTGGGCCTCTTCAGACAACACACTAAGCCATGGTTAGGCCACTAACCCTTTTGCAGCAAATGGTTAGCAAGTGTGTTTAAACCATGGTTATGTAGCCTCCATGGTTAGGAATGGTTCACACGACATGCTAAGTCATGGTTCACACGACATGCTAAGCCATAGTGTTTACCTCAAAATGTTTAACCACCATAGCTTAGCATAGCATCTGAACAAGTCAGAGAGAGAGAGAGAGAGAGAGAGAGAGAGAGAGAGAGGCATTCTCACAATTGTGCAGCGTGGACTGAACCTCGGAGCCAGAGTGGCAGGTGATCAGAGTAGCAAAAGCAAACTCCATTTTGTACCTGTAGTCATGCTGGTGCTATCATTTAAGTGGAGTTAAAATGCAAAATTGCACATGCTCAGGGTTGCCAAACAGGAATGTAGAAGCAGTTGTTCACCGTGCTAGTTGCGTGGAGAGAAGAGACATGTTAGTTGTGTACTTTGCAGCTAAAGCAATAGCGCACGGCCATTTAAAAAACACCCCCAACTAAGATCATTAAGTCCAGGGTCTTTTAACTGGCTGATTAAATTCTTCTGTAAACCATACTGAGCTCAAATTCCTTAACACTGGAGCAAACTTAGCTCTGACCATTTTGTTTAGGGCTGGACTGCAAGTTGCTTCAGTTTTCCAGTCCTCTAAGCATTCTTGTAGCTGCTCATTTGTCACCTCTAGAATTTTTCAGCGCCATTTTGAATCACTGAAGTAGGTTGCCTCACAATGTAGAGAATCTCGGGTGATTCTTGAAGATGGAATGAGTCGTTTGGGATGCCTCACGATCCATTTCCATCTCTTCCTTGTCTGACGTGCATTTTGTCTCTCCCAGTACCTCACGTTCCCACTGCTTGCTGTCACCGTCCTGTCATCATTTGGATCCTCCATGCTTTATGGCTACAACCTGGCTGTGGTGAACTCTCCAGCAGCGGTAAGGTTGGGATGGGAAATCAATGCGATATTCACCCACTATCCTGGCCTCTCCTAAACTAACACATATGACTTCACTGATAGAAGAGGCCCTCTCCCCACTCCTGGCCTGATACGCCATGGTGAACCAACTCCCCCACCCCACCCCACCCCCAATATCTCACGGTGTTTGACACTCTCCATTCCAGACTTCATGCGGCTCCAACTGTGGTTTAGCCCTGATCATGGTGGGTGTGGAGCTACAGCTCTGACAATGTTCTCATGTGCAACCTCTTCCCATGCTGTATCATTCTCCTTTGCAGCACATCAAAGCATTCTACAATGCCACGTGGTACCAGCGTTATGGGTACGGCCTGGCTCCAGGGCCCCTCACGCTCATGTACTCGCTGACGGTCTCAGTCTTTGCACTGGGAGGCCTGTTGGGGTCCTTTCCCGTGGGGATGCTGGTAACCCAATATGGAAGGTAAGAGCAGTGGCAACAAGGCCATCGTCCTCCAAGTCTGAGTCTGGCAGCAGAGATGAGCTGGCAGGTTCATCATGCTGCTGAGCATTGTGTGACACACAGAATGTGGGGGAAAGCAAACAAGGCGGGCCTCAGCAGAGTTTGGCACCTTCTGAGGCCCACACCACAGCAGGGGCTCCAGTACCAGCCCAAAGGCCAGTGCTCCCCAATCTGGTGCCCTTCAAATGTGCAGGACTACACATCCCATTATCCCAATCCTCATGTTGACTGGGGATGGTTGTAATCTGACACATCTGGAGGAACAAGGTTGGGGAAGGCTGCCGTAGAGCAGAGCCATCTAGATGTTTTGGCCTACAATTCCCATCATCTCTCACCATTGGCTATGCAGGCTAAAGCTGATGGGGGTCATTGGCCAAAACATCTGAAGGGCCACAAGTTTTGCTCTAGAGCCTTCTGCCCGGCTGCTATTCCTCCATGTTGTTGTTCCTGTTCACCTGTCCCCTTTAAGCAAATGACTAGTGCTCCAAGCAAGGAGAAACAATGGCCTTGGCCCACCTTGCCATCTTCCTCTGGACAACTCTATGGATTGGGTCCACTTCACAAGGGTCAGATCTGCACCTTGGGTCATATCATTACGAATGTGGAATAAAAATCAAGGGGGAAACCCACTCCCTATCCAACCTTAAGCCAATTTGCCTACTAAGCTCCACCTCAGTGAACACCTAGGCTGTACTGAGGACTTCACTCATGTCTTGGGTTTAAACTGAATTGAGGCTGCTTGCCAGATATCAACTCTACGATAAGAACAATTCCCATGTGCTCTAGCAAGCAGTTTAAGCTCCGGACATTACAATAATCCAGCCAACACTGAACTACATCCTATTTGGCTAGATGATTCATTTCTGATTTATATGTGGTAGGGCAGCTTTCCCCAGCGTAATGCTCTTCTGATGCTTCAAACTACAATGCCCAGCACTCCCAGACAACATGGCCATGATGGCTGGAGGTTGATTATAGTTCTAGTCCAACTCATCTGGAGGCCATCAAGTTGGGGGAGGCTGTGTTAGGATATAGTCAATCCGTTCTAGTGGGAATCACAGAGGAGAAGGAATGCCATGCTCTGTTAAGGGAAAGGAAGAAAGGGGTGGTTGTGCTATGTCAGTTTTGGGGATTCAAGTTGGGTGTTGGGCTGCACTGGAAAACGGAGTGCTCGGGGGGCTGAGGAAGGAAAAAACAATATGGTGGGCTTTGGAACTTTCTGACATTAAAACCTCTATAATCCCTACCAGGAATGGTACCCTGGTACGTAGCAACATCCTGGTCTTCCTGGCTGGCATGTTAATGGGGTTCAGTCGGTACTTGGAGTCACCTGAATTGGTCATCATCGGACGTTTCATCACCGGCATTCACTCTGGTAGGAGATGCCAGTCTGCTCAGCGTTTCCCTTTCATATTTGTGTGTGGCCTTTGTGAAGCGATGTCAGGTATCACATTGCACCACTATGTAGTCCTCACAAATGACAGACAAGGTTGTAGACCTGTTTCTGGATTGTATCCTTTGGCCTGTGAGAGGAGGGGGCTTACATGGTTGACACTCAGAAGCAAGTCTCTTGGAGTTCAATACGATGCCAGAATATTGAGCTGGGCAGGAAGCATCTCTTTCCATTTCCCCCATCTCTCCATTTCCCCCTCCCTCCAAAAAGATTGGAGACCCCTGGTCTCGCCATCACTGTCTCCTTTGCTAATGAAGTTCCTTATTGAACTTTATGGAAAACAAAAGAAAAAGTTGTGCTTTTTATTCAAAAGTTGGAACAAAGTTCTTGCCTAGAAAAAAAAAGTACATTAATTAAATTGAATGTAGATGCTTTTCCTGCACCTTCTGAATTTATCTGCTCTCCGTGAAATTTCATGGTGCAATAAACTATTAAGGTGCTGCATCATTCTGCATCTTTGTTGCAACTAGCAAATATGGCTACTTTGGGGGTTAATGTAGATTAGTTCTTCTTGAAGATATGAGGCTGGTCCTCAGCTCTGAGGCTGCTTGCTCAAAGAGTGTTGTTCTGGCCCTATGGAACTTTTTCTCCTCATTGCCATGAGGTAACCACTGGTTATCCACCACCTTCTCTTCTTTTCTTTCCTTCTTCCTACCAGGGATCTGTCTCAGTGTGGTGCCCATGTACCTGGGAGAAATTGCCCCTAAAAACCTTCGTGGATTCCTAGGCCTTGTACCAAGCATCTTCATCTGCCTGGGGGTCTTCTCTGCCCAAGTTCTGGGCCTACCGGAGCTGCTGGGGGAAGTAAATATTTGTGCATGGAATGGGTTGGGATGTTATAAGAGGTTTAGAAGAGGCAGGTGGATTTTACCTTCTTAAACCCAAATATAACCCATAGACTGAAGCATAAAAATGTGGATTTTAAAATTTTATTTATTTATTTATTTATTTATTTATTTATTTATTTATTACATTTCTATACTGCCCAATAGCTGGAGCTCTCTGGGCGGTTCACAAAAGTTAAAAACATTCAAAGTATAAAACAACAGTATAAAACCATAATATAAAATACAATATAAAAGCTCAACCAGATAAAAACAGCAGCAATGCAAAATTACAAATTTAAAACACCAAGTTAAAATTTATTTATAGACTGTTAAAATGCTGGGAGAATAAAAAGGTCTTCACCTGGCGTCTAAAAGCATATAACGTAGGTGCCAAGCGAACCTCCTTAGGGAGCTCATTCCACAGCTGGGGTGCCACAGCAGAGAAGGCCCTCCTCCTGGTAGCCACCTGCCTCACTTCCATAAACATGCAGTTTTCAAACAAAATTGCAAGTTTGGAAACTTGCAAGCTATTCCACTAAAATGGCTCTTATCCTCCAGAGGTGTCTTCAACTATTTCCTATCCATTCTGGAGCATTCGCCTTTGATTTTCCTAACAAAAGATGTGCTTGGCGTCTGATCATTTAAGAACTTGCAGCAGTCACTCATAACTCCTCTTCACCCTCTCTTCTCTAACCCCCAAACTCCTTTGCAGCAATCATATAGAAAACCCATACTGATGCTGTAAGAAATATATTCTGCACTAACCACTTTATAAGATCAAAATTCTCTGTGATTATGGGAAAAGGAACCAACATCAAAGATTATGTTGGAGAAAGAGGGGAGTGACAGATTTGGAGTAGGAGGGGGAAATTCACTATACAGGTCACCCTCTTTTCTACCCATGCACGTACCCCTGCCCACCCAACAATTCTGTCATACCCTAATAGCCACCATTCATTTTCTTATGTTTTCAACACCTGCCTTGTGTATATGCTCCACTTTGCCAGAAGCAAGCTCCCCCAAATCCCTTCCACCCCTTGGGGTACTCTCTTTCTAGGATGCCTACTGGCCTCTCTTCCTCTCTGTGGTGGTGATCCCTGCCTTCCTGCAGCTCCTGCTGCTACACTGGTTTCCAGAAAGTCCCCGTTACCTGCTTATTGAGAAGAATAATGTCCATGGAGCCACTGATGGTGAGTGGGGCGCTCCCTGCTGCTTGCCTCCCAACACCGATGGACAGGGTTTGGTCTAGAACACAGCTGCCTTTCCCATGCCCAGATCCAGGAATGAGCCAGGCTCCATCTTCTCCTATTCATTCCCAATTTTCAGGACAAAAAAGCAGGTTTGTATGGCCAACCCTGATACCCTGCTGGTGGGGTTTTTTTAAGCCACAAAACACACACAGCAGCAGCACCTGTTTGCTTCACTCAAACATCTCAGTTTGGCATAGAAATCCAGATGGTATTATTAGTATGTTGTTGTTGTTGTTGTTGTTGTATAAAAAGGAGAGGAGTCCCAACTTGAATTGAGGATCTGTTTGAGCCAATCCTTCTAGCAGTTATGGAGCCTGCACAGTTAACCACAGAATTATTTGCAGATCTGTATATTTACATATTAGATCCAAACTCTTGTGTGTATGTGTGTGGGAGAGAGAGAGAGAGAGAGAACATTAAAATGTGGGATCTTTGCATCTTACCATTTGAAAATATTTTTGGTGTGTCCATCGGGGGGCAGAAGCTTTGCTGTGGCAGCTGTATACATCCCATGAGGTGTCAGTTGTCCAGCCCAGCCGAGAATATTCTCATCCAACTCACATTTACCCCTTACAGCACTGCGCTGTTTCCTTGGCAAATGCGATGTGCAGGATGTGATTGAGGAGATGCAGGAGGAGAAGCGTTCACTCGCCTCTGCGGAGACTGTGTCAGTGTGGCATCTGCTGTTGGATCGCTCCGTGCGATGGCAAGTGCTCTCCGTTGTGGTGATCAACATGGGCATGCAGCTCTCAGGAATTGATGCGGTGAGGGCTGCTGTGTTGAGTCCCCTGCCCCAGAATCATCAGCAATGCCTCTGTGCTGCTCCCCCTCTTTCGCCTCTGACATCAGTGGGAGGGGGAACTTGTGGTCTTCCAGATGTTGTGGACTTAGGGATGTCCATCACTTGGGAATATAGTTCTTTTTTTGGCTCAATGGAGTTCCTCAGCATGTAAAATTCGCATTTGCAAGCCGCGCTGCAAGCTTACCCCCAAACTCTGGGAACTTTTTTGCACTTTTTTTTAGGGGTGGGGAAGGTTCCGCAGTTTGCACAAATTATGGCTGAATTTGTGCAATGTCAGCCACAATTTGCACAAATTGTTCAGAAATTTGCTCAAATTGCAGAACCTTCCCCCCAAATGCACAAAATTCTCAGAAAAATCCACAATGTGGCCTGACATATTGCAGATTGAGTCAGGTGCTACAGCAGGAATTGAAACAAAATCCAGGGAGATGAGACTAGGAAAATCCCTTCAATTCCACCCCCACCCCCATCAGCCCTAGCCAGCATAGCCAAAAGTGAGGGATGATGGGATTTGCAGTCCAACACATCTGGAAGGCCACCAGTTGCCTCCGCCTGACCTACATATTCACGCTCAACTGTGTCCTTACTTTGCTGTTCCCTTCCCCTGTTTAAACCTGTAGACTCACAGCTGGGAAAGGTTATACCCATCTCAAAATGTATTAATTGTGTTCTCTGTCAGGAATTTAAAATGTTAAACTGATATCGTTAATTTTCCCAATAAACCTGTGTGGTAGATCAGTATTTCTATCTTTCAACTGTGGAGGGGGGGAGTGTATAGGACAAGGAAACAGTGACATGCCCACTGCTAATTTTGATTTGAACCCAGACTGTGTTTATTAGGACCCACTGGCTTGTATGGAGAGAGTAAGCAGAAATCATCTATGGGGGTTTATAGACACACACTCAGAAAGGCAGACAGAGTTTGATTTATCAGTTCCATAACTCACCTGATTTCCAGTAGAGCTGTCTCCCTCTCAAGCAGCATGAAGAGTTACCCTGACTTGGGGCAGATCTACACCTGGTATCATATTGATACAATCCCATTATGATACCACTAGATCAGTCATGTGCATTTATACCTCATAGCACACAAAGTGACATCTGCTGTGGTATTTTGGATAATATGGAATAAAAAGAGGGAAACAACACTAGAAAAGTGGTATATGGAATGTGTAATACCCCCCAACAGTGATCAGTACACTTCCATACTGATAAAAGCACTAGTGTAGATCTAGTCTTGGATAGAATACAAACCAGGCCTACCTATGTTCATGACTTCTCTTCTTCATTGACAGATATGGTTTTACACAAATGCTATTTTTGAGAATGCCGGCATCCCTGATGCAGAGATCCCCTACACTACAGTGGGCACAGGTGCAATTGAGGTTGTTGCTGGCTTGATAGGCGTAAGTGTGTGAAGTTCTGGATTGGGTGTGTGTTGTCCTTGAGGGGGCATTGTTCTTATGCCTTCAGTTGGGCTAGGGAAATAAACTAGCATGAGCTTTGTATGAGATGGGGCAACCATCTCCTACCTCAGCATGGGGCCTTTTCAGTGATTAAGGCATAGCCATGGTTCCCTTAGACTTCTCTCTGCCATTCTTCAAGAGTGAGGAAAGGGTCCAGAGCTGAGAAAAGCTGATGTGCCTCTGAACATCTATGTTTAATGTTTATCTGTGGTTGTGCCCAGAATGGCTTCTCAGATTGCCCATACCCTCCCCCAATGCCGACCCCAATCTAGGAGAACAGAATGAGATAAGAGAGTAGCTGTGAAATGAGAAATCCACTCCATCTTTGCTCTGTCTCAGAGTTTTTAGGCCAAAGTGACCTCCACTGGTCAGAAAAGATTAGTTTTGGTAGGGGAATCTAGAAAGCAGTGGGTTGGTATGGTAGGGAAGCCTGGGTGACAGCCAGAGAGGATTCTAGGATCAAAAACCTTCAGCTTAAGGCATTTACAAATTGAATCATGTAACAAGAAGCATAAAAATGGTAAGTCAAGATGCCCATCTTAATTTTTGTGTCGTATAAGCAGTAAACATGTTCTACTATCTTGCATATTGTGCTGATTTAGAATCTAGCTTCCATACACCAATGCTTTGCCTTGGTCTCCTAGTCCCAATTCTCCACTTCTGCAGGTTGTGGGGAATACTGGAGCTTGTGACAGTAAACGCTACATCCATTTTTAATAAGATACATGTTAAGTTCTAGATAGCTTATCTTAAGCTGCAGAGCACCATTAGGATGCCAAAAAAGAGGAAATGCATCACCAAAAAAGAGGACACCAATTTGTATAACATTTGCATATGTTTATATTTATAGATGTAAATTTAGTAATAATTACTACAATTTAAATAGAAATATAATACTTCTCATCATGGTGGGTGGAAAACCAACTACGTGACCTGTTGTGCCTGCTCAGCCTGCCATCCAGTTGCTAAGTGTTGGGGATGTGTGGATTGTGAAAAATCTGTTCCATTTGTGTTTTGCAGATTGTCAGGCACCAATCCAAGGAATTGGATTTTTTTCCCAATTTCTGAATTTGTGCAAATTTGTACATGCACAAGTATGCAAATCTCCCAAAATGTGCAAATTCCCCCCAAATGTGCATTTTTGTGCTTTAGCCTATGGGGGGAAATGCACATTTTTAGCCGTGTTTTTTTTTTAATTTGGGGGTATTTTTTATGACAAAATTTGTGCAAAATTCCCAAAGGTTGTGAAAATGGTCACAAGTCCGCAGACTCTGTTCAACAGGGGAAAAGCTGGTCTGCTGCAGAATCCATTGGTTGGATTCATAAATATCCAAACTTATTTGGTTCCATTACAGATTTCTCTGACATTCCTATTAAGTGTTAATGGTCAGTCTGGTCACACAGTAGTTGTGAGTTCCATTGAGAATAAGAAGATAGAGAGAGATAGAGATAGTGTATGTGTATATAAATGTTAAAACTGGATGCACTACTGTTGTTCATTCGTGTTGTTTTGGAGCGCTGTGTCATGGGCATTGCATCACCTACATATCGGCTTTTTCAAGTAAGAAGTCAGCACCTGGATCTTTCACTGCAAGGTGCCTATGGGGTTACTTGTTGTCAGTGCCTGTGTCGTAAATCACCAGTGTTACACTCGATAAGCAGGAGGGAAAAGTCAACAAACAGTCCATGGTCGAAAGCCGAAGTATCCATCCAAAGCCGGGTCAACAATACAGGAATCAAAAAGGCATCAAAACATAGCCAGGGTCCTGTCCAAGGTCAGGATAAGTCCAGGCAAGATCAAGGAGCTGGTATGCAAGCGACGAAGACAATGCACCAAAACAATAGTTGCTTCCAGTGTCGCTTCTGAATTCAGGGAAGTCTTTTATGGGGAGTGTGGTGACTGGGGATTGTTATCAGCTGCATGGGCCTTCGGCTAGCTTCTGCCTGTTCCTGTGAAGGGCCCCACCCACAAACACTCCCAAGCTCAGCTGTTCCTCCTTCCCATTTAATCCCTCAAACTGAAGCACCACAGCCTGGTCCGGGCACTCTCTCCCTCCACCCCTCTTGCCTTGCCCTGTTCAGCATGCCACCCAGAAGGGAGTTGATCATTCTCTCCCCCCCCCCCGCATTTTTATTGTATTAACAGAACAACAACAACAAAAATAACAATAAATTGTGAAAAAGAAAAACAGAAACATTACATATATAGGAAAATCATCATTTTTGCACCAACTATACCATTCATTTTTAAAAGGCTGGGGGAGTGTTATGCATAGGTTTCAAGAAAAACAGATCAAATATCTGTGTACTTATTCATTCGCAAGTTGTGCCTATAAAACACCCATTCAAATGTTGATAGCGTTGTTAAGTTCTCTGTCCATTGCATTATGGGAGGTGAGGACTTTTCCTTCCAACGTGATAGTTTAAGTCTTTTAGCTGTCATAAGGGCTCTGAAAATTCATTTGCGCTGACCATGTGCTCGCTTCCAAGAAGCCGGTAGGTAGTTTAGGAGGACGTGCACATTTTTCAATACTAAAGATTGTTTCAGTACAAAGTTTATCCTTATTATAACCTCCTCCCAAAAGGGGGTGACTACTGGGCATTGCCAAAACATAAGAATTAAAGAAGCAAATGAATTAAAGAAGTTGTTCATTTGCCCTCCACACTCACTAGATATGCTGCTCCCTGAGCTAGTAGACGTCCTTTCCTTCCAGCCCTAGCTATGTCTCTTCTAAGCTGCTCCTGCAGAGTGAGTGAGTGAGTGAGTGATGGCAGTGTTTTCCTTGCCAGAGCACCAGACAAGGCAAATGAAGAATGAAATGAGACATCTTGGAAGGGCATCCCGGCTGTTTCTTATTCTCCCCTGGAGGAAGGTTCAAGGGAGTGAGGAGGAAGAGGCAACAAGGAGAATGACTGGCAGAGGGGTGCTTGGTTCTATATGTTTCTTCCTCAAGTGGGGAACGGGTGAAGCACCCTCAGGCTATGATCCAGTACAATACCTGGGCGTAAGCCAGTGGGACCTACTTGAACACAGTGGGCCTTTCTTCTGAGTAGACATGCAGAGGATTGTGCTCTTAGAATTATTCTCTTCATTTAAAGAAAACACAGGCTGGGGTGTTTATATCATGATGTTTATATCATGATGGTGTGGGGGGAGCATAGGAGAACCAATCACAGTGTTTTCTCATAAATTCAGGGATCCAGTCACAGTGCAGAGTTAGTCACCGACTGCTCCCCTCCCCACCCCTGGTGCCTTGTATATCAGGGTGGGCAGAAGGTAGATACTCAGAAGTTTGGACTTCAACTCCCAGCATTCTGGCAGGGACTTCTGGAAGTTGAACTCCCAAACATCTGGAGATCTACCTTCTGCCAATGCCTGATGTAGATTTCTCCTTCCTTTTCACTCAGTAAAAAGGGTAAACAGTGGCATCTCCTATCCGCTGAGAGTGACTCATCAGTAACACCAAAGGACAGAAGTCGTTTATTAAGCAAATAGCTTGCTTCCCACTACTGGAAGACATTTGTAGCACTAAGAATTTGCTTTGGGAAATGACTCAAATGGACTCTTAGAATTATTATGAATAGCCCATAGGTTTGCATGGACTGAGCCTCATGTGGCACAGAGCTGTAAAGCAGCAGTTACTGCAGCCGAAACTCTCCCCATGGCCTGAGTTCGATCCCAGTAGAAGCTGGTTCCAGGCAGCTGGCTCGGGTCGACTCAGCCTTCCATCCTCCCGAGGTCGGTAAAATGAGTACCCAGTTAGCTGGGGGAAAGGTAATAACGGCCGGGGAAGGCAACGGCAAACCACCCCACTATAAGGCCTGCCAAGAAAACGTCAGCAAAAGCTGGCGTCCCTCCAAGAGTCAGTAATGACTCAGTGCTTGCATGAGAGGTTCCTTTCCTTTCCCTTGCATGGACTATAGACAGGTAGAAAAAAGGCTTTTGAGAGGTCCATTTAGCTGTACCTGTACATAACCTCATCCAATGCGGATTTTTTGTTTGTTTGCTTTTGTTAGAGGTATAAATTACAAAAATATCCTGTACTTAATAGATCTTGAGGCTTGTCAGAGGGGTGTTCACTACAGCTGTCACCATCCCTTTGATTCCAAATTTTAGCATGGCTGGGACAACTTTCTAGCCAGATGTCACCCAGGGCCGGTGCCTCTCCATTACACAAACACACAGCTCTCCCGCCTACCAACAGCCTTTGCTGCCCATCAGCAATGCCTAACTCCAGCAAGCTCATCGCTCCATCAGCCTGATTGCTCCTGAGTGCCGACAAAAACGGCCCCCAATGGATGCACTGAGGTTGGTTATAAAATTACAGGCATTTGTTCTGCTGTCAGCGGCTTTCCTGCTTTGGCTTCCTTCTGGCAGCTTCTCTCCACCACCCCCATCCCCATCCTGGCAACCACAGGCTCCTGGATCCCAGTACACCCCCTTCCTTCTCCCCCCCCCCACGCCCGACCCTCAATTCTCTCCCATAGCTGGAGCAGAGCCAGGGTCCTGCCCTCTAGGCCAAATACAATATGTTAGACTCAATTCCTCTTCCAGGCATAGAGATCCACAAATGCCTGTGTGCGTGAGCCCCCTTGAATCAAGCAGGCCCCTCTCTTCTCCCAGAATTGAGCCTAACTGCTTCTCAACACCACCTGCCTTGTAATGCACAAGATGAAAGGCCCTTCCCAAAGCCAGAAATAAAGCCAGGAACCTGCACTCCCATTAGATCAAGGAATATATACTTCAGAAGAATTGATGTTACTGTTATTCCCTTGCTGGACCCCATTCTCTTCCTACCTCTGGAGACCAAACCCAGAATGGTTAGATGTCAGCATTCCAGCCTCCTTTTATGGATACCATGATGAACTTGCCCTGCTTTAGAGCACTCTCACTTTAGCTGATGTCTCTCTGTGCAGTAGTGTTAGGTCTGCTACCCAATGAACCCACCTGGATCTCTGTGTGTCTACATGGAGATACACATAAGAGTCACACAGCAGCGTAGTGGTAAATGAAAGTGCAGGCACTCATCATGGCAGCCTCCATAGCCACATACCCCAAGAGCAGTCCAAAAATGCAGGCAGCTGTGTTGATCCATATCAACAAACCAGTTCTACCTGTGCCAGGAGCAGGTCTTTTGTAAAGTGAATGGCCCATTCAAGACCAAGAGACTCCAAAATACTTTGTTTTACAACAGGCAACAATCTTTAATTCATTTAATTTCTTATAGTTCTATGCATCCCCATACCCAAAGCTCTTGGAGGGGGGGGTTTCCACAAAAATTAAAAACCATTAAAATATATAAAGTATAAAACCGTTCATACAAGGACATAAAACAGATAGCACACACAACTTATACCTAAAACGATTTAAAACCATCAGCCAGAGGCTCATGACATGGTGCCAAATGCCTGAGAAATATATTGTTGGTGGGGAAATTCATCAGTCCCTCCCTGCAGCCTGGCTACTGTGAGGATTGCAACTAAGCTCAGAGGGAACAGGGGATTCTGAAGGGGGGTGGCAGATGATGTCAGAGTTCCTGCAAATCAGAAAGTGCTGGTGCTGTGCTTCTGTGAATGCTGGCTCCACTATACTACTGGAGACACACACAGAGAGACAACCAATCTCCCCTATACTAAAGTACTTTTCTCTTATAGTGTTTCACTATTGAGAAGGTGGGACGTCGCCCTCTCATCATAATTGGTTTCTGCTTCATGGGCATTTGCTGCATAGGCATCACCCTGTCCCTGGTGCTGCAGGTGAGAACTTCCCCATGGACATGGCTACACCTGTGGATCTAGGTTGGTAACAAAATCTCTGCAGTACCACCCCAGAAGATTTGGTTTCATGCATCAGTTCAGGCTGTGCTATTAGGGGGTGGCAAGTCCTCAGCAGTTTTTTCCTGTTATATATACCACTCTTGTTGCCATCCGTCCACTGGACTTCCTCTTCCCATCTAGCGGCTAAAACATAAATACAAAGGCAATTTGGTTCCAGTCTGCTAGGTGAAATTATTTCAGTGTTGGTGTGATTCCACCAAATGAGGGAGGATGAAAGAGAATCCTGCCATCTCTGAAAGACTGATCAAAACATGTGAAGATGAAACCGAAGGGCATCAGACAAGTTACATAACAGGAGGGGAGACCAGAGAAGTTCAGAGCTGGGATAACTGAGTGCTATGCATCACTAGCTGGAACTGAGCTGCCCAGCTAAAGAAGGACAACTGGACTGGGATAGCTAGCAGTTTGCAGACTGCAGCTGTAGAGTGCAGTCCTGGTGTAGTGGTGGAATCCAGGAGTTGGGAGTGAGAGAAAGGCACTCATTTGTACTTTGTGCTAACTCTTTCAACATCCTCCTATCCTTCCTGCAGGCAACGGTGTCCTGGATGCATTATGTCAGTGTGGCCTGTGTCATTGGGATCATCGCAGGATTCTGCATGGGACCAGGTGGGTTCCTAGTGCTAAAGGCGGGGAGGTAGTATTCAAGGAATGTCAGGGAAATACAGCTCCTATTCAAGCCCAGCAGATGTCTGGAGGGCCTGAGACCACAGACATCTGGATTGAAGGCCTCCAGCCTCCTGTAGTTGAAAATCCCAACAGCAGGAGTGTGAGGGAATGGGTGTGAGAAGTGAGTTGATAGAATGCAGAATAATTTGCGCTCTTGAGTTACAGAATTAGGGGTGGTGAGTTTTCTTCTTGCTATTGTCTTTGATGCTTTTGTTAGACCCACTTGAGGTTGATTGATGTTATAAAAATATAGAATTGGCTGTGGAAGTTTTGAGCATCCAAATGATCATGGTCCACAGTAGGCCATTGGAAGCATAGGCATGCACAGCACATTTCATTAGGGTGTGTACCTTAAAGGGCCCAATTGGAGCAGAGGAAGGGGAAGCGTGCTTTCTCTCTCTGTCTCTCTCTTTCTCACACACACACACACACACCTGTTCCAATTGCAGGCCCAAGCTTTCCAGGGCCTCCAGAAAGTGTGTAATTCTCCTCCACCACACTAATAGCGTCTAACATTAGTGTGGTGGGGGGAATTATGCATTTTCTGGAAGCATCGGAAAGCATGTGTTCTCCTCCTCTCCAATTGGGGCCTTAAGGCCCCAATTGGAGCAGAGGAGGGGAAAGCACGCTTTCTCCGCCCCGCCCCCCCACTGCTCAGGGAATTACGCACTTTACAAAGGCTCCAGAAAGTGCATTCCTGCCCTCCCTAAAGGCCTGATTCAAGTAAGGGGGGCATGGCGTGGGAAAGCAGAGGCAGCTCCAGAGATATTAGGGTGTGCTAGGGCACATTTGGAATACCCCGGGTGCACACCTAGGGCTGGCAGGAAACTGCATCTATATTCACCCATCATACCATAAAAGTGGTGATACGCAGTAAGGGCTGGAGGCTCCAATGTGAGTGAAGTCGTGAATCCGGTCCGGGTTTCAGGCAGAACCGGTAAGAATTCTAAAGGAGGATTCACCGCTCCACTGACATTGGAGCCACCAGCCTCAACTGGCGATACGTGAATTGGCTATCAAAATTCTGGAGTTCTTCTGCTTTTTTACTTTTGGTTGCAATTCCTCTACTTGCTGCTGCTAACGAAGAGGCGAAAGCACAGCACTCTAAATATGATGGACGAGGCGGCTGCTGGTTTACCCAATTGATGTATTAGTGCAGCCGCCAACAGATCCATAATTCATTGTCGGCCCAGAATTTATTCGCTGTAATTACATCTTTAATTAGGATTTTAATGGCTCATTGTTCACAAACAATGATGAATCTGACTTTTAAAATAAAAATATCTCTCTTCCCACTCTGGGTAATCTGTGAGCAATGCTCAATCAGGTTGTTTTTTCTTAACATTCTTTCAATGGATTTTTAAAAAAGAAAAAGAAAACATTTATTTTAGGAAGCCATTCTACAAGCTCCTGAAAGAAAGAGGTGCTGCTTAGATTGCCACAGGATAAAAAGCGCAGCTCTGGGACTACTGGGGGAAAATAATATGGTTAGAACTTGAACATTCCTATTCCATAGGCACAGGTCTTGACCCCTGTGCAGAATAACTTCTTCTGTTAAAGAAGTCTCTGTTCTTAGCATCATGTTAGCATCCTATTGTGACAGTATCCCATTGTGTCCATGCATGCTCCCGGGATATCCTGTGTGTCATTTACATGAACAAAGATGACCCCGGGACAATCCCAGGATAAACCTTAGGTCTAGCTAAAGCCTGAGTCAGACCATTGATCCATCTAACCCAGTATTGTTGACACTGACTGGCAGCAGCTCTCCAGGGTTTCAGGCAGGATTCCTTTCCTTGCCCTACCTGGAGAAGCCGGGGATCGAACCTGGGACCTTCTGCATGCAAAGTATGTGCTCTGTCACACAGAGCCACAGCCCTTCCCAAAGACTGTACTGGAAATCACAGTCTTTGGAGAATCCTAATACTTTTCTTCCAAGACAAGTTGAACCATCCCAAAAGCTTTACTTTCAGGGTCCAGTTCTCTTTGTATACTGACAGTTTGGCCCCATTGAAAGGGGCTCAGTCTATAAGTCCAGCTTGGCTTTTCTGGTTCTGAGTACTGTCTATTTCTTACAGCTGGAGTCCCATTTTTGATGACAGCTGAACTCTTCAAGCAGTCACATCGGCCATCCGCCTACATTGTGGGTGGCTCCCTCAACTGGCTCTCGAACTTCACAGTTGGCTTTATGTTTCCCTTCCTGCAGGTAATGCTGGCACTAAGTGGGTGGTATTGGCCACAATCCCCCAATAGCAGGGGTGTAGTACCTCTGGCCCACCTGGGGTCCCAATCCACCTCTTTGGGGTTCCCCAGATGGCCCTTTCCCCTGGCCCCACACTTTCCCCCTGACCAAGTGGAAGGTTCCCAGATTTTGTGCAGTTTCTCTGCATTCTAAAATGAGATGTTTCTCCCAAGGCTTTACTTACTGGCAGTAAGAGCTTCAAGCCAAACTATGCTGGTAGGTTTGTTATTTTGGCCCCACTGACCACTTGAATACAGCCTAGGGGAGCTTCTCCAAAATAGAATTTGGCCCTCTGGTGGAAAGAGGTTCAACACCCCTGTCTAACAGGGATACAAATTCTTATGCCATGTGGAGCTATTAATATAAGTCTCCACAACTGTAATAGTAGCCTGCCAGGGGGTAATGTGCGTATTGGTTCTGGGGTTAGGTCCCTTCTGGCAGTAGTTACTGTACACAACAAAGAAGAGGACGAAATGCTGTATCTCCTGTGTGACCTAGAAAGAAATTATCATTAGAAGCAGGGAAAGACCTCCACAGGTACTGCATAGCTTAATGCAGCCTTCCCCAACCTGGTGAGCTCCATATGTTTTGGAGTACAATTCCCAGCATTCCTGGCCATTGGCCATGCTGGCTGGAGCTGATGGGAGTTGGAGTCCAATACCCTGGAGGGTGACGGGTCACTCACCCTGAGACAAAGGTGGGAAGATACATCGAGCAGCAGCCCAGTTAGTACTGAAGCAAATGGTGGAGACAGCACTGACTCTGTGTGTGTGTGTGTGTGTGTGTGTGTGTGTGTGTGTGTGTGAGAGAGAGAGAGAGAGAGAGAGAGAGAGAGAGAGAGAGAGAGAGCATCTTTTCAGACCTAAAAAGACCAGTTAGTGATCCTCAAATTACAGGGGAGAGAACTTGCAGCAAAACCCAGCTGGTCTTGACAGATGATTCCCTAATCAGATCACAAGGATGTACCAAACAGCAAACCAATTCCACCAAGCAGCATGTTTTGTAACTGACATTCACTGCCTCAAGACATGAAATCATTACGTTCTAAAAGTACCAGGCCTTCTCTCATATAAGCAGTGCAAGGAGGCCCCACTGGAGGAGGGAGAGGTTCCAGGCCTCCTGTTGTAGGGCCAGAGAAGGATCAGGGTAGCATCGCTATGTGGTGGAGGGGTGTGTGTGTATGTAAAACTATGCTAATTAATTTCAGTCATAGCATTTGAGTTTCCTGGGTCTACATTTGAAGCCTATCTGTGATCTAGATTGGTAAATGGTTCTCATTGCCTGAGGGAAATGCATCAAGAGGAAGGGGAAAAGGCTCTAGCTCAGTGATAGAGCCCATGCTTTGCACACAAGTGGTACCAAGTTCAACCCCTAGCATCTCCAGGCTGAAAACAACAGAATGAAATTTAATAGGGATAAATGCCAAGTTCTACACTTAGGAAAAAGAAACCAAATGCACAGTTACAAGATGGGGGATACTTGGCTCAGCAATACTACAAGCGAGAAGGATCTTGGGATTGTTGTAGATCACAAGCTGAATATGGAAACAAAGCATTATGAGGAGAGACTGAAAGAACTGTGAATGTTTAGCCTTGAGAAGAGAAGACTGAGGGGAGACATGATAGCACTCTTCAAATACTTGAAAGATTGTCAAACAGAGGAGGGCCAGGATCTCTTCTCAATCATCCCAGAGTGCAGGACACGGAATAATGGACTCAAGTTAAAGGAAGCCAGATTCTGGCTGGACATCAGGAAAAACATCCTGACTGTTAAAGCAGTGTGACAATGGAACCAATTACCTAGGGAAGTTGTGGGTTGTCCCACACTAGAGGCATTCAAGAGGCACCTGGACAGCCATCTGTCAGGTATGTTTTAAGGTAGAGTCCTGCATTGAGCAGGGGGTTGGCCTCGATGGTATAGGCCCCTCCCAGCTCTACTATTCTATGTTTCTGTGATTTTATGAAATGGGAATGATCCCTCGCAGAAAGACTGGAAAGCCACAGCCAGCCATGGTAGACAATGCTGAGCTAGATGAACCAGTGGTCTGACTGGGTGTAAGGCAGTTTCCTACGTTTCTAACAGGCTGTGGGTTTGTGAAGGCCAGAGATGGTACCTGGTGCTGAGATAATGGGGTCTGCGGCAGAGGCAGTGGAATCCAAAATACTTTAAATGCCGATGGTTGGTTTTTATTGCATTAGATGAGGTAGAATTCATGAGGACTGAGGAAAGCCTGTACATGCCTTGACTTTAGTGTGTTTCCATTCTCAGATGTCAGCTGGTGCCTTCTGCTATCTGGTCTTCTGTGGCGTTTGCCTTTTGGTCGCATTGTATGTCTATGTTATCATCCCTGAAACTAAAAACAAGACATTTATGGAGATCAGCCACATGTTTGCCACCCGCCACACTTTCCTCTCCGGCTTGCCAGACTCTGTCAAGATGACCAAGTTCAATGGTTATGGTGCTGTGGAGAACAGCTCCCTGGAACTCTCTGGGTCAGGATCCTAGCTTCCGTGATGCTTCTCTATTCACAATTTTGGGATGCCGTTTCCCCTCCAACTGGGAAGCCACCTTGATGAGCTTTCTTCTGTCATTGGGCAAAAAGAGATGATAATACTGATTCTCTTCCTTCAGCTCCTTTCTTCCTGCCTGGGCCACAGTACAAAGAATATCTGGGGAAAACTTTGAGGAGCATCTGATTCAGACCTAAAGAGTCTGCCTCTGCCCCCCACCCCCAGTACTTGTGGGGCTCTTCAGTTTAAAGCCTTTACTTCCACTTTCCCTGTCTTCTCCTGAGGGCTGGGAATAAAAAGATCAGGGTGACAACTATTCTCAGGAAACTCAGCAAAACAGACTGTATGTCATGGGTGGGACTCATTCTTTTTTCCTATAAGACATTGATTTTATTTCATTTATTACATTTCTATACCGCCGAAGTTCTTTGGGCAGTTTACAAAGATGAAAACCTCAAAAGTACATTACAAAAACCATTTACACACAAACATATGAACAGACAGCACACACGAAGATGCATATGTCTAAAACAAATTTAGAGAGTTTGAGGGAGATCTACCGGCCTGCTTCCAGATTTTCCTTGCCTTCAGCTATACTCACATGTGGCTTGAGAGCAGAGATCAACAATAAGAAGTCACACCTGCAATACTGCAACCAAACAGCAACATTAGAATGATGCTGGTAGATCAATTTAGCACCTATTTTGTAAGAATTCCATGATACATGTACATCCCATGCGCAACTGAGCCCAACCTGCCTGAAAAGAAAAGGGAGAAATAAATAAAATCTTAATAAATAAATAAATAAATGCCCACTCAGCCATGGAATTACCTTCTAAAAGACCAAAAACAATATACTCCTAAGGTATTCCACTCAACAACATTCATGCATTCATAAGAAACTCTGTACCAACATCGGTCCATACAGAGCAGCACCAAATATCACAAACAGCATAAACTGGTCACAGCCACCACACATTTACATCTGCACCCCTCCACAATAAGAGTGTAAAGCCAAGATAAAAATCACATGCACAAACACACACAGTAGCTACAGCGAGAAACAAATAACTTCTCATATGTGTACAAAAACTCCCCAGGTATCTACAAGGAGCAAGAATATGGTAGAACGTTGCGCACCTTGACTGCTGGGTGACAACAATGTATCATCTGTAGCTCAATAGCAGAGCTCAGGTTTTGCACACAAAAGGTCCCATCTTCAATCCCAGGCATCTCCAGATTGAGCTGGGCATGGGTGGGTGGGTGGGGGGAGCTGTCCTTTCAAAAAACCCTGTAGAGCCAGTGCCAGTGGTAAGCAGTCATGAACTGGAGATAGAGCAATTAACTGACTGAGTATACAACAACTCCCCATGTCCCCAAGTCCTGTCTGAATGACTTGCTTCCCCACTGCAAGGAGACAAACAACATATCCAGAACATAGAACGTTGCAGCCTGATCCAGTCTTAACAAAACAAAAACACTGGCATTCTTACAGAACAGTGCAGTAACACACAACGTTGGTCTTCAATAAATGGTTCATGACCCACAACTGGGCTGCCACTCAACCTAAGATGGCTTGCATTCATTCCTGATATAAGGAATGCTACTGCTGTCATTAAAAAAAGCCATAAAATAAAATGAGGTCCTCGCTGTTGTGTCTCAATGGGGGAGAGTGTGTGAAAGGAAGGAAATAAAATATATAATAAAACAAGGGAATGGACTCTAGAGCTCTATTGACTCCATTGTTCTTGCAGCTTATCCATCTTGTCTGGCTACCTTTTCTCTGGGCTTGTACACTGGTCTGTTTTCTTAGTGCTCTTTGAACTGTGGAGCAGACACCATTACAGAGGAGAAAGGAGAGCTGGGGTGGGGATAGGAGCGGGGACATGAATATCTGTTGTCGTCTGATTGCAGAGGTGTGGCAAAATAGATGGGTCCAATGAATTCCTCAGTCTTCAGCCTCCAGAGAACCTACCAAATTTGAGGTTTTTTCTCCCAATACCTTTGCTCTGTTTTCCAACTCCTAAGGGATATGATAGGATAATTCCTGACATTATGATCTTCCCACTGTGATCTCACTTAGCACATTTGAAGGACTGTTGGCACCCACATGAATCTGCCTGAGCATTGAGACCCTGCTCCTGGGTCCACCATTGGGAACAGTTACATTGGCAGACATGAGTGAGAGGCCTTCTCAGAAGTGGCTCCAGGTTTGTAGAACTCCCTCCCTATAGAAATGCGTATAGCCCCTACTTTACTGACTTTTAACTAAAAGGTTTTTAAAAATTCAAGAAGCCTTTTAATATATGGTGGCAGTGCTATGTATTGGTTTAACAGCTGCTATTTTACATTCATAAGATTTTGAGTTGGGGAGGGTTGTTTTAGTTTTACACTGTGCTTTTATATTTGATGTACTATGTATTAGGGTTTTCATTCAAGCCAACTTGGAAGGATTTTACTCTGAAAGACAAGCATGTGAATCATTTAAAATAAATGAATGGCCATTATAGGTTTTACACTCATATTATAGATATTTAAACACAGATTTAAACTTCACATGTGCAAACACCCAAAGCCAGCAGGCAAATACATTTTGTATTTTATGGTGAAGAGAGTGTTTTCGAAGATGTTAAATATTTGTTCATGCTGACCGAAAGATTTTGCAATGAGTAACCACTAGATGTCCCTATTGGTCAGTAATCTCAAGTGGTTGCTTGCAGCTACGGTTGCATAAATCTGAGCGTTTAGACTGTTATCCTAACCTTATGGTTTACCAGGAAACAAAGGCCATTGAACTCATTGGGACTATAAACATCTGAGTAAACATGCTTATCATCAGGCCATCAGAATGGCTCCTTGATATGGAGAGGGAGACTTTGCTGGAATCCCACTTTGGTAGTGGTCTCTTTGATAAAGGAATAGTATTGAGGGCATTCGGGTCAGACGTTGGCTTGATAGAGATGCCAAGCTGTTGTCCAACTTTGCCAGATGCCAATGCTGGCCATGCCCCCAGGCAGTGAAATGAGAGATCTGATGGGATTGCCTATGGCCTGTGGGACAGAATAGCACCCCTTGTGGCCATACTTATATGCTGTTGCAATCTGATTGGATCGGCACAAATTTGCCATAATCCCATGATTTGGCCAACCAATACAGCTACAATTGTTACTTAGGGCTACAGCCTCAATCCTGAGAAAGTTGTGACTGATTTGTCCCATGGATTTCAACACAGCCCTTATATGTTTCTTTGAATTGTGGCCCAAGTCAGCAAGCAGCTTTTAATCCTCTGCTGTCACATGCTTAGGGTGATTTTGAGCTTTGGCTTCCTTCAATATTTGCTGTTTAACCATTTGCTTGGTTCAAAAATATCCATCTCAATGAGAATCTTGCCTATTTCTGGAAGCAAAATGAGTGGGAGCAAAAACATTTCTCCCTCACTCCACCCAAGTTTAATGCTCAATGAGATTGCTGGGTTCCCATGCTCCTCCCACCTGCAACAATACAGACATTACAGATGTTTATCAGGGATGACACCATGAACCGCAATAAATTTAGACAATTACAGACAGCCTTAATACCGATCAATCTGATGATTGTGTTTGCATCTTTTGCCAGGCTGTCAGGTGAAGCAATCATCTCTACCAGTGGTATAGTGGCACCAGAGCTTGCAGGTCAAAGCACTGGGACCTTTTGATTAGCAGGGACAATGACATGATCTGCCCACCCCTCCCAGGCCTTCCTATTCCCTCTGAATTTAGCTGCAATCCTCACAATGGCTGGGGAAGAAATGGATTTTCCCACCAATAATATATGGTTGTGAGCCATCCCTGTTGTAATGCAAAGTATTTGGGGGTGGCTTCGTCTTGAATGGGCAACGAAGACCCATTCGCTTTACAAAGACCTGCTCCTGGTGGAGATGAAAATTGCTAGAACTGGTTTGTTGATATGTATCAACACAGCTGCTTGCATTTGGGGGCACCCTTGGGGGCATGGCTATGGGGACTGTCAGGATGAGCGCCTACACTTCCAAATTTAACACCTACAGCACCGACCATAATTACCTCCAATAGGAATTGCTTTATAGCTTTGGGTCAAGTTCTGACCTGTTCCACATATGCAGATGCAGTGTGTGTGGCCATCTTGGCATGCCTCTAGGAGTCGACTACCAGCGGATGAAATACGGGAAGGAGGACATTGGTGTTTTTAACAGAAAGCGTTTCCCACACTCCAGAGCCAAGTACTTGGAGAATGCCGCAGGCTACACTGGGATCCCCTCTATATTGGTTCAGGAAGTGGACCAAGACCTTCTCTTGTTGCATGCTTCACTGAGGATCCACTCCCCCTCCCATGCAGTGTCATCTCTTGAAGATGAAGAAGTGGGGCAACAGAGGAGTGACACCCACCCCTAAAGATGAAAGGGTGGGGCAACAGAGGAGTGACACCCACCCCCTGTTCACCACCGAGCCAAGCGGTAAATATGTGCAGCATTATGTATGTATAATAGAGTGTAAATAATCCCAAAAAGTGCCTTGTAAATAGACTCCAAGTTTATCCTTTATTAATGAGCCGCTGAGCATCCTGCTGCTTTAGAGCAGCAAGGCTTTCATAATATCAAACCCTAAATTACACTTGGTGTCTCTCATTCCCGGCAAACGAGAATCATTTCAGGCCTCTTTGCTGCCTGTATTTATTTATTCATTTATTGATTTTTGCCAGAGTGAGCCCAGCATTCTCTGTGCTGCCGTTTAGTAATATTGAAGCCCTTGTGAACTGGAACTCTACCCCCCCACCAAAGCAAGCACAATAAAAGATGCTAGGGGTGGGTGTGGAGGTTGCTGTTTCCCTTCTAGTGCCTGACTCCCTGTCCTATGTTTACTAGATCTTTGGGTGTGCTTATATCTTTTATTGATGCAGGCAAAAGTGTCAAGGTCCTAAAAGATGTAGTACTTCAGTACTGATTTTTAATCTTTTGGAGGCTAACTCCGTACCAACTCCTCTTCAGGCTTTGTGCAATTGCTTTGCTCTGGAGTGATGGGTCCAGCAACTTGCAGGGGTGGTGGTGTTTCATCTATACAGTAGAGGTAGTCAACCATTCAGATGTTTTGGACCACAACTCCCATAATCCCTGACCATTGGCCATGCTAGCTGGGCTGATGGGGGTTGTAGATGTATAGAGTTACAATTAAATTTTGCATCAAGTTGGGATCTTCCAAAAAATGTAAAATTGGAATGTAATGTTTTGAAATTTGAACACGTTAAAATTTTGTTTTGGAAATGACATGGAGTCTTTTAAACATGGAAAGGTTTGCAGATTTTTTAAAAACAACAACAACCAACAACATACATTATTAGCTTATTAAAGAAGGAATAAGGGAGACGGGAACAGGCAGACGGAACATCAGGGCCTGCTCCAGTTGGTCTGCTCCTCCTTCAGGATATGAGAGGTGGGAGCAGGGCCCTCCCACATGCCTTTGCGGATTGATTGTAAGTCGCTCCAGTAGCCTTTTTTGGCTAAGGAGCGGGATAAAAATATGATAAATAAATAAATTCGGTGTATTATTTTACACTTTGTTATCTAAATCCTAATTGGGAATGTTGGGAGGAAAAAACAACCGAATTAGGCAAGTGAATTAAATAACTTTCCTAATTCAATCCCCTTCACCCCACTGTGCCTGATCCTCCATCCTGCTTCAGTCTTAGGTTAATTTTACTATCTGTAATTCTGATTGCGGTTGAGATTTCTGTGCTCAAGAACGAACAGAATATCCAGATTTTGTGATCAAAGCAAGATATACTAGTCCTGCCCCACCCCAAAAAACAACCCAACATTATTCCTTGCAATCTTTCAGTCCAAGTCCAGCATCCACAGTCCAATGACCAATGTAAACAAAGGAAAGCTTCTGAACTCATTTTTTTCAGAAGTGTGTGTGTGTGTGTGTGAGAGAGAGAGAGAGAGAGAGAGAGAGAGAGAGGCTTAAATTTATTTTGAGCCTCTTATGTGAAATTTATATTAAATGCCTGATCATTGTTCTGTGGAAGAGAAAGTAGAGGAGCAAGATTTGTAATACAAATGAGCGTTTTTGCCTATATAAGTTTACATGTGCTCCCTTGGATGATACTCCCTTGGAGGGCTGGCTATGACATTAGGTAATGTGGCCATGAGTCCTGCTTACAGAAGACACATGACCACATATCTGAAGGGCTGCCAGAGGACAACCCTAAAAGTTCAGGGCCTAAAAGTTTAGGCAGTGGCCTCTGCCTAAAGGTTTAGAACCTTGGGTCAGTATTCTGGTTGTT
Organism: Elgaria multicarinata webbii; assembly: GCF_023053635.1. NCBI lineage: Eukaryota > Metazoa > Chordata > Lepidosauria > Squamata > Anguidae > Elgaria > Elgaria multicarinata. The sequence goes on along the minus strand of NC_086178.1, from coordinate 57,038,657 downwards.
GTTGTCATTTCCATGATGGAATTCAAAGCAATTCACACAGATTTTCCCAAGCGACAGTCTCTCATCCAAGGACTGACCAGAAAAAGCTAACCTTCAGTAAGGTTGATCAATCACCTGCTTTCAGCACTAGGCCCTGAAACCTCCATTGATATGTGACGATAGAGGTGTTCTCCCATATTGAGAGGTGAAATAGAGTTGTACCCATAGCTCCCACCCTACCCCACCTCATACATGCACCAGCATGGAAAAGGCTCAATGTACACACCGCTCCACCACACAAGGGAGGGTCCTAACTGCCTCTCTTGCAGAGGAGCTCTGCGGGCAAGCAATTGTATGCAAATACACACAGAAAATGGGAGAAGTGTTTGACCAGAGACTGCATGGTTGCAGTCATAATGGCTACTAGTCATAATGACTATATATTACCTCTAGTATCAGAGGCTGTATGCCTCTGTATGCCAGTTACTGGGGGGCATGAGTGGGAGGCTGCTATTGCACTCATGTCCTGCTTGTGGGCTTCTCAAGGACATCTGGTTGGTCATTGGGGGAACTGAATACTGGGCGAGATAGGCCTTTGGTCTGATCCAGCTTGACTCTGCTTATGTTGTTGTTGTTGTTGTTGTTGTTGTTGTTATTATTATTATTATTTATATAGCACCATCAATGTACATGGTGCTGTACAGAGTAAAACAATAAAATAGCAAAACCCTTCCGCATAGGCTTATGTTCTTATGGCAGGGGACAGGGTTAGCCCAAATTGATTCCCAACTCTCGTCCTGCATTCTTTCAGTGCACATGGGGGGAAGGGGTGTCATATAAACCTATTTCATGTGTGGACTCTAATAGTAAAAATTTGTGAGGAGGGCAGGCTAAGAGATGGTCTCTACTTATGGTTTTGACTGTCTGCAGAAAAATAGCAGGAGATTGAAATGTCCCTCTTCTGCCATCTAAAATCCTAGTGGGCAAAGGTTGTATGAAGGCTTCTCACATTTTTAAAAATTTAATTTATATCCAACCTTTTCTTTCTTTCTGTTTTTTAAGTACTTTGACACCTTATTCGTATTTATACAACCCCAGCAAGTACTCTAAATTATCATATATAAAAGGCGTCAAGCAGTGAATGAACATAACCATTCCCTTGATTAAATATTAGTATTTAATATTATTTGATTAGACTATGGTGAAATTTACTAATTATCTAAGTAGAACATTTTCTCTTTACGGCAACAAAGATAAAATCATAGGGGTTAGTTGATTCCCCATGGCCTCAATTCTAGGGCTTAAAACCAAGTCTGAAAAGAGTCTTTGGTCACTTGGTTGTTTCTGAATGTTCCCATGAGCAATGCAAACCAAATACTGCCATATGTTCATCACTGAAGACTGTGAATCGAACCTTTAGACAACCTCTTTCAGGCATCTTAGAATGGAGTAGGTATGCTTGCCCTGAGAGAGAAACTGGGATGACGCTTTGGTAAGCAAGGAATAAACAGCTGGACATCATAAAATGTGCCTCGGTCACTGTTTTCTTTTAATAAGTACATCTAGGTCATGCTGTTTCTTACTTGGTTTCAGGCTGGTTTTGTTTGTGACTTTTGCTGCATTGATGCTAGGGCAGGCAATATCAACCAGGAGCCAGAAGAAGGCCCATACAGGCAAGCTAGGTGGACATCCATTCCAAGAACCAATGGAAACTTTCCATTTCTGGGGGATGCTGGGAGTTGTAGTCCAACACATCTGGAGGGCATCAGGTTGGGGAAGACTGCTGTAGAGAATCTCTTCTCCATTCCAGCCGATAGGCAGAGGCCTCTGGACATCCTTACGGTGGAAGAAGGTGTATATTTACCTAGTGATCTCTTGCTGCTCCCCCAAGGTTGTGTACCAGGCAGACAACACTAAAAGGATTTATTGCTACACCAAGCTGCCTCTCGGAGCTCAGTCATGTAGGAGATGTCCCATTATATGGGCAGTTGACTTTAATAGTCATTGTGTGCTTAAAGCACAGCAAAACAACAGTGGGGGGAAGAATCCCCACTCCACTTAGACGGCCCTCCCCTCTCCCCCCTCCCCCCAAGACCTGCTAGTCTATTTGCACAGTAAATTAAAAATATGAATCACTCCTCTGTACTGCCTCCCCAAACACTCATCCTGTCAGGCTCTGGGTTGTCTTCATTTGTATTACCTTAATTTAATGTTAATTATGTTCTTCATTTACAAAGAACAAGCATTTACACTCCCCGTCTGGGGATACGCCGTACTTACCGTCTCCATGGATTTGGTACGGGGAAGGGAGAGGGGGTGGACTCGTTAGCACACCGTGCAAGGTAGAGGAGGGGACTACAGAGGCTTCCCTCGCTGCTTTGCCGCTCCCCCCCTCTGCTTATACCACAAATGGACTTTCCTGAGGTGAAGCACAATTACCTTTCAATTTATGAATTGGAGTGTTACCCTGTCTCTTAAACTGAGTTGTGAAGATCAAACAGTCAATGAGAAGAGATGGATGGATTATTCTTGGAAAGGTAGGTTAGGTTAGGCCCTGTGGTCAAGAACAGGTCACCAGTTTGAATACTTGAGGAAGCAAAGAGAACAGCTGAGATGATGATGTCAGGGCAGACTTTGCCAAGCAGAAAGTTTGGGCTGGCTTTGTCATATCCATCAAAAGGGGGAAATGCTCAGCTATATTTCACTTCTATACATAATTATGCAAATCTAACATCTCTATCACCAAAGGTTGTGCGACAGCCTTCACAGAGAGACCACCAAAAATCACTTCCACACATTCTGTGATGCCTAGAAACTGTTTTCCATATGGTTTGGCCTACATGTCTGAAGAATCTCTATCCTGGTGCAAGTGGCCATCAGGATTGTGGGATGCTGGTGTGGGGGAACGCCACACAGTTAAACCAAACATTTAGAAACTGATTTTACTTGTTAACAGATGCCGTAAGGGGGTCATGATGGTTGAATTGGCCTAGGGATCAGTTCAAACATACAGAAAAAGGCACCTACCAAGAATATACCAGGACAAGAAACAAGATAGAGGCTCAATAAATAAGTAAAATGTCTGCCCTCAACTATATGTTTTCATGCTCAGTGGGGCACATTCATATGATGAGGTGATGTCCAGAACACCTCCATGGCTATTGGTACATTCATGAATATGCCATATTTGTGACAAAACATCACTAGAAATTACTGGTTTACTTAAGAGTGAATTTGGATCAATGTTGTGATTTCATTGGGTTAGATCCAGACTTAGTTAAAAATAGTAGCTTAAGTCTGATTGATTTTAATGGTTCTACTCGAAGTATAACTACATTTGGATCCAACCTACTATTTCCAAAGTCGGATCTCAAAACACTGGGAGTGATTCCTGAATCTGCCGTCTGTTCAACAAAGCCTCTTATAAGTCATGTTTACATTGTATGTTCTAATAATGATACTAGTATTATTGTAGACCTTTTTGCACTTAGCTACAATATTTTAATCCTTTCATGCCATCATCTTCATTCCTGCAAATGAAAAACACACATACAAGAATTGTGCAGTCTTAATACTACATAAGCCATGGTGCAATGTTAACTAAGAGCAATGAATTAAAATAGAAGATGCATAAACAAAAACATCCCTTGCCAACTGTGTATTCTTAATATATTAATGATACATTTAATTCATACACTTTGTCTGCTGGCATAATGTGCCTTTTACTCTCCAGTCTCCCTCCTTTTTGTATACATTGTCATCCAAGACTGCTGCTGCTTCATACAGTTATCCTGATTTAGAAGACATTTCTCTGGAGATTAGCAGGGCTTTGCCTCAGAGCACCAAGGGTTCACTATCCTGTTTCCAAGAGTGAAGAGCCAGAATGAATACCAGTTACTGGGTGAGAGGGGGAAACGATGCCCTTCTTTGTGGGTTCTCTGGAAGGATCTGGCTGTTCACTGCTGGAAACAGGATACTGCTTCTGAACATGAAGATACTATTTAGCCATCATTCATAACTAGTTACTGTTGACAGATAAATTCAGGGAGGGCAGATCTAATCCCCTTTGAAAGTCATCTAAGCCAGCGGCTGTCACCACATCTTGTAGTAGAGAATTCCATAAACCAATGGTGTACTGTGTAAAGTACTTTCTTTAGACTGCCCCAAACTCACTGCTCATCAATTTCATGGGATTCCCCCAATTTCTAGTTCAGCCTTCCCCAGCCTGGTGCCCTCCAGATATTTTGGAGTACCATCATACATGACTATTGGCCATGTCGCCTGGATCTGGTGGGCACTGTAGTCCAAAAATATCTGGGGACACCAGGTGGGGGTAGGCTATTCTACTATTACAAGGGAGAGAAAAATATATATCTCTGGTCACTTTTTCCACACCATGCCTAATTTTATAAACCTCCATCATGTTCTCCTTTACCCATTTTTTAAAAAACAAAAAAGCCCCAACCCTTAAATCATTTTGGCTTCTGTTTTCTGCATATTTTCTAGCTCTGGTGTGGGCTAACTAGAACTATACACAGCACACCAAGGGCTGCCTTACCATCCTTCCCCCAGCTGGTGACCTCCAGTTATGTGGGACTACAACACACATCACTCCCATCAAGCACAGTTAATGACCATACTGGCTGGGTGATGACAGGTGATGTAGTTAGTTATCCGGAGGGAACCAAGTTGGGAAAGGCTGTGCCATACCATAGTTTTATATAAGGCCCCAATGATATATGCAATCCTATTTGTAATAATCCCAAACCTTGGAGTTCTCCCCGCACTGGAATCTGACTAAGAAGAGGGCTAAAAGACCTCTCCATTTTGGGAAACATGGAAAATGGCAGTCAATGTAAGTAAGAGGAAAATTGTATGATTTTGCTTTTATGGCAACGCTTGCTGGTTATATATAAGTTAGGGAAGACAGGGAGACACATAAACAAAACAATGGTCAACACAACCCTATTGCCAGCCATGTGTAAATGAACCATCTCATCCAAAACCATGTTGGGCTTGCAGGATGGGAGCATTTTCTACCCTTGCTGTTTGATTAATAATAATAATAAAAAGATTTCCCTTCCATTGCAACCAATGGAAAGGAAATTATGCATAACAGTTCCGAGGCTGGTGTACATTTCCCCCTTTGGAAAGGGCATGTCTGGGGATGGCTTTGGACTCTGTGTATGCAGAGCCTCCTGTGATCCACCTACATCCTGACTTTCGTCTGCCCCCTTTTTACTTCTTCCAATGCCAGAGTCTTGCCATCAGAGAGGCAAGCGCTGCAGAGGTTTTTGTGGGGACTGGGATGGACATCCATGGTTGAATCTCCCCCTCTAAGGATGGAGTTCTCGCCATGCTCACAGTGGGGAGCTCCAAACTGCCCTATGCCCCCCTAGGACGCCCTCTCTGACACTATCGGATTGCAGCCTTAGGCTGCAATCCTATACCCACTTACATGGAAAGTAAGCCCCATTGTACTGTATGGGATTTGTTTATGAGTAGACATGTATAGAATTATGCTGTTATACAGAATTTCAAAATCTCTATTAATTTTTTCTATAGGAGAGTGCATTCTTCAAAAGATGTAAGGAGTTTATTTGAAATGTTGGATTTTATATATTTTTATTATATTTATGATAATGTAAATATTACTGGAATTATTTGAATGTATAAAGATTTTGATATTAAGTAATATTTAATTTGTACTTTAAAGAAAATCAAATAAAGCTTAAATTTAAGTGATGCTCATTGAGGCATCAAATTCTAATCATGTATATAAACACTGATGAGGTTTGAACTAATATTGAGAGAGAGATTTGGGCTCATGGATCTCCTGCATCACAAATAGTTTTCTTTATCATCATCATCATCATCATCATCATCATCATCATCAGTAGTAGTATTTGATAAATGTCAGGCCACCTTCACAACTTATGACAAATGAAAAAATATATATGAAAAACACTTCAAGAACAAGACATTAAAATGAAAAACAATTTAAAACAGCAGGAGCTAAAATATCAAGCTAGTAAAAATTTTCATTGGAAAGCAGAGCAGAGTAAAACTGCTTTTAAGGTCCACTTGAAGGACACCAAAGGATATTGCTGTTTTTATTGTGTTCTTACTGTGTTTATTGTGTTCTTACTGCTTTTATTGTGATTTTATTGCTCTTAATATTGTATCAGTTTTATGTGCTTTTTTGTTGTATGCCGCCTTGGGAGGGCTTCTGCCCTGAAAAGTAGCCTAGGAATATTTTAAATAAATAAGGAGGGGGGCATGCGTACTTCCCAAGAGAGGGAATTCCACAGCTGAGGGCCACTGCCAAAAAGGCCCTGTCCTTGGTAACAGCCAACCTGATATTTGTTAATGACGGAGCAAAAAGTAGGGCCTCTGAAGCACATCTTATCCCCTGGGGAGTTTCATATGAGTGCAGGCAGTCCTTGGAATAACCCGGGCCCAAACTCTTTAGACTTTAAGGGTCAAAACCAATACTTTAAACTGAGCCCAGAAATGACTAAGGAGCCAATGTAATAGGTGCAGAATAAATGTAACATAACAAGTTAAACATAAGCAAATAAAAATATGTTTGTTTGTTCTTAATGGCATCCAGAGTGGCAATTTTCACACCCACCCTTTTTTTTACCCCAAAGGGTCAAAAATAGATTTTGGCACTCCATAGCTACTTTGGACACCATGTTTATTTTTATTTTTTCTGAGGAAGAGTTGTGGCCCATTTGGGGGTGGGGGTATCTGTGTTACAAAAATGACCCCCAGACCTTCCAAAGTTGCCCACCCTTGCATTAGCCAGTTACATATATTTAGGGCCTGTAAATCCTCAGCCACACTGGCTCCCAATATGTCTGAAATCAGTATCCCTGACCATTCCTAGTTCATCTAGAGATGGGTGAACAAGTGATGTCTGAGTTCATCAAGATCCTCCAAATATCAACTCATTGCTCGTCTCTCCCTGACTTGTGGTCATGTTTGCTATTGTTGTTCATTTTGCACAAATGTGAAAATTGCACAAAACGAATGTGATCCAACATGAAAATTGTGCAAAAATATCACAAAGTTGTACAATTTCCCCCCATAGGCTAAAGTGTGAATGGAGAGGTGGTCCAGAAGGATAATGTGTCTACTGATATAGAAAGCAGCTGAGGGCTCACTGAGAACCACCAGGGTTGTCCTCGCTCTGTCCATTCCGCAATGCAGGCCACCCACCAGAGCGACCAAAGTGGTTTCTATCTTGGAACAAGATCAAAAGCCAAACTGGAACAGGTCCCAAATAATCAGCTTCATCCAAGACTGTCTCTTAGTTACCTGGAACATGGGTGCCTATTACCTGCTAGGATTTGTGCTATACTGGACAGTCTCCACTTGGTGGACTTGGTCTAGAAAGGGGACAAATGAATATTTTAAGCATATAGATAAAAATAGTTCAGCACCTCTATGGGCATGTAGCTTTGCCACTGAAGGACATATATTCAAATATAACACTGCAGAGTTTTTATAACCTAGAAAAATACCCAAAGCATTTTAGATAATCAAAAGTACAATCTAACAGGAAAATTGGTAGGAGACAGAGTCAAACTGTGTTCTCAAGAAGACACATGAGAAGATTTTTAAAAAATGCTGTGGCACTTTAAATTATAGCTATTTTATTGTGGCATGAGCTGTGTGTACATTTCTCTACTGCAGAGATCTACAACCTGGTGTTTTGGACTATGTCATGCCACACTAGAGGAATCCTCCTCAGAGGAAGAAGCAGGAGAAAGCAACACCTCTTGAGTAGGGCTCTGGCCAGAGAGTTCTAATAGACAGCAGCTGAGCCTGGGTGCGGCTCAGCAGCCTTTGTGAGGAGAAGCCAGCACAGCTTGCTTGTCGCTAGAAACAATGTCACACCAGTGTCTCCTGCCCCTGCCTTGTTCTTGAACCCTTATGCTATGATCCTGGACTCCTGCTTGACTCTGCTACTGGATTGTGTATGTATTGGACTGCTTAACTGTGCTTTGACCCTTTGCCTGTTTGACCACTCCTGCTTTACCTGAACTCCCTTGAACAGAAACCTGTTTGCTGGAACATTGGCCTGGGTTATTACCTGGCCTTGTGGTCAGCCCTACAACTAAGACTGCTACAGCCAATGTAGGACAGACTACAGCTCCCATAATTTCTGACCATTGGCCATGTTGGCTGTGATTTATGGGAGTTATAGTCCAAAACGCCTTGAGGCCACTAGGTTGCCTTCGCAGCTCTAATGTATAATCCAAGTTGTGCTTCACACAGTTTTCCTCAACTATGGCAATAGAAAACAATTGCTCAGTGTTCTAGCTAGTCTTGGCTGGGTCCCACTTCAGTCAGCCTAAGCTATTCTGCAACCTCTGGTAACTTCTGCAAGCCTCTAAAGTGGTCATGGGCTTGCTATATAGATTGAATTACAAATCAGTGTTTTGAGGAGACCTGTGCAGAATGGTGTGAGATAGTAGTGTGCCAAATTTTTCAATATATTTATTTTTCACCATTCATTGCAGGGAGGAGTGAGAAGAAATTGCACCCAAAAACTATGGGAAGGGGTGAGAATTTCAGAGAAATTTCTCAGAGTGCAGGTCATCAGTGCTGCCTAGGGTATTTTGCAGATAGGCAGGGTATAAATTGAATAAATAAATAAATCCGTGCTTACCTTGCTGAAAGGAGGTGGTTAAGGGGTGGTGGTTACGTGCACTCCTTATTTTACAGTTTTTAAGCTGTTCTGTCCTCCGAGCCTCTTTGGCTGCTTGTGCTTTCTGAAAACCCCATAGAGGACTTAACCTGCACTTCCTCCCTTGGTGCTTTCCAGCGCTGCTGTCTGTTGAGATCCTGAAAGCTGAACAAGCAGGCCCTTCTTCTTCTTCCTTCTCCTCTTCTTCTTCCTCCTCCTTTTAATAACAACAAAGCAAAACCCAAACGGCCTGTGTCAGCTTTCAGGCCCTCACCAGGCGGCCACACCACAAAGCCCCCAAGGGAGGGAGGGCTGATTAAGTCCTCTAGGGGGCTTTTCAGTAAGCTGGAGCACCCAGAGAAGCTGCAAGGACAGAATGGGGGTAGAAATGGTCAAAGAAAGAGCCCAAGCGCACGGCCCTCTGCCACGTCCTTAGGGTAAGGAAAGCCACGAAGCCTCCACCCTGACAAATTTGCCTGAAATTCTTAGCATCCCTGCAAAGAGGCAGAAAAATGACTGCCTCTTTCACAGGGGAAACAAAGAGGTTGCGAAACGGCAGGTGGGTTTTCAGCTCGGCACTAGATGTGAATCACAAGCATTTCAGGAAGCTATTTGCAGAGCGCTGACATGAAGCAGAGTTGAGCTACCTAAGCATTTGTAGGGAGCAGGATGGCCACTTGTGACTTACCAAAACCAAGGACAGCTTTTGCATAAAATTTGCATTTGCTAATTTATATGCATAGATGCCAATTTAGAAACAGTTAAAATTTAATTAGAAAGGCAGGACATCTCACCATAGTGTGGAAGGCTGTGACCTGTGTGCCTGCCTGCCTAGTCTGCTGTCCATGTGCTGTTGATGGGCAACTTTAAGGCTGCTGCTCTCCTTTCCACCTAGGTAGGATTTACACTACTACTTTTAAATGGTTTATAACAGTACTGACAAATGTTGAGGCACAGGACACACTCCATAGACAGTCTTCAAAATGTTTTCAAAGTGTTATATCCTATTTAGTGTAGATCGCTTCCTACTGTACCAACTTGGGCCTTTGGCCTCATTCCAAGCCCCTGCAGATCTGGCCAGTTTTAAGAAGATTCTCATTCTTCTCCCTCCTTCCCTCCCTTCAAGCTCAACTTTACTGGTTACAGTTGGGTGACCATATGGAAAGGAGGACAGGGCTCCTGTAACTCCTGCAGCCCTGCCAACTTTTGTATCTGGTCACTCTAGTATAGCTCCTGTTGTGATGAAGAGGGAATTTCACCAGGTGCTGCGTGCATACAAATGACACTTGCTGAAATTCCCTTTTCAATACAACTGTTAAAGATACAGGAGCCCTGTCCTCCTTTCCATAGGGTCACCCTAGTTACAGGCCATTTGTATTCACTGAAGTGACTGAAATTGAGTAATATATGTGAAGAAGCAGGGGCCTGTACTTTATTATTCCACCAGGTGACAGAACAGGCAGGACAGAGTAGACGACTACATGGTCCCCATTTGCAAGAGGAAGTTTTTTTCTGTGACTTACGCTCTCTCCACAAAGCTTGGCAGTTCTGTGGTTGCCCCTCTGGCTCTATTCTGCTAGCCAGAGCTTTACAGACTTCTCACATAGCCCTACTTTTCAGGGACATGGCTGATGTGACCCTATTTTCTTAGGTTCACCCCTGTCCTTGGTTACCCTTAATCTGGGGTCTCCTGTGTGGTGGCCACCAGGCTCCCTGCCCCTCTTGATTTTTATTTTATTTCTTCAAGTTTTTTTTTAATTCTTTGCATCATTGTGAGGCTGACATGCTGCAAAATGAAGAGCTGCTATCCAACATAATCAGAACAGTGGTCTTGTATTTTGGAGCTCAGTCCCCTGCCTTGTACATAGGTACCTGGGCAGATTACTTTAATTTTAGTCTCACCAGTTTGGCCCCTGGGAAATGTGTGTTTTGTGACCGGCCATGCCCAACACAGTAGGCATTATATGAATGCGCAAGCCTTCCCCATGGTAGCCATTTTGTTAGGACACCCACAACACTCCTTCAAACTTCCAGATGTGCCCACTAACCCAAAAAGGTTGGGGACCCTTGTGCTAAATTCATCTGTAGTTGCTTCTGTCTAATAAGCAAATTAATGATGAATCGGTCTATTTTCAGCCTCTTTCCACGCTCACGGCTAACAGGGTAAGGAGAAACCACATCACCAGTTTCAAGTTAGACAAAAAATAAGTAAATGATCAGTTAGTCAAAAATTAATGGTTTAGACAGTAGGAGTGGCCTAATTTCCTTACAGTTATCACTCCTAATTCTAGACTCCATCATGGTGCACTTCATTTCAAGATCTTCCCCACCCCCCGGTTGTTCCCAGTTGTGACAGCTCTCTCCCTCTTACACCTCACTTTAGGACAGCCTTTCCCAGCCCCAATTATGCCATTGGATGATTATAAGACGTGTAGTCCAGTACATCTGGAGGGCACCAGGTTGGGGAAGGCTGTTTTAGAGAATTTGTGTGACACCTTTTTCTGACTGCTCATAGAGCTTCGTATTCATTATCCCAATAGTCTCTAACATCACTTCAATAAAACAAAGATGGTATCATCATCCCCATGCTGCAGGTGGGGAGTGGGGGGCAGGGTGAGGGCTGAATCTAAGAGGGGTGTTTTTAAATCCAGTGAATTTCATGGCTGAGCTGAGTCTTGCACCAGGGTGCAGGGTTTACACCTATTGTACAGCAAATCTACACCTCTCGGCTGTGCCAAAACAGCCCTTCATCCTGCCCTGCAAGGCTTGCACTGCCCTGGCCCATCCTTTGTATACAGTTTCTCCATTAAAATAACCAGACACACCTTTTTTACTACAGGCTTTTTAACTCAAATACACTTTGCTTTTGCCTGGAATATTGCTTAGATCCCAGCCTTCCTCAACCAGGCACAGGTGTGTAGGACTATAACTCCCATCATCCCCCAGCCAGGTGTAGTCCAACCTGCCTGGAGGCCGCCAAGTTGGAGAAGACTGCTATATCCTAGTGCTGCTATGTCCCTTTGATTTGACCCCAGTCCTCAACTGCAGCCATTCTGGGGTTGAGTAGAGCCATGGCTGCCAAACATCTGATACTGGGATGTCCGTGAATGACCGACAATAATGTGACTGAGGACACAGTTACAAACAATTCCAACAAGGAGAAAAGATAGAAGACAACAGAGGAAACCAATGTGGCTCCACAAAAAGCTTAGAGATGACCTGAAAACAAAAAGGGATACATATAGGAAGTGGAAGGAAGGCCAGGCTACAAAAGAAGAGTACAGACAAGTGGCGCAGAAGTGCCAAAATGGCGTCAGGAAGGCTAAAGCTCAGAATTAGCTGAGATTAGCGAGGGATGCTAAAAGCAATAAAAAGGCTTTCTTCAGATATGTGAGTAGTAAAAGACAGAGGAAAGAAATGGTGGTTCAACTGCTTAATGAGGATGGCAAATTGATAACAGATGACAAAGAAAAGGCTGAAGTGCTCAATTCCTACTTTGCCTCAGTCTTCTCCCAAAAGCGGGTCTATGACCCCCCTGGAAAAAGTGAAGCAGAAGTTGAGGGAGCAGGATTACAGTTTGAGATTGATAAACAAATGGTCAAAGAACACCTAATTTCCTTGAATGAGTTCAAATCTCCAGGGCCCAATGAACTGCATCCTAAATGAAGGAGCTAGCGGAAGAACTCTCAGAACCTTTGTCTATTATCTTTGCAAAATCATGGAAGACGGGTGAGGTGCCGGACAACTGGAGGAGGGCTAACGTTGTACCTATCTTCAAAAAGGGCAAAAAGGAGGAACCTGGGAACTACAGACCAGTCAGTCTGACATCCATCCCTGGGAAAATTCTGGAGCAGATTATAAAGAAGTCAATCTGTAAACACCTTGAAATCAATGCGGTGATCACTAGAAGCCAACATGGATTTGTCAAGAACAAGTCCTGTCAGACAAATTTGATCTCATTTTTTGATAAGGTAACCTCCCTTGTGGACCGTGGGAATGCTGCGGACGTCATATATCTTGACTTCAGCAAAGCATTTGACAAAGTGCCCCATGACATTCTGATTAACAAACTAGCTAAAAGTGGGCTAGATGGAACAACTATTAGGTGGATTCACAGTTGGCTACAGAATCGGACTCAAAGAGTACTTATCAATGGAACCTTCTCAAACTGGGGAGAGGCAACGAGTGGGGTACCGCAGGGCTCAGTCCTGGGCCCAGTGCTCTTCAACATTTTTATTAATGATTTGGACGAGGAGGTGCAGGGAACGCTTATCAAATTTGCAGATGACACAAAATTGGGTGGGATAGCTAATACCCTAGAAAATAGAAACAAACTTCAAAGTGATCTTGATAGGCTGGAGTGCTGGGCTGAAAACAGCAGGATGAAATTTAATAGGGATAAATGCCAAGTTTAGGAAATAGAAACCAAATGCACAGTTACAAGATGGGAGATACTTGGCTCAGCAATACTACAAATGAGAAGGATCTTGGAATTGTTGTAGACTGCAAGGTGAATATGAGCCAACAGTGCGATATGGCTGCAAGAAAGGCAAATGCTATTTTGGGCTGCATTAATAGAAGTATAGCTTCCAAATCACGTGAGGTACTGGTTCCTCCCTATTCGGCCCTGGTTAGGCCTCATCTAGAGTATTGCGTCCAGTTCTGGGCTCCACAATTCAAGAAGGACGCAGACAAGCTGGAGCGTGTTCAGAGGAGGGCAACCAGGATGATCAGGGGTCTGGAAACAAAGCCCTATGAAGAGAGACTGAAAGATCTGGGTATGTTTAGCCTGGAGAAGAGAAGATTGAGGGGAGACATGAGAGCACTCTTCAAATACTTAAAAGGTTTTCACACAGAGGAGGGCCAGGATCTCTTCTCGATCCTCCCAGAGTGCAGGACACGGAATAACGGGCTCAAGTTAAAGGCAGCCAGATTCCAGCTGGACATCAGAAAAACTTCCTGACTGTTAGAGCAGTACGACAATGGAATCAGTTACCTAGGGAGGTTGTGGGCTCTCCCACACTAGAGGCCTTCAAGAGGCAGCTGGACAACCATCTGTCAGGATGCTTTAGGGTGGATTCCTGCATTGAGCAGGGGGTTGGACTCGATGGCCTTGTAGGCCCCTTCCAACTCTGCTATTCTGTGATCCTATGATTCTATGAGGAGCAAACATCCTCCAGGGGAGGAGTGGAGACAAGGCACACATACTCTTCCATGCTTACGTACACGTGCCCCTCTCTCCCTCCCTCCCTCGCTTATTAACAATGACCTTCTTACTCACCATGCTCTGGATTCCCCAGTCCCAAATAGCTTTTAAATGCACTTCACGATCCAAGCTGGTGCCTGTTAATAGGGGACACGATGCAGCCATGCGCCGGCGTGCACACCCGCGGACAGCGTCACACTCACCATGGCACACTTCAAGCGGACGCCATGCACACATCTGCACAGCCACCCTAACATTTTAATTAATGACAATGGTGCTTTTCCCTCTCCCGTCCTCTCCTCGGTGCTTTAATGTGTGTCCGTGGCTCGCCCGGTCCCCACAGCCATGGAAATATTAGCTTGACGGATGTGCAGTGTCGCTGGCGCTCCCTCGACGGGCCTGGCTGTCAGCTCGCCGATGATGACATTAACACAGGCAGAAAGTGATGACAAATGCCCGTTATCAGCGAACGAGGCCTGTGACAAATCGAACGCCGCCTCGCGAGCAGCCCCATTACGCTGTAATAAAAAAAGATGGATGGGTTGGCATGCCGGGGCCTGGTGCTAATGCGATTTCGCCTGGTCTCGGAGGGTTCCAATTAAGGCAGAAAAGAGAGAGCGAGGAGGAAACCCAGAAAGCTCCCGCACATACGCACACGTGCTCAGCCGCCCCTGCCAACACTGCACTAATCGAGTCAGATCACCTTGAAGGAGCCAGATCAGACACACGCAGACACACACCCCGGCTGGAGACATTCCCAGTTCCAGGTGGGGTTCTGAATGGTAAGGTGCAGCGGGAAGCCGAGAGGCAGTCCCATGGACAGAAGGATGTCACAGATGGGCCTGGGAAATGTGTTTGTATACTCTCCCCTGCCTCAGCCCTGTTCTGGCAGCTCCCACTGCATCTGGCTGGCTCTGGCTCCATCAGGTGAAGGGCTTAATCAAATCATCGACTCCACTACCCATAGCGATGAGAAGGGGGAGGGGGGATGGCCGTTTCTCTCTCAGCCAAGTGTCACCTCCAGGAGGAGCTTCATGGTTACACTGGGAGAGGAAGGAGCTATGAAGGATCATGCTCTGAGATCTGTGGGAGAAATAGTTCAATCTGGGGTGTGGTGAGGGAAGAGGTCATCCAGACCTAGCGGAGCACCGGGAGAATGTATGCCTGCATCTTCCCCTTTCCGGAACAGATTAATCCTGTTTCTGCAGAACCTGACCATCTCAATTAAAAGAGTGAAGGTCAGATGTTTACGCTCGTAATCCCAGCCGTATGTTTAAAGCAGTGGGGGGAAACCTTTGTGTTGCCATATATTAAGGTTTCGAACCCCTCTGGATAGTCTAGTCAGAAATTATTAGCATTCAAACACATGAAAGGATATATTCAAGGTGAAGGTAAAGAGTAATTTGGCCAGTATCTGTCTGTAGTGGCTTAAATACGATTATTGCTATTGGTGTTGCTCTTGTCATTACTCATTTAATAGCGCCTGTGTGCTGAGCATTTACTGTGCAGGACACAGAGAGAATCTTCATTAGGAAGTGGCTTTGTTCTACCTAGAGTGAAGTATTAGCTATTTTCCCCATTCTAACTGACGAAGAAATCCTAAGCACTGAAAAGCATTTTATACTTTAACTCTAAAAAAAAAAGTTGGCTCAGCAAAACAAAAAAACACAACCACAACCCTCACCTGTTTCTTGTATGTGAGGACCAAACTAGATGTGAAGTAGGAGATCGATGATTTAGACTGGCTATGTTGCTGTTTTTTAAATATAGTTATAGGAGGGGGTATGCCTTGTATGCAGAAGAACCCTGGTTCAATCCCTGGCATCTCCAGGGAGGAGCAGGAAAAATTCCTGCCTGCAACCGCTGCTCGTCAGTGTTGACAATACTGAACTAGATGGACCAATGGTCTGACTCAGTATAAAGCAGTTTCCTGTGTTCCTATATTCCGATGTTCCACTTTCCTGATTAAAATCAGGAAAGCAGCTGTTCTTTGCCTACATGATAGAAAAGAATATAAGCAAAAGAAGATGGGACCCAACCCAAGGAGATAGATGTATCTATTTAGTGCTGTGCATTTTGTCTCCTCTGTGGTTCATCATTTGTATTTATGATTTTACTAAGTAACTGTGATTGTTAAACTATTTATGTATGCTGCTTCTCACTGGAAGAGTGGGATGCAGATATATTAAATAAAAATAAATAAGGAGGCTTTAATCTAAATTTTAAGAGAGAGAGGGAAGGAATGGGAGAAATATGGTAACAATTCATGTACGTGAGCAAATGCAGTTAAGGGTTGCAATCCTATACATACTTACCTGGGAGTAAGCCCCATTGGACACAATGGGACTTGCTTCCAAGTTGAACTAAATATATGTAGAATTGCACTATAAATGTACTTACAGTTCATTTTGGTTAAAGTGAGGCCAGAAGAGTTAAATCAAAGGTATTGCAAAAAAAAAAAAAAAGTGGACTTTTGAGGAGAGGAGTGAAGGAAGAGACAGGTCAGCATAAGGGACGGCAAGTAGGAATGAGCAGCAAACAGAAGACCTGAGAGTGGTAGATCAGACCAAGGGTCCATCTAGTCCAGCATTCTGTTCACACAGTGGCCAACCAGCTGCCTGCAAGAAACCCACATGCAGGACATAATGAAACACCACCCTCCCACCCATGTTCCCCAGCAACTGGTGCACAAAGGCACACTGCCTCTGTTTCTGGGGTGACGTAGACCGAGGGGTGAAGAGCAGAATAATATGAGCAGCAATGTTATGGTTTCTGTTGAAGGAATTGTTGCGTGACTAGAGTGGCCAGATGTCCTGCTTTACAGAGGACAATCCTCTCTATTGAAGGGTTGCCCAGTCCAAGTCTGGCTTTAAGAGAAAAAACTGTTGCCCCTCAACACATAGCACCTAGATGGCAGAAGGGGCAGGAACATAAGTGGCGAATCATCCCCACTGGGGAAGGCAGTGTGGGCTTTCTGGTGGCCATTAGGCTCCCACCCTCCCCTTCCCACAGCTTCCAGTGACCAATGGGAGGTCACCTTCCTCCCAGGAATGGCCACAGAGCAGCAGAGCGAGGTCATATGGCAGAAGAGCTGCACTGACCTTGATCAGGCAGGAAAAGTCAGGGTAAGTCCCCAACTTTTCTGCTGCGGATCTTCTGCTTTTTGCCCTGGGAGGGCTTCGAATTGGCGGTTGTATCATATAAAGAACACAGTGTGGTCAATCTTCCCCACTATGGTGACATCAGTGGAAGCTGGTGGCTCTGATGTCAGTGGGGCAGTGAATCCACTCTGGATTTCAATCAAAACCAGTCAGAACTCTAAAGGAGCTATCTAAGGTGTGGAAGCTATTTAAGATAGCTTCTTCAGATATAGTAATTATTTCTACATTTGGATCTATGAATATATGTTAGCATATGCAAATATTGTGCAAATTGGTGTCCCTATGTGTGTGACAAGGACTGGCCGGAGAGAAGAATGCTGGACTAGTCAATATGGGACGGTGCAACAGAATGTGAAATCAGGAGATCATTGATCTATTTTTTAAAAGGCCAGTAACAGCTTGAGGGTCAGCAGCAAGGGATCCTATAAAGTAGCCATATGTTTTTGACCTGTGGGGAAAATGTAGGGTTGTGTGTTTTTTTCATTGGGTGAACACTATGAGGGGAAGGATGAGCCCCCCACCCACTTTTCCTTTGCTCAGTAGTCTCAGTGGGATTGTGAAAGGAACCAGCCAATGAACCAATGAAAGAGTTGTTGCAACAACGACTGACTGAGCCCTCCCTGAGACCAGATTGGTACGTTCCTCCAATCTGAGCACACCTGGGGGAGGAGTGGGAGAAGAAGCCACAAATGGGAGGAGACCTCACCACTTAGCAGGTGGTGGTGGGAGTGGTGGTGGGGAAGGGGACGCCCAAATGATGGCTTCCCCTTCCCCACCACCCTACTTGATAGGCCAAAGAAAATGTTTTACTGCCATCACTTGTAGTTTGGGACTAAAGGGTTAAGCTACAGGCTTTGTTGAAAAGCTTTGTTTTGAGTAGCGATTTGAAGGAAGAGAGGAAAAGGTATTATTTCCTCATGTAAACAAAATTCCAATGTAAAACAGTAAATAAATTTCACGCAAACAATAAATCACAGATGTTATTTGGCACTTCTGACTGAACGGATCAATATGCCCTCTGTCAAGATACATCTGCATTAGCGACCTGATTTCTAGTGATACGTTTAATAATTAAAATGATGTGACTAATGGCTTATGATGGTATTGTGGCTGAGACAAAACCCCTTGATGTTCTATTCAGTTTTCCACAGCAACATGTGAATGGCTGTCCACAAAATGGGAGATTAAATGGCTGTAACCCTACGTGCTTAAAAAATATCCTTAAGGCAGTTGAAATGGAGGTGTGTGCGATTCATTGTTCTGTTGCTATGTGATCTTCACATAGGTGTGTAGACTCCTTATGGCAGGCTCAGGACTTCTTTGCTTGCATGACTACTGTTGGCCTATACTGATTTCCATTTTGTATTTGCCTTAAGTATTGGAAACTATTGGAATGCCCTTGCTGTTGTAGCTAGGTGGCACTGCTGGATCTATATGCAACTGCCCCATGTGGTGAACCACTAAGCTGCAGTGGTAGCTTCTCAGTAAAGTACTTTCTCCGCCCACCCAGGCTGGCCATTGGATCTTTCTGGAGAGGAAGGAATATAAGAGGGCTTCCTGTTCCAGTCAAGCCTTGCATGAGCGACAAGGTCTTCCTGTGCTCTAGTGTGTGCTTGTATCTTTGGTTGTTCTTTGGTCCTTCTGACCTCCAATCTCCTCCTTGCTCTTGCTTCTTGGTTTCTGACCACTGGCTTGCTGAATGGCTCCTGTTTCCCGAGGTCTGCCTTGTGTTACACTGCTCCCAAGGCTCAGCCGTGTCACTAGGCTATGCTTTCTGAGGACACAGGTCCCGTGCGCTCTTAGACTTCTGCTGAGTGGTAAATGATTACAATGATCCTCAATCCAAAGATTGATAAAGAGCTCCATCAGATGAGCATTTTATTGCACGCTCATTGCTGGGTACTCACGGATTTTTGCAGGTCCCTCTCATTACGTTGACTGCCTCCTGTGCGCCTCCTGCCCTTTCTGGCCTTCCTTGCGTGACAAAAAATCCCCTCTCAAAGTCCGATATATTGTTTAACATGGAAGTTGCCGCTATCTCCTGCTGTGTGCAGGAGAAGCAGCGCAATTAGAATGGCCTACTGAATGGGCCTTGTGAACATCGCTTAATTTTTCAAAAGAGGAAGTAATAAGCAATGAAAACGGGTGGAGAAGTGACGGTAGGGAAGTGTGATTTCCCCCATCTGATGGAGCTCAAAGTCAAGAACTCACTGGATTTTCTGTTCTTGATTTGGAACTAGGAAATAGCAAGTTAACCTGGCCCATTGATTAGACAGCATCACCCTCCTTTGATTAGTAGCACAGGTTACCCTAGCTTATAGGAGCACTGAAGAGAGTAAAGGAAGAGCACAAGTGATGAGAGTGCCAGTGATACTAACAATGAACCAAACTAACATGTTTTTTAAAGCACTGCTTTGTGTCAATGGCACAGAATTCTCCTCTGCTTCCAGCACACCTCCAAATTGCCATCCGCCAGAGTTGTTCTGGGATGGGTGTTGCCGTATGGTCTGGTGAACCCAAGCTGAAGCATCACCAGTTTGCTGTCATGATTTTGGCATCAATTTGCAGATAAAGTTGTTAATATTCAGCAGCTGTCTTGGAAACCACTCGTTTTAATGCACAGCCAGGGTTTAACATATCAGAATTCTTCTCTTGTCTGTTTGCATCCATTTCAATTGATGTCACTCATCTTCAACTGCTGTTAATTAGCTTACTATTGATAATGAGCCTCTGCAGATATTTATTATGTTATGCCTCTATTAGTAATAAACATGTGAAACTATGTTTAAACTTTACATTTAGTATTCAGCATCTTTTTATATGCTTTCATCCTGCTGTGTTACATCTTTTATTGAGTGAACATTGAAATAAAACACATACTCCATGCAAACTGCAGTGCCTCCTAGTTTTTCAGGTCAATTCTTCTTCCCTGTGTATGATAGGATGTGAGATCATGCAGTATATAAACTTTTCCCCTTTTA
Organism: Elgaria multicarinata webbii; assembly: GCF_023053635.1. Taxonomy (NCBI): domain Eukaryota; kingdom Metazoa; phylum Chordata; class Lepidosauria; order Squamata; family Anguidae; genus Elgaria; species Elgaria multicarinata. The sequence continues at coordinate 57,018,632 of NC_086178.1, read as the reverse complement.
TTTTTATACCAAGATCCTGATTGTGACTTCAGACGTTCACTATATAGAAGCCTGTTTTTGACCATTAGGATTAGAAGTACTTTATACCACTGAAAATTATTCTGAGTGATTGTTTGTTCTGTATCTTTATGTCTCAAGAGCAATGGTCTAGCTGGTAAACCTTAACACCCTGAGAAATTTTATAGTGGCTGAAGGAATTCATCCTGATGTGATATCTTTTCTGCATAATTCACATGTGGGGTGATCCAATCTGAACTTATTTGTAAGTCAGGACTTTGCAGCCCCACTCCAAAGAAAGTTCAATGACTCTGGATTGGGAGCAATAATTCTAAACAGCAACCAGCTTTTGGAAGAGTTTTTTACCACCAAGTTTCTTGGTGCTCTTACCAGAGTTCTTTCAAGAATAATGGTTTTGTGAAGTCTGTTGCAGCAAAAACTCTTGAACTCTTGAGCCTATTCAGATTTATCAGGAATATGCAGGATTTGTGACCCCATGGAGTAAAAGCACCCAGTGTTAGTAAGTTCATGTGAATTCAACACTTGTTGAAACCTCACCCTGTCTGGAGCTCAGTGTATGGTAAAAGACAGTAGAAGTTACAGGGTAGGTTGAGATGTGATAAAAGGGAACCAAAAAGGTTACATAGAAGTACAATAACAAAATGCAATTTCTAGTTTGCAAACAAGATGGTATGTGAAATCTATGAATACATTTTTAGGGTAACCATATGAAAAGGAGGAGAAGACTTCTGTATCTTTAACACTTGTATAGAAAAGGGAATTCCAGCAAGTATCATTTGTACGCATGCATAACCTCTTCATCACAACAGTTAAAGCTGCAGGAGCTCTGCCCTCTTTTGTATCTGGGCAGGACTCTGCAGCTTTAACTGTTATGATGCAGAGGGAATTTCACCAGTTGCTGCATGCATACAAATGGCACCTGCTGAAATTCCCTTCTCTATACAACTGTTAAAAGATACAGGAGCCCTGTCCTCCTTTTCATATGGTCACCCTAATTTCATTGATCTGTTTCTTTTAAATTTAAATAGCAGCTGTGAGAGGAGGGAAATTAATTTGTGCCAAATTGTAATCCTGGGCCTAAGACTTTACCAGCCTATCTGTCCTGAAGTCCTTGCATATCACCAACTTCTAATATGGGGCCTCCCTGTGGAGAAAAGCTTGAGAGTAAAACGCCTGACTCTTTAAAAATCCAGTATACCTGGTGCAATACCCTACCTTCTGCATGCCCCTGTATCCTACCTGTTATATGTCAAGTACCTTCCAGGTACAAAGGCTGGCATATTTCCCCTCTAATGAGTCCTGTCAGATAGCAATAAAACAGGAAGTCTCTCCTAGCTCACACCTCTTTGTTTCAGCTACCTGGGTTATCAAAAAGTGTTAATGGCCCATCTCCCTCTGTGTATAAGTTGGACATGCTCATCCAAAGAGCTCAGGGTACCTGGTCCCTTTTATCCGAAGGAAGAAGGGGGCTTGAAAAATTGACCCATGTTGAGGAGATTCACCCCAGTGCAGGCCCTGGGATGGATTGTGTCCAGAACATATTGATAATCCTGATGCATGCAAAATGGAGCACAGCTTGTATTGCATAAGAGTGGTGTATTTTGGGATTGGTAATGTTTGTATGGGAGTTTCTAAAAGATATTGAGAGGTTGTTTTCATGCATCTAAGTGGGTATTTATAGAAGAGGGCTGGAGCTATAACAGAGCCAAGATTGGCTAATGGTGTAGTCTAGCCAGGGTAGGGTGACCATATTGAAAGGAGGACAAGGCTCCTGTATCTTTAACAGTTGCATAGAAAAGGAAATTTCAGCAGGTATCATTTGTATATATGGAGAACCTGGTGAAATTTCCTCTTCATCACAACAGTTAAAGCTGCAGGTGCCCTGCCCTCTTTTAAATCTGGTCACTCTAGTATAGCTCCTGCATTTTAACTGTGGTGATGAAAAGGGAATTTCACCAGTTTCTTCATATATACAAATGACACCTGCTGAAATTCCCCTTTCTATGCAACTGTTAAAGATACAGGAGCCCTGTCCTCCTTTTCATATGGTCACCCTAAGCCAGGGCTCATGGGGCCCATGCCCCAGGACATTTTGATTAATAGGGCTGATGATGTCACCCCTTTCAGGTTTTCCTCTTCCCTCTGAGCTTTGCTGCTATCCGTACAGTAGCTGGGGTTGGGGGAGAGACTAGAAATGGATTTTCCCAGCAACAATATAGTGTTGTGAGTTATCCCACTTGTCATGAAAAGTATAGGACTGACTTGGCCTGGGATGAGTAATTAGTACTTCATTCTAGCAAGCAGAGCACAGGAGGAAAGGCTGTTCTTTCCTTCCATGTCTTGCTCACCTGCTGCTGCCGCTGTGTCCTCATAGAGGTTGAGATTGGAAGGCTCACATGTTTCTAGAAAAGTTTACCGGTACCACACAGGTAGTATAGTTCCTCTTCCTCCCGAAGCTAGCAGTGAGCTATTTTATTTAGCTCACTGCTGTTTTATTTTATAGCTCACTGCTACAATAGCTAGCTGCTATTTTATTTATTTTCATTATTATATTGTTGTTTTTACTATAAGGTGAAATAATGCTTTGGGAAAGCTTTTCTTTTGAATTTCATGATATAAATGCTAACAATTAATAAAAAATACGTAAAGAAAAACTGATGGAAGAGCCTGGGTGAATGGTGGGTCACCTGACTTTTGTCCACAGGCCGGATTTGCCCCCACAGGCCTCCAGTTGCTTATAATTTTGCCATACGATGTGTGGTATATTCAAACATTCCCTGGACCCTACTGCCAGCTCCATTAAAGACCATAACCTTCAGCCCAGCTGTGGCAATGCAGAGTACAGTGCTGAATGAATAAATGAATATGATTTCAGCATGGGTGAAACCAAATGAGAAGTGACATGACTTGTAGGCATACTCAGTGATGCAGCTTGGAAATTTTAGACCTTGAACTTAATGATCTTATGGAGAGGGGGGGGAGGGTGTTCTTTAGACAGCCATGTATATTACCTTAGTTATGAAGCACAGAACTTAACATTTCTCTTCTCCCCTCCCTGTCTTCTACATTCACAACTGCTTCTACATTCCTGATACGTTAGGGGAAAACCCCAACAAAGATCCATTTGCCAAACCTGATTTTATATGAGAAATACTCTGAACATTTGCAGATTTGCATTTAAACTCACTTAAATCATAGCACTACAGGAATAAAAGGGATTTTGCTTCTGCCGCATTGATACTAAACACAGTTACTTGGAAATAAATATCTTTGCTTTTTTTGGTAGAAAGGGATAGTACCTTTTAAATGTAAAAATAATGAAATGAACATCTGTAACCATGTACATGGCCAGTTGTTTGTCTCCTAAATAGCAGCAAATGAATGATTAAATAGCAGCAAATGAAACTAAATTTTAACTAACAAAACCATTTAACAAGACATGGAGGCCAGCGTAATTTGGACCTAACAAAATCCCTGATTCAGTTCTAGTTGCATGTAAATAAGTTTTTGACATATGACTTTGCTTTGATACATGAGCATGCATGTAGGAACATCCGAATGTAGATCAGGATGTGCTTCTCATTTAAAGCAATGCAGCATAGATATATTGCATCCTTGCAATTATGGTATCCGCCACTGCAGTTTAATGCTTTTTGCATGGTATGACTTATCACGCAAATCTTCCAGCAAAGCAGCCATGTTGAAACAGAACCAGTACTGTTCAAAGTTTGTCTTCATTCCATGTCTGAGATTGTTTATGATGTTGTCAGTTACATTTTCACCAAGTTTCTGTTTGTATCATAATGGAACAATTCTGGTTGTGAGTTGGTACATAACATATAGACCCTGTTCAGAAGACACCTTAAACCATAGCTATAACCATGATGAATAAGGCAAAAAGCCTTATTAATGGTTAAAGCCATGGTTTAAGGTGTCTTCTGAATGGGGCCATAATCTTCACTAAGAGAAGAGAAAACTATTAGAGCAAGAAAGTGGCAAGGAGGCATAGTTTTGATCCCTTTACTTTTGTGAGCTTGCTCTGTTGCTAGTCAGGAAATGTTCACAAAATGTTGTAGCCTTCCAAAAATTACTTCATGCCATTAGTTACGCATACAACTTACTCCTCCCTTCATCTGTCTCACTTCCTGTCCCAGGTTGCTCCACCTCACGCCTCCCGTCCGCTCTCATCTCTACCTGTATTCTTCCCATTCTCACTCCCATTTTTCACTATCAAATGTGTGACCACCAACCCTTCCATGCAGAGGAGGGATGCCCTGTTCAGTCCAAGGGTTACTTCGCAAGAGAGATTTTTTGTAATATTGGAATACAAAAATATACATGCGCTGCATCAGGTGTGCAATGCATGCGCACAATTTTTTGTTTTTGTTTTGGTGCTTGTTCCTGTTCAGATACAAATAACCTAAGGCCTGATCTTTTCCTGACCAAAGCTTGTATATATTTTAAGCACCAGAAGGTGCTTAAGGGACAAGCACTTAAAAAACAAAAAACATGTGTGTGTATATTTCATATTTTGACAGGTATCACATCTTTGTTACCAAAGCACCTCATATGAACTCCTTACTCCAGGTACTGCAGAGAGGTCAGCTAGAACTAGACCACTGTTGCTGGCATCAGCAGCAAGGAGCGCCATTTCTGCAGGAACATGCGCAGATGTGTGCATGCGCCCACGTGGCTGATCTTTACACCCAGCCAGTTCACTAACCCTTAATATAGTTGACCTGTAGGCTGCCCTTTATTATTGCACATCAGCCAAAGTGCAAGGTCACTGTGAATTGGCACTTGCCATAAATCTGTTGCATACAGGCAGGGAAATTAATTTAGGGGTAGGGGGAAAGAGAGGTCACAAGAAGATGCCGGCAGAACATGGGTTGCCTAGAGATGCAGTTTCATTGCAGGCGGAAGAGTGAGAGAGATGAATGCACTTCATTGCACTTGATTGTCATGTGAAAAGGCATTGAACTCTAAGGGGCTGGGGGTGGGGTCAAAAATGGAAGGATCTATTCTGTTGTGAATTTCACACCCCCACTGTCAAAAGGTGCAGTGAAGTTGAGGAGCCAGTATTAAAAAAAAAAAAAAGTACACTCTTGCCCCTTATTTCTGAACTGAGAGCACATCTGCCCAAAACACAGATCCTATCATCCCAATCTTGTAATCTGCTATTAAACTAGAAATAGGGGAAATATCTCTGAACTAGGGGCATAAACTGGTTAAATGGTCATTCCTTCTTCCAGTAGGAGAACTGTTTTCTTGGTGCCTGTCAAGGGACCCTCCCCCTCCCGCTCAAAAGGAACGAGTGTGTGGCTTTTCCTTGTGTTTGCAGTGGAGATGAGAAGGGAGGAACATGGATGGATGTGTGCATGCATGATGGACGTGTGGCAGGGTGGCCATGTGTCCTCCTTTATAGTGGACAGTCCTCTATTTGAAGGTCTGTCCAATTCTGGGGCCTTTCCACACGTCGTACCAAGACCGCTTCTAAGCAACCCCAGTGCGACCCCAAACCGATCGTCTAGCTTACCTTTGGAAGAGACGAAGAAGAGGCGTCCTTGCCGCTTCTTCATCTCTTCCAAAGGTAAGCTAGACGATCAGTTTGGGGTCGCACTGGGGTCGCTTAGAAGCGGTCTCGGTAGGACGTGTGGATTCCCTCCAAGTCTGATATAAAGATAAAGGGTCATGAGAAGGAAGAGCTGGGCCTAGAAGCTGTCCATCAACAGCACCTGAGCAGCAGACTGAGCAAAGCACACAGGTCCACTGTTCACAGTCTTCCACACTGTGGTGAGATGCAGTGTATTTCTATTTAAATTATAATTATTTCTAAATTTGCGCCTGTAACCTGTGAATCAGCAGATGCAAATTCTTTGCAAATGGATGCCTTCTTTTATCCTCTCTTCTGTTGATTTAGGAACGGGCAACACTGGTTGTGTGTACATGTGTGGCAAAGACACAGAGTGAGCAAGGAAGTGTGTGTGGGGGGGGGTTAGTGCTCAGACCCCCATCTTTACCTTGTACTCAGTTTTTTGGGCAGGTTATTTATCCTTTGTGATTAGCCAAACCTCCCATGGTAGCCATTTTGTGGTGCTGCCCAGGACTGTTTCTCTAATTGCGAAATGTGCCTGTGGGCCCAGAAAAGTGCCTGACCCTGGTCTAAACAAGTCCCTGAGTTTGCTAGGTTAGCTCTGCTTCCTTGCCTTGAAATTCTGGAGCTGCAGTGTGGAGAGAAGAGGGAGGCAAATATGTTCATCTCAGCCTGTGTGCTGTGGTTTCTCCCTGTTGCCTCAACCTGGTTCTGATCAAAAGTGGCCCTGGACATTCTATAATAAGGAACATTAAATGGTAACTGGGATTTGCTGTCACAATGGCAAGGACGGGTTGGTGACATTGCTGCCGGCTTGGCATTGCCTGGTCCTCTAGTTCCCTCTGGTGGCCACTAAAGCTGCAAGGAATTTCTCTTTGGTATCAACCTAAAGCCAAGTTTGCTTTTAACTCTCTGCAAAGATTTAAAATGTTCAGCCTTCATTTCTGGATGGAGGGGAGGCTGCAGAGATCCACTTCAACTGTTTCTGGAGACAAGAACCTCAGGGCCGGATCTCGTTTTTTCCAGGGACTGGTCAGCCTCTATGCTAAGGAGAGCCAGCTAATGAAGCTAATTGTGTTAATTAAATGCAGTGTAGCCATGAGTCACTAAAGGGCTGAATCTAGGGTGACCATATGAAAAGGAGGACAGGGCTCCTATATCTTTAACAGCTGCATAGAAAAGGAATTTCAGCAGGTATATCTGTAGCACCTGGTGGAAATCCCTCTTCATCGCAACAGTTAAAGCTGTAGGAGCCCTGCCCTATCTGACCAGATACAAAAGAGAGCAGGGCTCCTGCAGCTTTAACTTGTGATGCAGAGGGAATTTCACCAGGTGCTGCATACATACAAACAGCACCTGCTGAAACTCCCTTTTCTATACAACTGTTAAAAGATACAGGACCCCTGACCTCCTTTCCATATGGTCACCCTAGGCCTGAATCTGAAAGTTTGCGGTTCAATTCTTGCTTCAGCCACAAACCCATTTGGATGCTGCCCCCCTCCTTCCCCACACAGAGGTGCAGTTTAGGCTGGACTTGGAAGCCATGTTGAGGGCCCTGCAGCCCAGGTGGGTATGGGGAAATGACCACCTGGAGAGCAGCAGGTGATGTAGAGTGTCCTTTGCAGAGGGCAGGTCTCAATTTGAAGAGCTGCCAGAGGCAGCCTGCCCAGTCCAAGTCCAATTTAAAATCAAAGAACCATCAGAAGAGGAGAGCAGCAGGGGGCCTTGAAGTTGCCCATCAACACCCAAGTTGCACATGGGCAGCAGACTAAGCAGGCACACAGGTCATTTGGGGGCTGCCTATATGGCGGCAGGTTGCCACTGCAATAAGCAACCCCCCCACACACTTTTGCTGTGTTGGGGTGGTGGTGGCTAATCCTGACGCACAGCAAAAGTGCGGGGTTTCCAGTGGCTGGGCCTGCCCTTAGCCCAGGCAAATGGCGACCAATCAAGGATGGAGCGAGGTTAGATGGTGGATGGGCTGTGTTCACCTCACTCCAGCCTGAAAAGTTGGGTTAAGTCCCTGGCTTTTAAAATATGAAGCTTCTTTGGAAAGCCCCACAATGGCTTCAAGGTGGCTGCTGTATTGTATAATCGACACAGCAGCCACCGTGAAGCCACCTTGGGGCTTCCAGAGTGTATATTCAGCCCCCTGGTCCTCTATAGCAAAATGAATTGTGTTTCTATTTGAAATATAACCATTATTTCTAAATTTGTATGTATTGATAGATATAAATTAGTATATGCAAATATTATGCAAATTTGGGTGCTCTGGTGATGCATTTCCTCTTTTGGGGAAATGCATAAGTGACCTCCCTAAGGCGATGAGGGAATCAGCGCAGCAGAAGCAAACTCCATTTTAAAACCAAGATTGGTAAATAGTTTCTTGTTATAACAGATCAGGAATGTAGCTGCAGTTGGAATGGCGATTGGGTGAGAGGAAAAGAAATGTTATTTCTATGCGTCACCACTGAAGTAATGCACATAGCTAAAGGAGGTGCTGGTGGTGGATAAGATAATTAAGTCCAATGCCAAAAATTACCTAGCTGTACCACTGCCCCAATATGAGGTCAACCATATTGACCTCCTTGCCATTCTTCTAAATGAGGGTGGGGATGGACCGGGTGGCCCACGATGCTGCATGCAGAGTCTCCTTGACCGTCTGGTTTTGCTTCCTAGGCTGAGACTACAAAAACAGGCAGGCCCCAAGCATGGCCGGTGGGTGGGCTGGATTCGGCATGGAAGGTCACCAGATATGCGGGCCTGCATTCGACAGTATATCTTCTTTAGCACTGGCCATGACGGCAAACAAAATCAAATAGACTGGGCAGGTACCTTTGAGATTCTACACATCATATATTTACACACCCACTGAACGCCGCCATCTTTTTTGGGCGGGAGGAGGCAACATTAGGGCTCCTGGATGGAGGTTTTGCAAAGTGTGGCTAAGGATTTGCAAAAGAGATGGCCTGCCTACCGGGGGCTGCTGGTTACTGAGGTTGTCGGAATAATTTTTCAAAGGATTCTTTTGTCCCACCAAAACAACCGCCACCCAGGAGGGGATTATTATTTAAAATGTGCTATTTATTATTTTATTTACTTAATTTATATTCTGCCTTTTTTCACCACCACCCCAAAAAGAATGGCATTCAAGGGGACTAACAATCAATTTTAATTAATGCATAGCACAAAGAAATAAATCAATAACACAACAATAAAAGAAATAAACAGCACCAACCAATTAAACCCCCCCTTCAGCAGGAGGCCAACTTACATGCCAAAACCCTTAATAAAACATACCTGCCACTGGCAACAGAGAAGGGCCCAAACCAGATAGCACCTTTAGAGTTCTGACTGGTTCTGACTGAAACCCAGAGCGGATTCACTGCCCCACTGACATAGGAACCACCAGCCACCACTAGCCTAGCCTCTCATGATAGGGAGTTCCAGAGCCTGAGAGCAGTCAATGAGAAGGCTCCCTCTTGTGTCCTCACCAAATGTGCCTTTGATGGCAGTGGGGCTGAGAAAAGTGCCGCCACCAAAGATCTTAAAACCCAGTAAGTTAATATGGGAGAAGGTGGTAAGCTGTCAATCAGAGCAATGGGAAAACAGTGCCTTGCAGTCCCAAGGTCACCCAAAAGATACCATAAGCAATGTTGCTGAGACATTTGGGGAAACCAACAGGGCAGCCCCTGTCTCCTGACATAGATCATTCACCAGGATAACCAGGGTGGCTCCAGTCCCAAAACTGGTCTGGACGCCACACTGGGATGGAATCAAGTAATCAGTTTCATCCAGAAGTACCTGGAGCTGAGATGTAACTTCCCTAAATATGGTTCATTTGATGCAGAGTGATAGTTGTTTGTATTGACTGGGTCAAGAGTGGATTTCTTCAAGAGTAGTCACACTGCAGCTTCTTTTATGGTGACATGAACTGCACCTTCTCTCAGAGAAGCTTTGGCCACCTCTAAGATTCCCAAGTTGAGTCCTGATTTTCAGAGAACAAAATGAAATTAATAAGGAAGCATTGCAATAAATGGAGGGCAACTTCAAGTTTAATCTAATCCATCTATTATGAGTTGGTAGTGGAGAGATGTCTTCCAGGAAACAAATAATTGCTGTTGATTCATCAGTCCTTCCCCAAGACGTCTCATACATTCTTTCAGATCAAACGTTTTCCAACGGATTTGGTGTTATTTTTATAGGCAGCCATAAATACAGTGGGATAATGGAGTAAAGGCCTCAATTTATGAACTCTGAAGAGAAACAGGATGAAAGAGCGCTCAGCACTTACCTTTTTTTCGAGAGAGAGAGAGAGTTTATTGATGGTTGTGTGTCCTTCCAGATATGGACACCCATAAACACACATGGACACATACAGGCACACACACAGCCAGCAGATGCATAAAGCTGCTTGGCTTTATTATCGAGCCCTAGCCTAAATAGCTGAATTATACCCCAGTAACAGATTTGCTATGAGACGGGGGAACCATCGGAAATATTGCTGCAGCCATCATCGGCGCCCGCACTGTAGCCCCCATTTCCTGTGATGACAAAGTGCTGAGTTATTGTCTTGACTAGAAAGGCAGCGAGTTTGTAAACTCTGCTGTTTGTGCCACTTTCCCAGCAAAATGAAAAATCATTGATCACTAGGTAGGTACACTGTCAGAGCCAGGAATGGAAAGCGGAAGAGCCAGAAAGACGGAAGAAAGCGATATTGGGCACTACTGGCCAGATTCCAGAGAGGCTAAGCGGCCAAGTGGGATGCAGGGCTCAAGTGTTAAGTCTCCCTGGCAGACACCAAGGAAATAAAATTCCAGTCATAGCCCCCCAGCCCCCCCCCCCAATTTGCTGCCCATTGGATTAGAGTGAAGGCACGGCAGAGTGGGTGGAGCACCTCTGCAAGGTCACCTTGTAGCTTGGCATGCACTGTTCACCACTGCAGGACCAAAATCCTTCTTGTTTACATGCATCACACAGCTCAGGCTTAGCTTTGTATTCTTAGTTTGGTTTCAGCTGCTGGCCCAGAAATAAAAAAGGGGTTGTTTTGGGGGGAGCCAAGAAGAGAAGCTTATTGTATGTGGCCGAGGACTGGGAGGAGAGGCAGGGTGAAGCATTAAAGAGGTATCGTACGGATTAAGGGGAACGTATGAGGACAAATATGGTGTCAAGCAGGGGAGGTGTTTCTATGGCTGGGGATGGTGTTGGTTGCTTAGGTCAGCCTTCCACAACCTGGTGGCCTCCAGATGTGTTGGACTACAACTCCCACTATCTCCAGTCAGCATGGGGATGATGGGAGTTGTAGTCCAAGACATCTGGAAGGCAACTAGTTGGGGAAGAATGGCCTAGAAAATATAATGGCTTTAACATTCATTTGCTTGATCATGGTTGTTAATGCTCAGAGAAGGGGCAATGTGGCCATACAAAAGTGGAGGAGGCACACATGAAAATGTGGCTGGGGATGAGAAAGCCTGGATACTACTCAAAGGGAAGCTACAGGGGCTTGGGAAGTATTGTTGACATTAGTGGAGACTAAAGGGCCATGTGGGCCTTTTCAGTGGTGGCACCCTGCGGAATGAGCATCCCAGAGGGGCTCACCTGGTGCCTCCATTGTGATCTTTGCAATGTCAGGTGAGAACCTTTTCCTTTTCCCAGGAGTTTTAGTTCTTCCATTTTGTTGTTAGATGTAGGTTTTTAGATCTTTCCCAGCTGCTGTTTTTTCCTGTGGTTTTACTCTGTTTTAAAATTTTGTATTGTTTACCGTATTGTATTTTAGGGTTTTAATTTTTGTGAAGTGCCCAGGGAGCTTTGGCTATTGGGTAATATTGAAATGTAATACACAAAATAAAATAAATATGTAATAAATAAATAAATAAATAAATAAATAAATCTATCTCAGAAGGACACCTTTGGGCAGGCCTTAGGGCAGCTTCTCTGCGCCTTCCCTGAGTATCCCAGATTTATACTGCCTATCCGTGACAACCAATACAAAAACATGAAGGGTGGGATGGAGCTAGAAACAGAGCTCCCTGCTTCTAATTGGGGAAGGGACCAGAGTGAGGATAGCTAATGTATGTTTTATTGCCCAGACATGCCTTCCCAGATTGCCACAGAAAGATCACCACACACACACACACACACACACACTTCCTTGGGTTGCCATGGTTACATTGTAGCAAGCCCATTGCGTCATTGCCACTCCCTAAATCCATTGTATCAATTCGTACCTTGTCCCCAGGTCCCTTGGAGTCACCTGGGGACAGCTGTCACCCATCTAGCCTGCTACCTCATAACAATTTGCTTTTTCATCCTCCTGCCATTTGCTTTGATCTCAAGGTCAAAGGTATTTGGACTGCTTATTAATGCCATTGTGTACGTCTTCGCCCCCTCACTGCAGCATACACCACGGAGATCAAAGCAAATGCCTGGAGGATGAAAGAGTGGATTGCTATGAGGCATCAAGCTAGATGGACTGAAGCTACTGAGGACCTCAGCTCACATTAGAGGTCCTTCCTCAAGTACCCCTGCCATCAAAAGTCCAGTGGATGATCATACAATACACGGCCAAAAAGAGGGAAGCCACCAAGTACCCCCCAAAAAGCGTCACAAAAACACAAAAGTGCCTGTTCATTATGTGTGATTTTGTGTCACTTTTGTGCGATGTTTTTCACACAAGACATGGCCTTTTCGTTTGTGGCATGAAGATTTTAGAAGTCCACTTGGCCTCCTTGCTTTTTAGTCAGCTGATGAAAACCCTCATGTTCTAGCATGTCTTTAGGATATAAGTAATAATTTAATATCGATCAAATATATTCACTGGTCATTGTATTCCTGCCAAAATGACATATCTCTTTTGTTTTGTGATTTCTCCTCTGATATTTGTTTTTTGCTTTTGTTTTCATTGAACTTTTGTTTTAGCATGTGTTTTGACAAGAGATGAATGGATTTTGTTAAATCCATTCTGTCTGCATTTCAGATTGTCAGGCGTCTTTCATTCCATCATCTGCCATTGATGAAACTGGATTTTTTAAGGGGTGTATGAGAATTTCATTCTCAAGTGTGCATTAGCACAAATCCCTGCCCCCTCCAAAAAGTAAAAAAAAAATGGTCTGCAAGTCCTTGGAATCCACATGACTCAGAAAAATCTTTTGTGCTATGAAATCCATAGGTAAGATTCATAGAAATCCAAACTCATATGAATCTATTGTGTATTTCTCTAAATTCTAGTTTTGATATCATTGTTCACTGGTTAGGTGGTCCTGAGGGACAGAAAGACAAGATTTTTTTTAAAAAAAGTTTTAAATAAATAAACTGGTTTCAAGGCTTCTCAGCATGTACGATGTCTGTGGTTCTTGGCCAGGCAAGTAACAGAAGAACAGACCAAAAGATGACGCCATCTGACTACAATATCTCCTCTTATAGCTACACGTGGTTGAACCTCTTATTTTTCTAAGTCAATTCTGAAGAGTGGAAGAGAAGAGATTTGTGTTGTACTCCTATTGTGTTGTGCAGAACAAACAGAGCACAGTTGGTGTGTAGTTGTGTTGTTGTTTTGTGTATGCTGTGTGTGTGTGTGTTTCTTTTTGCCAACTGGTCCTATACTAAGAAAAGGATGGTGTTCTCATCAGTCATCACAGAATGGGGAGGAGCTAATAGTGATAAGTGTAACAAGAGAAACAGGAAATTGTGAGCAGTCAACATCCAATAGGAACCAGGCCCCATTATGTGCCCTACTACCTAGACAGACTAGGTTGGTGGGAACACTAGACAGAGCCTTCTCTGTGGCACCACCCTGATTGTGAAATTTCCTCCCATGGAAGATGGGACTGGTTGTATCACTGCACAGTTTTAGGGAGGCAGTGAAGATGTTTTTGTTCCGTATGGTTTTAAATATGGGGTTGATTATTTCCTTTTTGTTTTTAATTATAGCTTTGCTATGAATTTGCTTTGTTGTTCTGAATTTGCTTTAATGTTCTTTTTCTTCTTGTGCATCACCTTGGGGGCTCCATTTGGATTGAAAGTGGGTTATAAATATTTTAATAAATGAATGAAATGCAACACCTGTATTTGTTTCTATGCTACTTTTCAGACAAAAGGCCTTAGACAGACTGGCCAAGGGGCTTGTCATAGAGCACATAAAATGCATGCAGGACGTTTCTCCCCATGTTAAGCACTGTATAGTACACATAGCAAGCTGCCCATGCCATCACATCTGCAATATAGTGGGATAACAATAATAATAACAACAATAATAATAATAATAATAAATTTATTACCCACCTCTCCCTCTGGATCGAGGTGGGAAACAACACTAAATAAAATATAATACATAAAATTAGTTAAAAGAGCATATAAAACCAATGCAATATTAAAATAACAATCACAGCATCTTAAAATTCTTAGGTTTAAAATTCATCTGGGTAGGCCTGCCGGAAGAGACTAGTCTTTACAGCTGTCTTAAACTCAGAGAGAGCTTGAAGCTGACGAATCTCCTCTGGCAGACCATTCCACAGTCTAGGGGTGGCAGAAGAAAAGGTCCTCTGGGTAACAGTTGCCAGCCTAGTTCCGGCTGACTGGAGTAAACCCTTCCCAGAGGACCTGAGTGTGTGGGGTGGATTGTATGGGAGAAGGCGATCCCGCTGGTAACATGGACCCAAACCATGTAGGGCTTTAAAGGTAATAACCAACGCTTTATACTTCGCCTGGAAACTAATTGGCAGCCAGAGAAGTGATTTTAAAGTTGGTGTACCGGTGACCAACCTTGCTGCCATATTTTGAACTAGTTGATGTTTCCGGACTAGTTGAAGTTTCCAGACATAGGTAGCTCTATGTAGAGCACATTGCAGAAGTCAAGTCTTGAAGTTACCAGCGCATGCACTACTGTCTTTAGGTCTTCCAACTCTAGTAAGGGGCACAGCTGGCGTATCAGCCGAAGCTGATAGTAGGCACTCCTGGCTGTAGCATCTATCTGGGCTGTCATTTGGAGCGACGAATCCAGAAGCACCCCCAAACTGCAGACACAGTCCTTCAGGGGGAGTGTAACCACATCCAGAACTAGTTGACACACCTCCAAACCCAGGTCAGGGCCCTTGACAGTAAGCACCTCCGTCTTGTCTGGATTCAGCTTCAGTTTGTTTTTCCTCATCCAGCCCATTACCACCTCTAAGCATTCATTCAGAGGAGACACACTATCCTTAGCTGACGCTGTTGTTGAAGGCACAGAGAAATATATTTTGGTGTTATCAGCATACTGATAGCACCCCGCCCCATGCCTCTGGATGATCTCTCCCAGCGGTTTCATGTAGATGTTGAACAGCATTGGGGATAGGATGGCACCTTGTGGTACGCCATACAACAGCTCCTTCTTTGAGGAGCAGCTATCCCCAAGCATCACGATCTGGAACCTACTCGAGAGGTAGGACCAGAATCACTGGAGCACAGTGCCCCTGATCCCCAATTCCCTCCGGCGTTCCAGAAGGATACCATGGTTGATGGTATTGAAAGCCACTGAGAGGTCCAAAAGTACCAGCAGGGACACACTCCCCCTGTCAATACTCTTGCGAAGATCATCCACTAAGGCGACCATAGTGGTCTCAACTCTGTATCCTGCTCTGAAGCCAGTTAGAAATGGGTTTAGAAAATCTGTATCATCCAAAACTGCTTGGAGTTGGAAGGCAACTGCCCTCTCGATTGCCTTGCCCAAAAATGGAAGATTTGATACTGGTCTGTAATTATTAAGGTCCAGGGGGTCCAGGGAGGGCTTTTTAAGAAGTGGCCGTACTACCGCCTCTTTTAAGCATGATGGAAAATTCCCCTCCCTGAGAGATGCATTAATAATATGCTGTAGTTGTTGTCTAACTGCATCTCCTCCCTGGATGACCAGCCACGAAGGACAGGGATCGAGAGGGCAAGTTGTCCTCCTCACTCATCCAAGCAGCTTGTCTACGTCCTCGGTACTCACCAGCTGAAACTGATCCAGTGTAATTCTACTTGCGGAGTTGCTGGACACTCCATTGTCAGCTTCTGCTATACTGATGGTATCTAAGTTGGTTCTTATCCGAGAGATTTTATCTGTGAAATGATCATTAAAGGCATCACAGTCAACTACCGAAGGCTCTAAAGTCGGGTTCAGGGGGAAGGTGTCTGAGTTAGACCTCTCACCGCCCTGAACAGTTCTACTGGACATGAATTTGCAGATGCAATGCGTCCAGCTAAGAAAGCTTTCTTTGCTGCACATATTGCCACCCCATAGGAACGAAGATGTTCTCTATGTCGTGTCTTCTCGGATAGGAGTCGAGTTTTCCATCATCAGCGCTCTAGTCATTGTCCTTCCCGCTTCAACACTCTGAGATCTTCTGTATACCAAGGTGCCCAGTTAGAAGCAGGTCGGAGAGGACATTTGGGGGTGATCATGACAATAGCCCTAGTTAGGTCTTGATTCCATCTATTGACCAGGGCTTCAACAGGATCGTCAACGATATCTGCCATAGAACCCGCTAAGGCTATCTGGAATCCAAGAGGATCCATCAGCCTTCGAGGGCAGACCATCTTAATAGGTCCGCCACCCCTGCAGGGGCGGATAGTAGCTGTGATACTAACACTAACCAGAAAATGATCTGTCCATGACAACACAGAGGTATTTATCACCTCCGCCCACAGATCCATCTGTTCAGAGTTGAAAACAGCATTGAGCGTGTGACCTGCAGAATGTGTGGGTCTAGAGACCAGTTGGGATAGGCCAATGTTTGTCATGGATGCCATGAACTCACAAGCTGCACCTGCCAACTTGATCTCAAATGAGATATTGAAGTCACCCCGGACCAAAAGCCCAGGCGACTCCAACACCAACTCCAAGACTAGTTCTGTGAGCTCTGCTAGGGAGTCTGATAGGTAGCGGAGTGGTCAGTACACTTAACAGAATCTTTAGTCTATCCCTGGTCTTCAGACTCAGGTACACACACTCAATGTGATTCAATTCCCTGACAGGAATTCTGGTCAGGTTGAGATTGTCTTTGTAGACCACAGCTACTCCGCCACCCTGCCCACTTTTCCTCACCTGCTTGCTAACACAGTACCCAGCTGGGAGGGCCTGGGCCCATGTCAGGCCACTGTCATCTCCCAGCCAGGTCTTTGTGAAGCATGCCAGGTCGGCCTCCTCATCTAGAAGGAGGTCATGGATGATATTTTTTTTTGTTTTTAACCGACCTGGCATTGCATAGGAGCAAGGAAAGTGTCTGTGGGTGGCCTGGTTCGTTCTCTAAGATCCCTGGGGTGGAAGAGTAACTGGAAGGTAAGATAGGTGTTAAATATCTCTCTCCTTCTCCTATGCTACATGAATTTTCTCTTTGAAAGTTGTGGAATTTTGCAAGGTCTAGGTCCATCTCCTCCAGCACCTCTTTGACACTGGTTAGTCTAGCAGAACATTAACTGAGCATAAAAGCTGATGGTTGTTTTTCAGGTTATCCAGCACCTGGTAATCAGAAATATGCTGTTCTGTCTCTGTAGATTTAATTCAGCTATCGCAGCTAATGGCCATTGGTTAGATCTATCTTTTCCTTGCCTAATCCTTTGATTTTGTGTGTCATCTAAGCTAGGAGCCATCACCACATCTTCGGCTAGTAGATACTCTGTAACAGGGGTGGACAATTGCAGAAGGTTGAATTGGACCCCCACAACCCTCTGGGGTCTGCTCCAGTCCCGTTGCATCCCCCACTCCAACTGGAAGTGGCCGCGCAGCTGCATGCCCAATAATTCTGCTGGGGGGGGGGAAGGCATACGGGCAGCATGCCCTTTGTTTCCCAGCAGAATTGCAATGCCCACCAGCCAACTAAATACACATTTGGTGGGCTGGGGGGAGAGTGAATCTTCACCAAAACAAGGTGCACCTTGTGTCCTGGCAAAATCGCTGGGAATCTGATGGCATGGCACTGGTGGGGACTATGCCACAGAAACAGGAGACCTGGTGGGGCCACCTCTTGCCCTCTCCTATTCTATAATATTGCCAGCATGGTGTATGTATGGGTATCTCTCTAATAACATTGGACAGAATCCAGCCAAAGCGAAGCATTTTCAAGCTGCTTTATAGTGCAATCCTATACATGTTTACACAGAAGAAAGTTCCACTGTATTCAATGGGGGCTTATTCTTAAGTAACTACGCATAGGATTGTAGCCTTAAACATTTATTTAATGAGCACTGTTAAGCATGTTTACTCAGAGGTTAAGTCTCACTGTGTTCAATGGGGTTTACATCTGAGGAAATAGCACAGGATAGCAGCCAATTACTTTATTTAATAATTAAAATCAGGAAAACTGTGGCTGGAGTGTACCCTTTGCAGCCACAGTTAAATAAAATGTGACTGAATTGTGTCCTTTGCTTTTCTTATTTTAGTTATTAAATAGGCTAGAAAACAGTTCCTAATACCTAATGGTAATTATGATGCCTTGTTATACACAGGAACCTCGGTTTTCAAAGTGGGTATAATGAACAAAATCACAAAATTATGCATCTTACCTTTATTAATACTCTTTTTTTTTCTTTTTTGCATATGTGCTGTTGCTATTTGCTGTTTTCAAAATGTCTTCACTGCCTTCCCCAATTCCCAAACTATAGTTCTGAGACAGGAGAAAGCCTGTACAGATGTGCCATTCTGCTCTCACATAATAAATGTCTTGCGTATTATTGACAAAAGCTATGAACAGCTGGTCCCAAAATTTTTTGAACAACTGGCAACCCAGGCCCATGTACCTAATATAAGCAACTGATGAGCAGGGAAGGGACCATATCTCAGTAGCAGTGCAGATGCTTTGCATGGAGAAGATGCCGGTTCAGTCCCTGCTTAAAAGGAAAGTCTTCTGCCTGAGTCCCTGGAGGGTGGCTGCTAGTCAGAATAGAATAAGTGTAGATCAGGGGAACAGATGTTGTTGGACTCCAGTTCCCATCAGCCCCAGCCAGCATGGCCCATGGCTGGGGATGATGGAAGTTATAATCCAGCAACAACTGAAAGGCCAAAGTTTCCCCACTCCTGGGCTATATAGCTAAGTAGTCTAACCTGGTATGAAGCCGCTTGTTCCTATGAAGAAGTTGTTTCATTCACAGAATATGTTTTGAGGTGGCCTTCCCCAAATGGGTGCCATCCACGTATTTGGGACTATAACCCTCATCATCCCCAAACAACATGGCAAGTGGAGTGATGGGAGTTGTAAGCCAACACACCTGGAGGGCACCAGGTTGTTAAAGGCTGTTTGAAGGACTAGAGCAGGAATGAGGAAACTGCAACCTCCAGATGTTGTTGGACTGCAACTTGTCTCTGACCATTAGCCATGCTGGCTGGAGATGGGAGCGGGGGTCTGGCAACACCTGCAGGGACACAGGTCCCCTGCTCCTGGCCAATTCCATTCCTCAAGCAATTCCTGAATCTCACGCGCTCAAGCTTTGCTCGTTCTTGGCCCTTGTCTGTTGGGTATGTGGAGCCTTGGATAATATCTCCAGCATTGTGGGAAATATAAAGTTCCCAGGGGGTTGGTCCCCTTCCTGCCAGCCCCTTCCTGCCCCAGCCTCATGGTTCCTGGCTTCCTTCAGTTAGTTGTCACGGAGTCCCACATACTAGTTCAGTTTTTAATTACAAGTGCTCCGATAGGCAGAAGGGATTGCATCCGCTGGTTTTGCATGTTAATGAGGGTGCTTAATATTCATGAGTCAATATTTTAAGGCGGCGAATGGCTGTGCAGTAGGTGCACATATGAATGGGAGTTTATCATGATTAGGCAAATCAGGAGGGAGAGCGAGCGGCAGGGGAAGGGAAGATGGATTTCTCCAATAAAATTAACTAAGGCCGCCACGGCATGCTGCTCCCCCCTTCTCCTTCCCGTGTGCTTTGCTGAGCTCTCTCTTTCCTCAAATTTATGAGGCCAATTACAGAGATGAGCTTGGAAGTTTCTGGGAACTTCACTAAGTGCAAACGGCGCTCCCCGCTGTTCCCATCAAATTAATTAACCGAGCGCTATTGATGGCTGTCCGGCTCCGGCGAGAGATTTCACTGCAGGGAAGTGCCGGCTTCGGATTCATGGGGATCCGTGTGGGCTCCCCGTGACCATCTTTTTGGCCACTGTGCAAACAGAGTGCTGGGCTAGGAAGACCTTTGGTGTGTGCCAGCAGAGCTCTGCTTATGTCCTTATGGCTCGTGCTGCTGTTGGGAACCTACGTAAGGTCCTCTATTTGAAGGCTTCCTCTATTTGAGGGGTTGCCCAGTCCAAGCCCGGTTTAAAGCCAAAGAACCCCTAAGGAGGGAGAGCAGGAGCCTTGAAACTACCCATCAACGGTGATAGCGGACGGAGCAGGCACGCAGGTCACCTGGTCACACAGTCTTCCCCACTATGGTGAGATGTGTTGCATCTCTATTTAAATTATAGAAATTATTTCAATATTTGCATCTATACATATAAATTAGCATGTGAAAATGTTATGCTCATTTGGTTATCTTGCCCTCGTTTTTGTTGATGCATGTCCTCGTATATATAGTTACACGCTTAGAGTAGGTGTACTTAAGATCCAAGTAACAAATCTACTGATGAATGTGTGGAGGGAAGGGAGCCGCCGTGTTCTTTGGGATGAGAGCCCTAGGAATTGTTAATCCACCCCAGGAAGCACCAATTCCCATTTCCTTGGGCTTCTTCTCCTATTAATCTGCTGCGACATTTAGCTGAATTTTAATTTTCAGGATCATCAGACTCACAGTCTATAAGCAGGAGTAGGAGCTTCCCAGAAAAAGAACAACCCAGCATCAGAGGCCACCTAATGAGCTCCATCTTGAGTTTCTGAATACACTCACAGAGAGATGCGCTATATGGTTCGTATGTGCTCCTAACACCAAAGATCAGTGAGGCAGAATTACCACCCCCAGTTTCATACTTTCCCACTTGGAAACAGTGGCTAGCATCCAAACATGCATGGCTTGGCTCAGGGCTGGCTGCCGGGGGGCAGGGAAGGGACACGGGGGATTTTGCCCTGGATCCCAGCTAAGGAAGACCTCAGCTCCTGGGTGCCCCCTGCCCCTGCTCTGCCACATGGCTCAACAGAAAACCACACACGCTCACTGGTCATTGTAAGGGACAGCAGCAGGGACCACAATCTCACATCTGCCTAGTCCCATAAACCCCAGGCCCCATTCCTGGAATATAAGGCTACCAATAGCTAGTAAACATGATGGCAATTGGCTACATATTACCCACAGTATTAGAGGCGGTATGCCTCCAAACAGCAGTTGCTGAGGAACCTGAGTGGAAGGGTGCTATTACATGCATGTCCCACTTGTGGGTTTCCTGTGGGCAGTCGAGCAGCCAGTGAGGGAACAGAATGCTGGACTAGATAGAGCCCTGATCTAGTCTAGCACTGCTCTTCTTATGGTCTTATGTCAGCCTCCGGACATTCTTCATCTGGTGACCTGTCCTTGTCACTCTCCTGGAGTTGACCCAAACTGATATCCTCACTGATGCCCCCAATAGCTGAGTACTAGGCTAGATCTACACCAAGCAGGCTATAACACTATGAAAGCAGTTTGAAAACAATATATGGCATGTGTCACGGGCCCCAACAGTTATCAGTGCACTTCAATGCCATAATAAAGCAGTAGTGTAGATCCTGCCCTGGAGTCCTCTACCTCAGGGGAAGGCAACCTTTTGCACCTGTGGGCACATTTGTTAATATAAGACACTGTCCTGGACACTACCAGTGGCTGTCATGGGAGGCATGGCTAATCACAAACGACAAGCGATCTGCCCCAAAATAGAAGTAGAAGGCAGTGGTAGTGGACTCAAACATACTAAACAACTCCTTTGAAACCACAGCTGGTAGGAAAGTGTGTTATTTTTTTTTTAATAAATAAATAAAAATTGGGAGGAACAGGGCACGGTGGCGTTACACCCCCACAAGCCAGTTCCCAAATGTTTGTCTGAAGTTTATAAGTCTGTGGGTTTTAGAATGTTGGCCTGAGTGGGTGAAGTTAGAATGTCTGGGAAGGTGGAGGAGTGATATATAAGGGAATGACTGAGGGGATTGAGGGAGACTTTTTAGGTACTCTTAGAGTCTTTAGGGCTCTCTGTGTGTGAGCTCTTGGTGTTTAGAGTACTTGGGTCTGGAGAGTTTGAGGTTCAGTGTAGAGAGTGGTGTCTTTGGAGTGTGGTGTCGTGGCAGGCACTTTGAGGAGTGCCAGGAAAAATGTCTGGTTGGTACCCTGTTGGCTACCAGTGCATTACCTCCTTACTTCTCACTGATATCTACTTTGTGGAAAGATCCACAGCCTTTGTGGACTGTTGAAGAAAAAGACCACAGGTCGCCATCTTCATGAGCCACCAAGACATCTTCTTCCCTATGTCTCAAAGCCAACACCATCTCTCTCCCAAAATGCCTTGCTATTTTCCTCTGGCTTAGGGATTATGACAAGGGGCAGGGAATCTGAGGGCTAGAGTCATGCAGTGAACATGAGTCAAACAGGCAACGCAGCTTCCAGAAAGGCAAATGCTGTGTGGAGGATGCAGTGGAATGACATTCTTTGGAAACAGGAAGTCATAGCGCTGCTTTATAGCACTAGGGCCCTCAAATGGGGGGGGGGGAAGCCATGCCGTTTTGATAGTCCTGTTGTGAATGGGTAATGGCACACTAGAATGAATTCAATGGCCAAATGCAATGGGATACAAGATGCAGGGAGAGTTGAAGAGTACAATTATTGTAGAGAAAAGTAGATTAATTTGGAAGTAGAACATGTTTTAAATACTTATAGGGTGTTCTCAAGCAGATGGAATGCAACTATGTTCCTTCTCAACAGAAGAAAGGACAAGAGACAATGAGTTTATGGTGCAGCAATATGAAATTAGGAAATCTCGGATATTAAACCAAGATAAAACTAGCAGCAAAGGATAAAACCAACACAGCATTATGAAAACAAATTAAAAGTAGCAGCAGAATAAAGGCACTGAAAACAGCTCTTAAAATGCCTGAGAAAATAAAAGGGTCTTCACCTAGTGCTGAAAAGACCACAATGTGATCACCAGGTGAACCTTTCTGGGGAGAGCATTCCAAAAATGGGGTGCCCCCCCCCACAGAAAAGGCCCTCTCTTTGGTAGCCACCCACTTTGCCTCATTTGGCAGGGACATCTAGATGAACTTAATGTCCAGGTAGGTAAATATAGGAGAAAACATTCCTTTAGGTAACCTTGCCCTAAGCTGTTTAGGGCTTTCAATATTAAAACTAGCACTCAAACCACATTTTTATGTTGTTGCTAAAATTGTATAATTCATATAGGTCACAAAATCCAGCATTTCTTGGCACTGAACTTGGGTGGCTTTGGTGCAGAATGCTAACATTTTTCATGTGCTCCAAAGATTCTAGGAACATGCAAGAGAGGACTCCTGGGGACTTTCTGGAGCTCCCAAATGAGGGCATGTTTGGCTTCACAAAGCTTTTGGCTGTGATCAAGTCTGTCCCGATAGTTTCTAAGATTACATTTCATCATTCTACTCTAACAAGCATTACAGGTAAACTGGTCATCTGTCCTACTGTACAGAGGTGAGTCCTGTATTTGCAAGGCTGTCAGAGGAAACTCTTTGATGGCATTGAAAGGCTGTGGAGCCCAAGCCTGGTCGTAAGTGAAAGCACCATAAGGGAGAACACCAGGGGCCTTGATGTTGCCCATCAACAGTGAGCACCTAGCCAGCAGACATATAGGTCAGTTGGCACCCTCTATGGCAAGATGTATTGTGTTTCTATTTAAAGTGTAGTAACTAGTTCTAAATGTGCATCAGAGGACAGAAAGTGAATTAACAATGGCCCCTCCCTATCTTACCCAAGAAAATGTATGGGTAGTTACCTAGTTGTAAAATGTTTGCCAGATAGTTGACAAGATTTGACTGCTCAATGGACCAGTTTCTTTCAAATCTGTACAGGCACAGAAGTAGGAGTCAGTCCCCAGGAGACCAATGATAGAAATGTTTTAAAAATTAAAGTGTAGATTTAGCCAAGCCTAAAGTGGGCCCAATTTCTGTGCTCCCAAAGGAACCCATGTGACCTTTAATCCTCTCCAGTCATCTTTAGTTGAAAGCTAGCTCACATTTGCTGAAGTGTGCATTTCTCTCAGCTGAGTTGTCTGGGACTCCAAGCTTGCCCCATGCATTGCCTTTGAAGCTAGGCCTTCTTATCTTAATGGGCTACAAAAAGAGTTGGGGAGAACAAGCCATGGGTATCTGTTTAGGGATAGTTGGTTTTTTTGGGCGGGGGAGGGGAACCACTTAGCTCTGCAAGGGAATCGTACTAACAAAGTGAGGGAAATGGGAGAACACCAGAAAGCTTTGCCTATAGGACGGTATATAAATGCAATAAATAAATAAATAAAATGGTAAGCAGTTAGTTAGAACTAGTGAACGGACCCGAGTTCACACAGGTTGGAATAGCTCTTATTTTTATATAGTGAATACTTGAAGCAAATTTATACAACTGTTAAAGAGTTGGACACATTGTGTGTCCCCCCCCCCCAAGTGAACCCATGTCTGTCCACTCCCTTCCCCTTGAGGAGGGGCAGCCCCCACAGCAGAAGAGAGGGGGAGGCGTATAAGTCTGTCCCTCCATCTGCTAATCTCTCTGGGTTCAGTCTGTTTGGACTGGAAAGCTATGTGCTGGGATTCTGCCCCTAGTGGCTGAACATGTCACTGCAGGCTTCAACCACATTGGATGCACTTAAATTAATTAAAATTAATGAATAAATTTTTAAAAGAAAATAATCCTGAGGTGTACACTCATAGGGTCACCTTACTAAGCTTGCCAAGTTTCAGTGGGCTAGGTTCATATGATACTGACTGACAGGCAGATGGACAGACATATATTCTCGTTTATTATTATACATTCCTTCTTTTCTAATAAGATCATTTTAATTTACGCTCTCATTATTTCTCTTATTGGTTGCTGTAACATTTTCATTGCTTGTCTTCATACTTCTACCATGAAACCTTTGCCTTGAACATTTCCATTTTAAAATATATTTTCTGCTTGTCATTTAACTAGATAATTTGTACCTGGAGAGCGAAGAGCTGAAAGAGAAAGGAGAGGATAGAAACAGAACAGCATAAAAGGCATTTGAAAGTAAGTACCAGAAGCCTAAAATGAAGAGAGGAACTCAGTGAAGAGAACACCATGAAAGAGGAATGTGATCTGAATACTGAGTGGAAAATATTCCTTAAAATTAGACCACGTGTTTTAATATTTGCGTATATCGAAATCAATGCTGAAGATTCCGAACTGCCTAAAAGGGCAGCCCCATGTAGCCATGTATGAATGCAGGACAGTTGCTAGGTCCCTGTCCAAAAGAAACATCTACCATCTTTTCACCAGTTGTAATTGGTAGAGGAAGTATTTCTCTCCAACACCACAAGAACCAGGATTGTATTATTTGCTTACTTTAAATATTATTATACTGTCTTTCAAGGCGCTGCCTCCTAAAGGCAGTTTGCAAGGTAAGAACACAATATAAAATAACTGAAAAAACAACATAAAAGCTCTCAGGTTGGATCCAGATTTAGGTGCATGAAACCGGGCTGGCAGAAGCAGACTTCTCCCCATGGCTGCTGCTCCAGGCCCCTGAATCATGAGAGTTGAGGTGTAGAGGCAAGGGGATCTTCTGTGAGCATAGCCCTTCTGTCATTTAGAAGCCAACTGGAATGTAAGATGCCGCTGTGGTAAAACACCTCCAGATCCCAAATCTGAGTAATCAGAGAAGGTGAATCAGGCCGTCCTTGGGGACCTCTGCCCTCCAGGCCACACAGAACCTAACTTCAGTCACTTGATTTCGGTCTCTAATCAGCTCACCTGCATATCATCTTCTCAGCACATTCTCTATCCAGTAAGCCATTAAGATTACAGGAGGAGGAATAGCACAAAAGAAGAGCTGGGCACCATCATCATAATCAAGGTGCTCATCCCAACGGTCTGTACTGTCTCCTCCAGAGGTTGCCTCACATAAATGAATTCAGGGGAGCAGGGTGAGTGATAAGGTGGAGCCTCATAGGACCATGAGATGGACCTTATGAGCAACTGACCACCACTGTCCTCTACGACTTTCTGACTGCACATGAGCAGAATATTCCAAGAGCATCACACTACTTCTAACTATATCTGCCTTTAATAGTTAGAAGTAGACTGGAGCTGTTATAACTACATGTCATTACAGTCATTGACCACAAGAGGACTCCCTTATTGCACAAAACACACATGCCCTGAATTGGGAAGCCCAGCATGAGAAGGGCACAGGGGCAGATAGGTGGGCTTACCGAGGTCCAGGCAACATCACGACACCAGTTCAGAAAGCTGTTGTTATAAAGCATAAGGTAAAGATGCAACTGGCCTAGTTTTATTGTTCCAACCACGTTGATACCATATAGCTTGTTTATTTGTTAAATGTTTAAACAGTAAAGTTTTAAGTTCACATTTCATAGAGCTGATGTGCTGAGCTATGAGCTGTTCTAGAGTAAACTTTACTGTTTGGGGTTAAATTAAAACCGCAATACACGGCTTCCCACTTGATTGAGGTCAAAAGTGCCTCTCTAGAACATGCACACTGTTCACCCCATGCTTGACCAAAGCCAACAGGACTACTCTGGAGCAAGAAGCAAGTGCTCAAACTCCAAGGTGAGTTGCTATTTACTAGACATCCAGGGTGCTTTGATCTTACCTGCTTTGTTGAGGGGGAGAAATGAGATCACCGACAACAAGCTGATTATTGGGCAATTAGGCCCAGGACATTCCCCCCTCCACACACGCACACATTTTCTTATGTGCACGTTTTCAAAGATAGCTATTCCTACAGGCAAAAAAAAAAAAAATGGAAGGTGGACTTGCTAAGAAAACTCTTCTGTTGAAGAGGTGTTTTCATGCTCACCACACGTATAGTTCTGGTCACCACACCTAAAATAAGATATTGTAGAGCTGGAAAAAGTGCAGAAAAGGCCAACTAAAATGATCAAGGGGCCGAAGCACCTTTCCTATGGGGGAAGGTTACAACAGCTGGGATTGTTTAGCTTGGGGAAAAGGAGGCTAAGAGGAGACCTGATAGAGGTGTACAAAATTATGCATGGTGTGGAAAATGTGGGTAGGGAGACATTTTTCTCCCTCTCCCATGATACTAGAACCTGAGGTCATCCCCTGAAGCTGATTGGTGGGAGATTCAGTACAGTTAAAAGGAGGTACTTCTTCACACAGCTCATAGATAAACTATGGAATTCGCTACCACAGGATGTAGTGATGGCCACCAATTTGGATGGCTTTAAAAGGGGAGTGGATAAATTCCCGGAGGACGTTGTCAATGGCTACTAGTCCTGATGGCTAAGTGCGACTTCCAGTATACACCAGTTGCTGGGGAACACGGGTGTGAGGGTGCTGTTGCACCATGTCCTGCTTGCAGGCCCTGGCTGACAGCTGGTTGGCCACTGTGTAAAGAGAGTGCTAAACTAGATGGAATGTTCGTCTGAGTCAGAATGGCCCCTTCTTATATGTTCTTACGCCAGTTCTAGAATAATTGGATGTATTCAGTAGGCAGTGACAACAAAACATGTCCTCATACTTTAGGAAGCTTCAGCACGCTGAAGATACAAACGTTCAAGAAGGGACTATCACGAACATTGGCCAGAGGAAACAAGTCGTTAAGTGTGAGATGCATCTTTTGATCAATACTTGAAGAAGGGGTGTTTATGTCCTTCTGACCTGCAACAACATCCAGGTAACCTGTGTTGACAGTAAAACGTCCCTGGGCCTCACTACGCACCCAGTATGCATGGGGAGCTGCCCATTGAAGAGTTGGGGAGGGGAGCAGCCCACAATACAGTGAAAATACAACTAGTGGCTAATGACTTGACAACTATGTGCGATCTGGCATTGTGAATTTTCTCACAGAGGCCTGATCTCTCTTCTTCCCTCACCATAGGCCAAATCTCTTAGAAGAAAAATCCATTATAAAAGAGAATTACAGCCATAAGGGTTGAACTGAGACCTCCCCTCCCCCAATAAAATACTGGTCACGGGATCCATTGAGGTCTAGGAAAGCTGCAGGCAGGCCTCTGCTCCCTTCACTTTGCTTGCCACCTGGTTGCCCAACTGCCCATCCAAGTCACTTGTAAAAATCCCTCCCCTGCAGGAGCTAGAGGCTTTGATGATTGAGAGCTGTGGTTAGTGCCTGGGTGTGAATTGTGGCTCCCTGCCACCAACACTGACAAAGGGCAGGGGAAAAGCTGTCCCTTCTGAACTCGGATCAGGGGGTAATCGGGGGGGGGGGGGAGATAGCAGGATTATAGTCAATGAGATCATCTAGCCTTACCTTTGGGTAGGCCAGGAATTACCTTTCAATTGCCGCTGATCATTCACATCAAAAATAATTCACTACCATCAGTCCCCAGCGGGGTAACTCATACAATCCAATCTAAATTAGTCCAATTGCAGTATAAAGGCTCTTGCTCTGCATCTCCCTGATAGATCAAAGAGTCTCTTGGCTGCTCAATAACCCTTTTCCTGGGAAAAGCATTCTGCTTTACAACCAGCTCAAGCCACCTTTCAGACTGAAGCAGGTTGCGTTCCTAAAGTCTCTTTTGATGCTTTCTCCTGGAGTTCTTCCCTGCATCTGCCTTTTCCAACATCTTCTAAAACAGCCTTACCATTGGCCAGGCTGGCACAATAGGATTTGTAATCCAACACATTTGAAAGGCACCAGGTGGAGGCAGCCCTATAAGATAGGAGCATTACACTTCGCCCAGATAGTTAACACGCTGACAGCTTTAAAGTGTCATCCCTGCTCCGGAAAAAGACCTCATTTGTAAAAGAAGAACTTAAAACACGTCAACAGGTTTTATTGCCTTTCAGAGATCATGGCAAAGGTACGGAGCACAAAGAAACCTTGTTACCCAGATCCCCAAGCGATACACTGCAGAGGTGCATGGTCAAGGTGGATACTGGTACCTGTATGGCTGTAGTGATGCTACAACATTCTAGTATGGAACTCGGAGGTATATTTCACCCACTCCACTTCAGCTTTTAATGCTTTAAAGCAAGGATGGGCAGACTTCAGATTTGAAGCAGCAGCAGCTTCTTCTTCTTCTTCTTCTTCTTCTTCTTCTTCTTCTTCTTCTTCTTCTTCTTCTTCTTCTTCTTCTTCTTCTTTTACTATAACCTGAAGATACACCAACTGGAGCCTGGTGCAACAAACAACACACACACACACACACGCACACACACACTTAGAATGAAACCATGTGTTTTTGAGTACCAGAACTGAATGGAGCTCATGGTCCTTCTACACAAAAATACACTCCTACCCTCTTCCTTTCACCAGTCTAATTTAGGGGGAGTCATTTTGTTAAATAACGAAGAGTCTGAAACCCTTGCCAATCTACTGCAAACCACCCAGAAGATCCAGATCTACCTTCTGCCCACTCCTGCTTTAAAAGTATGTCTAGCATCCATGCTTGTAGAGGGGAAATATGATCGATAACATTTAAATGCTCAGAAATAAGAGGGAACCTGTGCAGGACTCCGAGTGGTGAGAGAGTTGGACTTCTCAGAATATCAGAACCAGAAGATGCCACAAGGGAGATCTAGACCAAAAATGTGTATTCACATTAGAACTGGGATGTGGCCCTAGATCAGTGCAGAAGGACCCAGGTGACATGGAAAACCTCTCTCTGCCTGAGATCTTGAACAGCTACTGCCAGAGTAGAAAATATTGGGCTAGATGGACAAATAGATTGATCTGAGCGGGGCAGCTTTGTATGTTTCTGTGAAGTTCAATATCATAATTCAAGTCACAGTGTATCCACTATTTGCATCCTAATCAAACCCCACAGATACAGAATAACCCTGTTCAGACAGCACACTAAGCAACAACGGTTAAGCACTTTGAGATAAACATTACTACTTAGTGTCATGTGAATCATTTCCTAACCATGATGACTACATAACCATAGTTTAAACATGGTCACTATTTGCTGCAAAAGGGTTAGCAGCCTAACCATGGTTTAGCATGTTGTCTGAACAGGCCCAATTGTGAACCACAATTTAACACCTTGAGAATTGCAGCTCCATTTTTTAAAAAAGGAAGAAGCATGTTCCTAGCTATGGAGATAGGCTTTAAAGAATACAAGTAATACCTTCACGAATCTCAGTAGTACATCTGCCTTTCAACAGAATTTCTGGGGTTAGGGGTTCAGGGCCCATCTAATTTATGTAGCTAGAATACATAGAATCATAGAATAGCAGAGTTGGAAGGGGCCTACAAGGCCATCGAGTCCAACCCCCTGCTCAATGCAGGAATCCACCCTAAAGCATCCCTGACAGATGGTTGTCCAGCTGCCTCTTGAAGGCCTCTAGTGTGGGAGAGCTCACAACCTCACCAGGCAACTGATTCCATTGTCGTACTGCTCTAACAGTCAGGAAGTTTTTCCTGATGTCCAGCTGGAATCTGGCTTCCTTTAACTTGAGCCCGTTATTCTGTGTCCTGCACTCCGGGAGAAGAGATCCTGGCCCTCCTCTGTGTGACAACCTTTTAAGTATTTGAAGAGTGCTATCATGTCTCCCCTCAATCTTCTCTTCTCCAGGCTAAACATGCCCAGTTCTTTCAGTCTCTCTTCATAGGGCTTTGTTTCCAGACCCCTGATCATCCTGGTTGCCCTCCTCTGAACACGCTCCAGCTTGTCTGCGTCCTTCTTGAATTGTGGAGCCCAGAACTGGACACAGTACTCTAGATGAGGCCTAACCAGGGCCAAATAGAGAGGAACCAGTACCTCACGTGATTTGGAAGCTATACTTCTATTAATGCAGCCCAAAATAGCATTTGCCTTTCTTGCAGCCATATCGCACTGTTGGCTCATATTCAGCTTGCGATCTACAACAATTCCAAGATCCTTCTCATTTGTAGTATTGCTGGGCCAAGTATCTCCCATCTTGTAACTGTGCATTTAGTTTCTTTTTCCTAGGTGTAGAACTTGGCATTTATCCCTATTAAATTTCATTCTGTTGTTTTCAGCCCAGCACTCCAGCCTATCAAGATCACTTTGAAGTTTGTACATAATTTGTACAGTGTTATATGTTCACTTTGGCACAGAATGTTAATCTTTTACTGCAAACTATCTAAGACATTCTTGATAGATGCTAATTCTAAAAGTAACTTGTGCCTTGGAGAGGAGGGGGGGAAAGGAGTAAAGAAAGAAAGAACGAACGAAAGAGAGAGAGAGAGAGAGAGACAGAGAGAGAGAGAGAGAGAGACAGCATTGGCCACTTTTTGGCTCTGATCTCACCCAGCATTGGCTTCATCTCCAGCCACTGTTGGCATGCAGTGCCCAAGGAAATGTGGCCCTCAACAGAAAAAAGATCCCATCTGTGCAATAGAAAGCAAGATATCAGGCCTACAGCCTTCTAAAGAAAAGCACCCTTTCCCGCTGGGAGATGCTACCTGCCTCCAAAGTTATCAAAAGGATGGAACCGCTGCAAAAGTGTTTTAAAAATTCATTCCTTAAAATCTATGCATTTCCCAAACTCCCATGTCAAATGGGATTTTCAGTGATTAAAACGCTTTACAATCATTTTCACATTCATTCGCATAATTGCCTGCTGAGGTTGGTTATTTGCCCTTGGTGCCCCTCTCACTGCAATCCATCAAAGCCAATGAAGTATGTTCAGAGCCTTGGGCTTTTCTCTGTCAAGAGACTCAATGCCCGGTAGTGCAGGAAAAGACGGTCTATCCTTGAAGGCAGTGAGCACGTCCGCCTACAGGGGTTACACAAATTCATGGAGGATAAGGCTGTCAATGGGTACTAGTAGTGATGGCTATACATTTCTTCCAAAGGCCTAAATACACCAGTTGCTGGGGAAGATGGGCAGGAGGGTGCTGTTGCACTCATGTCCTGCTTGTGGGCTTCCCAGAGGCAGCTGGCTGGCCACTGCATGAACAGAACGCTGGACTAGATAGGCCTCTGGTCTGATTTTGCAGGGCTCTTCATATGTGTCTCATGCAAGGGCATCATTTGGAGGCATCTGGGGGCTGCTCCTTTGCCTGTCCTCACCAGTCCCTCTCGTGTGGCTCCCGGTAAGGCAGCCCCAGATGCAGGAACACATCCTTCTCGGTAGGGGTAGACAGAGCAAGGCCGGGCACTGTCTTGAGGCCGCCAGGTCCGCGCACCACGCCAGTGCTGAGGGTGTGCTCTGACAGACTCATGCCCTTGGTCTTGGCCAGAGCTCGCATGGAGCGGTTGAAGTGGGCTGAGCCCGTAAAGTAGAGCAGGGCGCAAGCAAACTCGCCATAGGGCACCACAATGATGTCAAGGCGGCGGTGGCGGCGGCCCGGGCCTGGCAGACGACAGACCCCCAGGTACTTCTTCTGGCTTCCATTATCTTCCTGACTCACCAAGTCATCTGTGAGAAAGCCTGAGGGGAAAGGCATATATCAGGCAGAGTTATAAATCCCTCCCTACTCCATTGCAAGCCTGGGGAGGTCGGGGGGCTCCCTGTTTGCTAGCACCAGTGCCAGGGACCTGACCAATATGATTCGTGGGGATTCTCCTAGGAGATAGCACACTGTCAGGACATTAGCCTGCATTACCCAGCTGTGAGCATCAAGAGATCTCCTTCCGAAAAGTTCATGACGAGCCTAGCTAAGACCGTATCCTCAGGATGCAAGCGCAAAGTCTGTCTCCAAAAGCCTGAATAGAGAGGAGAGCTCAGTTGCCTGTGCATCTTGGCACAGAGGGCAAAGAGGCCAAAATAAAACAGGGAGGCTGATGAAGCCATGTTCTGCTGATTAGCTTGTGTGCCTGTATTGACAGGATGCTAGAGGCTAAGAAGAAGTGAGATTCAGGGCTCTGGCATCTCTATAGAGGGAAATTCCAAGAAAAGGAATAATGCACACTGTTAAATGTGGATGGCAGACAACATAAGCCCTCCCTGCTTATGAGCTCTAGGTGCTTCATGCAGGGAGCCTAATGCCTATTCCCAAGAAGGGAGGTATCTGGTGCTTCCAATGAAACGCCAGCTACAGTAGCTTTGAGCATCAGTATGAACTGCCAGGACTGGGATGTACATGACAGTATTTGGCAACAATGCATGCTTGTTCTTACAAAGGCGTAACAGGAGTCGTGGGCGTGGGCCCTTTCCCCCTCCTGCTCATACCACTTTCCCGGAGGCTGCCAAGTAGCTTGCTGAATACTCCTTGGTGGGAGTGCCCATCGGGGTGAGTCACCAGCACATCCACATCTCCACAGGTGGGTTTCCTCCGCCGGAACGAGCCACAGGCTACACTCACCAGTCCAGGTTTGATGGACTGCGCTGCTTCTCTGACCTCCAAGAAAAGACAGGGTAGAGGAATGGACTGAGAAGTATTTGCTGATTTCAAGCCTTTGCCACCCACTATGGAGGTCATTCAATTACCCAACCCTATGTGCTTTGTGCAATAAATAAATAAATAAATAAATAAAGTTTTAAAAATCAATGCCACCATAATCTGGCAAGAAAGCTGAATTCCATAGTCTGTATAAATTCTGCCAACACAACATTCAATTTATTCTACTTCTGCCAGACATGGGGAGGGGCAAGGAACCCCTTCCCTTTCACCAGAGAACATTTGATTAAGCCCTTCTCCAGTATGGGGGAGTTTCCCCATGAATTGTCCCTACGTTTGCAAGCCTGTTTTCAAATCTACCATGGCTATAAGTCAGGGCCAGGCAGAAAGTGGATCTCCAGCAGTTTTAGATGTCAACTCCCCAAAGGCCCTGCCAGCATGGCCAATGGTCAGGAACGCTGGGAGTTAACGTCCAAAACACCTGGAGGTTTGCTTTCTGCCCACCTTTGCTATAAGTAAAAGCTAAGGTCCTCAGGATACTGAATTATGTGAGCACACAGAATACACACAGTCCAGTCCTGGTCTTAGCTCTCTCAGGACCTGGCTGCTCTTTCAGTGGCTTGCAGCCTGGTGACAATAATCCTTCCAAACTATGGGATGCTACCATGCTGCAGAGCTGGAGAAAAAGAAATGAAACAAAGTGTGCTGCAGCAGGAAGTCTGTGATGAAGCAGGTGCAAAGGGGTGAGAGTGGGGATATCTGATTATCTTTTAGACAGGAAGAGAAAGCCAGGGCGATAGCATGAAGCACGGCATTGCAAGGCAGGCCTGGCCCCGGGGCTCTGGCACTCTCCCTGCTACAGGCCTGGCCTCTTTAGAAGCTCCATTCCATGGAAGGGAGCTCCAGCTGAGCTCTACAGAGAGAGCTCAGCTGGAGCTCCAAGTCCTCTCCCAACTGCAGCCAAGCCCTAGAAACAGGCCAAGAGCTGGAACTCACAACCCAGTGGGGGCCTGGGCCCAAAGCTGAGCTCCCGATCCATACTGGCATCCCTCTGATGGCTTCATTAAAGCATCGTTTGAAGGTGGTTTCAGTATGCGGGATTATGGGTATTAGGATGCCAATCACCCATTTTGCTAAACAAAGACTTGATTGCTGGTTCAGAACACTGTGGATGGCATGTGGGGGGAGGCAGCCTGGAGGGTGAGCACCCCTTGTCAGTCTTCAGGATCATCCTTCATTAGCGAGGGATAAACCCATTAACCTCTGCCCTGCAACATTTGGAATAGCCTCCGTGGCTTTTCTAATGCAGATCTGCCCCCTTTGCATCCTCAATTAAGTTTTCTTGAAAGCAGCCAGCCTCACGCAGCACCTTGGATCTTGGACAGACAGCAGCTAATCCCCTCATTCTCTTGTCTCTTCCCCCGAGGTGGGCAAGAGATGGGTAATCCCATCAAACCCACAATAGGCCCGCTCCCAAGGGCGGAGGCTCCCAAAAGAGCTTTCATTCTGTGGAAGGGGCAATGCCCTACCTGGCAACTACATATTCTTCGGGGCCAGGCAGTGTGACTGAGTGACAGCGTCACGCCGCCCGGTGCTGCCATGGTAATTTCAGCATCCAGGAGAAGCCATGAAAACGTTTCATGCGGCTTAGATCCATGAGCCTGCAACTCACCGCTCAAACATTTTTATTAATTGCTCGTTGACTTCTACAAGCTTATGAGGGGCCACGATCCTGGCCAGAGCCATAATGAGAAGGAGAAGGGACTTGCTCGGAGGGCTGGCAAAGAGATTCACTGAGGCAGTCTGGGTCTCATAGAATCATAGAATAGTAGAGTTGGAAGGGGCCTATCAGGCCATCGAGTCCAACCCCCTGCTCAATGCAGGAATCCACCCTAAAGCATCCCTGACAGATGGCTGTCCAGCTGCCTCTTGAAGGCCTCTAGTGTGGGAAAGCCCTGAGTCATTGGTTCCAATCCTCCATCTGGTTTGCTGTGAGGCAGTCTGGGTCTCCTTTAGAGGAGTGCTGGCATAATAGCTTTGGGAGTTTACAACAACAGGGATGAGAGCTGCCAGTATGCAGTAAGAAGATTAGGACAGAGGAATACCAGTAACGCAGACTGAATGCTAGATCAGTTCTGGCGGTTTGCAGATCATCAGCCTGGAGGGAGGGTAAGACAG
The DNA here is from genome assembly GCF_023053635.1 of Elgaria multicarinata webbii. NCBI lineage: Eukaryota > Metazoa > Chordata > Lepidosauria > Squamata > Anguidae > Elgaria > Elgaria multicarinata. The sequence continues at coordinate 56,983,487 of NC_086178.1, read as the reverse complement.
GCAGCTGCTTTGCTCCCCTTCTTTTTGCACATCACCTCTTGCCCAACTATGGGGAACCGTGCGTTCACCGCAAATCACGTGGGAGTACAAACGCCCTACCAGGACCCAATCTTAAATCTCCAGCCAATCATTCCCGATAAGCTCTGCTATGAATGCTTCTAGAAGGGAAGGGTCTCTGGGAGGCAGAAAGCTGGGATGGCACCCTCACGGTGACCTCAGCATCCTGTTCGTTACTCTCCCTCTCGGCAAATAAGAAGGCACAGCCCTGCTTCCGGTAAGAGGTTCTGTTGAGTCAAAGTTTCCGGTCCAGAGAGGAAGCACCCTGCGGCGCGGAAGACAGCACTTTGACAAGAGGTTTGGGAGTAACAGTTGGTGTAATATGGAATTAGGTGGAGGCCTTTCCCTTATTTTGAGATGCTGACGAGCCCCCGCCCCCTGCTTTTTTACTTGCTACTGCAACTGGTGCTCCAGCAGGGCAGGGTAGATCCCAGTTTTGGCACCCCAAACAGTTTGATGAAGAAGAGAAATGAAGCCCAAATAACCTATGATTTCTATGCAAATTCCTCTCCAACCCCCACTGTGGCTAGTTAGAGAGAGAGAAAAAGTGGGATTTGCTGTTGTTGCCAAATTGGAATGTATAAGGGAAAAGAGGTATATGTATAGAAATTTAGGAAAACTGATGTCTCTTAAGCCATCAACACAAAAGAGATTGTGTCAATTTTACAGGTCAGTAATGCTCTACTGAGCTCTGATGAGGTGTGCTAAGTGACTTCCTAAGTCTCGCTGGGGGCCTGCCCACAGCCCCCACTGGGGTACTCACAGTCTGCTCAATTTCGGCAGCTTCTGCCCGGGGCATGCGCTCCAAGAAGTCCTCGTAGTGCTTCAAGCCAACAGCTTGCTGACTGGTGGGAGATGCCTTAGTGCGGATGTCGTCCAGAGTGCGAAAGCCCTGCGCAGAGTACACAGGACACTCAAACAGGGCAGCCTTGTCTTCAGTCATCTCTGCTGCCATTCACACCTATCTGGAACCCAGCTCTGTCACCTTTAGAGTGAGACTGGAATGAGGAATCGTAATAGGATTCCTTGTCTTACTGCCCTCTCTTCAGCCTAGTGTTTGCAGAATGCTTATAGAGTGTCACCCCCGTCGTCACTGGGCTCCGCTGGGGCGATGTTCCATAGCCCACAAAAATAGACAATGATGGTGGTGCTCTGGGAGAAAGGCTTAAACTGAACGAAAGTGTTGATCTGGCACTTGCCCTTTCTTGCAGATAGAGAGCCGAGGGTGACAATGACACAACACAGATACTGATAATGAAGAAAACAAGGCCAATGCAAGCAAGTGATGACACATGACCTCATTGGGCACATGATGTGGCAGTGGAATCTAGCCATTACCTGCTCATCAAGTGCCTCGTAAACCCTCCCCCAAGCCCTCCCACTCCCTCCCACTCAAATAAATCGCACGGTAGCCTTACTCAAATAGAATTTACATTATGTACTGGTAGTCAAAATACATCAGAGTCATTTTACACACAGACACATTTGAACCAAAAAGGTCACACTGCCTCTTTCCACTACAGTTTGAACTATGGTAAGGATGGCCACAATGAGAGACTTTCTCCTTAATCCATTTTAGTTTCAATTCTCTGACCTCAGTGGCAAAATAATAGTTCTAGGTAACCAAGCAGCTGTTCAGAGGACACTGATAAAGACTCCGTTTCTAGCACATTAGAAGTTATTTCCCAGTAACCAAGGCTAAAGCAGGCCTGGGCAACTTGCAGCCCTCCAGATGTTTTGGCCTGCAGCTCCCACCAGACTTAGCCGACACAGCCCATAGTGAGGGATGATGGAAGTTGTAGTCCCAAAACATCCAGAGGGTCACGCATTCCCCATCACTGTTCTAAGCCTTGCTGTCAGTGTTTTCTTCCCCTCAACAAAGCACATAAACGCCTAATCTACACCAAACAGGATACAGCGCTATGAAAGTGGTATAGGGTATGTGTCAATGGGCCCCAACAGTTGCCAGTGCACTTCAATACCGCTATAAAGCAGTAGTGTGGGGCTCCTGCCTTTTATATACGCTTTCATAGTACAATATCCTGCTTTGTGTAGATTAGGCCAAGATCCAAGCATCCGGGATGGTTAGTCAATAGAAACTCACTTTGGAACTTGAGCAGTTAACTCCTTGGCCTACAACTCCCATCAGCCTTTGCCAGCATAGCCAATGGTGAGGGATGATGGGAGCTGTAGGCCAAAACATCTTCTGGACCACAAGTTGCCCATCCCTGCCATAAGATGCAAACTCACATATGTATGCCTTGTGGCAGTGCTGCAGCACAAACAAAAGTGACAAACGAATATAACAGCAATTACTGCTGTGCTCAGTGGTGCAAAGAAGAGAGAAAATTACCTGCTGGTACCACATCTGAGCAGTCTTTACTCCTGCTCCCCAGATACTGGAAAACACTTCTAGTACTGAGACACTCTCACTGATGTGGTCAAGCTTCCGAAGGTGCCCACTCTCCAGGATCTCAACAACCTTTTCTGCCATCTGCTTCCCAATTCCAGGGATCTTGCAGGCTTCCTGAAAGAAACCCACAAAGCAACAGTTAGCCAGAAAAAAAAGTCTGCAAAGCTGGCTTATGCCGGACCTGCCTTTCTCACTTGGACAGGGCTAACTGCAATGAGCAGGGGGTTGGACTCAATGGCCTCGTAGGCCCCTTCCAGCTCTACTATTCTACGATTCTATGAACTTCAGCTTCCAAAGAATGGGTTTCTTGACTCCTGAGGTGGTGCCAACTTTCTAACACGGAGTCACCTCCCCAAGAAGCCACTTTCCTAAACTGGTATTTAGAAGCCTATGCAATCTTGTGTCTTTTACCCTCTCGCTACCAGTCTGTCGTCTCGCCCTCAAGGCAATCGCAGACCTTCTTGAAAGGACTAGAAGTGCAGCACAAGCTTTTGCTAATTCCATGCTCAGAAATTCTCCCTGAACAGCAGAGAATAATAGCAAGTGAATAACCCTGGCAAGCAAGTGGGAGTATGCTGCGAGCGACTTTGAGCTTGCACCTTGCTGGTGCAACATAACTGCTAGCTATCCCCATGGGAAGCAGTGTGCACAGGAGAGAAGGCCAGACGTTCCGACACTCTGTGGCTGCTCCTGAGAATGGCAAGGGGCAGATACTTTCGGGAAGGTGGAATTGTAACAGGAAAACAGTTTGCTTGAGAAGAAATCTCTCCCATTTACCTGATATGAGCTGACTGGCTTGTGGTAGCTCTTGAGCGCATTAATGGCTTTGGAGTAACTTAGAGCCCTCCACTTGTCCCCTTGGACAGAGTAGGCTTTTGCCAGTAGCTCCAGCTTCTCCGTAATGCACTGATTATGATTCACTTTCTTGCTTTCAGAGGACTGAGCACAAACCCACTTGCCAGAGGGAAGTGCCACAGGGGAGTCTCCTGGCAGAGCGTTTGGGTCCCGACCTGACCTCAGGGCTTCCAGTTCTCCCAGGGTGACAACAGGCTCTTCTCCTTCTGTTCCCTCATCGTCCAAGATCTTCTTTGGAGAGAGGTAGAACAAGAAGCCATGAAATGCAGCTATCATTGATCCAAACAATTACAAGGCACGAGCTCATTACGCAGCCAAACAGGGGGTCTCTAATACACTCAATGGACTCTCATGAGATCCACAGCAACAGTTAGCTTGACCATGTAACTCCACTTCTGAAATCTCTTCATTGGCTTCCAATTCACTTCAGAATCCAATATAAACTTCTCCTGTTGACCTACAAAGCTTTTCACTGTCTAGCTCCTTCCTATCTCTCCTCTCTCCTCTCACACTATTGCCCCGCTCGTGCTCTTCGCTCCTCTGATGCCATGTTTCTCGCCTGCCCAAGGGTCTCTCCTTCCCTTGCTCGGCTTCGTCCATTTTCTTCTGCTGCCCCTTACGCCTGGAATGCTCTTCCAGAACATTTGAGAACTACAAGTTCAACCACAGCTTTTAAAGCTCAGCTAAAAACTTTTCTTTTTCCTAAAGCTTTTAAAACTTGATTTTGTTCTGACTTTATACTGTTAGTTTTACCCTACCCAGTGCCTGTTTACCCTACCCTGTGCCTGTTTGCTTTCTCTTCCCCTCCTTATTGTTTTATTATGGTTTTATTAGAATGTAAGCCTATGCGGCAGGGTCTCGCGATTTACTGTTTTACTCTGTACAGCACCATGTACATTGATGGTGCTATATAAATAAATAAATAAATAAATAAATAAATAAATAATAATAATAATAAGCTGAGTCGAAGGCAGCAAACATCAGTTATACTAACAGTTGCATCTCCACATTTTCCTCTAAGGTGATCATCTAGAACAGCCTTTCTCAACCTGGGGCGCTCCAGATGTGTTGGACTACAACTCCCAGAATTCTGGGAGATGCAGTCCAACACATCTGGAGCACCCCAGGTTGAGAAAGGCTGATCTAGAAGAATAAGGACACATAGCTGGCAGAGTCTCTGGGATGACCAACGTGCTACAGATCATCGCAACATATGAATATGTATGTGTGTTTGTGTGTGTGTGTGTGTGTGTGCGTGAGAGAGAGAGAGAGAGAGAAAGAATATGAGAATTTTAGGGTGATGGGGAAGATGAATCATAACTATAAGATGTTGTCCCAGGACACAGCAACTACTGTAGCAAAGTCTGCAGCCACTAGGGAGCGACAACAGTCCATAATAGACACACTGGGTATTCCACTGATTAGTAGAGAACATAAAGGAATGCTTAAGTTGAACAATGGCTCACACTCAGTACACAGCATGGTCAAGATGCAGTAAGGAGCAGGCTTTAGGGCATTTAATACATTATAGCAGTAATACTCCACAAGCTGATTTTAATATGCTTCGTAGAGAGAAGAAATAAAAATTGAGGCAAACGGCCTTTGAGGCCAGTGTACATTTTTTGCCAGAACTCTGAGATGTTTTTGGAAGGAGAATATCGATATTAATATCAATAACAACAATAATAATTTCAGAGGACAAAGAATAAATGTAGCAGCATGACAGTACACAGTTATGCATCTCAATCATCACAGCAATTTACTAAATGCTCCTTATATTTCCCCGCCCCCTATATTTCTGATTTTCAGGTGGGTTGAAATCAAGCTCACGAGAGGAACATGCTCCACCAAAGGTGGCATGTGCTATGAGCCAGATCCTACAAGGACACCTACATGTTCTTCTTGCGGGAGGGGAGAGAATTGATCCTTTTCAAAAGAAAAAAAGGGGGGTGTATCTATAGATTTAACCAGACATGTTTGTTGTCACCAGCCGCAACGGGCTTGGATGGAGGTTGACATTGGTTAACCTTATTCTAAATAGTTTTTAAAAAACACACACACAAAAAAAAACCCATTAGCTTAACATGAAAAGAAGAGAAAAAGCTCAAAAACACAAGAATGGGAAGCCACAAACCAGGTCCACCCCTGTGGTTTCCTGCTGTTCCAAGGAGTTTGATGCACAGCAGGCAGAACTGTCTCCTGTCTGTGGTTCAGCTTCCTGCTCTCTAGCAGCCCTCTCTGTTTGAGGGTGGATCTTCTCCTCATCTAGAAATTGTGACTGGCTCTTCGAAAGGTCGGCCACATCCAGATACCTGCCAAGAATCAATGTACAGTCAAGTACTATCACTGGGTTTGAAGGCATCCATCTTACCCCTTAACAAGAACCTGAGAAATTACGAAAAAAGGGGATTGCGGAGTTCATACATTAACTCTGTGGATGGGTGTCATTTACTCTCCGTCTCTTTCAGCCAGAACTGCCTGTTTTTCAAAGCCTACCCTGGGGAAAACCCTGCTGTCCCAACGGCCTGGTTTTCAAATGTTTTAACATTTAACTACTAAAGAGAAAACTGCTCAGATGCAAATATCATCAGATAAGGTAGCATTTTATTTGGCTTACAGCTTATTTTACTGGGTTAGGTAGCCTATTCCAATGAAGGGGGGGAATAAAAATGTACAATAGCAAAAGGCCCTCATCGTTTGGAAGTGGGATGAAGGGTCAGTGGCACGAGAGGCAACTGGGCAGGACTGACTGGGGTGGGGTTTCCTTTCTCAGATCTGATGTGTACTTTTGGCCCACTGCTCACTAGAGCGCCCCACCCCACCACGGGTTCTTGTAGGGAGCTGTAACAGAGCACCCAACACCATGCCTGTCTAACCCAGGCCTCCAGGAGGCCCAGCAACTGGGGCAAAAAGCCCTTTCTCTCGAGCTGCTAGAACCTCCATCAATATGCCTCTTTTACACTACCTTTGCAGTTTAAAGATTTTCTTTGTGACAAACATGAAGACCGTACAATATTTGATTTTGACATAAGCAGTTGAAGAGGCCTTTTTAACATTTTGGATGTAGCAAATATCCTGGGTTTCTCTGTGAACTCTTATTGAACTTGCAAAGGATGACACTGCCACACATCCTTTAAAATCCCCCATTTTAAAGACGTTTCTTTTCACCATAGTTTAGTCCCATTAAATAGCAACCCTAGAAAGGGCTCATGACAGGGCTGACAGAGAATATCACGTCATCCTTAATGAGGGAAACCAACTAAGATGGCCCCAATTTCACTGGGAGCAAGTAGGACAATGAAAAGCACTTAGAATTCTACTCCTATAACAGCAAGGTATGCATTTAAGCAAGAATCTCTATTGTTTTACCATCACATAGGATCGAGGGGAAAATTTAATTCGGTGTGTGTGTGGAAGCAGACAGGCAAGGATTTCTTGGCCCTGTTACCATAGAACTTCAGTAAAACTCTTGCCTCTCTGTGCATTCCCAAGATGAGAAATCAATTTCTATATACACCTTGCCACCTCAGATTGGATAAAGTGTGTAAGAGAATTCCCTACTTATCTGGGATGAGGAGGCTGTAGCCGGCAGTGTTTACAATCTGCTGTGCTGTAATACACGAACTCAGCCAGGATGCCTTCACCACTTGCAATCCCTGAGGTAGCTTGGTTAGTTTGAGGAGCCGGAAAGCCCGGTCACAGTCCATGTCTTCATCCACTATTACGTGTGTCACGTCTGGGGAAAGCTGACTGCAGATGCTTCCGCCATTTTGGATGATCTGCTTGCAGAAGATCTGAGCCCTGGCCTGGCCAATTCCTGCTTGCAGAATATAGGCCATCATTGGTTCCAGCCACCCTGCTAGTAAAAGCAACAAAGGAAAGAGGCTCAGCAAGATGAAGATGATTTCATGCCTTATCTGAGTGATGGGAATCTGGCAGCCTGAAGTCAAAATGACTATAGAGAAGGCTATCTGACTTACAGCACATAAGCAGTATATCAAAGAACAATACCTCTACTTTACTAGATCCTTCCAGGTTTCAGTAATTTCTCCCAAAGCAAGCTACACTAAAAACTAGCCCATAGTAATCTATGACAGAGCACAGCAGGCTATCTCATAGCTTCACCTGGCTAAGGAATAAAAAACTCACCCTGCTTGTTCCTGGTTTCTTCTTTCAGTACCTTTGGAGGTATCTGTGAATCATCTCTTAATTTCTTTCGTTTGGGAAAAGCTTTGACAATTCCTTGGGGTTCCATGGAACACTGATGCTTCCTTCCCAGGCAGGAGTAAGCAGTCTTGCTAAAGAGGATAGTAAAGACAGCAAAGGTTTAAAGTGTGGACATTGATGGTGCTATATAAATAAATAAATAAATAAATAAATAAATAAATAAATAAATAATAATAATGTTCCTCAGAGAGATTTCTAGCCCCTCTCTGAAAATACAGCTACTTCATGTTCCACAGCAACAGATGAAACACCCCCATAAGCAACTTTAGCTAGGGAATTTAAATGAGGAGTGCAAGGCCAATAGGATAGCTTCAGCTTCTGGGTGTGTGTGTGTCTTAGGTTATGATCCATTTTAATGACCGCCAATCCTCCAGAAAAAGAAACCCTATGGCAGGGATGGGGAACCTTTGGCCCATAAGCCAGATATGGCCAGTGAAGAATTTTCCATCCAGCCTGCCAGCTTCTCTGCCATGACAAGGATAAACCCTAATCTCTGAGCAGTTGCTGATCAGAGATAAGAGCTTTTCCTGGCTGCACAGTGAGAAAGGGTTCACCAAGGAAAAGCTCTTATCTCTAAGCAGCACCTTACACTTGGTTAGCATTGAAAAAGTGAGACTTTCTCAGCACTCGTCAAGGGAAATCTCCTCCCGCATTGCCCTGGCTCCTCCTTCAGCTAACCTGCATGGATCAGCTAAGCGGGGTGTGGCGTGGGATGAGAAATACCCCAGCTGGATCATGGGCCTGGGAAGTGTTTGTGACAATGGAGGGGTGTATGTGCGTGCATGTGTGTGCGTGAGAGAGAGAGAAAGAGAGATGGATGGATATTCCCTGTTTTGGCTTGGGCCACACATACTGCTGGCATGCAGCCCCCAGGACGTTTTCTTGGGCTGAAAAACATTACCCACCCCTGCCCTATGGCAATGTTCCATTTCCAATTCAGCTGGGTATTTGAAGGATGACATTTATTTTCTACCACTGGCGTGAGGCCCTGAGAGTTCTCCCATCCAATCACTGATGGGACTCTACTCTTTTAAAAATGTACTTTTAACATGTTTTTATTCAGTTTTATTCTTTTATTCGATTTGTCCACCCCTCCAAAATTCTTGAATGGGGAGCGGTATATAAATATTGTAAATAAATAAATACTCTCCTCAGCATACAAAATCTTGTACATCCAAAGATCAGTAGACTTGGTGCTTCACAATAATAATAATAACAACAACAACAACATAATGCTACTTAGATCCTTGGAACATCTCCATAAATGCCACTATATCATCATCAACAACAACAACAACACAATTATTTATATAGCACCATCAGGATGCAGGGAGCTTTACAAAAGGACAGATCCCTGTCAATGAGTTGCCACAAGAGGAATAGGCTTCTCTCCAGATTTTGAGGGGCCCTGAGCAGGCTGCTCTCAGTGGTCCCTCCCAGTGCTGGCCAAGACCCCTAGTCCCTGCTGCCACTTGGATACCCTGGTGGTGGTGGTGCTCCTTCAGCTGCCAGCCATCTTAATGGGATACAATACTCCAAGGGGGTGGGGGTGGGAAACTTGAAAAACCTCTGGGATTGTCTCTACTTTCTCCATTTCAGAATAGTCTGTATACTCTGTATACTGTCTGTATACTCTCACAGGGATTTCTGAGAATTTCAGACTCAGGAATCCCCCCTCCCCAAAAGGCTAAATTGATGAAGCTAATTTGAAACTGCAGCCCATGAGTTCCTGGGCTCCACCATCCCACTGCATCAACCATTTTGTCTTCTTGCACCATCATGCCTCTCTGTTACTATTCATTCTGCCATGCCTATTGAACAAGGAGAGGGGGAGCGTGTTTCAAGGGGGCTGTCAAAAATGTTTCTAGGGATAGGGGAAGGCAGCAGAAATCCCTGGGAGATATTGGAACCAACTTGGCAACGAATTAAATATGGGGGAGGGGGAGTGAGGACTAGTTTATATTGGGGTTTTTTTGTATTTGTGTTTTTAGATTGTTGGTTGTTTTTATGCTCTTCATGATTTTAATTTTTGTGAACCGCCCAGAGAGCTTCGGCTATTGGGCGGTAGGTATAGAAATGTAATAAATAAATAATAAATAATAATAGTTACATTTTTAACTGGGCAACACAATCCCTCTTATGTGGCATGCAATATAGGATTACAAGAGCCTATACATAAACAAATAAACACCACACTGCCTAGAGCAGCCTTCCCCAACTTGGTGACCTCTAGATGTTGTGGTCTACAAATCCCAGATTTCCTGACCATTGGCCATGTTGTCCTGGGCTGATGGGAGATGACATCCAAAGCACCTGGAAGGCATCAGGTTGGAAAAAGATGGCACAGAAGTTGAGGTCAGGAAATTGATAGAAAAGAGGTGCAGCCCCATAACCACAGCTTGCTTGCCTGTGTGTGTGCTTGCTCTCTTTCTGAGTGGTGTGGTGGTTAGGATTAGACCCACTGCAGCCCAGAGATCACTGATCTAACCACTAGACCAGCCAGAGAGAAAGAGGCCCTGTTCAGAAGACACCTTAAACTGTGGTTTGAGGTGTCTTCTGATCAGGGCCAGTGAGTGAGTGAGTGAGAGAGAGAACACAAGCAAAGAAGCTATCTGAAGGTTCCTTCCAGTTGAACCCTTCTCCACTAACTTGTTTACTCTGCTTCATCTAAACTGGCAACCCCCAATGTATTGGGACTACAACTCCCAGCACTGGCTATGCTGGCTGTGGATGATGGGAGTTGTAGTCCAACACATCAGGCAGGTGCCAGTTTTGGAAAGGCTGGTACCTCTGCCTGAGGCTTGCTGCCCAGAGAAAGAGTGTGTGCTTACTCAGAGTAGAGGAGGTGTGGCAACCCTATAATCCTCCAGATGTCGCTGAACACCAATTCCCATCAGTCTAAGCCACCATGGTCAATAGTCAGGGATTATGGGCGCTGGAGTCCAACGATGTTGTTTGGAGGACCGCAGGCTCCGCACCCCTGGAGCAGAGGCAGCAGCAGGTGCTGCTGCTGCTGCTGCTCACAGTGCCCCCCTCCACCGCTTGCCGCCCCCAGCGCTGCAAGGAGCCACTCGCCCTGCTCACGCGCCTCCCCAGCGAGTGGGATTGCACCCATCGCGGGTGGGGGGAGGCTAAGGAGAAGGGGAACGGCTCAGAAACGCCCTTACGTCGCGGGTGGGGTGAGAGCGGGCACGTGGAGGGGGGGGCGCTTTTAAAATGTCATGTTCACTTACCGGGGAGGGGGAGGCGTGGGTGCAATAGTAGAGGAGGAGGAGGAGCCACCGCCGCCCTAGGCTCACGGCGTCTTCTTCCGTGTCAGGCCAGCAGAGACGGAAGTGTGTGACTGTTGCCTTGGAAATGTGTCCAGCGGCATCATGGCTGGGCCGAGCTGGCCGGAGCAGCTGCGCGCAGCGCGGAAGACCGCCCTGCTCGGGGATGGTAATTGAAAGCGAGCCGGTCGTCGCCTTTGCCAATCGCGGCTCTCCTCCGGGGGCGGGGGGCAAGGGAGGGAGGCCACGATCCTGACGGGATGGGGAAGGTTACCGGGCGGGGGAAGGGACGGCTTCCGCGACGACCAAGAGATGGCGGTGCCTTTCCGGCCATACGAGACGGTCGACTGTGGACATCAGCCTGCCCCAATCTGGTGCCCTCCGGATGTCTCTGACTACAACTCCCATCATCTCCAACCAGCAAGCCCAATCAATGGTCAGAATTGATGGGAGTTTTACTGCAAACCATCTGGAGGGCACCAGGACGGGGAAGACTGCGTGAAATGCTTGGTCGCGGTGAAAGCGCTAGTGTACACTCGTCCCTGCACGATTGAGGCTGCAATCCTATGTAAGCTTACTTGGGAGTCCGCCCCATTGAAGCCCACCCCTCTACGAACCAGCTGAAGGGCGGGGTGTAAACCCCGTAAATATATACAAAGATGAACTCCGTCCGCGGAACGTTATTCCAAATGTCAATAGGACTGGAATGTGTCGGGCAGCACTCTTGGGTACACTTGGGAAGTTTGGAGTCAGCCCCATTTAAAACGGTGTTTATTTCCGACAAAGCATGCCCATGGAATCGGGTTGTATGTTTTGGGATGGTGGAGGAGGCGGGGTGGGTGGGGCGTGCTACAAAATCCACAATAACAGATGCCCTTACTTTGTGGTCTCCAGCCAAGCACGGGGAGGGTGAACATGGGTGGGGGGCATTGTGGGCCGGGAACGTTCCTCTGCATTAGGAGTAGGTAACCTAGTATCCTCCAGTTGTGCTGGTCTGCAACTCCCATAATCCCTTGCCATGGTGACTGGGGCTGGTGGAAGGGTGCTGTTGCACTGCGACAGCTCGTTGGCCACTGTGTGAACAGAGTGCTGGACCAGATGGACCCTTGGTCTGATCCAGCATGGCTCTTGTGAGTTGTAGTCCAAGATGTCTGGAGGGAACCAGGTTGCCTAACCGTGTTCTGCATCATTTCTGTGGACTTACTTGCCTTGTGCTCTGTTTAGGCAAGCGAAAAATTCATTACCTCTTTGACAGTGGGAAGGAGATGGCAGAGGAGTATGACGTGAAGACTAATCAATTGCTTGGTAAGCCAGTCCCCTTTCTCTGTTTGGAGTTTAATATTGGTAATTGGAATTTGACTTGTTATTAATGCCACATTGTACAGGCTGGTCACAAATACCAACTTTGCCCTGTGTTATTGCTACACATATTGTAAATCAAATGTTTTGTGTTGACCATGGCAGAAAGAGCTCCAATCTCACAATTGCTCCAGGCCCCATTCAGGGATAATAAGGCTATCAATGGCTACTAGTCATGATGATTATATATTACCCTCCTGCATTGGAGGCTATATACCAGTTGCTGGGGAACATGAGTGGAAAGGTGCGATTTCACTCATGTCCTCCTTGTGGGCTTCCCATAGGCAGCTGGTTGGTTACTGTGAGAACAGAATACTGGACTAGATAGGCCTTTGATCTGATTCAGCATGGTTCCTCTTATGTTTAGATGCCTTTAATTACAGCGTGGTTTCAAATGAGGGCAACTGTGACTCGGGTTACCCATTCACATGATAATATTTCCACCACAGGAGAGGCAGAATAAAATTCCCCTTGTGTTAGGAGGTAATGTGTACTTGACAGCATCATGGAAAAGGCTGCTCTTCTAGAATATGTTGTTGTATTACACATTTCCTGCTACTAAATTTTTCCATGGAGATTTTCCCCTTTCTAAAAAAGCATTTTCATAAAAACTAATGAGTACAGGAATGAATAGATACAATAATAGTAAAATTAAGCAGTTGTGATTCTTCCAAGGAATTTGATTAGGTATTAAATTACACTACAGAAACACAATAGCCCCCTTCATGCATTCATTGTGTGAAGGGCATCCATATGTTCAAAGGGGCAGTGGGGCCACACTACTGGCCTCACCCCCGAGGTTACATGGCTCTCTCCCCTAGCCTCTGATAGCCACACATTGAGTGTGGCTGTCTGAGCTGGGGGAGCTGCATAGACATCCATGGCAGTTGGACCCCTGATCATGCTGGCCTTGCTCTCTGGCCTCAGTGTGATCCAGGCCTTGAGTGCGGTCATCTGACTCAGGAAATCTTATGCACATGGACCTTTGACGAAGTTGGAACCCGGAACACACTGTGGCCCAACCCAAGGTGGCTTGACTCCCTAGGCCCATATGGACATCAAGGGCAAGGCTGGAGACCTGTGCAATGGCAGAGATAGGGGTAGGAACCTGCTGCTTCTTTAAACGCTTAGACCCCCTTCATGTGATTAATGCATGAAGAAGGCTTAAGTCTATCTTTTTCTTTCCAAATACAGGGAGGGGCATAATTGGGGCAGTGGGGATAAATAGAACCAAAAGTACACAACAACCCAAACTTGCTAAATCAGATCTCACTTGATTTGGAGCACTGGGCATTTTTCAGATTCAAATATTTCAAGAAATCCCACATCACTGCCTACTAGAGCTCATTTTCATCAGAGTTATTGAGATAAATTTGACCTGCAAATTTATTGCTTTCCTGAAAGAACCAGTCAAAGTGGTGCTTTAATTTCCCCCTTTCCTTTCTCTGCAGTGAGAAAATGGAGAGAGAAGAATGCTCTGGGTGCTTGTGGCAGTTGGCAGGTTGAAGTAGGAGAGCCACACTTGCCATTGCCAGGAGCAGCGGATCGTGAGCTCATAAAGGAGAGCAGCACCAATGTAAGTTCTTGTCTAGAGCAGTCACATCTCAAATTTGGATGAGACTCATTTTCTGGAGCTTCCTGGTACGAATTCTGAGGTTACAATCTGGCTTCTTCAATAAGATGAGTTGAAATTCAGGGTTTGGGATGTCATGATTTTGGGAGCAGAGAAAGGAGAACACACAAGTTTTGTTTCTCATGGTCATTCCTGGGCTGAGAAACCTCAAATAATGACTCCTTGGCGAACCAGTCCTATAACTTGATTCATGGTATAAACATATGAAGCTGTGTTATACCAAGTCAGATCATTGGTCCATCTATCGCAATATTGCCTATTTATTTATTTATTTTAAAATGTATATTCTGCCCAGGTGCTCATGCTCCACTCTGAGCAGCACATAATAATTTAAAACCACAGTACAATATAAAATCATGCATTCAGTTAAAAATACAATAACATATAATGAAAATGAAAATACAGAGGCAGAGACCATATATAGAACAACCTTTAAACAAAAACAACGCTTAGAAGGCAAAAGCCTAGCAGAATAGAAAGGTCTTCACCAACTGGTAAACAACCTCTTGAGAGGGAGCAAGGTGTCCCACAGTATCGGACTGGCAGCTGCCCACTGAATCTGTTCACAAGACCATTTATCTGAAGAAGACAGGACTTGGCACCTTCTGCATACAAGTCATGTGCTCTGCCACTATTGGTAGATCTCCAGATGATTTACAATAGACCTACAAGGATTTCTGACTCGCAATTGTTTAACAAGAGTAGAAACTAATTACACTTCCGAAATGAAGAAAGCTTGGCTTAAAGAGGAGTGGCATTTTGTGTAATCTGAATCCATTATAGCCTTCTCTTCCACCCACTACTCTACATCTGTGTATCCTGGATAGATCTCTGGATGCCTTGAAATATAATGACTGGCAACATTCCCACCTATAGAATCCATGATAAATATGAAGAAATATAAGTACATGGGAGGGAGCAGAAACCAAGAGACTCTAGCCTTGTCAGGATCAGTCCTGTTCTCCCTAGTATGGGGGGAAGGAGTTTCGGAGTCAATTGGACTCAGAATCTGAAGAAGAATCAGGGATTTGTTAGCCAACACAGGAAGCAGGGGTGGAGATGTTCCAAGACTCACTCTTCAGGAGTCAAGGATGAATCTTCCCATGAGATTATTGCAGAGAATGCAGACTGCTCAAAGACCATTCCCCGCCCCTACTCCTGAGAACTTGCTTCTGTGTGATGGGGAGGGGACATCAGAGTTGACAGATCCCAGAGTCTGCCACAGGGTCAAACAAGTGTTGTTGAGAGAGGTGGGAAGTGGTCTCTTGGAGTAGCAGCTCACAAAAGGCTCTTTCCAAAAGACCCTTCCTGAGCTAAAGTGCCTGTTGGATTGAGGTAATAGTCCTGCTTTAGTTGAAGGCAACTACCTAGCTTTGTTAGCCAAATTTGCCTTAGAGGATAGCTCCTAGCATTCACACCACCTTTAGATGTGAAGAGGTGTTTGTTGGATAAAGCTTTGTGGATTACACAGCAAACATCTTTATTGTCTCGCATCAGTGGGAGGGCTTGGAATCACAACACGCCTCTATACTGTGACTTGAATCATAGAAACAAGAACAAGCACCTGAATGTTCAAAGTCAGGAACCCTCATTTACGCCACTCATGGAAAGCTGCATACAGTTCCTATCCATGTCACCAGCCTGATTTACGTGTGCCTTTCCTCTAGCCTGTCTTTATGCGAAACGACACAAAGAACAGTTTCCAGTGGCGGATCCGGAACCTGCCATATCCTAAGAATGTTTACAGTGTTTCAGTGGAGAAGGATCAGCGCTGCTGTGTGGTCCGCACAACAAACAAGAAGTCAGTAAGCATGAAGTTCACTCTTGGTGTGATTAAGTTAGCGTAGGTTGCAAACTCAGATTAAGACCCAGATTCAGGAGTCAACAGTATATACACCTTATTGCAAAGTTCTACCACTTCTCTCCTTTCTAGTTGACAGTATCAAGTTACAAATTGAAGCAAATCCATTTCTCACTCCCAATTTTTGATGCAGAGGAAGTTGGGAGAAATACACTGCCATGGAACAAATAGCATTTGATTTTCCTTTCTGGCTCAAAGTCTGAATCCAGTTTTGTGCAATCCCTGATAATCACCTAGAGGTGGTGCTGTTGGCAAAGAGCTACCCTTTTCTCTTTGGCCATTTTTATGTGAAGGCTAGCTAAAGTTCTTCCGAGGGCAAAGAGCACTATTAATCAGTGACAGTAAAGGACTAGGGATATGGTCAGGACTTGTCAAACACTTCACAATGAAGGCCAGACTACATTAACCCTGTGGGTCTTCCCACTTTGCATCTTTGCTCTCTGGCTGCAATTGGCAGGTGCAGGACCAGGTCCCTGCTGCTCAGTGGCCTCCTCTTGATAGGTATGGAGATGCTTAAGTACTTGTTGATTTGAGCAGCCCTTGAATATCCTCAGCTTTCTGAAGAATCTCGCAGTTACTCCCCTAACACTGGTCTAAAGGTCAGCCCATGAAATTGATTGCCAGTAAATTGCTGGACTACATAAAAGTACTTCTTCTCACGACACATAAATAACTTGTGGAATTTGTTGTCGCAAAATGGGTTGGCGGTCACTGGCTTGGATGTCTTTCAAAGCAGGGGTTAAACAAATTTACGGGGGATAGATCTAAAAGCAACTATTGGTTATGATAGCTAAACAGAACCTCTGAATTTAGAAGGGATACAGGGATGGCGCTAGAGTCATCAGGCGCTCCTGGCAGGAAGGGCTCTTTCTTTCACGCCCTGCTTGTGGGTTGCCTGCCAGTGCTGGTAACAGGATGCTGGTCTAGCCATGGGCAGATCTTGAAGTGCTGTTCTAATGACCCAACTACAGATGTGAAGTTCTGAGGGAAATGGCAGCAGTGGGAGTGGGGGAACCAGAATATATATATTTTTAAATCCTATTTCCCCCCCTAGAGATTTGCAGGGTATGTGTGGATTTTTCTGGGTCGTCCCCCCACCCCCATTTTTCTGTGTGTTTTTTCAAGATTGACACATCTAGGCACAACAATTCCTCTGATGCCCGTTGCACTCATTGGGCTTAAAAGAGCATAACTCTGCACAGAATCAAATTGTTGTGTATTTGGAAAGGGGCGCTGACAAGCTCAACAAGGAGCAGGGGAGGGAATTGGTGTATTGGTAACTCTGCCTTTCAAGAACATGCAAATAATAGAGTAGGATAGTCCTGTGGGTCATTAACTTCTCAAGACAATGTGGGCAAGCTTTGTAAAGGTAGTCAGTAGTATTTTATAGCTCCAAAAGAAATGTCGGAAAGCTTGAAGCCTGTGGAAGATGACAGGACATATGTTTGGCATTCTTTGTGCTTTACCATCATTGATTCCTGTGGATGAACTATTCCAAATGTTTATTTTAAACTTCTAGGTTATATCTATGCTAGTTTGTTCCCTGGCATGTACAGCATGCACTACAAGTTTTAATGTGCTAGCCATCTTTTGGAACTGCATCATTGCCTTAGCAAGGGCAGGCACCTCAGTTGTACTTGGGGAAAAGCAAATCTGAAGTAGTCTTGCATTGCACACTCAAAATCCCAAAAGTGTTTGAACAAGTCTAGATCTCATTCACTTATTTTTGCAAAAGAGTTCTCTTTTAGTAAAACAAACATGGCTCCCATACCTGTATGCTCTGGATGGCCACTGTTGGAAATGGATGGAGCCTTGTTCTGATCCTGGAGGGCCGTTTATATGATAAGATAGGAAATCAAATCTGAGGAGCAATCCTAAGGCTAGAGCAATAATCGTCTGGCACAGCAACACATTCCAATTTCGGTGCATTTTGAGAGGCAAGAAGATCTTTGTGCCTTTTGCATCTATGCCATCAAGAACAGTATGGTGAGGCACGACACACATTAGCAATATCTTAAAATGAACCACCCTTGATTGTGTGCAGGATTGAATGTCCCCAATTTAACATCAAGGTGTGTAATGGGTTGTTGTTTATTCGTTCAGTCGTTTCCGACTCTTCGTGACTTCATGGACCAGCCCACGCCAGAGCTTTCTGTCGGCTGTCGCCACCCCCAGCTTCCCCAAGGTCAAGTCTGTCACCTCCAGAATATCATCCATCCATCTTGCCCTTGGTCGGCCCCTCTTCCTTTTGCCTTCCACTTTCCCTAGCATCAGCCTCTTCTCCAGGGTATCCTGTCTTCTCATTATGTGGCCAAAGTACTTCAGTTTTGCCTTTAATACCATTCCCTCAAGTGAGCAGTCTGGCTTTATTTCCTGGAATATGGACTGGTTTGATCTTCTTGCAGTCCAAGGCACTCTCAGAATTTTCCTCCAACACCACAGTTCAAAAGCATCTATCTTCCTTCGCTCAGCCTTCCTTATGGTCCAGCTCTCGCAGCCATAGGTTACTACGGGGAATACCATTGCTTTAACTATGTGGACCTTTGTTGTCAGTGTGGTGTCTCTGCTCTTAACTATTTTGTCAAGATTAGTCATTGCTCTCCTCCCAAGAAGTAAACGTCTTCTGATTTCCTGGCTGCAGTCAGCGTCTGCAGTAATCTTTGCGCCCAGAAATACAAAGTCTGTCACTGCCTCCACGTTTTCTCCCTCTATTTGCCAGTTATCAATCAAGCTAGTTGCCATAATCTTGGTTTTTTTGAGGTTTAACTGCAACCCGGCTTTTGCACTTTCTTCTTTCACCTTTGTCATAAGGCTCCTCAGCTCCTCCTCGCTTTCAGCCATCAAAGTGGTGTCATCTGCATATCTGAGGTTGTTAATGTTTCTTCCTGCGATTTTAACTCCAGCCTTGGATTCGTCAAGCCCAGCACTTCGCATGATGTGTTCTGCATACAAGTTGAATAGGTAAGGTGAGAGTATACAACCCTGCCGTACTCCTTTCCCAATCTTAAACCAGTCCGTTGTTCCATGGTCTGTTCTTACCGTTGCTACTTGTTCGTTATACAGATTCCTCAGGAGGCAGACAAGATGACTTGGTATCCCCATACCACCAAGAACTTGCCACAGTTTGTTATGATCCACACAGTCAAAGGCTTTAGAATAGTCGATAAAACAGAAATAGATGTTTTTCTGGAACTCCCTGGCTTTCTCCATTATCCAGGGGATATTGGCAATTTGGTCTCTAGTTCCTCTGCCTTTTCTAAACTCAGCTTGTACATCTGGCAATTCTCGCTCCATGAATTGCTGGAGTCTACCTTGCAGGATCTTGAGCATTACCTTGCTGGCATGTGAAATAAGTGCCACTCTCCGATAGTTGGAACATTCTTTAGTGTTTCCCTTTTTTGGTATGGGGATATAAGTTGATTTTTTCCAGTCTGATGGCCATTCTTGTGTTTTCCAGATTTGCTGGCATATGGCATGCATCACCTTGACAGCATCATCTTGCAATATTTTAAACAGTTCAGCTGGGATACCGTCGTCTCCTGCTGCCTTGTTATTAGCAATGCTTCTTAAGGCCCATTTGACCTCACTCTTCAGGATGTCTGGCTCTAACTCACTGACCACACCGTCTGAGCTATCCCCGATATTATTATCCTTCCTATACAGATCTTCCGTATATTCTTGCCACCTTTTCTTGATCTCTTCTGTTTCTGTTAGGTCCTTGCCATCTTTGTTTTTGATCATACCCATTTTTGCCTGGAATTTACCTCCGATGTTTCTAATTTTCTGGAAGAGGTCTCTTGTCCTTCCTATTCTATTGTCTTCTTCCACTTCCGCACATTGCTTGTTTAAAAATAATTCCTTATCTCTTCTGGCTAACCTCTGGAATTTTGCATTTAATTGGGCATATCTCCCCCTATCACTGTTGCTTTTTGCTTTCCTTCTTTTTTGGGCTACTTCCAGTGTCTCAGCAGACAGCCATCTTGCCTTCTTGGTTTTCTTTTTCTTTGGGACGTTTTTTGTTGCCACCTCTTGGACAATGTTGCGAACTTCTGTCCATAGTTCTTCCGGGACCCTATCTACTAAATCTAGTCCCTTAAATCTGTTCTTCACTTCCACTGCATATTCATTAGGAATATTAGTGAGCTCATATCTAACTGATCTGTGGGTCTTCCCTATTCTCTTTAGTTTGATTCTAAATTGTGCAATAAGAAGTTCGTGATCTGAACTACAATCAGCTCCAGGTCTTGTTTTTACTGTCTGTATAGATGTCCGCCACCTTTGGCTGCAAAGGATGTAGTCAATCTGATTTCGGTGTCGGCCATCTGGTGAAGTCCATGTATAAAGCCGTCTTTTTGGTTGTTGGAAGAGAGTGTTTGTTATGCACAGTGAGTTGTCCTGGCAGAATTCTATCAGCCTATGTCCCGCTTCATTTTGTTCTCCTAGACCATGCATACCTGTAATTCCAGATGTCATTTGACTGCCCACCTTAGCGTTCCAGTCTCCTGTAACGAAAATAACATCTCTTTTTGGTGTGTTATCCAGTAGGTGCTGCAGATCCTCATAGAACTGATCTACTTCTGCTTCTTCAGCATCTGTGGTTGGGGCATATATTTGGATCACTGTGATGTTAAATGGCTTACCCTGAATTCGAATTGAGATCATTCTGTCATTTTTTGGATTGTATCCAAGCACTGCTTTAGCCACTTTGTTATTAATCATGAAGGCTACTCCGTTTCTTCTGTGATCCTCTTGTCCACAGTAGTAGATCTGGTGCTGATCTGATGTGAAGTGGCCCATTCCGGTCCATTTCAGTTCGCTGACACCCAATATATCTATATTTAATCTTGACATCTCGCCAATAACCACGTCCAATTTGCCCTGGCTCATAGATCTTACATTCCAGGTTCCTATGGTGTGTTGACCTTTAGAACATTGGATTAGGAAACATTGACTCGGCATCTGCATCTTGACCTTAAAAGGTAACTCTTAAGGAGTATCTCCTGCCTCTCTGTCGTTTGTGATTTTCAGGAGAGAGCCTGTTCCAAATCACACTACCTTCAGATGCAAGATAGGCTCACTCCTATAGTGGTAGCCCTTTTTTGTGACGCCTTCCTTACAAGGATTCCCCCTCCAGCAAGGCCTGCCAAGTTCCAATACACACACACACAAATAATTTTTAGAATGCAGGTTCTTTCTACTTCAAAAGTTTCAGGGGCTAGAGATGGCTGTCACAACAGTCTCTTTCTACCTTCTCGTTGATTTCTATGTCTGTTTCTACTTTTATCATATGCCCTGTTTTTATGGTAGCTCTTTTTTTATTGGTACTACTGTGATGGTCTCTTGGAGTGAAAAGCAGGTGGATGGGGAGAAGAAAATAACTTGAGTTCAGATTCCCTGCCCTTGCTAGTGGCATAGTTTTTATAGAGAGCGGTGTGTGTTTGTATTAGGTCTTCTATACAATTATTCTGCTCTTAGTACTTTTACTGAAACTAGGCTTTCGTTTAAGCTAAGTATCAGCCCTCCATGCCAGTTCTTGTGGCCATGGTTAATAATGGTTCCTTGCCTGTACTCAGGTGGGGTTTTAGGGGAGGGGATGCCTTGATGCCTTTAACAGCTGCATGACAGACAGAAACTCAACAGATGAAACTTTTCCAGGTATGGAGATGCAACAACGGGAAAGCTGAACCTACTGAAACGTTGCTACACAGCTGTTAAAGGCACAGGAGCTCTGCCAGAACACAGAGCCGCCCCAAGGAACCTTAAAAAGAAAATATTGCCACCCGCTCCAGCTCATTCATTGTTGTCCCCTCCAGCCACAGCAAAAGGCTGCTCAAGTGGGATTTGCTCCAGCCCTCTTGCTGTAAAACAAATCCATTAAAGCAAACTTTCCAAACAAACAGGCAAAGCCTCCTTGGCCACAGCAGATTCAATTATGGCAGGGCGAGGTAGCAGTTAACATTACACTGGAAAGGGGGCAAAGTGGCAGATCTGTTTTCCTTTGATCTTTCAGAGATTTCAGTTGGAGACCAGACCCCAGGTATTTTTCCCACTGCTTCAGCCCTGGGGAAGGGTGGGGTGGGGGGCAAAGTTGGTGTTCCCAGTGAGGGCTCCCAAGGCTCTTTGAAACACTGGGCTTCTTTTGGGACCTGTTTTTTATTGTCTCAATCAGTAAGAAGTTAACACTTCCTTAACATGTCTTTGTGTTCATCTAATCTTTGCTGTTTAACCTTTGACACCCCCATTATTATCCATGTCTGCCACCTTTCCCAAATACACGCAGAAGGCTCTGAGCCCTGCGGTTACATTCCTCCTGAGCAAGCAAAGCAGCCAGGGCTGGGTTAGCCTTTGTATGCGTTTTTCGTGAAGGCTTGGAAAATAAAGGGTTCGTGTTTTGTGCAGCAGCAGTTCAAGCAGTCAACCTCCAAGCAAAACTAGCTTAATGGAGAAGGATTGCTCATGGGTCTGACACCAGGAAATAAATTCTCCTGTTCAGTTTGGAGTACCAGAAACATGTCAGAGATGGAGAGAATTTCACAAGGGAAGAGCTCCAAGTAACAAAGGAGCTAAATGGCAGCAATGCTGGCGGTGGAGGTGGGTAATAAGAATAATGTTCTTCCAGCTTGGTTAAGTTAGGGTTGGCAGAAAATAGATTGTTCAGACAAGTGTCTGATGGATATAATGAAGGTGTATGAAGCAGTGCAGACTCCAGGTGATCAACACTAAGCTAGCATTCAAGCCGTTAGGGTTCTTTCCCTACCTTTTTTCCCCAGGTGAGCCAAGGGACCGAACCAGGCACCCAGCATTGTTGTACAGCAGTTATCCAACTAAGAAATGTAATGTCAATTGGTAGTACAAATCTCAGTTGATTAATCAAAATAAAATAATTGTTTAAATGTGCATATCAGAAATTCTAAAGAAAAAAAAAGCATGCTTGGTTCATTTTTAGATGATGCGCTCTGTTGCACCAGGCACCATCTTAAGGGGCATCCTTGTAATAAAAACAAAAACTTTACAATCTGCTGCTCGGATAACCAGAGGAATTCCTTAATTCAATCAGAATTTTTTAAAAAATGATGTAAGGGTGCAATCCTATGTTGAGAGCCGGAAGCCTCTGAACTCAGAGGCTGCTGATTATCCTAATGCAAGGCAGCCATTGGCCAGAGGCGAGCCTTGCTTCCATTCTCCGGCTGCCCTGCATTTTTGCTAGATGGGTGAACATAGGAAGCTGCGTGAGGTAGCTGAGGCATTGAGCAGGGGGTTGGACTCAATGGCCTTATAGGCCCCTACTATTCTATGAATCTATGACTTCCCCAGTCTCCTCCCCTGCCCCAGGACTGCCCCCTTTCCCCCATCTCCAGGCCATCTCTGAGGGGGAGGGGGTGGGGAGCATGGTTTACTGGCTCTGAGGTCGGAGTCCTATCTTTGATCTCGGACATAGTAAACCAAGCAATCCTATGATCCCCAGGCACTATCTAGGTGCCATAGGATTGTTCTCTAAATCTCATAACCCTTTTGGAAAGTGCTCAGCATCCAAGCCTTGGAACCATTGATGGCTGAGATAGACTATACCTCAGATAGAATATGAAGGCATAATAAACTTTCAAGCTGTTTCTCTAATATAAAAGTATATATTGGGGGGATTGTCTAGAATTAAATCTTTATAAATTATCATTTCACTAAACCACTGCAGGAATTGGTCCTTTCTTCACGTTTTCTCTTATGCTTGCCTTCAGGTATTACAAGAAGTTCTCCATTCCTGACCTAGACCGGTTCCAGCTGCCCATGGAGAGCACTGCTCTGAGCTTCACTCATGCCAACAACACATTGATCATCACGGTAGGTAATTCATCAACACTGACACATCACTTCTCCCAGCTGTCTTTGTAAAAACTGGAGAAAGACATAAACAGAAAAACAGCCCCTTGCCTAAGACTGAAAAATTACAAATTTAGAACTATACTGATAAGGCTCTTGAGGCCTAGCAGGGGGGGAAAATAGACTTATTGGTGCTATTTCGGCTTCAGAGTTTCAGTGATAGAACTCCATATGCTCCATACAGTTTCACCTTGCCACCAGCAATCACCTTTTTGAACTTCAAATCTTTCCTCAAACTGTGGTGTTCAGTGTAGAAATCCAGACTCCTAGAATATATGAGGGGGGAATACAATGAACCAGCAAAGCTAAGTACACTGTTTACTTTTGGATACAGTCCAGTCCAGCAGGTTTAACTGAGGTTAAAAATAAGGCAAGACTAGAGTACAGAAATGATAATGTGCATTGAGATACAGACTTATGCTCAATGTTTCATTGAATCTTGGGCAGCTCAAAAGACAATGCGAGTGAGAATTTCATAGCAGTCCAGTGAGTTTGCCTATTCTTTTTACCTTGTTTACTGGCCTCTTTTGAAAATAAGGCACTGTATTAATGGTGGCTCTGTTTTTGCTAGAGGTATATTCAGATGATTTTCTTTTCCATAGTATCAGAAGCCAACAGAGATTCTGGTTGCAGAGGAGGAGCTGCAAAAGGAGCTAAAGAAGATAAAGGCAGCAAATAATGGAGATGGGGAGTGCAAGACGCAATAGGCAACAGTCGCAGAATGTCTTGTCTGTACATATTTTGCTACTTTTCTGTAACAAATAAATGCATTGAACTGATGCGAATTTGTTTGACCTTAGTGAACTTAGTATATCCTGACAGGAGAATTTCCCCACAGATGTATTAAAGCTCCCCAGCAGCCTGCTGGCGCTGAACCCAAGTGAGAAGCACCAGTCTGCACTTCTTGGTGAGCAAAATCATCCACAAGTACTTTTATATCTGGATTCCTTAAAGAGCCTGAAAAGGGTCTTGAGGCTTGCCAAGTTTCTTGTCTTCAAGAATGTGATGGGAAATGGTGGCTCATAGGATATTTTTTTTAGGAAGTTTTAACAATGTATACTGTGTTTTGATTAATGTTTTATGTATTTTATACTTGTTGTTCCCCGCCTCGATCAGGATGGAGAGGCGGGTTAGAAGTAAAAATTTTATGATGATGATGATGATGACTGGCCACAATTACACTTCTCTCCTGCACTCCATAGCATTTTAAATTGATATCAAGGCAAGCCCAAAAGCCAAATACGATGCATTTTCTTAAGTTGTTTGGAATTATATTTGAATTTGAATTTCTTATGTAGACGTAAATACAGTAGCTGGGTTCTCACAACACACCAATCCACACTCAAGGTTGGGTATGGTTTGTCATTGAATCTTGAGTTGTGTTATTTGACCTCAGGCATGGGTAACACACCATGGTTTGTTAACCACAAACAAACCACAGTTCGCAACCCAACAACAAACCATGGGTTCTCTTTGTGAGTTGTTCATGGTTAACAAACGATGTTTTGTTGGCATGGCTGGGTTTACATAACACAGCAACGATCCACAGTTCAATGACAAACTACACTCAACCTTGAGGGTGGATTGTCAAGTTGTGTGAACCCAATCCAGCACCTGCTCAGAAGAATTTTCCTTGGTTTGCCCCTAAAACTGCAGACAAACCTTCCTGTTCTGAAACAAACATGAAGGATCATTTTAAAGTATGATCTTCTTTACTGTTATATCTCACAGCGTACACTCATTTGCACCATAATTTGAGGTGTCAGCTGTTTATTTAAAAACGAGAGAGAGAGAGAGAGAGATTTCCTTCCTCCATGATACTATAGTGTACTCCATTCTACTCCATCAAATTTTCAGTTCTTTCTCCCCTATAAAGACTCAGTGTTCTGCCGCCACTGAGCTGTTGGGAGGTGGGGAGTTGTCCTGTTAGTTTCCCCCTAAATTTTTCTTTGTACTTCTGCAAACCCAGAGCTTGCTGATACCTCCCTCTTGTTTTTCAGTGGCCCTGTTTTTGCTACAATCCTGTTGACACTCACCAGCTCAGTTTGCTATTAGAGTGAGGGATGGCTTAAAAAATAATTGTATATCTGTATGAAAGGCAACAGCTGGTCAGTAGGCTGTTCATGGAATGCATCACAAATACAGGTGTTTGGTGGGAGTGGCTGACAGGGGCTAGGATACTCCACTAGTGCCCCATCTCTTAGAAATATCTGGGGTTAAACGTTGCATAGAGGGAGATCATCCATTGGTTTGACCCCTTAAGGCTGCTTTTAGATTATGAGTCAATCCCATTCTCATCTTGCACTGTACATCATAGGTATACATTTCCAGCTCATCTAAAAGGAGTTCCATTATTTCAACAGTTGCCAGAATGCCACATCTGTAGGTGTTATAGCTTAATTTAAGGGTAAACAAATTTGATCACAGGCATCAATTCAAATATATCGCCAATACTCAGTTACTGCTTTTGAAATTAAAGAGACTCACATCACAGACTTCTTGCATTCCACTTCGACAATTTATTCAACACATTGACCGGACAGAACCAATCTAATGAATCACTCTTTCTATGCTGCCAGATGGCAATAGTTAATTTGGTACAATTATACAGAGCCAGCTAGGCTTTGCTCTTATAGCCCAGTGCTCAATTATGAGGCAGTGATGAATATCAGTAAAGCAGGAGTAAAAGGCTCTTCACCCCCTCTTCACTGTCTAGGGTACAGTCAGTTCTTCCTAAACTAAATCCAACTGATTTCAGTACAGTTGGACTTGCAGCACGCAGAGGTCAAAATGGAATCTATGCTGATATCCCCCGCCCCAAAATGCACACATTCTCAAGTTTACTGAACAATGCCTTCAGAGAAATTTAAAGGGTAACAGCGAACCGCAAAATGTGCAAGATAAAAGAATTGGAAGGAGACATGAGCCTCTATTGAAATCAGAAGGCAGGTGAACTCCCCTCCATGGCGTCCTCCTTAGCACTTAGTGTGACTTTCAGGCTGCTTGTCTCAATGACGTTATCTCTTCTTGGTGATTCCTGAGCTGGGCATCAAATCTGGAGTCCAGGCCAATCTGTGTCAGGAGGTGGTGAAATCAAGGGCATACAGTGCAGATGCCACGGTAGCGTAGAGATGGGTGGTGCTGAAGCGCAGGCAATACACAGGACTACTGACGGGTGATGACAAGGAGAAGCTCTGCAAAGTAATAATGAAAAATTATCCAAGATAAGTGATTTAAACTGTTCAGCAGTAAGAGCCAGGGACTAGATAACGGCCATACAGCACCCATAGGATTCCATTCAGCTCTGTAAACCTGCATCTTCCATCATAGCAAGGGATTATAAAACTAACAGAGGGCACTTTCTGAATAAAGTTAGTTCAAGGCAACATAATAGCTTGAATACCTTGTTGATATCTTTGGAATTGGATTGAACCTAAAGCTTTCATAGCAGATCCCTACTTGCTGTCCCTATATATCTAATCTCATGAAATCATAGAGGGAATTCCCTGTCCTAGCACTATGTTAGTAGGTAGGCTTGTTTTGGCATTTTAAGGATAGGGGCTGGTGATGGTTACATCTGTATCCCACCCTTCCAGAGATCAAGGTGGAATAAATGTGTTTCCCCCTCCACTCCCTCATCCCCATTTTATCCTCACAGCAACCTTATCATGTTAGTTAGACCAAGGGTTAGTAACATGCCCAATGGCACACACTAAGCTTCATGAGTGAGAGTGAGTATTTGAGATTGGGTCTCCTTGTCCAAGTCCAACACTCTTATCCATCACCCTATATATGATGTAATCAGAAATGAGCAGAAGTAACTCACATCCCCACACTCATTATTTCATGTGGGGCAACTCAGCATAGTTCACTTTCATCCAGCTTCTGGGAACACAGTGATGGTCCTCACCTGCAAGCACCTGGTTTGCCGTTTATCCCAAAGACGGACCACACCGTAGTAAGAAGAGCCACTTGCGATCATGTGATTGCCATTGCTCCGAATGCAGTACAAGGCACTGTCATGTGGCTCTTCCCATTTCTTCACACATTCCCTGGGGAGTGGGGGCAAGGGTAGGAGATAACATCACAAGCAAGAAATTTAGAGCATTCTTCCCCAGATACAGGTACACCAGTCCTTATTTATTTGTCAAAGCAAGTCACTAACCTTGTGCTTGTCCTTAAGTCCCAGTACCGGATGTAAGTATCATACCCACAGGAGAGCAAGGTGGAAGGTGTTTCATAGAGAACATCCAAGACTCCAGCGCCTCGGTGGAATTCTGTTCCAAGGCAAGTGACCAGTTGCCCACTGAAAAGAGAACCCAACAAGGAACTAAATGATAGTTCTGAATAATACACACCACATAGTATCACATTATGGTTGTTTCAATGGAGCTCTTCTGTCAGAGCAGATGTCAGTGGAAGAAAGATGCTAACGGACCAACCAAGTGCAGATTAGTTTGTGCCCAGTAAAAAAAGATTACAACTTGCACAAAAGCATTCCAAGATAAATAAATGGTTACTTTTCCTTTGAAAGTATAAAAGCTAGTACTCAGTTTTGTTTCTAGCACTAATGAGAACTTATGTGTCCTTTGTAAAGCAGAGAACAGAGTTAAGTGGTCTTATATTAGCAAAGTTGGAGATTAAAAGCAGATGACACACTAGGTATGTTTACCATCGCAAATGGGAATCAATAGAAGCCACACTGGGTAGCACTGCCTAGTGGTTGTTACCGAAACTCCATAAGCATGAAGAACAGATAAATATATACTAGGCTGGAGTACGGTTCTCTCTTTGGGATACTTACATTGAGCACTCTCCTGCTATGACTATCCATAACAACGCCTGCCAGGAGTAAAACTGTTCAGTGAACAAGTCCTGCAACTGTGTCAAAAAATAATATTTACCAAGAATAGTAGAGGTCTCAAAAACAAGGGCTCATGCAAAAGATACCCTGGGTAGTTTGAACGAACACGTATTTGATATAATGAAAAAACAGAATATGCTGGAAACAATTGGGCTTCTTTGGGAATTCTATGATTCTGTCCTTAAACCAATAGCCCTAAGCAATCCTTTCTTGTCTTCAGATAGCAAGCAGCACAGCAAGGAAAGAGACACTCAGTTACTGCAATCCTGCTTTATGGCTCAAAAGTCACTGATGAATTGTAAATGCAAGAGTTCAAGCCCAAAAAGCAATGACAGGCATTCTACAGCTCAATCCTTCAAACATTTTTGCCCATTACATGATTTCAGCATACATGTAGAATTTTTACTTGTACATCTCCATGATGCACATGCCAGGGAGCCATGGCTTGTTGCACATAGACATTATAGCAAAAATGTGTTTGCTGCTACATAATCTGTAAGGCGTCCCTTGGTTTCTGATTCTGTCTTGCTCTGAATGATTCAAGAGGCAATGCTTCTCTTGGGGAAAATTCCCTAGTTACTACATTTTAAGGAAGTTTCTCTGCGATACTGAAAAGCAGTTCCTCGTTTCTCCAAGGCGCTCTCCCCTTTTTACTGTGTTCACAGCTCTCAAAGCCACTACACTCCAGATATGCTGCATGCTCCGGATGTCCTTTGCTTGGGCACATACAGAGCGTCATCAGACCAGTGTTTTATTGCATGCTCATTACTGGGCACTCACGGATTTTCATGGGTCCTATTCACAACATCATCTACCTTCCGTGCATCTCCTGCCCCTTTTAGCCTTCTTCCCATGACAAAAAAAAGATCCCAGTAAGTCTGATTTATTTTTAGAGATCGAACTTGCTGCTATCTCCTGCTGTGTGCAAGAGAAGCGGCGCGATAAAAACGGCCCACTGAATGGGCCACATGGACATTGTTTACTTCCTCTTCCTTCTCCCTGAGAAAGAGGAAATATTGAGAAACAAAAGTGGGGGCAGAGAAGCAACGGTAGGGAACCATGATTTCCCCCTGTCTGATGTTTTTAGAAGGGCGAGTGGGGTGGGAAATTTTTCCTATGCAAATTAGGTTAATTTGTATAGGAAATTTTTCAGTTTGTATCACAAAATGTTCCAATGCCCTAGAGAGGGGTGGGCAACTTGTAGACCAAAACTTCTGGAAGGCCACAACTCCAATTATCCCTCATCATTGGCAATAGTGGCTAGAGCTAATGGAAGCCGTAGGTCAAAACATCTGCTAGGCCACAAGTTGCCTTAGAGAGATCTACTGCAGCATGCTTATTTTACTTACAAATAAAGCTAAGGAAAAGTATCCTATGTTAACATTTTGTCCCAATACACCATAAGTATTTGACCTGGAATATTTAAGGGGGGGGGATTAAAGCACACTTACTGTGATTTAAATGTTATATTAGGTAAACATTTCTATTGGAATACTTGTAAAAATTTAAAGACAACAAACAAAAGTACTGAAAACTGTTGCCACCCTAATCAATTTTTGCAACCAAAGAAATGTGCATGATATGCTGACAACCACTCATCTATTTCAACAAAGTTCAACTCTCTTCCATTAAGGTTGCTGGGGCACCTTCAGTTTCACCATCACTATTTACAAGTTCCATTTCACTCTAAGACATATATGTATTTCAATGACCTATATGTATTCTCTGCTAGGGATATTCACCTGAAAAACATTAATTACTACTTTGAAACTGCCAAGCTTGCCTAATATTGTACTTGCAATTGGCATACATCCATTTGTCTAGTTAATTTACAAAACATGGGGAAAATTCCATCCCACATCACTGGTGGGCAGAGTGGGGAGAGTTATGGCATGGCTAACATTGGGAGATTCAAAAGATGGACCTTATAGGTTTCATTAAGGGCCCCTACCTTCCCCACCCTCCATATAAGCAACACTGAAAGGGAGGCTGAGTTCATTCCCATCATCTGAAGCAGACTTTCCAGCACTTCACTCTAGAAGAACAGATACCCAATCTCACAGCCATGGCTGTTAGAGAGCTTTCTGGAGCTTTTGCTCTACGGTGTGTTGAAGAGCAGCATGCTAATTGCAGAACTGGAAAGAGTATAATGGCTTCTGGAAATATCAAAAACCGGCAACCTTATCGTATGCAGGGGATACATGCATAGGCAGGAAAAGAGAATGCAACTTTTATCAAGAGACAGTGAGAACCAAATGGGCATGAAAAGCAAAAGGATCCAAGGAACAAGAGACTTTGAACAAGGCAGCTGAGTAGTCCTTCATTACAACTAGAAGGTCTGTCTAGCACAGGGCTCTCTGATTAATTAATACACGCTCCTAATTGAGGAGGAACATGCCCCACTTGTCCTCCCCCCACCACCTCCCTTACGAGAGAAAGCCAGGCTGCCACAGTTCTCACTACCACTCAGACAACAGCATCCAATGAAGCCCATTCAGCCACTAAAGACCCACATGTTCCCAGCCCTTCTCCTCCTCCCTAACGGTCTAATCAGAACTGGACACAAAGCACTGAACGCCTGCTTTTCAGACTACTGCACTGGCTCTCGCTTCATGGGACAATGCAGCCTCCACTCCCTAAAGCAACTAGCACCTCCCCCTCCTTCCAGTTATTTTGTTACTTTCTCCTCCTTGATCCCGTATCAGTCTTTCTGGGGCACCCGAGCCAGAGGCCTTAATTCCATCTGTAATCTGGGCTAAAGCCCCATGGGGGT
Organism: Elgaria multicarinata webbii; assembly: GCF_023053635.1. Taxonomy (NCBI): domain Eukaryota; kingdom Metazoa; phylum Chordata; class Lepidosauria; order Squamata; family Anguidae; genus Elgaria; species Elgaria multicarinata. The sequence goes on along the minus strand of NC_086178.1, from coordinate 56,952,301 downwards.
GAGGGGGATAAAGACCACACAATAGGTGAAATAGAGTCCCAGGAGATGTTCAAACAAGTAAACACCGTTGTGTCAGAGGAGCAAAATTGCTGAGAAAGCAGATTAGCACCAGCAGCACTGGTGTCCCCCAGATCAGAAGGTGAGCCTTGTCCGCTCGCCAGAGCCAACACGCTTCTGTGATCACAGCACTGGCGGCATGCTGGGGCCGGCCCATCTCCCCCAGTCACTCTCCAAAGAGCAGATTACGGAGAATAACAATTTCTTTGTGACTGTGTAATTCCCTCCGTGACCGTGACTGTGGGCCACTCCATCGGGCCGCGATGCCAGGGCCTTAGCAACCATTTAACAAGACCAGTCGGCCCTAGCAATGCTCCCCCCAAGGCAAACCTCTCGGACAAGCTTTAACATCCAAGTGCAGGAATTAATCCTCATCCCTCCCCCCACCCCCAAAACCTAAGTCCAGGGGTGCTGGGTTATTGCACTTACTTTTGTGTTTCTCAAGGCAGGAATTGCTGGACAAGCTCTTAAAACATTAACCCTTGGAGGGAAGGAGGGTAGCCTGTCTGCTTTATAAAATCTGCATCAGGAGGTGAAGATGTTTACAGGATCAGGGCAGGAGTGAGAGGCAGGCCTCTTATCTTCTACAGAAAGCAAGACTCCCAGCCAAGATAGAAAACTGGACCCTCAAGTACCACCTAGCAGTTTAGGGAAGGGACTGGAAGCAGCAGAATTAGGGTTGATAGGAGCTACAGGTATCATGCCTAGTGATGCTGGCCAGATGTGCAAAGACACAGCACTCTCTACATCAGCACAGACTGGGGATTGGATGGGGATGTCTACAAACCTGGATTGATTCCTCTGTCTTTTTCCTGCCTATTCAAAGTGATCTTATAAATGATCATACTGCAGCCATGGGACTAAAAGAGCTGTCTTAGAAATATTTCCTGGATCATGGCTAGACTGCATAGAGGCTCTCCTCTACTATATATTCCAATTGGGAAACTTTACAAGTTAAAAACTTGACAAATGCCAATAGCAAAGTAAACCTTGTAGCATATGATCCATAGAGGTGCTTTTACATCAGGGGTAGGGAACCTGTGGCCATCCAAATGTTGTGGGCTCCAAATCCCATCAGCCCCAGAGAGCACACCCAATGATAACGGATGATGGGAGGTGCAGTCCAACAACACCTGGAGGGCTACAGGTTATCTTCCACTGTTCTATGCACATTAGAAAGCCTAGATATTGAGTAGAGAGAGAAAATGTTTATTTGATTTTATTTATTTATTACATTTCTATACCGCCCAATAGCCGGAGCTCTCTGGGCGGTTCACAAAATAGGTAGGTACAGGTAAGGCCTCATTCATGTGAAATAGCATGACCCCAAGACATTTACAAGATACACCAGGAAAAATTACAAAGGCAATACAATTAGTAAGCATTCTAACACTGTTATATCCCCATCTGTAGGGAGAGCCTGTTAGTGCAAATGAGCTCCCATTATGTAGTTGAGTCCACAGGAGTGTGCTACCTCACCCTTTATCCTGCCACGAGATCTTTAGTACTTACAACTGCTACGTTTACTCCCTCACCCACTCATTCCCTCTTGTGTTTGAGACACAACTCCTCCATCAGCACCTCACCTACCTCCTAGGCTGGGAAAGGATAAAACCCAAGCGTGCTGGCAGATGGAGATAGTTCAACCTCTTCGGCTGAGCCCTCTCATTCACGTAGAAAAATTATTTCAAAGAAGGTAGCCATATTATACTGCAGCAAACACAAAGGCCTCTGCTGTAACAAATGTATTGTGTCATGTGTCATACACTTTCATAGGCTGTAGCCCATTTCGTCAGGTGCATGGGGAACTCTGAAAAGTTTTGTAGGTCCCTATACCAATAGATACAGATAAAAGAAGTGATAACACAGTCACAATGTGGCACAACGGCATGTCCCAGTCCTACCTAGAGCACAGATGGAATTCAGGATCCAAGTTGCAACCACAAAATGATGTCTACCAAGGAAGAGGCAATCAACAGTTGTAGGAGAATAAGAATTGGAGGAGAACTGGGGAAGTCACCCTTGCCCTGGATTGTGTGGGATGGGATGAAACAGAGAAAATGTTTCTTTGCTTTCTTCCTCTAGTATCACTGGCAGACAAATGATGAGGCATCTCCTCTTTAAGACTTTTATTTCTGGAAGTGTGGCCATTGGACTTTCAAGTTATTAAGTTAAGGCATTCTGAGTCCAATGCAAAGCCTGGGTGCAGGAGCCAATGCAGACACTACTGCAGCTGATTTACCCACAAAAGTAACTCCTTGTGTGAGCAGTTACTCGTTTCACTACTTGTGTGAGTAGTCCATTCATGTGAACAGTTATTTCCACAAGTAAGCAGCCAGCAACAACATCTGCCCTGGTTCAAGCAATTCACTCGTTCCACCACCATCCCTTTCCCATTCAGCTCTCCTTTCAAATCCACAGATCATTCAGCACTTAGTCCCAATTCAGTCTAATTTGGTTAAATGTCACTTAGATAGGTCTATATGAAAAGGAAGAGTCTGGGGTTCAAACCACTGTACACTCATTATTGAAAGCCTTCTCTGTTTGTAACATTACAAAAAGCCATTTGGACTCCAACCAACAATGTCCCACTTCAGTGGGAAAGAGACTCCTGTATCTCTTGCTACTACCCAAGCCCCTTCTAAGTGGCATAGTCCATGTCTAACTAGATTGAGAGCTGTCTGCTCAATAGTGCTGAATACTAATGGGGACAAGGGACAGAATTTACTTTGTCGGCAGTTCTCCTACTTTGCCTGAAACAGCATTCAAGCTGTTCAAGCTTCCTGAAACAGCGTTCAAGCCACAAATCTCACTACCCATACTGGAAAATCAGTGGCACAGCCAAAACTAAAATGCCAAAACTAATATGACCTGGAAGCTGAGTGGGATACTTTTCTAAGCCCAATCTTCAACGTGCACTTTACTACCAACGGTGGGCTCAAGCCAGAGGCCACAATGAGTCCTGTGGACTTTAACGCCTGACAAACACAGGCATGAATTTTCATAGGCAAAAGCCTATTGCAGTAGATCATCTAGAATGGACTCACATGCATTTAATTCTGCTGTACCTGCGAGGCCACAGCAGAGGATGATCAGCTGGGCTGGCCAAAACAGCAATGGGGTTACTGTTTCCCCACACACCAAATATTCAGCATGACCTAGAGACAGAAGTGACAAGCCGATTTTTTTTAATTCATAAAATTTTGCTGATATTTTGGAGGCAACCACCTTCTCCCTTCCTCTAGGGAGAAGGTTTACTTGACCTGTATTTTTTTCCTTCCTCTCCTTTTGACTGCTAAGGCAGCCAGAGCTTCTGTGCACACCAAGAAGTAACTATATATTGCTTCATTATTTTCTTGCTCATCACCTTCACGTTAATCAAATGAAATATGAAACTGATTACGATATGAACATCCAAGGATAAGAATTCTGATAAAAGTAAACAGGGTTTAAAAATGTTAAAGGATTTTTCTAACCTCTCTTGCTCATACAAACCAGAACTACACCCATTTGCCTGCCATTCTCCTTCGTTCAAGCCTCATAAGGAGAAGGTGCTTGGCTATAAACTCCACTGACTTAAGTTAATACTGTGATAAGATCACACATGCCTCTATTTTATCATGTGCATGCATATGAAAATATTAACTGATTGTATATGGATGATATACATGGTTAAGATCACATGATCACATGATCTTAACCATGTGTATCTCACCCATATGCAATCAGCTACACTGGAGACAAAATATTTCTAACACAGGCTTAACTTTGGAGCTGAAGCTTAGCACTTATTCCTTATTTATGATTCCTACTCACTCAATAAGAAGAAAAATCACATGTGTACTTAAAAGGAGCAGGAACTATCTAGATTAGGCTTTCGACTGCCAAACACTTTTTTTCAACCAACTGCTAATAGTCTACTGAACAGGAACTAGGACATATACTGTTCCAGCACCGATATAGAAATTCAGTACCTGTGCCAATTTACCTACTGCATAATTGTAACCAGCATTAAATTCAAAGGACAGTTTAGAACCCAAATATAATGTTGCCAGACACTGTTAAATAAAAATGAAGCTAGAATTCTCAGGATACTAATAAAAAGCCTGTGAGCCATACAGAATTGCAACTACATCCACACTGGGTAAAATCCAACATAAGTCCTACTTCGAGTAGATCCACTGAACTCAATGTAACTTAAGTTAGTCCTAGTTAACTTGAGTCTACTCTTACTAGAACTTATGTTGGATGTTATCCACTGTGCCCACTCTTAGATTTAAAGATATGTCTCTGTATTGACAAATGCCTATGCTGGGGGGTGGGGAGTCACTCTGTTGCTTTGGTTTACAGACTGCTAATAAATATCGCAGGAATGCAACATATATTGGCAAGAAGCAAATCACAATGAGCAAGCAGTCGACTGCTTTAATAAACTCACAGCCAAGAGTTTATTAATAAAGAATCAATGCGGATTCCTGGACCATTTACAAATGAACGAGAGTGAAAAGCACCCTGGGGTGCAACAATAACTGGCTTCCTGTGACAGGCTTAAAAAAAGAAAGTTAACTCTGGACAGCACCTTCCTTACAATGCTCCCTGTGCCATCTGGAGCCAAGCATGCCCTTAGCTTCAGCAGGGGTGGCAATGATAGTGGCGGTGGCGGGAATGGAGAAAGCTTTGCCCTCTTTTCTTCTGGTGACTCTGAATTAGCCCACACACACTTTAAAGGGTCCAATAAAGAGATACAATTTCTTTACCTTTCCTGGCTCTGGGACTCTGGAAGTTTTTGTTGTCCGGGTTGTCGTAAGGTTAAGTTCAGAGTATAAACTGACACGCTAGCTATGGGAAAAAGCCAGTTTCCTCAAATAAAGCCACAACGGTGCAAAAGAGACCCCTCTGGGGCTTTTATTTGGGAAAACAAACAGAAATGGCACCAAGCCCTTCTGCTTTACGGGCCAATTTAACTATCAAACCAACTCTCTCCTTCCCAGAGGCAAAGAGGGGAGAGAGACACGGCAATATGACAATGGCACGAAACATTCGGGGGAAGAAAGGACAAAGCAAGCTGTCTGTCTCCTTGTCTTTCTTGTTCAGGGTTCTTTTTCTTAGCACACGTGTGTTCTTGTAAAAACGATTAGATTGCAATTTGTATAACATGGTGACCCCCAAATTCAGACGTTTAACCCCCTTTCTCTGCAAAGAATGTAAAGAATGTCTCAAAGGTGGGGGAAATTCTCTCAAATTGGGGTGGGGGGGCAGTAAGGAGAACCGGCAGGGAGTTGTGTGGGAATAAGCCACTGTATAGCTTCTTTTTGAACAGACAGCACTTTGGAGGTCTCCTTCGGCCAGCAGACAAAAAAAAGAAAGAAAGAAAGAAAGGAAAAAGAAAGGCAGACAGACAGACAGACAGAAAGAAAAAGAAAAATAGAGATTCCAAATCAAAACAAAGCCATCTGTTTAAATGAGCCAGTCCAAACTGACGGAGAGGGAGTTCTCTGTGTGTGTGTGTGTCCCCATCCCACATGTAGGTACACTTATTCTTTATAACTTCTGCTGATTCCCTTGCCACCTAGGGGGAAATAAAATGGTCTTATGATTCATGAGCATAAAATTGACCAGAGCCAGAGGGCTTCCACCCTCACATACTGGAGGTTTTTGTTACAGGTGTTGCAGAAGTGTTGTACGAGCATATTCCTTCTAACTAGGGCTGAAAGTAATGGATCAGTCAGTATAACTAGCTGATTACTTTATTTACAAATTAAAATTGTGTATTTTAAAATGAATAACTGTCCTTTTTGAAAGGGTTCTCCATGCAGGTGGTACTGCTATGAGCAATCTATATACTATTCTTGTTGAAATAGTCAAGATTGTATCATCTACCTACAGCAGCTAGGTGCTATAAAAGATAGGTACAGGTCCTGTACTGAACAAGTCAGTCAAAACAGTCTCAGCCTGATGCTTTATAATCTAAAATCATCATGATGCCAGTGCAAAATAGGGGTGAGCAGGCAAGAGAAGCTGTGAATAGGATCGTGCAATTTTCTTGCAAAGGACTCTACAAACAGTATCAGTGTAGGAAATGCTTATTAATTTATTGTATATTTATTCAAGCATTTTATTTTGCTTTACCAAAGGTTCAAAGTATTTTACATCAAACACAATAAAACAGATACCTTTAAAACAAAGCCAGCACTAAGAACAAATATCAAATATAAAACAAATCTGACCAGCCATAGAAACAGGACTTCAGTCCAAAGGGGTCGGGAAAAGGAAGTTCTTGCAAATTCTTTCAAAGGGCAGCAAAAGGGTAGTTTTTCTCCCCTCTTCTGGAGGAGGTCCCACAACTTTGGGAGGAGGTCCCACCATAAAAGCCCTCTCCGGAGCAGTTGCTGTGTGAACTTGCCACAAAGTTGGCACAGACAACAACTCCTGATGACAACCTTGACTGGCAAAGAGCCTCACAGGGTGCTTGAAATATGAAGACCGAAGGCCATGCAAAGTTTTAGAGGTTAAACCCAACACTGTAAAATTGGGCCCGGAAGCTAATTAGCAACCAATGCAACTGACTCAGAACAAGTTGAATAAGTGCATGCCTTCCAACGCCAGACAATAGGCATGCAGCACCATTCTATGCTAGTTGAAGCTTCCAAGTCATATTCCGGGGAAGCTACATGTAGAATGCATTGCAGATGTCAAACCTGGAAATTACAGTGGCATGGATCACCATAGCAAGGGCTGGTCTGTCGAGGGTGTGTGTGTGTGTGCACGCGCTCATTAGCTGAAGATGAAAGAAGGCACTTCTGGCAACAACTCTAACCTGCTTCTGAAGAAACAGTGCTGAGTCCAAGAGTACCCCAAGGCCCTTTACCTGGTCAGACAGGTCACAGAGAGACTATTGATCACAGGCAGGCTAATCCCCTCTACTCCCAAGCCATCCTCTACCAGCATGACTTCCAAAGATTGTTTCAGAAGAGAATATAGCTTCAGCTCACAGATTAACATACAGGTAAGTTCATATATACTTAGTCTACAAAATACTTAATCATCTCATGTGTGCAATTTGTTACATAAGAACTGCCCTTAAACTTTTGCAGGTTCTTACACAAGCCCTGAAAGGGCTGCATTTGCACCAGCAAGTGTCAATGACAGAGAACTTCGGATATTAGGTGGTACAGAAATGTAATAAACAAACAAACAGAAATAGTTGTCCATGCCTACATCATCAACATGCTGCTCATTACAATAATTATGCAAATATGAAACGTTACTACATTTATATAGAAATCCACCTTAGAATGCTCTTCTTTGCATATGCCTTTCTTTATTAGATGTAAAATACAGAAAAGCAATACAAATTATTATTTCTCTCTCATTTGTCTTACAACTCTTAGCTTCACAAATACTGGACATTATCTGAGCAGAAATCAAGAACAATAAACAAAATGGTAAAAAGACATGTAACAATAAAAAAAATAGTAATAAGAAATGTCTGAAGAGTCATGGCTTCCACCTCATTATGAGAAAATGCAATGCCCCAACTCTATTTGGTGGTAGTGGTGGGAGGCAGAGACAGAAACCAGCAACTGGGCTGGCTTCTGCTTATATATGTTACAATCTCTTATACAGCCCACACTGTAGGTTTGCCTAATAGCAGCTTTGCATTTTACAACATGTGGCAAGCAAAAGAAGATGCAACTCATGCATCATTTCTTCGTGCTTTTGATGTAGCATACAGACAGTGCACTTGTATATCTCCCACTAAAGACATATGCACACATTCCAAATTCATGTGGAACTTATAGATCTCTCCTCAGGGCAGATGCACATGTTTAACCTTCATATATTTACAAGTGAACACGGGAGTCACTTGTATAGCCTTTGCCAATGCTTCTGTAACACGCGAAGCCAACTCCAAGGCAGCTTTGCACATGTATTTAATACATCAGTGTTTTCTGTTTTCTGTCTTGTGCTTTTCTTAGCTCTAAGGTGTAAAATGCATATGAAAAGCCACTCTAAAATTTATATTGTAGCTTTCTTAAAGCCAAACGTATATGTATATGCATTTCACTGCGTTGCACGTGCATGAGATCACACCCCTTTTAACTGGCTGTGTAGTATACCAGCTCCCTGAAGATATCAAAATGGACCTGCCCTGAACACATGAAGGAGGGGGGGGAAAGACACCAAAGAGCAAAGGAACAGGAAACCCAACTGCATGAGATGTGAAGGTCTGTGGCTTCTCCTTCACACGTTCTTCTTGGCTCTCCTCCCTTTTTCTTCCTCCTTTGGCAAAGATAAATGAAGAACAAAAAAAGAAGGTCACAATCTCTGTCCCTCCACCCACCGCTATTACCTAAGGGGGAAGGGATTTTCCCAAACATCCCAAAACCACATGTGCTCAGACACAATGGCTCAAAAGGCAGGGTAGGTAGCGGACCAGCCCACTTTGTACTGCTAACAAGGGGAACCTAATTACAGGAAGAGGTTAAAGAGGGGCAGATAAAAGGGATACAAAATTTCAACATCTGTTGCTATAAAGGGATAAGAACTGGGGAACGGCAAAGGTGTCAGTTTGGTGTCAGAGATGGCATGAAGCCAATTTCAAAGAGTTATAAAGATCGAGAACTAAAGAGGAAAAATTAGAGGGTTCTTTTTTAAAAAAAAAGCTGTCACAAGTACTTTTAAGAAAAAGATGGTTTAGAAGAAAAATGACTGTTTAGCTAAATAGAGCTAATTTATGATAATATACCTAAATATGACTTGTCTTCACAAGGCCTCTGTTGAATTACGGATCAAGGTGCACACTAGAACATAAGAAAAGCCTCACTGGATCACACAAATGGTCCATCCAGGCCAGTATTCAGTAGTAGCCAGTTCTATCACCACAGAGCACTTTAAAGGAGAAGAAAAAAGCACATGGATGCAAGTGCATACACACAAGCCACATCCTTCATTTGTTCATCTGCAGCCTCTCTTTAAAGCCATCTTGCAGAAGGATGTGTTGCCGTAATTCCTACCATTAATAAATTTGTCTGACTATTGTTTTGAGCTTCCCAACATGTTGTTAGGCATTATTACATGGCTTGCAACAAGATCCATGAACCAACTGTGAATAGTGTAAACACAATTATTTACTGTTTTAAGTAATACTAGAGCTAGTAGCCAAAGTCTGTCCAACAGCTTTAAAAAATACATGAACATGCTTGTTTCCAAGTTCATTTTATTAGTTGATCATCATCATGCAAGCCTCTTTCCAGATTCCCCCTTTAGCTACATTTTTTCTAAGTTGAAAAGTACTAATTTTTTAGCCTGTTTTCCTCCAGAAGACATTTTGTGCACCTAATACTTATTATTTCCCTCCTCCGGGCTTTTCTTTTTAGACTATATGTAAATAGCATGAACTGCTATCAGAACATATCTACTATTTTTCTTCTGGGCTACTTCCCTGTTCTGCATTTCTTTTGAACAGATAAGTTATAATGGCAAAGGTCTTAGATGGATGTCAGTTGCAGAGCAAGGAGATGAAATATGGGGCTAAGCACTAAGCCCAATGGGCTACCATTGCAACTTTTCCCCAGAAGTGGACAGGAAGCTAAATAGCAACTCCCCTGAGTAGCATCTGTTTCCCATCCTCCCGAGGGTGGGAGCCATCCAACCTCCCTTAAGACTCCTTGGTGTTTGGTGTCCAAACAGCATAGCATAGCTTTTCACACATCCAAAGTGTTAGAAACACAGGGTCAGAGAAAAGCAAAAGTCATCCCACCACCAACCAAGTAAAGCCACAAACAGAAGCTACACTTTTGGTGCAATTTTGTAGCATGTTCAATTCCTTAAACCAATGATCAGCAGGAGAGGGACCCCAACATCTCTCTGGGAAAAGAGCACATTAAGGACCACCACAGTTCAGCTCAAAGATGAGCAGCAAATGGGCTTAGATAGCACATAATTAGTAAGGTACCAGAATCTATTTGGCTATTGTAAAGCCGGCATTTGACCATAGGAGGAAGAGAGAAAATAAGAAGGCGCCACAAAAAAAATATGGGTCAGCACAAAGCTGCCTGGAATTTGCCTGCTTCTCTGATCACAGTCCTTGGTTCTCTACCAAGGCTTCCAACTGGATCACAATGATCAATCACCCAAGGGTGTTCTGTTCGATGGCTTCAGCAAACCAGTGAGGGTAAAAGAGAGAGATCGGAGTGCAGAACAGAGTAAACCATCTGGTTAAAGTTGCTTTTGCAACAGGGTTATATGTTTATCTACCTGAAGCTGCCAAAATAGAAAAAAAGTAGGTACAAGGAGCTTGTCAACAAGAGTGGAATGCATGTCGCAACAGGGACTAAGGACAAATGAGGAAGAAAGTTACAAAGCCTGAGCAATATAGGAGGAAGAAAGGGAGTGTTTGGGAATTGAAGGATAGGACTTGTGGTGAAGAACAGGGCCTTTTGGAGAGTGAGGAAGAAGAGAGAACCAGCAATGAGGTGGCACAGCAGCCAGGAATAGGAATGCTATACAGAGAATAGTCAAGTCTCTAAGCCAGGCCACACACAATGCATTTCTATTTAAATATTCCAAAATAAGGCAACCATTATGCACCCTGGGAATGCATTACCAGTTGTTGTGTTACCCAGTCTATCATATTCTAGAGTAAGTGAATTGAAGTCTGTAGGGGGTGAATGCTTGAAACTATTCATGCACTGACTCTTTGGTGGACGGTATTGCAGCTATACAGGTGGGCTCAGAAGAGAACACAAAACACACACAAAATAACTGTTAGCTGGAGAAAGCAATGCAAGTAACAATGAAAAAATAAAGATACCATCTGGGAATGGTGGAGAGAGACGGAGAGACACACATCTGATCCTTGCCCTCTGTAACCACCCAATATACACCAACCACCACTTCTTATGTGAAGGTGCCCCATCAACTATGCTCTTCCAATTAACATGTATTATGTGAGGCACTCAAATGGTGTAACTTCCGCTCCTCCCCACGTGTGAGGCCTGACAGGGGCAGCTCAGTGGCACACTACATTCCACTGCAACGAGTGAAAAGGGAGGAATCCGTGACACTCATCAGCCACTGTAGGTAGCATCTCATTGGCTGGATGATTCCAAGCTTTAGCTCTGCCTGTCAGTCAGGCTTTTGCCTTATTGAAAGATCAAACTCCATCCTGCCCGTTCATTACCTTAATCCTATTTTCTACATAGCTTTATTATCTGTGGAGGCTTCCTTGGGAAAGGCAGAAAAGGTGACAGAGCCACTCCCCACTTGTTTCTAAGGGTTGCTTCTATTTGAGGTAACCCAGGACAAGTTCATGGATAAGGAGGGTGAGGGTGGGAGGGGAAACCAAGCTGAAAATCATCCTTCCTTTAGTCTAAATGCAGGAACCGCATTACACATAATCCACATTACATTCAACATCAGTCTTGGAAGACTAAAGGAAATGTAAAAGTTGTGAAACCTCACAATGTAGGTCACCACTTTACAGATGATGGAATGAGGGAAGAAGATAGCACCTTGGCCAATGTCCAACTGAGTTTTCATGACTGAACACACATTTCAAACCAGCTTCAGAGCAGGATATGGAGCTGAGACAGCTATGGTCGCCTTAGTGGATGATCTCCGCATGAGTATTGACAGGGAGAGTGTGACCCTGCTGGTGCTTTTCGACCTCTCAGTGGCTTTCAATACCATCAACCATGGTCTCCCTTCTGGAACACCTGAGGGGTTTGGGAATCGGGGGCACTGTGCCCCAATGGTTCTGGTCCTACCTCTCAGGTAGGTTCCAGATGGTGATGCTTGGGGATAGTTGCTCCTCAAAAAAGGAGCTGTTGTACGTCGTACCACAAGGTGCCATCCTATCCCCAATGCTGTTTAACATCTACATGAAACTGCTGGGAGAGATCATCCGGAGGCATGGGGCAAGGTGCTATCAGTATGCCAATGACACCAAAATATATTTCTCTATGCCTTCGATAACAGCATCAGCTGAGGATAATGTGCCTCCTCTGAATGAATGCTTGGAGGCGGTAATGGGCTGGATGAGGAAAAACAAACTGAAGCTGAATCCAAACAAGATGGAGATGATTGCTGTCAAGGGCCCTGCCCTGGGTTTGGAGGAGTGTCAGCCAGTTCTGGATGGGACTACACTCCCCCTGAAAGACTGCATTTGCAGCTTGGGGGTGCTCCTGGATCTGTCACTCCAAATGACAGCACAGACAGATGCGACAGCCAGGAGTGCCTGCTATTCACTTCAGCTATAAGGCAACTGCACCCTTTCCTAGAGTTGAAAGACCTAAAGACAGTAGTGCAAGCACTGGTAACCTCAAGGCTCAACTTCTGCAATGCATTGTACGTACGGCTACCATTGTACCTAGTTTGGAAACTTCAACTAGTTCAAAATATGGCAGCCAGGTTGGTCACCGGTACATCTAGGGGTGAGCATATTACCGCAACATTAAAATCACTCCACTGGCTACCAATTAGTTTCTGGGTGAAATACAAATTGTTGGTCGTTACCTTTAAATCCCTACATGATTTGGGGCCAAGTTACCTGCAGGATCACCTTCTCCCATACAATTCACCCCACACACTCAGGTCCCCTGGGGAGAACTTACTTCAGTCAGCCAAAACTAGGCTGACAACTGTTACCCAGAGGACATTTTCTTCTGTTGCCCCCAGACTGTAGAATGGCTTGCCAGAAGTTTCAACTTAACTATCTCTCTGAATTTAAGACAGCTTTAAAGACTAGCCTTTTCTGGTAGGCCTACCGAGATGAATTTTAAACCAAGAATTTTTAAGATGTGTTGATTGTTATTTTGATGTTGTATTGGTTTTATATGCTTTTTTAATTAATTTTATGTATTTGATTTACATTGTGTTGTTGGACTAATGTTCTTTCCCACCTCGATTCAAAGGGAGAGGCAGGTAAGAATATCGTTGTTGTTGTTGTTGTTATTTAAATCACATATTTGAGAGAATAAGAAAGCCACAAAACATTTTATTTATTTATTTTTACATTTTAAACTGCCCAATAACTAAACACAATAAGCTACAATATATGGTAGAGACATTACATTTAAATGTGAATTATAAAGTGTTGGATGTAGATTCAATAGTAATGATTAAGGAAAGGACCATTGGCTAATGAAATTATACTAACGGTTTAGTAATTTGGCAGGGATAGAACAGAGAACATAACAACCCACTGGTTAAACAGGACAGCAGAACAGACACCAGGAGACAATATTGCAATGGCTAGGGAAATATGACAGGAGGGATATTACAGTTCTTCAACAACAACAAAAGGTTTGCAGCTATACAAGTCTCCTCTCAGAAATACCAAAGAAAGACTGATGGATAGGATACTATTAACTGGAGATATTTAAGTGACTGCACACTAACTCATAGACAGAATTTGGAGAGAAGAACCTCAGGTCTCTTCAAAATTATATACATCTGAATTTCGATTCAAGGGAAGGGTCTCATAAAATCTCCCATATATTCCCTCTCAGAGAAATAAACCATATAAATCAATTGTGCCCTAACTGTGGAATGATTTTATAAAATGGGAAAGATGGCATCACTGGGCAGCAACCTTATAAATGAAGCATAGCCCTTTCAGTCTTCACTCACTGGTTACAAGTGAGTTAAGTCAAGGGCCTGACCCATCTCTTTGATGCCCAAATAAGTGGGATGTGGTGGGGAGGGAGAGGCGGGGGAGAAATGGCAACTGTGACTTATGGTTCAATTATTTTTTCTACCCTATCTTTGTAAGCCTAAGTGATCTCTGTGGAATGAGGTATCTTTTACTAGCTAGGCTGGAGTACCAGCTGCAAACCCTCCTGGTCAGAGAGCATGGCCACACTTATCCATGCTCTACTAACATCTCATTTAGACTACTGCAATGCATTGTACATGGGTCTGTCTTTAAGTATTGTTCAGAAACTACAGTTAGTGCAAAATACAGCAATGCTCTTATTAACTGGTACTGGGCAGATGGAATATCAGTTTTTAAAGAGCTATACAGTCTTCCAGTCAGGTTCCAAGTACAATTCAAAGTGCAGATAGATAGATAGATAGATAGATAGATAGATAGATAGATAGATAGATAGATAGATAGAGCTGAACGCATGTGTGTGGGTTTGTATGTCCAGAAATGTTATCTACTTCTAGATGAGCTTCAAACTTGAAATTTGGGACACTGATAGGCATTCCTGTACAATGTACCCCAAAAATCCAAAAATCTAATTTAAACAAATCCTACACTGATGCCAACAACTCCCAGCATGCCTACAACTCCCAGCAACTGTCAAGAAAGCTCTTCTCAGAGGACAGGGGCAATTGCAGACCGCCGAAGGCATGCTGGGAGGTGAGGGGGTTTCAGAGACCTCGTGGATCGCCTACAGCCACGTGGGCGATTGCCCAAGATCTCTGAAACAACTACACATCCCAGCATGCCTTGCCTGGAGCTGCCCACATCCACTGAGAGCCACTTCCTTCCACTCCTTGGCGATGCTACCCCTTGAGAGAGTGTCGAGGAGCAGCATCAGTAACAAGCGGAGGGAACCGGATTAATGTTATTCAGGGACTCGAGCAATGCCAGGAATAAGTGCTAGTCAACCTAAATTGCTTGAGACCAGAGTACTAAGATGGACCTGCCTGGACATTAAGATTAGCCTTTGAGGCCCTGAAGCTCCAAGTCCCCCCAAATCTAAAGTAAGATGGCTGGTGACTAGAGACAGTGCCATCTTTGGAATTCTCTCCCCAAGGAGGTTCACCTGAGGCCATCTTTCTTTTCTTTTCAGTACCAGGTGAAAGCCTTTATATTTGCTAGGCCTTTTCAGCCATTTAGTTTGCCATCATTTATATTACAATGGAGTATTATTGCTGTGACTGATGGTGTACAGGGGTTCTCATAGATATCGAAGTATAAATACGTAGTTACCAAGATTATAAATCCAGAATTAGATTGTATTTTCCTTCTTGCAACAGAGTAGACAAAAGTAAGGTAAATTCATCTTCCTTGCCACTAAAGCAGATGAGGAAATATGTTTAAGTTGTCGGAAGACAGATTTGACTAAACATTTAGGGAACATGCCCTAACTACAGAGAATAGTTGGCAAGATGTGGAAATGTATTCACTGGTTGATGTGTGTGTTAGGAACAAATTGCATAAACATCTCTAATTTAGGATTTAAGTCTGGAGTTCAATGCATAGCACTGAATTAGATGCTTGACATCTCATCTACTTCTTTATTATTGATAAACATTAACTTGCAACTACAGTCAGTTTACAGGGTTTCCACAGGCATTCATTTCACAGGCAAATTCTTCTATTCACCACAACCACCAATGTAGGAGAATCTTACCTCCCCAAGTCCCAGATTCTCAAAGGTGAAGTATGTCCACAGCATGCTGTTCCCGTCACAAATGAACTGTCAATCAAGGAAGAAAACAATCATTAGCCGTCTTTCTTGTATCACTAGTAAATAGTTGTATGACCACAAGCAGATGAACTACAAATGTATACATAGTAAAACAACAGAAGCAAAACCAAAACCAAATCACACACACATATATCTAGGAGCTTTTGCAGACGAGGCTGTGGTATCTACTTCTATTTCAGGTACAGAATTAAGATTAGGGGACTGTCTATATGGCTTATTTGCCCTGTGGTGGCTGCGCGATGGTGCTGTGAAAGCTATACAACGCAGCCACCAACTCACAGCCCCAAAGCTCTGGATTTTAAAAGTTGGGGATTTACCCTGACTTTTTCCCTTGAAGTGAGGTCACCACAGTCCTTTCACCATGTGACCTCACTTAGGCGTCAAGCTGGGGGTGTTTCCAGGGAGATGGCAACCTCTGATAGGTCACCCGAAGCCAGGGCAGGGGGCTCCACACAAAGAGCTTTTCCTTTCCTACCTTTCCAACCTCTAGATGG
Source organism: Elgaria multicarinata webbii (assembly GCF_023053635.1). Taxonomy (NCBI): domain Eukaryota; kingdom Metazoa; phylum Chordata; class Lepidosauria; order Squamata; family Anguidae; genus Elgaria; species Elgaria multicarinata. Next base: position 56,936,301 of record NC_086178.1, on the reverse strand, counting down.
CACTGTGGTATAGAGGAATAATGCAATTACCCTAGTGGGGAGTTTTGGGAGTTTTTTTTTTTAAAAAATAGCATTTTCCCCAATTCAAAAACCAGTAAAAGTGCTCTTAAAAAGCAGAAGTGAAACTGAAAGATCATGGCATCCTCTAAAACACCCATACACAACTATGAGTGAGGAAAGTCTGCTGTGTAAAAGGCAAACTTCAGGTTAGGCATTATTAGAAAAGTAATTGAGAATAAAACTGCCAAGATCATACTCCCCTTATAAAAATCTATGGTGCGCCCAAACTTAGAATACTATGAATAGTTCTAGTCACTGCACCTGAAAAAGGATATTGTAGAGTTGGGGGGGGGGGGGAGTGCAGAAAAGTGCAACTAAAAGGATCAAGATGCTGGAACAATTTCTCTATGAGGAAAGATTACATCATCTGGGATTGTTTAACTCAGAAAAAAGATGAATAAAGGAAGACATGATAGAGGTGTACAAAATTATGCATGGTGTGGACAAGTGGATGGGGAGACATTTTTCTCCCCCTCTCATATTAGAACTCAGGGTCATCCCATCAACCTGATTGGTGGGAGATTCAGGACAGATAAAATGAAGGACCTCTTCACACAGGGCATAATTAGAGTATGGAATTCACTTCCATAATATATAGCAATGGCAACTAATTTGGATGGCTTTAGAAGGGGATTGGACAAATTCATGGAGGATAAGGCTATCACAGAATCATAGAATCATACAATAGCAGAGTTGGAAGGGGCCTACAAGGCCATCGAGTCCAACCACCTGCTCAATGCAGGAATCCACCCTAAAGCATACCTGACAGATGGTTGTCCAGCTGCCTCTTGAAGGCCTCTAGTGTGAGAGAACCCACAACCTCACCAGGCAACTGATTCCATTGTCGTAGTGCTCTAACAGTCAGGAAGTTTTTCCTTATGTCCAATGGCTACTAGTCCTGATGGCTATATCCAGTATCAGAGGCAGTATGCCTATGTACCCTAGTTGCTGAGGAACATGGGTGAGAAGGTCCTGTTCCACCATATTCTGCTTGTGGGCTTCCTGTTCACAGCTGGTTGGCTACTGTTTGAACAGAATACTGGGGTATACGGACCCTTGGTCTGATCCAGCATTGCTCTTATGTTCTTATCACAAAATTCAGATAAGTGTGAAAACTTGCATTCTGGTGTGCTTATTACTTTGGTGATAATTAGATCAATTCATATTAAAATGTGAACCAAACTAATTTCTCTTTCATCCCTGGTTACAACTCCCATCAACCTGGGGCGGCATGAACAACGGCCATGCTGACTGGGCATGATGGAAAATGTAGCCCAACACATCTGGAGGACATAAGTTTGGGAAAGGCTGGACTAACCCCTTCTCCTCTAGTGCCAGAGTTCCTTTAGGAGAGCTCAAGAGAAGCATTTTTAACACAAGTTCTTCACATTCAGTGGTGCCAGTTTAAAGGCCACAACAAAGAAATTGCTTTTTGTGTTGTCAGTTGGCAACATGCTCTCTTGACCAAACAAACTGGAGGCCCAAGCTGCCTATAAGAATCCACTCCACACCTCATGGGCTATCAAGGATGAGATGTCAAACACCGACAAGCTCTTAAGTATAGAGCGGCACATCAATTGACCCCAAGTCAGCAAGTAGTCTTGCAGTCAATGGAGCCCAGAACTACAAAGGTAGGTGCTGGGTTTTGTCTCTTTTTTCTCTTTACCATAAGCCATTAATAAATGGTAAAGCCAATTACCGTGGTTAGAAACATAATAGCAGCTTGGAAATCACTGAAGTGGGCAATTGGGTTTTTAAGATTCTCTCTCTCTCTCTTCCTTGCTCTATACAGTCACACAGATCTTTGAGAAGAAGGTATGCAACAACCCTCCAGAGGCTGCACAGGTCTAAATTAGCATCAAGGTATGTCAATAGGAAAGGAGAGGTGGGTGGAGACCACCAGCACTAATCCCTGCCACTCTGCCGGTACAGCCTTCAAACCAGTCTGTGGTAGGGATTAAAAATTTCTCGGCAGTCGGCTTCCAAATTGCTCCTTAGCTTAACGCCACTTCCCTCCAGCTACACAGATCCTGACCCACCAATTCACCCTGCCATCCTACTCCAGAAGAAGGGCTGTAGTTCTCATAATTAGAATATTTCGAATGCTGAGGACGAAGAGAGTGAAGTCATTTCAGTTCTGAACTATGACTTTGTTGCTATTGTTCCGGAGCATAAAGGGGATATTTATAGTTTCAAATTTCTGAAACATCATTCCTGAGAAGGAAAAGCCCTGTGCTCCCCCCAACACTAGGGACCTTTTTGTAATGTAGGAGTAAAAAACATCCTTGTGGAAGGAACTTGCAGGACAAAGCAACAGTGGAAAAAAGAATTACAATATTATGCAGGGCAGAATTTGATGTCCAGATGCTACTGCCTCTATGATTGCCTTGATGACTGCTACACTGGCACTTTCTCCAAATGAAATAACAGTTATAGATATTCTAGTGTTTAGACGGATTCTTTTACACAGACAGTTCTTCTTATGTGAAGAGTGGCAATGTGAACATGAATGAATGTCTCATCCCACCGAATGTCCTCGCCACGCAGAGCAAATAACTCTTCTACTGTAAAAATTTCACTACTAGCTGAAATCACTTTCATATGAAATTATCTGTATTCAGCCCCACCTCCGCTACTAACTCAATAGATGGCCACATGCAAGCCAATCACTAGCATGTATGATTGCAAGCAATAAGCCCTCACAATAAAACATATGCAACAGATTTGCTTCAAAAAAAAAAAGAGGAGGAGGAGGAGGAGGAAAAATGGGGAAGAAAAGAAATAGAATGTAGGTATTCTCACTGTTTTCCATACTGTTATCCATATTTTTCTCAGCCTCAGCTCCCTATCTGGGGATAATAATAATACTAGTCCTCATTACAGGACCGTTTTATGGACAGGAACACAATAATGTATATGAAGTGTTGAATAGCATGGCAATAATTTAAAAAATGGGGAATGGGAAGAAGCAATGCTAACTGAACAGTTTATAAAGACATGTTAATCATGTGAAAACAGACAGGGCTGGGCATAATCTGCACACCTGCATAATACATATTCTTGCAGAATCTGATATCTAACACAGAAGTCACAGAAATTTAATCTCAGATCTCTTTTTAAAGTATAGAGATATTTCTAATCCTAACAACTGGCAAGAAAAGTGTAGGTATATGCTGAAGACTGGCTGGAAAAGTCTTCCAAAGGTCATGGGAGGAAGTGCTCTGATTGTATTACTCTCTTATGGATACTAATACTACTCCTTGTCTCTGCTGGCCATCAGTCTCCCTTGAGCCTTCCACTATCCTCCTCCAGAACAATTCCAAACCCTTTGAATGCTTTAAGGAGAATCATGCAAAGAAAATATATGAAAAACTGAACTTTCATACTCCATTCTGAGCACAGTATTTGAATTTCCCTGATGTAGAATTGGGATGGCAGGTTATGTATAGCTCTGGAGTTACAATAATATAAGTCATGCCAATAGGAGAAGGAAAAATGTTGTTCATCATTTGCCATAAAGTGTAATAAAGATCAAGATTGCAACTAAAACATCTTAAACACTGATGCAAATGAACCCTCAGACCATGGCAACTCCTGAAGCCATATGCTGAACCAGTCTGTACTGCATACTGCCACGGAACCATATTTAGGGAGATTTGCAGTAGCATGAAAACAATAGCCACCTGGTTCAGTGTGCAAAAGCCATATCAAGCAAAGCCACCCACACCCACACCACACACGCTGGAAGCATGACCAGATTTAAGATTTACCCAACATTGACCTAAATGAATTTAAACTAAAGCACTCACTTTAAAACATGTGTACAGCAGGGATCACTCTTGATTTCGAATACTTAAACCATTTCAAATTCGTCACTTGTTTCACAATTAGGGCTAATTGTGTTATTCTGTCGCTTGCATACATATCCCCAGAATTACCCAATTAACTCTTTTCTTTTAAGTTATTTCCGTTTTATCCAAATTTACTCTATGAACCAGTAGTTTCCTCTAAGACTTAAGAGTCTAAGCCCTACACTGGTCTTTAACTTCTGGATCCCAGAAACTGGCACATGCATGAATGCTTCAATCTCAGTCCCATACCCCACACCCTTTAAACTTAATGTTATTATCCCATGTTGAATTTATTCTATATGAAGAATCATCGAACCAAGAAACAAAGAAGCTATTACTTAGCAAGAGCCTTGCAGCTGGGAAATGGAGGGTATGGCAGAGGGGGCTGAGGGCCGTCTTGCTGGGACAAAGAGTCTGGACGTGGGGGAGGAATGAACCCAAGTGTCATAAAGAAACAAGGAGAGAGGATACCAAAGAGAAGGACACTTTGCCTGAGCCGCTTTCAACCATAGAGCTACGCTAGCCACATAGGCCCAAACTTGTGCAGCCTTTGAGTCCGCACCGACACGCTCTGGCAAGGGCGGCCACCAAAGCTGTCAAATCCTTCACCAACGTGCCCATCAATTGCATTCAGCGCTTCCCGACCCACATTGGCATTTTAATTACTGTTGGGTAAACTAATTTGTCCAAATGAAGGCAACTCGGCCTAATAGAATATGCAGGCTCCCTGACCTCTGACAGGCAATGACACAGGATACAAAAGGAGGCAGAGGAAAGCTTTTTTTTAATCAGAGCCTTATTACTCTCTATTACTCCAATTAGTCAAGCTCCAGTGCTCCAAATTGGGGGGGAAATTGCAATTAAATCAATTTTTGATGGTCTGGAAGTGGGTTACCGAACCGCCTGGCCTGTGAAACACTGATATTATAGCAGCAAAGGTCAAAGTCTTTGTCGGCACCTGTGGGCCCCCCGCCTTCCCTGCCTCTTCCTCCTCACTGCTCCTGTGCCCCTGCTAAAGCGAATCATTAGAACATGTCACGTCTTATCGTGGCTGCCACCAGCCCCGCTAACCTAATCAGTTGACATCATTATAGAAGGTAACTCCTGCAGTCTGAATTTAGTGCTAAGGTCACACAAACTCACAGCGTCCCCCCTGCTAGAGAGCGATGGGAGGAGGGCCCCAACAGTAGCAGCATTGCAAAGAGTAGGAGAGACATGGGCACGGCACAGCGGATGGTCTCAAGCAGTGCCTACATCATGAAGCCTTTCCAACTCTGCACACATACCCAGAATTGATTGGATAGTGAGAGAATGCTCTTCTCTCCTGGGAACATCACCCAAGACATGGGACGCATGAAACTATCGGCAGCTTAGTTTTAATTGACCAGTCCCAGCCCTCATGTACTCATGCAGGAGCATGAATGGGAAAAAAGAATAAAAGGCAACAAGAGAACCTGACAGATATGCTCTGAAGGATCAGAATACAACACAAAAGTAAGACTACACCGCCATATATTTAGCTGGCTATAACAAGCAACACCCACTTGGGACCCTACGAAAATAAGACATGGCCTACACATGCAGCAGAATGAAGTAGAGGAAGAATGGACAAGCTGTACATTCAGGATACAATTTTTGGAATGCTGCCCCTTGTTTAAAACACACACAACTCAGGTAAAAAAAAAGCATGTTAGGGAGACCTGCTGCTGTAGTCCAATCCACACCCGGCTGGGCTAGTTTCCTAAATGCAATGAGTTTGGGGTGTGATTGTTTTAGTAAAACATATTCAGAAAGGTAATACCAATCCAGTTTCCAGACTGAAGTGTAATCCCAATCCAGTTTCCAGACAATCATCATCTCAGGTCTCCACCACCTTGTTCTGTTGTATGTGTAGTCCTGACCTAAATAAGATTCCATTGGAAATCAAACTCAAGACTGAAGCTAGATGTTAGGAGGGAATCAAAGTATTTCCAACCCATATAATGTTAATGCAAGGGGAGTGCTTGCAGAGAATAATTAGCCTGCAGAAGGAAGGGGGTGTTTAATGTTTCCCCACCCATTGATTCTCCCTAGCAATTTTCATTTGATTTTCTTTCCACAGCCAGACTCTGAAATACTTGATGCTGTCACACACATATGTGTGTGACAGCATCACACATATGGCATTTGCAGAATAGCAATCTTTGGCCCCAACTGATGCAGTATGGATATGCAGCCCCTGCACATGTTTGGAACAGAGTATGGAGCAAGAAGCTTTTAAAATGGGAAAAACTGTATGGGGAAGTGCTCTTTGTGCTGCAATATCAGCTTTGAACTGGCCTCTATCTTGCATGTAAAGTGGAGCCATAGCATAGTGATAGCGCACATGATTTGCATACAGAAGGTCCCAGGCTCAATCCCAGACATCTCCAATTATAAGGATCTGGTAGCAAGCGATGTGAAAGACCCGTGTCCTGTTTGTGGGTTGCTAGTCAACAGCTGGTTGGCCACTGTGTGAACAGAGTGCGGAACTAGATGGACCCTTGGTCTGACCCAGCTTGGCTCTTCCTATATTCTTATGTTCTTAAAGTCCTTTTGCCTGAGTCCCTGAAGAGCCATTGTCAATTGGAATAAACAATGCTGGATTTGTTGGACAAATAATCTAACCTGATAAAAGGCAGCATCCTATTAGTGAGTCATGGCTCACTAAAACAGCAGTTTCCTATAGGCCAGAGCTAGTAACATAAGAGGTAGCCCAAGAAATGGTAATCTATTTTTCTCCAGGATATTCCCTTAGAGTGAGTGCAGAGTTATGTAGTCCATACTGGTTCTCGCCAGGAAATGATGTCACTAGCATGTACTAAAGCACCCCACACACTGGATTAAGGCAGTTGGAAATGTTGAAATAAGACTCCCAACCCCTGAATTAAACACAACTGGAAGAGTCCTTTGTTTTGATTAGCAGGCCTTAAAGTGTGGCGAGCCCAACCCTTTCCTCTCTAAACTGCTCTTTCCCATTAAAAAAACCCTTTATCATCTGAATGGATATAACTTTTTTTGAAAACCCCAACAACATCTAGGTATTGATTCTATACCTATTACACTCTTTCAGAATATAGAGCATTTGATGCCAATGCATTCTGCCTGCAAAAGCTTCTATACATCACATCTGGACTTTGTAGGAAAGAATATTCCAAAGGGTACTACCACCATGATAAATCTTCTCCTGCTAGATACCAACCTGATATCTGACAAAGACGATGCCTGATGATCTTGATGTGCAGGGAGAAGCTACTCTCTAAAATAGCTGGACCCAGACCATTTGGGACTATAATAAAGATCAATATAAGCACCTCTTAACAGCAGTGTAATATGGTCCAAGCAACCAGTACTAGGTAATAGCTACATTGCTGTGTTCTGTACCATCTGAGGTTTCTGAGCTATCTCCAAGGGCAGTCTGACACAGAGCATGTTTACAATCATCCAATTTGGGAGTTGCCAAACGAGTACATGACAGTGGTGCGCATTGCTGCAAGTCTAAAATGCCAGTTTAAATTTCCGAGAAGGTTTTTTGTTACAAATGTAACAAAAGTATTAATTCTTAGTGCTATCCCAGTCCTGCTTCCATATTCTTTTAACTCTGCCTGTAGCCCTCAATCTCAGTTAAGTTCACTGCTGCTCCAAAACTTTTCTTCTTTTATCCTGCCAACACCCATCAACCCAACAGCTATTCTAGTGCCCATAGTTCTTTCCTTCTCTGAAACACTGCCTCTTCCCGGCTTTGTTGGTGGCCTCCAAATCCCAAGCGAAAGTTCACACTACTGTCTGGTGAAGCCCAATGGAGCTGTTTAAATTTACCTGCCAAGGATTTTTATGTTAATTTATTACCAAAATGTGGCGGCACATTAGTAGAATTATGAGCAATGAGCTTATTAGCCACTGCTCTCTAAAAGTCTTTACATATACAGGTCTATGAGCTGCTATGGTGCTATTTTCATAGCCAGCCTGAGATTCAATTGCTCTTCAAGCATGCGCCATAAATTGTACACAGTGGAGCTACAGAAGAACTTCGCCTGGTCCCTCCAGGTGCTGTGATGGAGACATTTCATATAAAGAGAGAAGAAATCTCGGGCAAGGAGATAGAGTGTGTTTCCAGGATTTACAGTATTTTCCCACACACCCCAGAAAAAAAAAGGTAGGTAACACTAACAACAGAGGCATGGAAAGATACCAATAATTCATGTGTGTTCTGTTTCCCAACCTGGTTGGAAAATTGGCCCCTGGGAAGTGAGTGTACGCATTTCACACTAAGAAAAGCATTGCGGATGTGGGGAAAGCCATAATTCTGAACTCAGGGGTAGAACAGAAATGCCTCTCATTGAAGGTTCAGTTGAAGCCCAGGCTCCAGTTGCTTCATTGTTTCAAGCCTAGAGTACTGCTCAAAATCCTCATCTTCAGCCTATGATACACATACACTGCTTCTATACATGGGATTTTGTCTCATACCAAACCTTCAAATGTGTGCTGGGGAGAAGGGAGGAATCCCAGTAAAGCAAATGCCTGATTTCTAGGAAATCAGAACACTTTCTTCAGTCTCGTGCAGGACTTCAAAAATATGAAATATATGACTACCTTTATATTAAACAGATTAGAGCCAACTATTTCACCAGTTTCAGAAAATCTATTCACAATTTATTCAGCATACAGCATTACCTGGCTATTCCTTTAAGATCAAAGGTAAACACTGTATGATCTTCTCCAAGGCAGTGTTGTTGGTTTTTGTTGCTGTTGTTCATAGAATAGTAGAGTTGGAAGGGGCCTAAGAGGCCATCGAGTCCAACCCCCCGCTCAGTGCAGGAATCCACCCTAAAGCATACCTGACAGATGGTTGTCCAGCTGCCTCTTGAATGCCTCTAGTGCCGTACTGCTCTAACAGTCAGGAAGTTTTTCTTGATGTCCAGCCAGAATCTGGCTTCCTGTAACTTGAGCCCGTTATTCTGTGTCCTGCACTCTGGGATGATCAAGAAGAGATCCTGGCCCTTCTCTGTGTGACAACCTTTCAAGTATTTGAAGAGTGCTATCATGTCTGTTGTTGTTGTTGTTAGGCAGTTTATAATTTTTTGTGAGATTTATAAATATCTCAGCTTCCATTTTTGAGGACCTTATCCTCAAAATTATGGTAAGCATTATTGTAATTGGGTTTGAAATCCAAAGGCAGAACCCAATCCTTAACACGAAAGGTTAAAAATCCAACTAGTTCTAAATTGATATATTTTCCATGTTTGTTGAGTCAGGCAGAGATGGGTCATATGGCATCACTGAAATATTTTCAAAGCAATCCTCAGTACTAAATGTATCTCTTCCCACTCCACCCAAAAAGTCTACTAAAATGTAAGAGGTAAAGCTCTGTCCTACTTTGAATAGCAGAAAGAAGCAACTACATCTCAGATACTTATTGTCCCTTTGCCATGTCTCTTTGGCTATTATACTGTTTCCTGCTTGATTGCATCTGAACAGTTCCAAATAAAGACACCAGGCTCCACCCAACAAGGTAATCTTGCTGCAATGGAGGGGGGGGGGGTGTCCCACAGTGCATATGTCTTGAACAAGTATGACATTAGTAACATACCCAGACAATTAGTTACAAATGTATCTGTCATTGCTACTGATAACTCCAAAATAGTTCTTGCAGCACAACCATGGGGCTAGATAATTTAGGATGGCTTCACAAAGCCCAAGACATCCAGCTGCTTATATTGGGCTTGTTCAGACAACATTGCAAGCCATAGTTAGGCTGCAAAACCTTTTGCAGCAAATGGTTAGTGAGCATGCTTAAAACATGGTTATGTAGCCACCACGGTTAGGAATGATTCACACAACAGGCTAAGTCATGGTTCACATGACATACTAAGCCATAATGTTTAGTTCAAAATACTTCACCACCGTGCTTAGTTTGTCATCTGAACAGGGTCATTATGTCAGTCAGGTTGGGCTGGACAGAAAGTGATTTCAGCCATAATACCACCCAAACCATGGTTTGGCACTATATAAAGAAGCAGTGTACTTCTGTGCTCCTTCCTTCCCTTATTCCTGCCAATTTTCTTCCCCCACACCCTTCCCTGGGCCACCTATTTTGATTTATCAGCAAACATAGTACACAAACTACGGTGGCAAGCCATAGTTTCAACAGGGTTTAAAATCCTGATTTGCCCATTTCAGACGTGATAGCGAAATTTCATTTGCTGCTAAATTAGGAGCACACAAGGAGACAAAGGCAGGTGCAGGCACAAGGATCATTCACATAGCAGCAAACTTAGGGACCTTGGAAAAAGCTGCAAGAGATTCAAATGAGTTTGGATTATTTTGAATCTGACCTGTGAATTCTGTAATAGACCAGCTTTTTCTGTGTCACAGATATTCTGTGGATAGGCAGACCAGCTTTCACTTTTGGGAGGGATTTGCACTAATTTGCGCCAGCATTAATGTACATTAGCGGAAGTGTGCATTAGCGCTAATACACATTTGCACAAATGCACATTAGTTAGTGTGCATTAGCAGTAATTCACATTTGTGCATGTGCAAATTAAGACAAGTAGAACTGATTATGTCAGTGAGGACAGAAGACAGCTGACAATCTGTGAAATTCAGACAGAACGGTTTTAACAAAATCTATACATCCCTACGTAATTTGGTGTTTCAGCTGAAACAACCCAGTGTCTTTTTAGGTGGTTGTTTTACTGTTTCTGTACTACCTAAGCTTAAATCTTGACAGGGGCTACTGGGGGAGCTTGTATAAATACTGTCATTTTATATCACCACATTCCTAGAGCCATCTCAGTTACAGACCTTTTACTTAGTCATAAGCTATTAAGAAACTGTAGATGGTTGTTGTGCAAGTGAATACAACCTACTGCTGGCTAAAGGAAAATATTTAAAACAAATTTCCAGTGAATGTGTGGATGAGAGAACTATCTTGAGACTAGGCTTTTACTCTGTGTCTCAAAGGCTCAAACATTCCATTTGAGACCAGGTTTGAATGCTAAGCAGTGAAATGACACAAATGGAGCAGAAAACCAGGGCAAATTGGGCATATACACTTTGTTGCTTACGTACATCCCATAAATGTTGTCCTAGCTTTTGCTGGGAAAATGCCTGAAGTTATGACTTCAAAAATAATAGATAAAGGAATCATAGACTGTGGCTGGAAAAACATATTTCAACTGCCAAAACAGATACTAATAAATCACATTATATTACACAGTACTCCCACATTTAACCTTGAGTTTGCAGGAGTAAGTGTACTGGGCTCTTTTCCCACATGTGTCCACACAACGTCACGATAACCCTGAGATTAAGTATCTATGCAAAATACTTCTTGGGGCCCTATTTCCACAGTGCAGCAGCCCACTGAGGCAAAGCAGTGGCCCTAACTGTGATTTGTCAATGGTCTGTGAAATCAGGCATAACAGCAAACCACAGTTAGAACAAGTAATGGTTCCAAACCAACTTCAACCTGGTTTGTCAGCCTCAAACAAACCATGATTTATGGGCAGGCTTCGGTTCAGACATTGACCTGCTCTGGATCCAAACAACAGTTTAGCATTACATGGAAGATCTTGTTTCCCCCTCTCCCCCCTCTCCTCCTCAAGTGTGGTCACAAGGAGTTTGAAAACAACCATTTCTATTTTAAACTAACCGTACTTTGTTGTTTCAACCAATCTGGGAACTGTGGTTAAACTATGATTTTTCAAACAAACTAGGATCAGAAAAGTTTTATCTTGGCATGTACAGAAAAACCATGGTTTAAGCTAACAAACATTTGTCCCAGTTTGGATGAAATGACAAACTGTAGTTTAGTTTATAACATAAGCATATGGTTTCAATCACCTTCTTGTGGCCTTGCCGGAAAAGGAAAGGGGAGGGATGCATGAGCCTGAAGTTGTTCACATTGCACTAAAGTAGGGTTTAGTGAAATGTCCAAATACAGGCACTAAAAATGGCAAAGTTGTTGCAATAAGAATACAGTTATGCTTAGTTGAGGAAACAGTAGTTGGTATATACCCACATTTGTTTGCATATAATGCAGAATAAATCAGAAAGCAAATGTTCTAAAGACTAGACTTTGAAAGGGAGACCAATGGTGGACCAAAAATGACTATTAGCTTCAGCTATTGGACAGAAATGTAATAAATACAGAAAGCATTTTTCTAAATGAACTAAATATTGATAGTCTAGTCAGTATCTCCTAACATCGCTCATGGAAAAGTTGAGTTCTTTAATTATGTTCCAAACTATTGCTGTTCCCAATATGCCACCTGCTGGTCTTTAGGTAGGGCTTCGTATCACAGAAAATCTTTCTCTTCCACCCACATACACAGTGGCTCCAGCAGCTACAGACAGTAGAGGGGAATGTGGGTTCTAAGGTTCAAAAGTTTTGTGGACAAAGAACACAATTCCTGTTCCACTGCTCAGATGGGTCCCTATGCCCACACACACACCTTACAAGAGACTGTGAATGGCATTGTCACATTTTTCAAAGCTTGCTCAGGTGTAAAGCTCCAGCGATTCCTTTTTCTGACTTATTTGTTCTCTCCCTCTCCTGCTCCCCACTAGGTACATTCAAGCCACTTAACAAAGCAGGGAGGTTGGGGTATATATGTGGGAATCATCCCTCCCTCCTCAATGAAGGCACTTTGTTTCCCCACCCAGTGACAAACAAGGGCAAGAAAAAAGCCACAATTTCTAAGCAGCAGCTCACTACCCCCTTCACTGAGTGGAATTATTTTCCCTTAATTGCCTGGTGGGAATCGTTTATTTGGGGAGGGGGATTCTCCCCTCCCCTCCCCCCTGCAAATCTATATTGGGCTATTGAAGTTTAGTGGGGCTTTCACCTGGAGACATTGGTAATTACCCCCTTTATTTTAAGCTTCTACCTGTAGCTTCACACTTGGGGCTGGACTCACGCTGCAGGGGGGCTTTGTTCACACTAAATACAGCCCCTGAACAAACCGCTCCAGCAGCAGGAGCACACAGCAAAGTGGTAATTTCCAATCCAGCGTAATTAGCCAAGGTTCTTTCAGCCACCATCACTGAATGGTAAGACTTTGCCAAGGGAGGGTGCCCCATGTGGGAATGGCAGGCCCAGACATGCATGCAGTATGCAGATAAAAGCTTCTTGGGGGTCCAACCTGTTGAGGAGGGGAGTGAAGAGAAGCAGCACCTCTACCCAGAGAGCTCTCTCTGCAAAGGCTGGTGCATAGGTACCACCACAGAAATGCTGCCTCTCCTGGCTTTCATACTGAGCCTCAGATCCCCCCTCCCCCACACACAAAAGATTAAAAGGAAGAAAGCAGGGCCGCGCTAGGAAGGTCGTTCTCCAATGAAGGTGTATTAATTACCTTGTCGTCCTGAGGTAGCATTTAGGATAATGTACAAACAGTGCTTTAAAAATAGCAACACAGATCAAAGAAAGTTTGAAAATTTACTTACTGCCTTCTCTTTGGTATGTGCATGTCCATATGCAAGGATAGTTTGACACAGAGACACTTGTGAAAAAGCAATCCCATCCCAAACTTCATTCTGAAATCTCTCCTGTAAATGAATCTGACGAGATACCCCCACCCCACCCTGAACATATGAATTGCCTCAGTAAGTGTAAAGCACAATCTAATGTGGATGTCTGTCACTCTTTCTGGCATATGTCAGAAATATACACCTGGTATTGAGTTGTAACTAAAATTCACACACAGGCAGAATGAGGGAATGGCATGGTGATGGATTACCATGAGACTCCCAGTTTTGATTTGATTCGTGTTGCTGTCATTGTTGTTGTTTAAAATAAGTTTCTTTTACTCATGATTGCAGATATACACTAAGAAACATGTGGAGAATGCCTGAAGGAAATCCAGAAGCTGGGAGCAAGATATCCAGCAATCAGAGGATGGAATGCCAAGCGTCCTGTACAGCTTTATTCCCTATCCTCTTGGTTTTGATCCCTAATAACCGTCCCTAAGCATTAATAACCATCTAACCATAATGTCTCTCTCTATTTCCTGTTCCCATCTCTTTTGCCATACTATTCCTTGTATTTAAAAGTTATCTGAAAACTATACAATATTAGAAACGAAATCAAAACAAGAGAGTGGGGGAGGGAGAGGGAGAAGTTTTAACTCAGGAAAAAGAAACTTAGTGGGCAGAAATGAACATGAAACAACCCTTCTGAGTGGCTGGTGAGGGAGGGAAAAATAAATTTAAATGATAAGAGCAAAAGGTAGAGGAGTAAAGAAGGAGAGAGAGAAAAGGAAGGAAGGGAGGGTCAGAGCAGCTGGAACCAGAGAACTGATTGGGAAAGTTGGACCACCAATTACAGTAAAATATTGCTTGGAAGGGACCTGGATAAAATAGAGACCCAGTTTAGTTACGTTCGCTGAATGTGTTTATCCCTGGTTGTTTTATTGCTCACATGTTTCTTGTGATGTATGTATGTGTATCCATTCAGATTTTTAAAAATTCCCTGTTGGCATTTTTATTCAGTAACATTTAAACTTTGTTATTTGAAACTCTGAACTGTTTGCTCTTTTTGTTACCCACCCCATGTATAACAGCCAATCCCCACACTACCTAAAGTAGATACCCGAGACGCAGAGAAGTTTAAGCCTAGTTTGGTAAAGGCAGCAGGAGAAATAAAGATTTCCACCTGTTCATGCCATCCAGTCCCTCATGTTATTAAGGATCAAAATCCACAAGGCTTTTACTTAAGCATCTATGGGCAAAGGTAATATCCAAAATACATTTCCAGCTCTGCCAGCTATAACTATCCAAACATTTTATTCGAAGTACTTCTCTCCATCACACAAAAGAAGCCATTTTGGATTAAATTATAAATCTAAGATCCTTTCCTTCTTCACTTTGCCCTGTAAACCATCTCATGCATTTGGAATGTTTTGTAAAGAAAAGCTGAAATTTTCAGCATATTTAGCATTTCCTTGGTGAATATGCTTTCTTTTAAAGAACTTCAAGAACTAGTTAAGGTGATAAGTTACTACTGTACCAAAGGAAAAGAGCTGGAGGGAGCCAGGACAGGGAGGCGTTGAGACCCAGATGCTCCTGTGGAGGATGACATCATCTGTGTTCAAAGCAGTGATGAAATAGCCATTGAAGCATCCGTCCTCCAGTCACAGCACCCGAGCTCCCCGCTGCATCAATGCAGGATTTGCTGCCATATACTTTAGATGGCTTAAAAAAGTTTGACCAGTTCCTGGAGCAATGCGCAAAATTCAAGAGAGGTTCCAGAATGTGACCTCCCTGCTTATTTTCTGTTTAAAACTTGTTCCAGCTGGCAATCAAAACTAATATTCTGCAAGTGCCTGAATTTTAGCAGCAAAATAGGTTGTGCAGTATTAAATCTATGCTAATCTATTTACTTTGGATATCATTTCCTGATTCAGAATTTGGCAATCTTGCCACAAGTAGACCACATCCTAATGTAACAAGTAGCAACAAACCATTACAGGTATGGCCTGAAAGTACATGATGCAGCAATAGGTTCTGCCAATGCCTAGATCATAGTCTGTCTGGAAATGTTGTCTACAACGTGTCGAGTTCCATGGCAGAAAAAAGGCAAGATATAAATGTAATAAATAAATAAGGATGCATAAAGATCAATGAAGCCATTCCAGTTCCCGATGCATTTTGAGCCAACTGTTTTTTTTTTTCTGCCCCTGTAAGGGGCAGGCAACCTGCAAATAACCCCCAAACAGCCCATGAATTATTGGAGGGTTGCTGCCCCCTCAAATAAAGTTATGTCATCTGTGTTCGGATGTTGTAGCAAGCCACTCCAGCAAGGGTAATTAGGAAAATCTGATTGGCATGTATGACAGTGGAAACAAGCCACCATGGCTTGTAAACCAAACCACGATCACATGAAGTGGGTCATAACTTTATTCATAGAATGGAGAGGGGGGACGATGACATTGTATTCGATTTGTAGCCTTCCTTTGTTTTCCCACTACTTCTTCCATTTTCTTACCAGAAAAAAATTCTGTTAAGGAAGAAAAGTCAGAATAGCTGTACAATCCCTCTGTCTGGAAACACCCAATGATTTTCAAAAGCATTTCTGTTCCTTCTCTGGTAAACCTCACTAGCCTGCAGATGGCTAAAGGGTTTTAGCATAGACAGCACAAAGTTGGTGTGTCACAATGCAAAGTGTATATACAATTGCTTTCCTTTCTAGAACTGAGGAACTTAAATAGAAAACGAAGAGCAACAGAGGCCCACTGCAGTCCCAGAACAACTAGCAAATTCCAAGGATTTGGAGATAGACATGACTGGTATTCATGTTCTCTTCATTCCCAGAACAAGTTCTTTTGGCCTCATCAGTTTAGGAAATCTAGTACAATGCTGGAAGGACCCCAGGATTGCACATCTCTGAAGATCAATGTAGAGAGAAACACACATACAAGCAGAAGACTGGAGTAAAAGACTTGCTTCTTCCACTGCTACTATAAGGTTGGACTTTAGGAAACAAGCTACAATACAAGCAACAGGTGTGACACCAAATAGCTGCCCTTCACTTTGAAATTTCAGAATCAGCCTCAAAATGCAAGAGACCAAGAATTAAAAGCAGGCTTGCGGTTATGTTCAAACAAACCGCTCCTTCCAATTATCCCCTTTTCTTTCTTCACCCTTCTTTCTGGAGCAGGGGAGGGGCAACAGGCACTGGTTCCTGCCTTCTTTTCTGAAGGAAGCAAGCTGCTGGTGCTGGGCTTTAAGCCCCCAACCATGTGCTAATAAATCTCCAGCCCATCCATCACCTCTGTGCAGCCTGCGCTCCTTAGAGGAAATGGGCTCCCTCTCTCCAATTAGCAGCCTGTGCCCACCGACCATGGAATGGTCTTCATTTAACTTTCCTCCAACAGGTGGAAATGCCGACAAAAGCAGGCACTGCCACCTTATGGGATGGGGAAGGGGATAAGCATTTACTAATTAGGCAAGGAGAAAATGTGAAGATATATTTTGAAACTCTTACACCAATCTGACCATCATGATTTCTACATAACACCCAATCTATCCAAAATCTGGTGAAGGTCCCATCTAGAAATGCACACAGAGCAATGAACTGGAGCAGGACTGGTTTTGCATTTCGGTGATTCCTCATTTCAAGCTACTCCCTGTACCAAATTGCATCCTGCACTACAAAGAATTCTAAAGTGATCTAAACTCTTCTGCAACACTAGTCTAGGCTTATAATCAGTTCGCTCAGTTTGCCATCTTTCCCCAGCCTCTGCTAAGGCTTTTCAGCAGAGGAACTTTATGAACTGAACAACAGGCTCGGCAAGTTTTTTCCCCAAAAAATGTGTAACGCGTTATGTTGTGAGCCGCTTTGGGCACAATTTTGTGGAAAAGCTGCATACAAATGACAAGATGAAAAAAAGATGAGATGGGATAATACTGCACATTTACATATGATACTTTGATTTTTCTCTCAGTAATCTTTGCAACTGTCTTCTGCAGCAGGTCAGTATTATTATCGTCCCCATATTGCTGGTGGCAAGCTGAAAGAATAGTGGTGTGCCTAAATCCACCTAGCAAGATCATGGCTAAGGTCAGATTCAAACTGAGGAAACCTGCCTCACAGGTTAGCCACTTAGCCACTATGCTACACCACCTCTCATTGAAGTCAGAATTAGGTACTCTCTTGTTGAATTAATAGAAATTAGAAGAAACCATGCTTACTTGACTTTTACTGGGGTGATGGCTCAGAGAGGACAAGCAGGGGCAGTGCATAAAGTTTTCTAAGCCTTTTAACATGTGGTTTTCAATCATTTAAAGTTTGCTTATATTGCAGGTTGTTTTAACTGGGGAGCATCGTTTCAGCATCCTTTTCAGAAGCAATTGAAGAACAGGTGTTAACATTGCAGCTTTTGTGACCCATTAATCCTCTGTGTACATGTGATTTAACTTGTGCTTGTGCTTGCAAAATTCTCTCTTTTATGTATGCATTGAACCACTTCTATAAAAAGACAGCAAAAGGACAAGAAGGTGCAAAGTTAGGAGAAGGAAATAAAGGCAGTAGGATGACAGGGAAATCAACGCAGAAATTTAAAGTTTTTCCCAGACACATGTGTTGCTGTTGTTGTCCCAGAAACATTATACAACAGTGACTTGGGAAGATTTATTTATTATTAGTTTACAGGTTTTATATACCACTGAATAAAAAGATGAAACATAGTACAGCAAGGTTGCTATATGCTTCTATGATCTGCTCTTTTGTGTTGCTGATAATGTTCCAGTTTGGACATCATGGCCAAGAGGAGAACAAGCCGCAGCAAGCCTCAGGCTCACACATATTCTCCTCCTCATCTTCCTCCAGCACAGCCAACAGGAAGAATTCAGCTTTCACTTCTGGTTTAACTTAACTGCACCTTGCTATTCCAACAAACTGTGGTTAATGCTAACTATGGCTTATTTGAAACAAGCCAATTTCCAACCATGTTTTATAAAGCTGGAGTTTAAACAAACAACAGCTGAGATTAACCACCGTTTAAGGTTTGGAGGACATGCTAAACTGCAGATAATCAAAACTGGAAGTGAACATTTCCAATCTCCTCCTCATAACTGTGTTGGAAGAGGGGAGGGGGAAACACATGAACTTAACTATGGTATGATATCTGAACAGTCTAATCTACCTCCTAGCATATACAGACCACATAATAGTTCCCCGATGAAACAGTGCACATGGGGAGGATAACTGTCCATCTACCCAGAATATGTGAAGGCCTGAAGTCAATTCAGTTCCTACAGAAACTGGCGTGAGCTTTTCAAAACTCCCTGCTGGCTATTTGTTGTAAATTACTATAGGAATTCAGTTCTATATGGTATCTACATATAGACAGATGCAAGAACTAAGTTATTTCTAAACACATAGTAGTTTGGCAGCAAGCATTTTCACACTTGTTGATTGCTGCATGTTAAAATTCCCTTTATATTCATCTGTCACACAAATGTGCCCTAGTGAGGACTAGGGATGCTGGAGAATTATTTTCAGTTCACATTTTTAAGCAAACTGACCTAATTCACACTTCCCAGACTAATATGTGGATCAGAAAGCAGTTATCCTTCAGATTACTTTTTTTTTTTCCAAATTTTGGAATGCAGTTCTTGGCTCAAAAATGTATAGATAAATGTGTAGTTTGGAGAAAATTTAACATAAATGAATATTTAAGGGGAAATGCTTACAAAAATCTATACTTTGTGAGGAAATGCATACAATTTAAATGCAAATTCCCATGTGTGTTTTTAATGGAAGAAAATGGTACGGAACAGATTTATAACTGAAACACTTGTGAAAGTAACATGGACCAGAAAGGGATTAATCCGTCCATCCCTAGAATGGACACCCATACACACAGAGAAAGAATGGGAAGATCAAATTGAGAAAAATACAAATATCCCCTTTCCATCTGGCAAGAGGTTCAAATTTCTAGGAATTATATATATTTATGAACAAAGAAAGACTCAGACCAACTCCCCAGTACTTTACCCACTATTTTTAAACATTTATAAATATATAAAAACCAGAAGGGTTGTTGTTTTTGTCTGCTTTAAGGGGCATTCTGTGAAGAGGCCCAGCACCCTCTCCTCCTGGTAATGAATCCCTGTAATGGCATGCCCTGCACTCCAATTAGGAAGAAATGCTAATTTTCTCCAGTTGAGCACCCCCTATAGTTGTATCTAATTTGTTTCAATGCTTTCATCTCTCCCCTCCATTGCATTTTCATTTAAAGGTTATGATCTGTTTGTGTCCTTCATGCTGCGCCCTGACAAGACACCCCTATGAGAGGGCTATGTGCCCCCTGCAACCTTTCTAACCTCTGTCCTGAACAAAAACCAAAGCCATTTTTCTCCTGCCTTGTGGAGGGGCAGAGGGGAGTGCAGGCAGGAAAATCTGAAGCAAAATAATCAATAATCATAATCATAATCGACTTTGCCACATTGGAAGCTCATTAATTCTCCATGTAGGAAAGGCGACACCTTTCAGTTGACCAATTCCTATTGGTGAAAGAGTATAAGTTTCCCAAGCTTTACAGGCCTCTCCTTCAGGCAAAAGTCAGGTTTTCTTTGTGGTAAATGTATGACAGTGCAAAGACCTTAACACTGCTGAAGAGTATGCCTGAACTGTTCATACCAAGAGGGTTTTAAGATTACACTGGAGGATGTGTGGAGTCTGCATTCCCTTCCCTGAAATAATCAAGTTTTGTGAAAACGAAAATCTAAATTCTACATTCAGAATAGGTTGTGTTAATTTCCTTAGACAAATTTCATTCCCTTTGAAGAAGGGAACTGCGACTGTTTCTCCACCACCCCCTGCCCCCAAGGACTGGGGTATCAGAGGGTGAGCCTACAAATTGGAGATACACAGCCAATAGGGATATTGAATGGGAAATACACATGAAAGAAAGATATGAAGCTAGGCATTGCGTTTACAACTAACCACTCAATGACTGGCCAGCTCCAAGTTATTTTCTGAACTTTCAAGGAATTGCCAATATATTACTAGCCTTTTCATTCTATCATGAATTATTCAAAAAAAGATTAAAGGAAAGCTGACATTCCCAGTATATAAAATGGTATGCCAGATAATAGAACTGTCTGATATAATTCTAACATGGGATTGATGCGATAGCATCGTAAACCTAAAGCCAACCCACCTACCCACCCCGCACTACAGAGATTTCAAGAGCAATCTTCAAGGTTGAGAAGACCCATCCTGGACACGGCGTTTATGTGCTGCATCTCTCTTCCGTTAGAGACCAGCCTTGGGTCATTTACAAAGAAACTTGCTTTTTTGGAAATGTAGTGAAAAAATAAACCACATCTATACATTTTTAAAAACACATTCTAAAATATGGCCCTGTTTTACTTTCTGCAGAAGTGTTTCTCTTCAAAGTTCAAGGAAAATAAAATATGGTCCCTTGCTAGGAGCCTTACTTGCTCCATAATGTTGTTCCACAGCCAGTAAAGATTAGGGAGCAATTCAACATGGGAAAGAGAATGTAAAAGTCGAATAGGCAAGCAACGTTTTGTTCTTATTTCTGCTCTGTCAGCTGAGCAGCCTCTCTAGGGAAACCTCTAATTCCGATAAGGCAAGTAGCTGAATTCCCTGAGGAGTTTACTGGAGCTAACTGCAAATATTTCCAATGCTATATTACTTAATATACATTTCTTTAAAATGCTTTCAGGATGTCCTCTGTATGGTTTGTTCTGAAAAAACAAAAACAATTGGATTTTCAAAAAAGTTTCATTACAGGTGTATTAAATTTCCCTTAAAAGCCATTTTGTTTAAAGTAATATAAGAATGTAATAAAAAAAAATTCAAGTCTATGCCTGCATTTCAAAACTGAATCCATGACGTTTTCACACACATATTAGCCCAGATGTTTTGAACAACAACTCCCATAAGCCCCAGCCAGCATTGCCAATGGTCAGGGATTTTGGGAGCTGTAGTAGAAAACAGCTGCAGAGTACCATGTTGCCTACCATTGAGTTAAAAGGCCCATTGAGTTACAAAGAAAAGCAGCTGTTAAGAGCATGAAAGTTGATAGGGATATTACTTTTGACGTCAAATATTATAAATGTGGCACAAAAGATAAAGTATTATATTTTTTATTATGCAAACCATAAAAATTCGGTAAGCTCTGTCAACCATAGACATTTACTTTTGATGTGATGGGGAAACACTGTTCTGCATAACAACAACCAGCCCTCACTCCAGGAAAGTTCTGGGAGCAAGTCTTCAAGTATGTGATCTTGCTTAGTGTCCTTACACATACCAGAGGAAAATCCTACATGTAACAATTGCTTTTCTAAGCAAATGCAAGATCTGGAGTGAAAGGGGAATGTAAGTTGCTTAGCTAGAGGTTTTGGATTCTCCTGAGTAAGCTCTATTTAGTTGCAAATATTTACATTTTAACTGTTTTAGCAGCTAATTCATCTGCATGATTGTTATGATTGGATTTGTTATGCATAGTTACAAGTTCCTCTATGAGAAGGAAAGCACTGGGTAGATTTCCTCTGCTATTAAATTTGCTGGTTTAACAGAGTAGCCAAGCACTGAGAGCCCTACCCTAAGATATACTGCAGCATCTTGGCACTAGCCAGTGCTATCCATCAAATGAGGATTTGCAGAATTACAGAACTGTGGACTTATTTTGATTTCCTGCTTTTTAGTTTTCTGCCCCCAAAAGGAAACTTGTCAAAATAATGAAAATTATCCAGTGCCCAAATCTCTATGTAGCACTTCCCAAAATTATGGGGAGTGGGTAGGGAACACAAAGGTTCACTCTTCTCAGAGGAAATCCACCCCACCCCCTTTTCTATCTAGTCCATGTGAGCAAGCGCCCGAGTGGGAACAAGCGTTCCAGTGGGGCCCGCTGCCTTTCATCCAGGAGATGCCCTTTCCCACTGGAAAATACATGCATTGTGTGAAAATATTTTAATATATTCATGTGCATTCCTATAGTTAGCAGGCACAGAGGCGTGGAGGGTGCCAGCCCAAGATACGCTGTAATAAGAATGCCACCTGTTCTCTCAGATGCCCACAAGCAAGTAAATGGTGGGAATATACAGGATGGGCGCTGTGGGTTTATTGTGCTGCAGGAAGATTTTACTAATTACTTGCCTAAAGTCCAGGGCCGCACGCCCCTACTCCCCCCACCCCACCCCAAACAAAGCAAGGGGAAAAGGGGGCAGAGAAGAGTAAAGGGATAGAGAAAGAAAGCAAGGGATGCATTTCAAAGTTTCTCCAAGGACTGGAAGGGAAAGAAAAGCTGGGTCTGATGTGAAATCATAGAGGTCAAAGGTGGGCCTCCCTCCCTTGTGAGAAAGCGGTAAATCAGGCCGGTTTATCAAACGATCATTTTCTTTTGAAACTGGGAGGCAGCAGCTGGGACAATTCTGCAGATGTGCTTGATGAGTTTGGGACAAAAATGGGCCACTCCTCTCCCCCTCCTCTCTCGAACAGCTCCCAACAGGGGCTGCTTCTCCCTTCACTGCCTCCAGGACCCTCCCCTCCCTTCTTTGGCGGTCAGCTGAGACCCCCACCCACTGATCGCTTTTGTCCTCTTGGCCTTTAGACACACTGGCAAGGCCCTTTATGAGACCCCAATCAAGACCCCCATGTCACAGGTACCTAGTAGAGATACCAGGCCATTTTCAAAGAAGGAACAACAAGAAAAATATGCTGAGCCCATTGTCTCCAAGCAACACTAGAGGAGATGAAAGGGACTGGCCGCCCTTTCTGCCAAGGCGGCATGCCAATCATCCCCACTTATTAAGGTCACAATGTAGAAAATTTTGACCTACATTTAATCAAAGATTCATAGGACCACTGGAGAAGGTGGGAACATGCCACAAATACGGTCAAACACCCCTTACTCTGATATTGCTTTCCCCAGGAACACGGCTAGGCCAAAGGTTGAGGGAGCCCTTGGCAAAGTGCCACCTGGTAGTCCTCTTCTATGTTGGTAGGCCACCCCTGCCTGCAGGTGCAACAGCAACAGCAGTCAGCTGGGAAGCTGCCACCTTAAATTTCCAGGAGCAATGCTATTTTGAGCACTCCAGGACACTGTGTGAAATTTAATATCGTGGCTCAAGGCTGCCCAGCATGGGGGGCATGGACAAAGATCAGCACTAATATTCCCTGCCAGGATGCAAGGGCCCCGACTGCTGTCCAAGGGTGCTGGCTGCTGAAACCAGGACTACCAGGACTCTTGCAGTCAATTAAGCTATACAGCAGTAAGTAACCAGTGCATTCAATCAAGAGGGGGTGGGGGGAAATGAGCATTGCCCCTGAACTGGGAGGCTGGGTCAGAAGCAAGTGAAGCCCCATGACAACTGCTGACTGACATACCGGGGAAACACACCCAGATTTATTCACTCTACTGGATTAGGTGTAAAGGTGGAGAATGCATTCCCACCATATACACTGGTCAAACAAGGGTGTGGGACCCACTCTTCTGAAGTCCCCAAAACTGTGCCTCTCGTGGCCCTCAGCACAGCGTCACCACAGTAATTATGAAGAAAATACTGTTTTCTTCACATGGTTCGTGGACCATCCATATCTTTGAGCAAGGCTGTGGTTCGCTTAAGACAAAACCACACAAAACACTTCCAGATACAAACAATTTTCTGGTGGATTGTTTGAGGATTTTCAAGGGGTCTAAAACATGTCATTGTATACTCTCAGTGCTATTGAGGAGTCAACAATATGTATAATATACCATGAGAGAAGTTACCAACATTATGACCAGTAGAAAAATATCTAACAGTCTGTAAACTGAGTCACACTCAAGGTCCTTCATGTCCAAAATTGACAACAATGTTTTGTTCCACTATTGCTCTACTTATGCCAGATTGGCACAAAAATTTCTGGTATCTTTTTATCCCAACTTCATAAACAATATTAAAGTTACTTAAGGTCTCTTAATATTGTGCCAGATCAGTACCAAATCAGGACAGAAATGGAATGGCTTTTAGGCTTTGCTAAACTGTCTTTAGCAAAATTCAGCTGTGGTTGAATTTTCGATTTTACTTGTTGTCATAAAACACAATGTATAGACTCATGCTTCATTTTTTTCTCTATATGCAGATCTGAAAATACCATATCTGAAGCAGAGATGCATAGCTTGTTGTGTTATATTATATGTTATCCACTCATGCTGTTTGCTGATGGCTACACTGCTATCATAGTCGAGTTGTAGACAACAGCACCTTGCATCTAACAGTTAAATGCAATGCACTTTCCTTTCCAATCATGATTATAAAGCAAGGTGGCTGAAGCAAGTCTTTGGTATAAGAGCCTTCTGGGCCTCATATTTTGATATGGATAACTACGGTGAATGATAAAAGAATGTGCCACTAAATTCTCTCTGCATTTCTCAGGCGGCCACAGTACTGCTGTAACCACATCCCTCACCCATCTCATATGGAACAGTGAATGCTTATTGGGCTACTTCTCTACTTGGTGGTAGGAGAGCTGCCCACAATGGAGCGGACTGCAACCCCTTGCAGGCTACCAGCTTATGAAAATAGAGCTGCACTTTGCCTTTGGGTCATATGTTGTGCAGGATTGCCATAGACCCTTTTCTATGAAGCATGTAACAATGGCCACATGTTACAGAAAATATCAGACTAACAATCCAAGGAAAATAGAGTTATTAATTTCCAGAGGAGTAGCTCTGTTAGTTCATTGCAGCAAAAATAAGTCTTGTTGCACCTTAAAGGTTATTAGATTTTTTTATGACATAAACATTCATGGACAAGAGTACACTTCATCAGATGCATGAAGTGTTATCCTCATGCACACACATGGGTTAATACAAGCTAACAATGATGTTAAAGCTTAAATAACTGTAAGATAAGCACATTGACCATTTGCAAAGAAATGTTAATATCCTGGAATTGCTAAGTTAATTAATATCGGTAATCATAGGATAAAAACTGTTATTGTGATTTAGTTGAAGAAAAAAGAGATGTATACTCTGGTGTTGAATAAGATTTGCAATATTTAATGGTAATTTCCTCAATAAAAAATAGAAAATGCGTGGATTTAAAAAAGATAAATTGACGCGTACACTAGCTCGACATTCCGGGCCCTTAGGTCCTTCATCAGGAGCTGTACCGTTGTCAAGGTTCATTTGTATAACAAATGCTGAATATCTTTCCCTATATTGTCCTCAGGACCTGGGCTCCCATTTCTCTCAAGAGAACCAGAAACTAACAGCTTTATATCAGAACACCTTCTCAGGATATTCTTATCCTAATACACACAGTGAAGACAAACGTCTTCAACAAGACTTACTCAAGACAGACAAGTAGTTGACAATCTGAAAAGAGCAAGACAGTTCTGAGATTTAGAGACCAATTCAGCTTTCCGGACGGTTTTTCACATTGCCAGAATAAGAATGTGCATGCCCCGTGCCCTACATTAATCACCGGCCAGGATAGTTTTAATGGCAACCCTGCAATTCGATCCAGCTAGCACCTGCAGAGACACAGGCTGGCAGCTTTCACCTCCTTGTTACTGTAAGTGCTAGCACTTCTGATCAGGTTTCCTCGAACTGATTCAACAAGTGGGTTAGCAAAACAATTTGGCCACATGACACTACTCACAAAATGACTAGAGGGCAACTGGCATTACACAGCCACAAAGGTCCAAGGGGAATAAGGGTGTATGGTAGGCAGTTAATACCATGACAAGTATCAGAGTTTTTACAGTTGATTCACATGTTACACTGGGATATGCTACACATCTAAAGTCTAGCATGTAGCCATTCTGGGATATTTCTAGCATATTTCTGCTAGGAATAAAAAATAAGGGGAAGGTATGTAGTTGCCTCCCATGTACCATCTCTCAACCCTTTAAATTATTATTATTATCATCGTCGTCATCTCTATTTTCTCGCTTGCAGCAGTTTTTCTAGACAGACATGATAGGTTTTGCCAAGTCATGCTGTCTTTTACTGATTCAGGAATTTCCTGACTATTGAACATGTTTTAAGTACGACTGTTTTCTGAGTGTTTGTGTAGATGTGTTTTGGTAAGCCCAGTTTCTGAAGATTTTCTGTATAGTTTTTTGATGTGATGCCGGTAACTGATGTGACTAATGGAATAATTGTGACCTTTTCCTGTTGCCATAGTTCTTTAACTTCCATAGCCAGTGGTGTATATATTTTTCTCTTTTCCTCTTCGTTTTCTACATTTTTATCATTAGGTATTGCTATGTTAATGAGGTGTGTTTTTCTTTTTTGTCTATAACTGTTATGTCTGGTCGATTGCAAGGTATTGAATTGTTCTGTGTGAATTGTTCTGTCCCACTATATTTTCTGATTTGTATTTTCCAAAATTGTTTTGGGTGAGTATGCATAGTATGGTGGAGGTTGTTTGATGAGGTTAATTTGATGGCCAGTTGTTGGTGAATTATAATTATTAGTAGTAGAGGTAGTAGTAGTAGTATCCTGCCTTTTTCCCAGTACTGGAAGTTTCAGTAGCTGCTTCTACTATAACATGCAAAGTGGCTCTTAGGTGCTTGCAGGATAAGCAAAATTAAGGTATTTTGAAAGAACAACTTCGGTCTTTTTTAAAAATCAGTTATGTAGTACTTCTAATGTCCTAAGATCTTTTGGGCTCCCAGAAGATGAGGAAGCAATTTTCAGTTTACAGGTGCAAAATCCAGGCTGAGAACTAGCTACTTGCCACCACATGAATTCATGGATGTTTCACACACTATTTACTGGGCTAGACAACGGCCTTCCTTCTAAAACAGGCCCAACACATATAACCTGCTAAACAAGCCATGATGTGTTGTCGTATTCTGGAAATAAACTAGGATTTGCCAAAATGTCTGTGCAAGTTACCTACATTAAAGCTCAATTCCCTCACTCATTTCTTCAGTTCACTTCACTTTAATATACAATCCCCAACACCACAACCTATCCTACTCAGAAGCTCACTCACACAACAGTTAAAGAAATACTTTTGTAAGCCGCCGTGAATGGCGGCATAAAAATGCTTAAATAAATAAATAAATAAAACAGTTTTAACACAACATTTATGAAGTAGCACAGTTGACAAAGAGAAGTGGGACAGAGGCAGTGTTGTGGAAGAGTATTACAGATTTGTTTTCCACTCTCCGTATACCCCCTTCATCCTTACAAGTTCTTGTTTGAAGGGTGAAGGGTGTCCCACGCAGGTTACACCTGAGGCAATCACATACCAAATGGACTCCAAACAAGTCTTTGAAGAAGAGTGGAGGAGAGAGGGAGGGGGGGAGATAAGAAACATAGACCACTCTGTAATTGTAGGAAAGAAGCTAGCATCCTGCTGCCTGGGTACCTGTGCAAGTCTGTTGCAGATTCTCTTTGAACATTTGTCAGGTCGTTGCCCTCCCCAGAAAAAGATGAGGGGGGAAAATTAAGCAGTGATTACTATTGTAGCTGACTGGTAAGGCACGAGTCAGGCCATGAAAGGCCTAGTCACTGAAAAACAAACCCTTAATTTAAATGTTAATGAAAGTGCTGTGGAGACATCAGAGGGTTACATTTTTTGCAAGAGGCAGATACACCAGGAGTAGAATTTATGACCCCCGTTGCCTCCCCTCTTGCTATCCCTGCTTCATCAGCCAGTGAAGTTTAAAAAAACCCTAATTTTAACATTAACTCCACACTTCCACCCTGGGATGCAATTGCTAAATTATCTACTGGCAGGACACTGATCAAAGGTAGAAAAACAAAGGCATACTGCACAGCCAAGCAAAAGTAAACAGCGGCCATGGCCCAGGAAAATTACCTTCTCTATCCCTCCCCTTGGAAGTTTGAAAAATGGAGGAGAAAGATCACTAACTGGAAATGGAAACCTGCAGTCCTATGACTGCAGGACCCCTGAACTGTAATCAATGTGACAGGAGAATCTGACATGGGCATTTTCTCCTTCACTGTGCAAAATGGCACGAGAGGTTTCTCCCCTAGCCTTTCAGGAAGCTCCTCTGCCCTTGGAAATAATTAAAATCACAGCAGCAGCAGCAATAACTACATAAACGTGAGGAACTGAATTAAGGAGAATTTGACATAACAGCCACCTTCCTAATAGAGTGAGGTCTTTCAAGGGGATCATCTCCTCTTTACAACATGCCTACAACCTCAATAGAGAAGGGGAATTTAACTTAAATAAATATTTTCCTCCAACATGCCAACACCCTACAATTTGCTGGCATGATAAAAAAGTATGCATCTCTACAGTCTCCAAGAAAATAAAATGCAGAATAAGACAAGAATTTTTTTTAATCCATATAAGACCCCCTCATGACAAAAAACCAGAGCTATTACTTCAAGCAAACAGGGTGAACAGAGTCAAAGCAGAAATACATAGATTAATATACGAACTATTACCTTATCTGGACAAAGAGAGCCTAACCAGTCAAATTTTAAGATGTCTGGCTGTTATTTTAATAATGTATTAGTTTTAAATGTTTTAATTAGTTTTATGTATTTTATAGTATTTTTGTATTTAATGATGTTCTCCACCTCAATCCAGAGGGAGAGGCGGGTAAGAATAAAATAAATTACTATATTATTATTATTATTATTATTATTATTATTATTATTATTATTATATCTAAGCTCTTATAACATCTCGTCTGGATTACTGCAACACACTGTAAGCGGGGCTGCCTTTGAAAACGGTCTGGAAACTTCAGCTGGTCCAAAACAGGGCAGCAAGATTGTTCACAGAGACTGGCCAACGAGATCATATTATGCCAGTTCTTTTCCAGCTGCACTGGCTGCCAGTCTATGTCTGGGCCCAATTCAAAGTGCTGGTATTAACATTCAAAGCCCTGAATGGCTTGGGGCCAGGGTAACTGAAGGATCCTCTCCCAGACCCTAAATTCATCTTCAGGGATCCTTCTCCGGGAGCCCCTGCTTTGGCACGGAAGGTTAGGAACGAGCTCCCCAGAGAAGTTTGCTGGAGTCTACATCATATTCCTTGTATTCCTTATTTTCCCAGAAATTTAGGAGTCTGGTCTTTTAGCTCTGCTGTTTTAAATCCATGCTTTAAATCTCTGCATTGCTGTTAGGTTTTATTCTGGTTGTACTTTTATATTGTAGTTTTAAGCTTTTATATTTTATACTGTTTTATGCTGTACTTTGTGGTTTTAAATTCTGTGAACCGCATAGAAAGCATTGGCTATTGGGCAGTATAAAAATGTAATAAATAATGAAAATAAAACTGGCTTGCTCCCACCATAAGGAAGGTGGAATGGGGGTGGAGAATCAAGCTGGAAAAATTCTTGTATTCCAATTTCAGAGGGGAAAAAGTAACTAAATAACATTCTCCAGGGAACAGCCTTGTAAGGTTTCACAGGTCCATTCTGGGGAGCAAACCACTCTACAAACTAAACCTGAGCCTTGCAAATCAAGCTGGGATCTTGACAGTGCATTTGCCACCATCAGTGACAAGTTAAACCTCCCTTCAGATAACACACACCACTTCAATTCCTTCATTGGAGAGGCAGAGGAAGCAGGTAGAAACAAACCTAGCACCATATTGACATTATGGCGCTCATAATATCCTAGAATCGTAGGACTACAAGGGATTAGAAGAACAAAATTAGAAGAATATTCAGTGCTACCTACTATATATAGCAAACCTTTCCGTGATTTAAAACAACCTTAACAGATTAGTCCATTGTACAGAAGAATGCATCCTTATCATAAGAAAGGTGCAGAAGCAAGTAAGAATGATCCTTCACAGGACTTGGGAAAGGTCAGATGCACATCCAAACCCTGCCGTACAGAACTCTGGATCTTCGGCCTACATCGATCTTCGATCCATCTGTACCACAGATACAAAGGGGGCAACATTGGGACCGGTGCAGCTTTGGGCTTAAAGATATCTTTCAAGCCCCTCTCCCCCAGAAGTGATAAGTATCAGTGCTTGATGCCCAACTTGAGGAGAGTCAAATGACTGAAAAACTATCACACAACCAACAAAAACTCTAGAGGATCATAAAAGAAAAGCCAAGTGGGCCAAACATACAGTGCATTTTACATTGAAGCAAAAATAATCAGTTTGCCAGCAATTATCAGCTCCCCGTAGAAAGGCAATAACTTAGCCTCCTAAATTTGTGTAATCAGGGTAAAAGAGAACACGGCTCTAAAACTAGACAAAGATTTTGAGTCACCTTGAAGCGAACTCTTTCAGAGCGCCCAAACAATCAGTTTAGTTTGAAGTGCCCAGGGAGGGGGGCAGGGGAGAGAATCTCACCCTGCACTAGTCGTGCCCCTCTTGCCCCCAAACTGTTTCTTCTAGGATGGCAGAGACATTTTCTTAGAAGCGACAGGTTTATAGGTTAGCTGACACCTTCGCTCTGTGGAATTTTAATTAACTTCTCCCATCATTAATATGTTAAGGAGCAGAGGTTCTATTATACGGGGTCAGCAGCATGTTTCAGGCCTTGGTATATCAGCCATCAAATTGAAGAATTAATGACGTGGCTAATCGGCTGTAATACTTGGGGGTGGGGAGGAAAAAGAGGTGCAGCGGGATCAGCAGTCTCATAAAACAAGCAAGTGATCCAAACCTGGTCGCTGATGGAGAAGCCACTCCACAAGCTTCCATTTATCACCCAGTGGGGGGAAAAAGACGCTAGGTAAATATTGTGACAGAGAGTGTGTGTTCACTCCAGGGAGAGAAGTCAGTGCTCTGACAAGAGGCCAGCCCTGCAGGTCATCACTTAGGAGGATAAAACAGCGTGCTGTACAAGAGTTCTCCCGGTCACAGCAGTACATCCAGCGCATGCCTCCCAAAGCTCTGCACAAGCAGTGTGAAGGCCCTTAGTACTGGTTTAACTGATGCAAACGTAGCTTTTAACAAGCTGTATGCACTAGTTAGTGCTGACAATACTGAGCCACTCTGATAGTTCTTATGTTTACTAATTCAAAAGGGATGTCAAATGGTGCTCACTCAATAGATTGGAGGCTAACAAGGCCATCTCATGTGCTCACTAATTCAAACTATTGATGTGAATTCAAAAAGGACAACAAGGCCAGGCTTCAGGAGAGGCAGGACTAGTCTCTGTTAACAGGCCAAATTTTCAGCCTAGGATAAACTCTGAAAAATTCAAGGCAAGTTTGTCACAAAAACATTCACAAGTTGCTCATAATTCAGAATCAAAAAAGAGCTTAGTCAAAGTAAAACTGCCTTGTTGCAATCTGCTACTATGATTAGTAACAAGCCTCAAAATAAAAGTTGGGCTAGAGTACAAAACTACTTGGAATTCTTCAGACACTGCTCAAGCTTGAGTAATTCAGTTTTGTTACTTTTGTAAAAGAATGATAAACTTTTGCTGGCTTTCCATTCTCAGCAGAACAGCAATATGATTACCAAAAATGGCAAATGGCGCAAGACTCAAAGCGAAGATGACCGAGCACACTGTAGAGGGCATAATCGTGCCTATTGCGTGGCAGTGCGGGAAGCAAAGAAGGCTTATTTTGCTGCCTCCATTGCGTCCTCGAGTAGCCGTCCAGCGGAGCTCTTCCGGGTGGTCCGGGGGCTGCTAACATCCTCCCCAGCAAATGGGGCCCTGGCCCCGTCGAGAACCCGCTGTGACCTTTTTGCATCACACTTTGAGGACAAGATCAATTCTCTCCACAGCGAGCTTGATGTTGTTTTTAGTGCAGCTCCAGTTGAGGTGTCCGATGCCACCATCTGCCCAATTTTGTGGGATCAGTTCCAGTTATTGCGGCCTGATGATGTAGACAAGGTGCTTGCAGCAGTGCGGCCGACCACTTGCCCTCTCGATCCCTGTCCCTCCTGGCTTATAGAAGCAAGCTGAGGGGGTCTGACTGGGTGGGTCCAGGGGGTGATAAATGCTTCTCTCCAGGAAGGGGTGGTCCCTGCTGTCCTTAAGGAGGCAGTAGTGTGACCACTCCTGAAGAAGCCCACCCTGGACCCGATGGTATTAGGCAACTACCGCCCAGTTGCTAACACTCCTTTTTTAGGGAAGGTACTTGAGAGGGTTGTGGCGGAGCACTCTTGGAGGATACTGATTATCTAGACCCATTCCAGTCTGGGTTCCGATCTGGTTACGGGACTGAATCAGCCTTGGTCGCCCTGATGGATGACCTTTATCGAGAGAGGGACAGGGGGAATGCAACCCTGTTAATCCTGCTCGATCTCTCGGTGGCTTTTGATACCATCGACCATGGTATCCTCCTAGATCGACTCCGTGGGATGGGCATCGGAGGCATTATTTTACAGTGGTTCCGGTCCTACCTACGGGGTCATTTTCAGAGAGTAGCATTGGGTGACCAGTCCTCGGCCTCTTGGCAATTGAGCTATGGAGTGCCGCAGGGCACCATCTTGTCCCCAATGTTATTTAACATCTATATGAAGCCGTTGGGAGCGGTCATTAGGGGATTTGGAGCTAAATGCCATCAATACGCTGATGACATGCAGCTCTATCTCCCTGTGACAACTGAATCAGGTGAGGCTGTGCAGGTCCTGGATCAGTGCCTAGACTCAGTAATGGGCTGGATGAGGGCCAATAAACTGAGACTGAATCCTGGCAAGACGGAAGCCCTGTGGGTGAGTGGTTCCCGAGCCCGGGAGACAGGCTCATTGCCTGTTCTGGATGGGGTTGCTCTGCCTCTGAAAGAACAGGTTCATAGTTTGGGGGTACTCTTAGACCTATTTCTGTCGTTGGAGGCTCAAGTAGCCGCCACGGCTCGGAGTGCCTTTTACCATCTTCGGTTGGTTCGCCAACTACGGCCTCTCCTGGACAGGGATAGCTTGGCCACAGTGGTACAGGCACTGGTAACCTCAAGATTGGATTACTGCAACGCGCTCTATGTGGGGCTGCCCTTGAAGCTGCTCCGGAAGCTGGAGCGAGTGCAGAATGCTGCAGCTCGGCTGTTGTCTGGAGCTGCCCCTTTCCAGCATGTAACTCCTCTGCTAAGGGAACTGCACTGGCTGCCTATTCGCTACTGGGCCAGGTTTAAGGTTCTTGTACTTGTACCTTTGAACCTTGTGTACAAAGCCCTAAACAACTTGGGACCAGGATACCTGAGAGAGCGCCTTCTCCCTTACCAACCTGCCCCATCACTGAGGTCATCCGAGGGCCTGCTCCTGGTGGTTCCACACAGATCCATCCTCTGATTCGAATCCACCAGGGGAAGAGCCTTCAGCATGGTGGCGCCCCTCCTGTGGAATTCCCTGCCTCTGGAGGTCAGGCAGGCTCCGACCTTGTACTCCTTTCGGCGCCTCCTGAAAACATCTTTATTCTTTCCTTAATATGCAGCCTTGGATTTCTGTTTTTGCTTCTTTTAAATTTGGATTTAACTGTTTTATTCTGATTTTATTTTCATTTTATCTTGTACACCACTCCAAAAAATTTCAATGGGGAGCAGTATATAAATATTCTAAATAAATAAATAAATAAAAAGTTCAATCATCAGGGCTGCTTAATTTCTCTGTATATGAATAACCCAGCCCTGAGTATAACCCCATGTGTTTTAGTGACTCTTATCAACATTCCCACAGAACATGAGTGCTTCTCCAGTAGCTTCCAGTACAGTACAACTTCAGACAATGCAGAGAATCCCTTTTCATTTTGCACTACCAGCAAAAGAGGCTGCCTGAAACAGAACCAAACTGTGAGCCTCAAGTCTACCTTGTTTTTCTTTAAGTGTTGGCAGGGGACTAAATTGCAGTACTATTTGCTGAACAAATCTCACATAGAAAATACATACAAAGATGGCATTGATGTGAAATAGTAATCTAGAATCACAATACTTGGAATCACAATACCCTAAGGACAAGTGCTATAGTGTGGTTCTCCCTGTTACAACAGAGGACAGATTTCTCCCCTTCCATAATGCTTGGAGCTAATTGGAAGACTCCAGCTATCTCCCAACTATACAGAGATTTTCTGAAATTAATCTCAGAATTGGTACATGTACTCCTTGTTCTTGCCGCAGCGTTGTTTCTCCCATTCACTGGATTTCCCCCCTTTAGCAAGGACATGCACATGAGCAATCATCTGCATTAACACATCAAACTGGGGGTGGGGCGCATGAGATCATATCAACATTCCTCGGCAGCTTCCATTTTATCAAATCTTTCAAATAACCAATTTGCTAACACTAATCTAGTTCTCTATTCTAAGCCTTCTCTGACTTGCTTCGCCTGAGCAAAGCACTGTATTTTGTACTGAAGAAAATGCAATTCCTTCCAGGTTGTAATTGCAATGTGGAATGTGGTTGTACAAGTGGCACCAATTGGATACAGTCTGTGACATAGTTAGTGGTGAGTGACAGAACTCCTCCTGTGCTCAATCACATTCCATTAGTTGCAGTTAAGTCGCTTTGAGTGTGTGTAGCTCCCCACTGCACAATTCATGTGCAGAAAATCAAACAGTGGATTAAAAACGGGTGAACAGCAGAATAGCTACCACCCCCACATACCAAAAGAGTACAATTTTTAATATGCTTACATCTATCTACTATATGAAGATTAGATATCATATTACTGTTGCCTAAGAGATGCTTGCAAGAGTATTGTACAATGTCTACAATATGGCAGTGGCAAGCTTTGGGTGAACATGCTAAAAAACCTTCAGTTTCTAATATTAAAAAGTGAACGAAATCTCAGTTTAGGAATATTTCAAATAGAGGTCTGCACAGGCACAGAACCCTTATGTCTGAGGCATAGAGCTCACTAAGAAGAATAGGCTTAAAATCAGTGATGTCTAAGAACAGTTTCCAGTAAAATAGAGGATGGAGTGCTTAATTTGGTACAATTTCAAAATCTTTCCATCTCTTTATCTAATCCATATAGAGCCCAAAGTGTTCCACAAATTAAAAACTTTCCTTTTCTAGACTTTATGGTGGCAGGTGTGGGGGAGGGAGGGAAAGAAAAACCCTACCAAATTCAACAAAACCTAAACATAATTCAACAAACATGCTTCCTCTCTCTGTGCATAATTAATTTCATTTAGGCAAATGAGATTTTTGGGTAATAAAACTGGTGATACTTTGGCACAGAGTTATAGACTTCTTGTATACTTGTAAAATAAGCAGCTTTACAATAAAGAAAACCCAAATTAAACATGAGATGTCCATATATTCCAATACAATTTTTAAATGACCTCTTTGTTACCTTGATAATGGACTAATGGCAATAGACCAGACCCGGTCTTCAGTCTGTATTGTATGAAGACACTGCCCAGTTCTGCCTGGTGACAGCGACCAAACCTGGAAAGAGAACGGAAGAGATGCAGAGAAGACAAATTACACACAATAAAAGGTAAAAGATTGAGGTGTTAAGATCAGCTGTGTTTAAAATAATCCCATCCACCCCCATGACATCATTTGGATACAATCTGAAGTGATCAGAGCAAGCCTAAACCACCTCCCACCCCACCCCAACATTTTGATTAAAAGCTTTCTGGGCAAATACTTTATTCACAGCAATTAAATGATAGAAGAGATTAGTACAGTGTCTGTCCAAATCAGTCCCAGTTCAGGTTCTGATGGCAGAGGATGACCATCTGACATGTATCTGCTCAAATTATCTTCAGAGTCTGCATGTTAGAATAAATTGATATTTTATCTCATCATTATATTCTATGGTTCTTTGTGTGGGCAAATGCTTAGAACTCTCTTCTCCAGTTTTCTCAAAACAATAGAAATGCATGGAGAATCCTGTGCAGTGTCCCCTTCTCTACTAACTGTTAAAACATGCACAAACCCCTTAATGCAGATTCATAGTACTTATTCTACCACAATACATGTTGTTTATTAGCAGCCTGAAGTGACTTGTTTATGAAGTTATGAGCTTTCAGACATCTGTTACTCATGTAGGGAAAAAGCTTAAGCTTGTGTTCCTGAAAACCTTTTGGATCCCAGCCCTTCTACCTTCCATCCCTCCAAATGAACCAAACTGCCATTCTCGAATCCTACAGTTCAAAGCCTCTGGCTCCCTCCCCAACTATCCCCCAATGTCTTAAGGGAATTCAAAGTTGGAAGTGTTGTATTTGTTTGTTTGTTGATAATGCTCAGGATTGCAGGCTATTCAGTGTCAGTGGGGAATTTGGCACCTAGTGTCAGCAAAAGCAGCAGAAAAGCTGAGCTCTTTTAATGCACCCCTATCTCATACAGGTTAAAAATATTGCTGGGAGCATGCTATCTGGTGCCTATCAATGAGGAATGTGCATTAGCAGCTACTCAAAGCTCAGTCCTAATCAACACTCACTATCCCTCCAAAGCACCCAATGCACTTACAGCTCCCATTAGAGACCTACTAGGGATTCCCTTCCAGCTAGGAGTCAACACAAGGAAAATGTCACTTGGTAAAAATAAAAGCAATTCTCTGCTCATAAGGATCAGTCTGAAAGAGTGTTAGGTGAGCCAGATTCCATTTCTGCTTAAAAACAACAACAGTGAACACAATTAAAGCAGAATTCCCTTTGACTTTGAGGAGTTTGCTTTCAAGGTCATGAGATGCCTTCAAATCTCCCAGACACATGCAGCCATCACAAAATCCTGCACTCATGGTTTAAATCCAGGAACTTAGCTATCTAAGTAAAAGTTGTGTTTACTTATAAGAACACTTCTCTAAAGCAGCAAAATCCCATCACATGCAATGAGAAATAGAATAAAGCTCCAATCTTAAACACACCTCCTTTGATATAAGCTACACTGAACTTAATGAGGAATGTTTCTGTTAGAGGAATAGGCAATTATAAACATCTTTGTAATTGCCAATAGAAATGCAAAACTGTTTTTGGAAGAATACATAAGCTTCCAAGTTAGACTGAACTGTTTGTCCAGAAATAGAGAAGTTGATTCTCACCTATATAAACACAGCAGCTGCTTCTCCAGATAACTTATCTATTTCACAGATCCTGGAGCTGGGACAAGAAAGTGGGAGGAGAAAGCAATTGGAAAGTGCTGTAGGGAGCATCTAGTCCAATCCCCACCACCCTCTCAATGCTAACCCAGCGGCAGAAAATCCTGAGCCTAACGCATCCTAACAAAAGTTTACACAGCTTAATCTTCACCCATAATGATACAAATTACATAGGGCACACTATAAGAGCTCCAGCATTTTATTGTTCTGCAGTTAGAAACTAAATGTATATTGCTGCAACTTTTAAAATTAATATGTATTACACTACAATCTTAATTTGGAGAAAAAACGCTCACTTAAATCTCTACCTGCTTTCCTCTGAAGGAGGAATAAACAAGTCATCTTTAAGAACACTTATCCAGAATCCAGATATTTCCTGCTGAATGAATCCACTGTAATTGTGATTACTCTCTTTGAGATGTGCTTCTCCTGCCCTTATTGGGCTTAACTCCACCACCTTCAGTATAAGACATTTGCTTATACAGGCCACTGTGAACAAACGATCACAGGTCACCTTTCTGTGCCAGGGTTCCAAACACCTGATCTCACTGCCTTTACCTCAAGCCAGAAGATGATGTTTCAAGCCTTTTTCTTTGCCCACATGAATTATGTTAATTGGTGGAGGCCAGATGAACTACAATCTGCTCCAGAAACTGCCATCAATGACGACCTATTGAAGGTCACAAGGAGCAAGCATATAGTCATCAGAATGAGACTTCTAGACTTCTTAAAGTAAGGTGTGTCTTTTATTCTGCTGTGTTCATGGTCTCCTGCAGAAATGTGATGAGCTGCTGTCATCAAATGGCCACTGCATGGCAACCAGAACTAACCATTACATCCACAGCTTGCATGTATAGCACTTTCTGAAATACTGGAAGGAACATAGATTTCCTTTTTGTAACAAAAATATGTGGGGTGATGGAGAATTTATTTATTTAGAAAATTATTGTTTGCATTTCTCAACGGATTAAAAGCAATCTACAAATGAATAATGCAGCAAATACAAACAGTATAAATAGGCGATTTTGACTTTTAGACAACTTTGAAATTCTTCTGCTAATATACAGTGCCTCTTTTCCGTGCATTTTTTACTTTCAAAGACTCTGCTACAAGTTTCATTTGCTGTTGCTTAGTATCTCCAGAGATTCAAATTCCAGCCCTGAAAATGTCACCAGGAGAACTCATGGTTTAACAATGATAATAAATGTAATGGGAAACTTCATCACTTCTCCAGGTCAATTACAGCAGGTTAATGTAATACATCTTTTGTAAAATGCTCCTCAAATGCACTCTTTGGTCAGTGACTCATAAGGTATCTGTCAGAACAGATATGTTCTACTTGCTGATTTTTGCAAACACAAGGCTCTGCTACTTGAGGACAGCAGCCTTAAAGATATTCCTGCTCCAAATCTTAAATCAAAATAAGGGAGGGCTGCAGGACAAAATATGGAAGAAACTAGTACAATTCACTGAATTTAGACTACTCCTGGCCATCATCCCAAACAATTCACAAGGCCCTTCCATTCCAAGTGTGATAGCAGGAGGTTAAAAATACCACATCCTTTCTGCTATATGTTATCCCTGGTTGCCTGAGTCCCCCAGTCCCAAAATTAAAGCTCATGAAAAGGAAGCTGTTGCTCCACTATCCCACAACACTGCCAGCACAACTGAGAGGTGTGCATTATATAACCACTTTATATAACCACATGGAAGGTCAGCACTCCTTCTCTGAGCTGAAAACCCCATGAGCTGAGAAGTCGGGGAGAGCCTTGCATTTCCCTATGCCACCCTAGGGAAATATGCCCCACACAGTGAACACTATGGCTCTAAGCTAAGATACATATTATTTTAGCCTTTCCACATACAAATTAAATCATAGACAACTATGAGCATTGACCCTCTCCTTCAACTATTCTCTTAGCATTATGTGGATAGTTTACTGTTTTACTCTGTACAGCAGAGTACTGTACACCTTGTACATTGATGGTGCTATATAAATAAATAAATAAATAAATAAAATAATAATAATAATAATAATAATAATAATAATAATAATAATAATAATAAATAGTTATGGCCAGGTTAGCTCTGTCATTAAATGCTGAAAGCACCACTCTTCACTTGTGGAAAGAGGTAGCTGAGAGACTGTTCACTGAGTATTGCAAACAATTAAGACAGATGTGCAATATCAATCATGAGCAGCCAAGGCTGAGGCTCAGAGTTTCTTGGACTTCAGAGCCCACACTAGGCTGGCATGGTCCTGACCACTGCTTCCTATCCATTCCAATCCATAAAAGCATTGTAATCCACCGTTGTTGTTGTTGTTGTTATTGTAAAAGCTGCCTTAAAATTCTAATTGCTTGAGGAATGGAGAAGAGCTCACAACATGGTTGAAGTTCTGACAACACATAGAGCTAAGGCTGACCATAACAGTTAGGGAAGTGCAGGAAAGTAGCAAGCCTGAATGCTATGTTATCCAAATGTGCTGCACCTCTGGTGTTTGAGGCATTCCAGTAACAGCAAACCATGTAGAATCTTACAAGGAAGAGGGAAGGAGTAGCTATACAAATGCTCAGCCCTCCATTGATTCCTCGCCCACACTCTTTGCAGTTGAAGAACTAATGAACAGCCATGTCCAGAAGCCTTAATGGACAATGCTATCAGGACTCTGTACTTTGATTTTGGTATATCTTAAAACTATCTAATATCACATCTATACCACAACAGAAATGTAGTTACTCTGCTTTGGGCAGGTGGTTCCGTGATAGATGTTTTGAGATATTTGGGATTGGTTTGTATAAGACAGAGTTTAAATAATCAAGAATTTAGCAGAAATGTATTCAAATGGGTTTTATTTTGTTGTGTTTTAATTTTAATACAAAGTGAGGAACAAGAACATCACCCTTCTTGTCCCTCTTCCAGCTTTCTTTGCACATGCAAACCCTTGTTAAGCATAGAAGTAAAGCAAGTCATATGAGTTCACCTTTGCTGTCCTGTCCCGGGAACCGCTCACAACGATGCCTCCTTGGCAGTCTACGCAGTTCACTTCCTGTTCATGCCCCAAGAACTTGAAGCTGAAGGAGCCATTCAGTTTATGGAGGACAATATTGCCATCTCTGGAAAATAAAAATCCAAGTGTGAAGGTGCATCTCCTGAGAACAATGTCACATTACACTCTGGCATATGGCATGGAAACTAGTCCCAACAAGCCACCCAGTCTTCTATACCATGAGCCAATTTACGGAATTCCACTTCAGATTATTCTAGATGGCAGTCAATAAAGATGTGCAAGACAGATTTGAAGGAGGAGGGGGAAAGCAGGGGCAAAAGAGCCAGGAAATAAGAAACTATCTTATACTGAGTAAGACCATAGATCCATCTAACCCAGTACTGTTGGCACTGACTGGCAGCAGCTCTCCATGGTTTCAGGAAGAAATGCAGAATTCTTTTGCCTGTATAAATTATGCAAACTGAGTAAAATGTGCAAAATCATTTATTTTGCATAATTCATTGGACACTGTTTGCTGTTTTGAATAATTATTCTAGTTTTGATCATAATGGGAAGAGGGAAAGAGATATGCAGGGTACAGGAGCTCTATCGCCAGCCACTAGAAATATGTTTCCGCCAGCTCTCTGGCCTCTGAGATTTCAGCAGGCATTGTCTCACACCATCAAACATTTCCGTGCAGCCATTATTTTTATTCTGTTTTTATTTTTATTTTATCTTGTACACTGCTCCGAAATTTTCAATGGGGAGCAGTATATAAATATTATAAATAAATAAATAAATAAGGTGTAGAAACTGCCACACTGTGTAAAAAATGAAAGCTTTGATTCACAAGAAATCCAATATCACTTTCTCTCTCTCTCTCTCTCTCTCTCTCTCTCTCTCTCTCTCTCTCTCACACACACACACACACACACACACACACACACACACGTACATCTGGAGAATGATTTGCAAAGTGATCCTCAAGCAGGGTTCCTCTAAAATAAAAGTAAATCACACGATGTGGGAGGCTCTGGAAACCAGTACTTCCAGCTCTTGTTCAAGTGCTCCTATAAACCAATGTTAGATGCTCAACCAGCATCCCTCTCCTCCCCTTTTTCTCCAACAAAGAGCTTACCCTCCTCCACTGACAATATGGCCATTAGCAAGCACAAAGCGGCACACGTCCTCCTGGTGGCCAGAGAAGACTGCCTGAGGACAGTGTTGCATGCTGGTGCCATTGGGATGGAGCCAATAAACCTGAATGTCTTCTGCCTGAGATAGGTAGAGGTAGTCACCATCTAGCTGCATCCAGGGCAGTAAACTGGAGGGGAAAATATTTTAAATTTTAGAAACATTTTGCATGTTTTCATACATTAATCTGCATTTTTAAAAAAAGAAAAAGAAAAGAAAGAAAATGTATATTTAAATACTGATTTTTAAACCTACTGGCACAAAATATGCATTTGTAAAAGTATTATCTCTCAAAATATGCATTCTTAAACATATGCGTTTTATACACAGTTCTGTTTTTTGTTTGTTTGCTTTGAGCTGCAAAATTTGGAGAAGTGCAAAATCTGAAGGAGAAGTGCATTCTAAACCATACATTAATCTAGGAGGAGCAGATTAGGTCAGGTCATTGTGAAATGAAGACCAAATGAAATACTCAAGCATATCTCGTTGAAGACTATATTGGCAATTAAAAAACATCCTAAATTAACACTCTAGATTGTTCTAAAACTTCCGGTCTTGCTAGGTGTGTTATTAATGCTGACTGAACCACAACATAATGGCAGGAAAATTTTGCTGATTGGCATATTTAATAATAATAATAAAAAAATTATTTCTTGCCCATCTCTCTCTTTGGATCGAGGCAGGGAACAACATTAGTACAACAAATCTTAAAAATTCTTGGTTTCACATTCATCTGGGTAGGCCTGCCGGAAAAGGCTAGTCTTTAAAAGCAGTCTTAAATTCAGAGAAAGAGTTAAGTTAATAAAACTCCTCCAGCAGGCCATTCCACAGTCTGGGGGCAACAGAAGAAAAGGTCCTCTGGGTAACAATTGTCAGTCTAGTTTTGACTAACTAGTAAGTTCTCCTCAGAGGACCTGAGTGTGTGAGGAAGACTGTATGGGTAGCTTGGACCCAAACCATGTAAGGCTTTTTTACTTTAAACCACATATTAAACCACACTTTTTACTTTAAAACACATATTTTGGGTGGGTGGGAATGTACCCCCCCCCCCAGTGCAGATGCGGAAGTAAACAAAACTCAAATAAATATATTTGGAAAAATATTGTGATAGGAAGTGATCTGTGTAATGGCAGACACTGCTAAAGGGAAATTGGAAGTCTTTTACAAATTAGAATTAGAGTTAAATGGGGAACAATAAACTAATGCAACAGAGAAAACAAGAGCAATCGCAAAAAGTAGAAAAATAAGAAATAAAATACAATTCTTAAAATCATAAAAAATGGTCGAGGCTTTTGGGTGGCTGGGTGGTGGCAGCTCATCGCTAGAGGTTTCACAGGTAATATCCAATAGCTATTCCTGAGGATTCATTTGCTAGCTGAGAGGGAAAATATCCCATTTTTTTCAGCCACAAAATATTGCTGTCTGAGTACTAAGACAATGCAATCTTCTCCAAACATACGCACTACCTTGAAGAAAGATCTCAACTTGCTTGAAACAAAATGAATAACAACTATGTATTCGTTGTATGAAAAAACCAGGATATAGAAAATCCCTTAATCCTTTTGGAACCAAGAGGGAAGAGAAGCAATTTCTCAACAACCTTTAATCACTCCTGTTGAAAGCCAGCTGATCCACCGCTTTCTGCTTGTACATATTCTGCAATTTAAACTCAGAACTGTCATATAAGAAATGAGAATAAGACTTCAATGGGAATGTGGACAGGAAGAATAT
Organism: Elgaria multicarinata webbii; assembly: GCF_023053635.1. NCBI lineage: Eukaryota > Metazoa > Chordata > Lepidosauria > Squamata > Anguidae > Elgaria > Elgaria multicarinata. The sequence goes on along the minus strand of NC_086178.1, from coordinate 56,893,032 downwards.
TAACAGAGACAGAGTCTTGCAAGACTGACAGATGTTAACAGGGTGCAGACAAGGCAGCATCACCAGCTATCCAATCTCACAAAGTCCAAAGTTAGTGTAAACTAACAGTTATTAGAGCTCAACAGAGACCAAGAATGGGATAGAAAGACAATTCTGGCTGCAGATACTGGGGAAAGAGAAGGAGCCACTTGCTTGCGTTTCCATCTGAGGAGCGAGATTCTCCGACAGCGCCCATGCCTCCAGTTCTGAGAAACCTTGACCCTCTCTTTCACTGGAACACCAGCTGCTCTACAGAGAAAAATACACAGGGAAAAGTCAGGGCCAGATAGAACTCCATGAGAATGTTGACATGACTCAAAGGAATCAGACAACTCCATTACCACCCCAAGTTTGAACGAAGAGGGGAGATAGGACTTGTCACCCAATGTTATCTCCTTTACAAAACTTGATCACCTGTCCTAGCACCTGCAGCCCTGTCACATATCCTAGGGTGCTTCCAGAAGGAGGACTCCATGCACTGCCAATCATTACACTTCTGCTTAAAGCTAAAAGTAGAATTCTCATTGACTGTCCACGTTTCAGAAGGCCTAGCACTTTTTTGAGTATGTAAAACTTGCTACGTTCCATTCACAAATTGAAAGTGAGGGTTATGCAGTGGGTGTCTCAGCACCACTTAAGCATCCTGTTTGTTTGAGGGTGGTGGTGGTTTTGATTTTTTTAAAAAAAAAACAGCGCCTGCATCTCAGGACAAGTGGTTTGTAGCCTTACTTCAGAGTAAACATGGGTACAATTGGGGCTGTAAATCATAAGTTTTGTGGTCAGTTTCACAACCTAATTGGATACATGCTGGCTTGCTTTTTCTAGTAAATTTCAAACTCAGCCCTTGATTTTTCTGGTAACTTTCACCACCTTGATTTCTAAGCCACAGCCAACCCTTCCTTTCCATTTCAAAGCATGTGGCTTGCAATGAATCCTTGGAAAGTCAGCAAGATGATACCAGCCCAAAGCACTACACAGGGAGAAAAACATGAATTTCATTTTTGAACTCAAGAAGAAATATTGACAGAGAGCCTAAGGAAGTTTTATTTTAATCAACACTACCAGCAGAGTGGCTAAACTCCAAATTTAGCACCCGGCGGACTGATAAAACAAAGAAAGAGAATCCCCTAAGAGCTCTACATGAATGAAACCTACTTTAAATAGGCATGTGCAACAGTGGGAGGAACAAAACTGCAGGAATGCTTTTGTCCTAGCTCCGTGCATTCCAGCACCAAGCTCATGGGCACCGACCCTTCAAATGCACGGCAGGTTACAGCACTAAAGCTATTGTGGCTGTTTATTATTAACACAAATTTGGAAGGGGCTTTTGTTCTCATGGAACTAGAAAGGTGAGTTCAGACTAGTTAGCTAGTGCCCACTTCAAGGGCATAGCCTAAGCAGGTGTAGCTGCATTTATTTACGTTCCATCTCTGATTACCTTTTCTTATTCTGATTACCTTTCATGCCCCTATCCTATCCACTGTTAAAATTCTAATTGTAAGCTACTTGTGGCAGAGACTACTTTTCCTCACATTGCTACTCTATCATAAAGCACTAATGTACATTTGATGGTGCTATATAAACAACTCCATTGTTGCCTGCAGCACCAATCGTAAGTGGCTTCGCCATGATATACTTCGCACTGCCGTTGCAATTTTTCCCTCCCAATAACTTAGCCAAAACACCTGAGATTTGCCATCATAAAGTTGGCCTTTCAGGAGGAAATAAAAGACCAGAGTATCAGAGGTAACTTTAACATCCATCTCGCCAAGATTTCTAGACTAGCAAAACTAGATAGGTACTAATCTAGGCCAATTCTACCATAGATGCGGGTTAATTTAGATGGAAATCCAATCTGTTAAAACTTTTATGATCTATTTCTCCCTCAAAGTATAAACACTAGTAGTAAAGCATTCTACTCCTAACAGGAGACCACTCTAGCTTGCTTACAGAGGCCTCTACCCAATACACAGCTACATGCACCTAAGTCCCAACCAAATCCATGCACCTTACTTTAACTTGGACTGTGGCCAGAGTCTGGTTACCTCCAAAAGAACAAATAGATACAAACTGTCTTCCCATGACATCACCTTACATTTCCTCTCACACTGGAAATGCAAGACTATATAGCTAGCTCTGTCTCTCACAAATCACAGGAGCATAGTAAACTAACCCTTATGGATAGCAGGGGAAACATGAACTAGGTTCTGCTTCCAAACAAGAAAAAAAGAAGTCTGCAATTGGAGATTTGCTAGCAATTCCATCCATCAAACACAAGACTGAATAGAAGATGTCTCGTTCTCCATTAGCTGCGGGAACTAACAAAGAAGAAAGCTCTTTTCATGCATCAGTGGACAGAACTCAAAAACTATGAGGCACAGAACAGATTTAAAACAATGGACAGAGAAACACAGTAAGGTGCAGCTTTTAAACAGTTTCTTTTCCTATCCAATAAACTGTGCTAGAACAAATGAAACTGGAGGGATATTAATCACTGGCCACTGGTGGACTTGAAGTTCCGTGCTACTCAAGCCAAATAGTTGCCTTAGGGCAGCTTCTCACATAACCAGATTTTGTTCAATATTAATTTTTCAATACAGCATTTTAAACAAGCTAATGAAGCTTAGATCCTGATCCTGTCAGCCAGTGAAAGATTCCATATTAATTTTCAGAGCATGTGAAGTTTACCTTGCACCAGTTCAAATCTGTCACTTTTTTCTGTGTATTTTAAGCAATTATCCTATTCCCATTTGTCCTTGAGACTTTAAAAACATACAAACACACACAACCAAAGATACATTTGATGTACAATCCTATGTATATCTAGTCAGAGGTAAGTCCTAGTGTGTTCAGTGGGGCTTACTCCCTAGTAAGCATGTTTAGGATTATGGTGTCTTTCTTTCTTTCTTTCTTTCTTTCTTTCTTTCTTTCTTTTTGCTTGCTTTGTCAAGTGAGGTAACAACTGCAAGAATTGTTGTTGTTGTTGTTGTTGTTGTTGTTGTTATTAAAGATAGAACTGGGATTTTTCTATCAAGATAATGTTTTTAACTATGAAACTTGAAGAAATCTGATCAGGTGCAGGATGGAAGAAACAAGAGCAAGTGCATCCGGGAATGTCCTTTCTTACCTATCCCTCTTCCCCCCCCCCCCCAAGGACTAGTATTTGAAAACATGACAAAGCACCTCAGACAAGGGGGGAAAACCACCCTTTTAAACAAACATCTGTTGTGGCTGTTAATGCATGGGAGAATCTCTAAACTGGCCCTGAGGCTTGGCCAGATTCTAGCATTCCCAGCTCTCTTCCCATTGCCTGGGGCTCTTCCCTCCCCCCCTACTCCTCAGTCCCCCCTCCTCTTTCCGGCACTTTGTCACTATTATAATTTGACTGCATTCCTGGGCATGTGACCCACTTTAAACAAAAACACACAGATTTCTATCACCTAGAAATCTCTTCCCCATACAAGTTTACAATCAGGAAAAGAGAGGGTACAGAAACTGCTCATAGCCACTGTGCTTCATCTCTCTGCCCCAAACCATGAGAGAGGGAGGGAGAGAGAGAGAGAGAGAGAGAGAGAGAGAGAGAGAGAGAGAGAGAGAGAGAGAGAGAGAGAGAAGACCTTAGACCAACTATTAATTTCCATCTAGCTTAATGTCTTAAATTTAATTACCATGGAGTCAGTTAAGATACTATATACCCTACTGAAAGGGTTTTTTATTTTTATATTTGGACGTGAATATACCACCCTTCAATGAATCATCAGGTTGACTCACATGGTTAGGTAATAGCAAAACAGTTAAAATATATAAAACTGTATATTTTATGCTGAGCAGCATAAAACCACACAAAGGAGATAAAATCAAATCTGAAGCTAAAACAAATTAAAAAGCCTGGGAAACTAAGGTGTTTGCCTGGCACCAGCATGACATTAAAGCAGGTACCAGGAGAGCCTTTCTGAGGAGAGCATTGCAGAGTAGGGTGCAACTACTGACAAGGCTGCTTCCCTAGTAACCACTTGCTGCACTTCACCTCATGGGGGCATCCAGAGAACAGCCTTTGATGAATGACCTAGGCTCTGAGTAGACACATGTGTAGATGGCAGTTACTTAGGTACCTTGGGCCCAAGCCATGGAGAGCATTAAAAGATACTCTGTATCATGGAGGCCACCTGTAGGCCCAGTGACATCCTTGACATCCCCAAAGTGCATCTTTTTCTCTTCCCTGTCCCCTGCCACACCACCAGGCATACAAACATTCTGTGGGCCAGTTCGGACTTTATAATAAAACATGGTTCATTGTGATGGGAACAAGCTGCAGCTAGCTTTGTGTTCATGTATTATTTATTTATCTTTCTCCTTCTCTGGTATAGCCATGAGATCAGAAGCTCCAATCTTCCATTTCTGATTAACTGCAGTTAAACAGAATCTTAAACTATGGTTAATTTTATGTTTTGTTTCAAGCAAACCATAGTTAAGAGACACAAGCTGTGGTTAATTGAAAACAGAAGTAAAAGCTTCCAATCTCCTCCTCGAGGTCACATCGGAGGAGAGGTGGAAGCACAGAAGCCAGAGGCTCACTTCAGTTTGTTCCTGTACTGATAAACCATAGTTTATCATGTCCGAACCAGCTCTATGAATCTTTTATTAGATCTACTTCTGCTAGTGAATGCACCAGCTTTTCAGACTCCTTCAAGCACTGCCTGCACAGTCACCAGCAGAAGCTGGCCTTAAAGTTATTACCTTACATTGTTTCCCTTGTATTATGGTGCTAAGTTAACACAACAAATAAGCCTAAACCTACTAAAGCACCATGTTAGGATGTTTACAGAGACAGGACTGTACTTGAACCAAATAGGAGTGCAGCCCTACCATACCCTCAGGCACCATGCTGTTGTCCCCATTAGGAAAAGGCAAGGGCTTTTCTTATCTACCATTTATCCACCCTGTCACTCCAAAGAGCTCTCTGCTCTGCTGCATTTCAATAGAACTCAAAAATATTTCTTTTCCTTTATTTTCCAAGAGTCCATGTTTAAGCAACACAGCTCAGATGTCCCAAACTGGTAGAACCTAGGCGGGAAGGTAAGGCAAAGGACATAGCACAGAAACGTAAATTTAATTTTTTCCCTTTCACACTACAGGTTTCTTGTGATATAATCTAAAGCAGCAACCAGTGTGTGAGGAATTAAGATCACCTCATTCACCAGGCATATCCATCTCTTAGTTTATTCACTTGCTTATAATGATGTGTCACCTTGGACATATACAACATGTCTACAATGTAATAGTATAAAATCTGCATGACCTAGTGAGTACCAAACCACAGCTTATAGCTATGTTACACTTATTCTGCAACAGTCTTAAATAGCCCCTTCAACAGTCTAACATAGGCCTAAGAAGATTTGAGAGCCAGGGTGGGAGAGTATTTCTTTTTATTGCCACCTTAATTTGAAGCAGTTAACCACATAATAGCAACATGTTTTGGAAATACCTTCTCAGTCAGTCATTACTTTACTTTATACACCTTTACTTTTAAATCTTGCTTTGTTGCTATTATTTTAAATGAACCCTGTTATAATCAAAATTCTTGCAAGAACCCATGGATAACATTATCATTATTATTATTATTATTATTATTATTATTATTATTATTATTATTTACATTTATACACCGCCCCATAGCCGAAGCTCTCTGGGCGGTATACAAAAGTTAAAAACAGTGAAAATTAAAAACAAATATACAAAATTTAAAACCATAAAAACCATAAAATACAAACAAAAACAGACAAACTATTAACACTAAAGTGCATTTGGGTTATACATAGCCTACAAACTGCATGCTGAATACCTCAGTTACACCTCTTTCTATTAGATGCAAGCCCCATCAAAATAATAATTTTAAAAAATCCAAATAAATATGGTTAGGATCAGGGTGTTTGTTTTAAAGCTATCCCCTACAAAGGATAAGATTTTTATTTCACAAAGCTCATAAGTTAAAGTCAACAGCTAACCCTCATAACCCTACAAACAGGTCCCACAGTTCTGCTGAAAGTTAAATGACATGATCCAGTTATTCCCAACAGTGGTTTTGTATGCCCAGTCTCTGCCCACCCCCAAATGGGATCCCAGTGAGCACAGAAAGGAAGTGCTACTTGCATCTGATCTTAAAATGTGGAATGCTGTCCCTATCCAAATCTGAATCTTCAGAACAGCCTTGGTCAACCCTTTTTGTAGTCCTGTACATAGACCTATCCACACAATGCAGAGGAGTTTCTGCATGGGAACACCTCTGGATCATTGCCAGAAGAAGTGTCCCTGTATGCTACAAGAGATTAAAGTCTGAAATTAAGCCTATCTTTTTACTTTGACGCCAAAACCCGTTCAGATTCCTTAGCCTTCCACATATGCAAATTTGCCTTTTCTTTTTTAAATGGGAAAATTACTCTACATTTCTAAAAACTCAGTGAAGCACCTAATCTCATGACAACAAACATATACCATAATTCCATTAACAATAATAGCAACAGATACATGACCAGGAGTTAGCATACCTGAGTAATACCATTAAAGTTACTATTTAGAATGCATCCATGATCATCTCTTTTGGATGAGACTCAGCTTGAAATCCTATATCTACCTACCTGGGAGTAAATCCAATTGAAATTAATGACACTACTTGCCTAATTTTGCAGAGATCGTGTGATAATACTGAAGATGGGAAAAGCAGAGCCCACTCCCAAGGAGAAGTGTGTTCATAAAGCAAATCACAAGGCAACAGGAATTCATAATTGGAGTTGTAACATCAGAAGTATTCATTTGATTCTCAATCTCCTTGTTGTTTACTGTGGAATAATCCTGCTCTCTCCTGTACCCTGAACTTGGTAGATTCTGTACCTCAAAAATTTATCACTGAACTGTAACACACACTTCACAGATTTATTTTTTAATCTAGCTGCTTCTTCACTTATATATACTTTGCTGAAATTATGGCTTACCTCTCTCATTCTGGCATGTTCACCAGGGAAAAAAGAAGTTTCTTACTGATTGCATTTCCCAGTGGCTGTAATTAGGACAGCTACAAACATTATAAAATGGCAGCATATATCCTAGTATTTCCTACAGCAACATGAGCAATACATATATACACATTTTGGTATTAGGGTATTCCACATGCTTTAATATTACCAGGCAAGATCTTTCTTCAGGTTACCATACATGTTGAGGCCAGGCTGGTGGTGACCAGGATACAGAGCTTTTCTGTGGTGGCACTGCATCTGTGGAATAGCCTCCCTAGCTCCAGACACCTGGTGCCTCTGCATATGGTTTTTTGGCACTAGGTAAAATTATTTTTACTCATCTAGCCATTGCAATAGTGCACTTTGTATTTTAATGTTGCTGTTTCATCTTGCTTAAATTGGATTTTTACTTGGAGTTTTTAACATGCTCCTGTGTTTCAGTTTTGTGTGGGTGTTTTGCTATGTGTTGTTATGTTTACTTTTATGGGGGTAGGATCCCTTGTAAGCAGGATACAAATCTATTAGATAAACAAATAATTAAAATATCTGAACACTTGGGTATACACATCTGAGACCCCTGGGCCAGTCAGGGTACCCAGCAGCATGTATGCACACCAGTTGTCCACACTGGTGTAGGAAACGTGGTGTACCCACACTAATCATGTTTGTTGCATATGTGTGTATCTGTCCTTAAAGAAAGTCTCTCCTGTGCTACCACTTCGGGTGACAAAGTGCCATAGCAAAACCCTAACATTCCTTTCCAAAGTGCTGACTTTTTATCTTTCTTGCCCTCTAGCAAAAAGATTCTGCTTCTGACAACTCCAACTGGCCCTTTTCCTTCCAGAGATAAAAGGCTTGTCTACAAGCCTCAATCCATTTTTTTAATCAATCATTTGTGGCCAAGCAACTAAGGCCTTAGCTAGACCTAAGGTTTATCCCGGGATCGTCCCAGGGTCGTCCTTGTCTGCTCCCAGGATCCCCTGTGTGTCATTTACATGAACAGGGAAGACCCCGGGACAATCCCGGGATAAACCTTAGTTCTAGCTAAGGCCTAAGACACTAGCCCACAATTATATTTTTCCTAGTCTACTTAGACCTAGTTCAAAAATTTCTGGCCTACAAAACTGGAAGAGGGAGAATCTGTTTTTGTAAAGATTCCCTTTCAGATTACTTTGAGTTCTCTGCCCATTTTTAAGACAGAAAAGAGGGGGAGAGAAGAAATTCCTAGACTGCCTTCAGGTATAAATAGCTTACAGCAATGCTTTTCTGCGCAGTGCATGGTTTGCAGCTATGAAAATTGACAGGTATATTTTATTTTGGAATATGCTTCTTTAAAAGGGAGAGGTGGGGCCAGGAGTAAAATGCCAATAAAGTTTACAATGGATAAAACAGAGTCCAAGTTAACTACCACATTGCTGGCCATAAAACCCCAATGGCAAAGACTGCTTTGGCCTTCATGGAAGGAGACTCATCGTTTCTGACAACACCAGGAAGCACTTTAGAGATGTTGCTTTATAACATCTGAAGGGAGCTTTTTCTTACAAAGGGCAGAATACCTCCCCCCACACACACATAAGTAGAGACTGCACTAACATGTGTACACCCAACCACCACCATATATTGTAAGACAAGGCCTCTCTCATGGCTGCAATTTACATTTGGACAAACTATATTAACATCATATGACCATTTCCTGCTCCTGCAGGTGATGGATCTCATTCTCTCTTCTCTCCCTCCTTTTTAAAAGGAAGTTAAACTCTGTTTTTATCATCTCAAAGAAACCACTAAACAAAATCTTTTGCAAACTTCTGAAGACAACAATAAATACAGTTGTGAACCTTGGCCTTGCAAGATCCTATATGCTCCAAGTCAAATAATGCAGATCCCATACTAATAGGAAGTTCAATACTGATGTGGAGATTAACAGATTTTTACCCTGTTTGTTAGAGCACAACATGAGCTACATTATGTTGAAGACATAATTGATTATTCAGTCTACCTTACATACAATACACAGCTGTGCACAGTACAGAAGTTCATCCCATGTCAATTTCCTAGGGATTCGTAGGATAAAAAAGCAGAGAAGAATAGAAAATAGGGGGCCTTTGATATAAAAACAAGAAGCTACCCATGTGTAGTCACAAAGAGGACACATGCCATTCTACGGTTACTACATACAGCAACTTCAGTCAAATGGAAAGTATTAATAGTTGTATACAGGGCTGGAACCCCCCAGACAACTGTTGATGCTTGAGTCAAAGAATTCTAACATTATTTTTATCCTTATAAAGGGGTTGCCTGGCCCACAAATATCTGCCAATGTCTACCTCTCATGGCCTTCTGAAAACAATATAAAAGTTACTTAGGAAGGCCTTTGAGAGTTCCTAAGTTACTGGTCTTATTGAATGTGAATGCTTTTTGATTCGGTGTTTTGTTAGCCTATGCCTTTTTTATTTCATAGGACTCAAGTGGCTTTAAATGAATTATGATACATTTTCTTTTTTTATTTCTCTGAACCCAAATGCTGAATGATGATATTTATAACACATCTGATGTTCAAAACAATTTGTCTTCCCAACTATCTTATGATATTATAAGAAGCTGGAATTCCCATTTTAAAAATGACAACATGGCTCAAAATAAAGCTACTTGAGCAGGAAACTACTAAGTTGTTGGCTAAGATGGCTTCTAAGCTCCTAGTTCAATATATGGTTGGTTGGTTGGTTTGTCTGCTCATTTACTTTGAATACTGTTGCTCCACCAAATTATTATTTTATTAAATGTACACTACACATTACTTCCCAATGCAAAAAGCAGTCTTGAAGCAATGTGCACACACAGAGAAAAATCCATAATTAATATCACAGAAATGGTACTCAAGGCAACTAACAGTAAAATACAAAGTAAAAGATAAAAACAAAAACAAAACTTACCAACAAATAGGTAAAACTTTAATAAACCAATAAAAACAACTGACCGCATTGCAATATTTACATATTGCCTGAATAAAAAATATCCTTGCCTGCTGACAAGAATGTCACCAGAGAAGAAGCTATGGATTCATATTGGCAAGGGGTTCCAGAGTCTAGGAGCAGCAACCAAGAAGGTCCTTTAAGTGGCCTCAAATTGAAGAATACGCTCTTTCAAATAAACTGGTCCCAACTGTTGTAGAGCTTAATAGGTCAGAATCAGCACTTTAAATTGTGATCAGGCTTACTGCCTCTAATACTGGAGGTTGCACTTAGCCATTGTAGCCATTGACAGCTTTTTCCTCCAGGAATTTACCCAACCCCCTTTTAAAGCCATCATAATTCGTGGCCATCGCCACATCTTGTGGTAGTGAATTCCATAATTTAACTATGTGCTGTGTGAAGAAGTACTTCCTTTTATCTGTCCTGAATCTTCCACCAATCAGCTTCATAGGATGAGCCCAGGATCTAGTATTATGGGAAAGGGAGAAAAATGTCTACCTATCCACATTCTCAACACCATGCATAATTTTGTACACCTCTATCAGGTCTCCTCTTAGCCTCTTTTTTTCCTCAAGCAGAACAATCCCAGCTATTGTAACCTTCCCTCAGAGGGGAGATGCTCAAGTCCCTTGATCATTTTTGTTTCCCTCTTCTGCACTTTTTCCAGCTCTACAATATCTTTTTTTAGGTGTGGTGACCAAAACTATACACAGTATTCTAAGTGTGGTCACACCATAGATTTGTATAAAGGCAGTATGATACTGGCATTTTATTGTCAATTCCTTTTGTAATAATGCCTAAAGTTTGCTTCTTTACAGCAGCCACACACTGGGTTGACATTTCATTGAGTTATCCACCACAACTCCAAAATCTCTTTCTTCATCAGTAACTGCCAGCTCAGATTCCATCAGATTATATTTGCTTACACCAAACCGCATCTGCCATTTGGATGCCCACTCCCCAGCTTGGAGAGATCCTTTTGGAGCTCCTCACAATCCCTTTTTGTTTTAACCACCTTAAATAATTTGGTGTTATCGGCAAACTTGGCCACTTCCCCACTCACTCCTAATTCCAGATCATTTATGAACAAATTGAAAAGAATTGGTCCCAATACCGATCCCTGTGGAACCACACTATTTACTTCCATCCATCAGGAGAATTTACCATTTATTCCTATTCTCTGCTTTCTGTTCTTTTATTTTTCTCACTTGGGCAAGACTTCCATTTTTTGAAGAAAGCCCTCTTTTCTACAATAGCTTCCTTGACACTGCTGTTAATCATGCTGGTGACCTCTTGGACTTGGTGCTACCTTTCCTAACCTGTGGAATACATTTTAGTTGAGCTTCTATTATTGTGCTTTTGAGTAAGCTCCACACATTTTGCAAGGATTTAACCCTCTTGATTCCCCCTTTCAATTCTCTTTTCACCAGTTCCCTCATTTTAGAGAAGTTTCCTCTTTTGAAGTCAAATGTGACTGTGTTGGACTTCCTGGGCAGTTTCCCACTTAAGTATATATTGAATCTGATAGCACTGTGGTCACTGTTACTGATTGGTTCAAGGAACCACAAGAAGCTGGGACAAACCGCGACACCTAGCCACACGTACCACGGTCTCGGGATCAGCCCAAGACCACAGAAAAAATGGGCCAAAAGTGGAGGGCAAAATCCCGGAGCAAGGGAGGGATCATCTCTCCCTGATCCCGGGATCCCCTGTGTGTCATGTCGATGCATAAGGACGATCCCGGGGATCGCCCCGAGATAAAGCCCCATCTAGCTAAGGCCACTCACTCAAACCAAGGAAGCCTCATGATGCCATTCAGTTCATATCAGAAGCAAACTGCAGGAAGAGGCCAAGCCTAACCATTTTCCCACTACCATTCACAATGGTATGGCTTGTCCATCATGGTAAAACAGGATTCTCTGGAACCCTGGCTTTTGGTTGTGGCTAATTTGGGCCACTACCAAACTCATAATGCCTGAGATATTTTAAGAGGAGGCCATACAATAGAAAAATGCAATCAAAGAGAGTCTTAAGGTAAATTTCATGAACATTTAAAGTTATAAATGCTGTCTCTAACATTGGTTCATTCCCCGCAGCTGACTGAAAAGTTAGTTTATTGTTCAGCCATTCACTATGGAAGTAAGAGTAGCAGGCCCGCCAACCTGTTGTGCTGTACACCTAACCCCCTCCAGCATCCAGTGTAGAACATTTTCTTAATGAAAAATACAAAACTTCATTTTCTCAGAAGGAAACACAATACAGAACAGCAAGCAGATCCCAGGTGTTGAAAGGAACAACAATCCTACAGCCCTCACTCCTGCCGATTTCAATGCAACTATTGCCTGAGACACTCATGAAAAGGGAATTTTCTTTCCTTTACTACCTCCCACAATCCCAGATCTTAGTGGGTCTCCTTGGTCTTCTGTTCAGGAGCATTTTTAAACAGATTAGTATAATAGGAGATTTTGTAATGAGTGGTTAAGTTTTAAAGCTAGCATAAAATTATTCAGGGACATCCAAATTACATTTGTTCAATAATGAAGACAAAATAATGTTATTTAAACCTAATAATCTATAAACGCCTGGATTTGTTAAGAAAAACACAAAAAAAAATCTGCAATTGATAACAGCCAAAAGAACTAATGCACTTATAATATAGACCCTGCTCGGACAACACATTAAACCATGACGGTTAAGCATTTTGAGCTAAACATTATGGCTTAGTGTGTCGTCTTATGAACCATTCCTAACCATGGTGATGACAACCATTTCCTGCAAAAGGCTTAGTGGCCTAACCATAGCTTAGCATGTCATCTGAACAGGCCCACTGTTAAGAAATCAGAGGTGAGGCACTTCCTCCCCACATAATTGCAGTTAAGGGATACGTCAGCAAACAGTTGCCTCTACGTAGGTTCCCCATTTAACCATGATTTGAAGCTGGTTATGAATCTTGATTAAATGGAGAAACCTACTTCGCACATCTAGCCCATTATTATTTACAGAGACTGGTAGAAACAATCCAAGGTTTCGGTAGAAACAATCCAAGGTCTTTCCCAGATCTACTACCTCAGATCCTGTAACTGGAGATGCTAGGAATTGAACCTGGGATCTTTTGCATGAAAGACATGTGTTATACCACTGAACTATGGCTCCTCCCCATATTTATTCATAAATTACTATTTATTCCATTGCCACTGCAATAAACTGAGTTTATTAAAGGGGCACATGAGTTCCCCTTTAGTTAAGTTGAGATGCAAAAAAAAGGTTTCTGCTATTATAAGCCTCAAGGTTCTACTGCTTCCAAAACTACATCTGTTGAGCTAATAACCTCAAACTTGGCATCCATGATGTACCCAATGGGGGTCTACAACTGTACATAATGCAAAACTGATCTGATAAAAATTGCCACAGGTACAGCAAATTTAAAAGTGCTTAAAATGGCCACATTTGCACTTTTTACTCCAAACTGTGACTTTGCATATCATCTATTTTTTCAAATTTTGATGGAAACTACTGATGTATGCTATTCTGGCTAGTTGAGAAGGTGTGCATTTCACTGATTTGGTAAAATTCTGACCGAACTGTGCTTACTTTCAACTTGCCTTTAATGCACCCACACTTTTCCTTGGTCAGCAAAGTTGCCACATGTTGTCCTGGTCCTGTATTGCCTTATGAAGCATCTAGCTTTACTGCTAGAAAAGGGCTCCCTTTCACTATTTAACCCATCCTGCCAGCTACTGAAGCAAGCAACAAACTGGCAGGGATCAACTCACAGTAAGGCCATAGCTAGACCTAAGGTTTATCCCTGGATCGTCCAGGGGTCAAACCTGTTCATCTAGGTGACACACAGGGGATCCAGTGCTCAGGCAGGGGCGAACCCTGGATGATCCCAGGATAAACCTTAGGTCTAGCTGTGGCTCAAGATTCTTCTAGCAAAAGCGCAAGGCACTCATAATGCAATACAGGTACAGGACAACTTGGGACATATTTGCTGGTCCCAGGCACTCAATCCTCCCCATCTGGATTTGGGCTTGAAAGACCACAGGAAAGTATGGGGACATGGAGGGCAAATTGTCTTATACAGTCAGGTTTTATGATCATTGAATCAGGGTGCAGTGCTATCGAGTTCACCCTCGGTGATGAGAATCCCTGAAATCAGAGGTATCCAATGCAGGGTGGGAGGAGCAATAGAGGTGATCTTCGCCTCCCCTTCTTCTCACACTGCATATTTTGCTAGATGGGTTTTTTAGCCTGTCTAGCGAGGGTGGGTCGAAGGGGGAGGGAAGAACGCTGGAGGACATTCAGGATAAATCATATCCTAGTCTCTCCAGTCTCTTCCCTACCACCAGAATACCCCTGTTCCTCCTTGCATTTCCAACCTCGGAGGACAGCTAGCACTGGCTGAGAGGAAATGGTGGGGAGGGTTAGATCTCTGATCCACCCCCATCCAAGGTCAGAGCACTGTCTTCAACCTCTGAATGGGAAATACAAACAATCCTATGGTTACTGGGATGTTAACCAGTTGGAATATTAACCACGTATGTTGCACTGTATCTTTAGCATCCAGCTATACCATGAAACATTTTTGTGACACATCTAATCAAAAATCAAAGGAAGCAGGGCAGTGGTCAAGTTTTCATCACCACATTGCCAGATGCTGCAAACAACTCATTTCTACCCAATTAGAAATGTGATGATACACACACATACTGGAAGATACATCAACAAAAGAAACTTAATGCTACAGGGTGGTTGCTACAATGTAGTTCTGCCTTCCCCAATCTCTTTGGACTACAGCCTCCATCATTCCCCAGCCAGCAAGACCATTGGCCTTGATGACTGGGGATAATTTTTATTTATTTATTGCATTTCTATACTAGCCATTTGCTGAAACTCTCTGGGCAGTTTACAACAAACTTAAAATCATAAAATACAGTAACATAGCAAAATATAATATAAAAACTTTAAGTTTAAAGCATAAAACCAAAGGAAAAACCAAGATAAAATCAACAACAGTTCAAAGATCTAGAAATGCGCTAACACAATTTTTTAAAACTAAAGGACTAAAAAAGCTGGGAAAAGAAAAGGCACTTCACCTGGCACTGAAAAAAATCACAATGTAGCTACCAGGCAAGCCTTTCTCAAGAGGGCATTCCACAACCAGGGTGCTACCACTGAAAAGGCAGGCACATTCCAGCAGGCACCCCGAGGAGGGCCTCAGGGAATGGTCTTAAGGTCTGGGCAGATATATAAGGAAGAAGACAATCCTTCAGGTAGCCTGCCCCCCTACTGTTTGGGAGTTGTGGTCCAATACATTTGGAAGGCATCACTTTGGGGAAGGCTGCTATTGCTTATTTTCTTTGCAATTGTTTTCTGCTCTTTCAGTTATACATTTAAGAAGTAAACCAGGAGCCCAGTAAATTCTATGCTGACATACACTAAATGCGTTCTTATAACATTTCAACGCGGCATTAACTCCATTCATTAAATAGAGTTAGAGTGGTAGTAAAAGAATTGTTCATATCAGCCATTAAGCATAGGCCTGGGAAGATCCAATATAATTAAGTTGTTGGAAAGCTTGCCCCCAGCCTTAACTCAGATGTTAAGTACACAATCTAGCAACCTGGTATTATTACACTAGATAGCCATCCCTTTGAACAATCACAGCAATAGCTATCATATCTTCAGGCAACTATACACAATACCAAAATCAGCATTTTAATTTTCCAAGTAGGTAAATTGAATTAAAGTACAGAAAGTACAATCCATTTTTCAACTTTCTATATCAGATTGACGACATCAAGGAGTGCCATATTTGAAGCTAAAAAGCATCTAGGGATATTATGTTAGTCACCAGCTATGAAAGGGTCAAAGCAAAATAGCTTGCCTGTGCATCCCAAGGTGTTGCCCTAACTGCGCAGAATTAGAGCTGTACAATTCAACCCAACCTGGTTCAGAAATTCCCAACATGCATGCCATAAGAGAGGCTGAAGTGCATTTGGAAAAATTAAGCCACTATAGTGGAAGCATCCATCACTCTATGGCCTTGAAAATGCCAGGCACTATATAGCATTGATTGCCTCCTCTCTCTGCAAATATCATCCTGAGGAATGAGAGTAAGCACACAACTTGTGCTACATCTGATGGGGAAATCCCTAAGCAAGACCATTGCTCAGAAACTGTCCCATCTCTGACTGACTGAACACGAGGGAAGCACATGTCTACTCAGAGGGAAGTCCCATTGAGTTCAATGGGAGTTACTCTTGGATGTATATAGCAGGGGTAAGGAACCTGTGGCCCTCCAGATGTTGTTGGACTGCAACTCCCACCACCTCTAACCATTGGCCATGCTGGTTGGAGTTTATGGGATATGTAGTCTAGCAACTTCTGGAGAGAGTGTATAGGATTGCAACGTAATAGGTGTATAGCAATCCTATACACCCCTGGTGTATAGGATTGCAACGTAACTGGGCTATCTTGCAAGAATACCCACTCATTTCTTCTGGGAGCTCATGAAAAAACACACATACTCTTTAGTGTAACCTCCAGCTTTAGCTTGGGGGAGGGGGCACGATGTTCCCTAGCAAGAGAGGTCACGACGGGGTCCCTTGCGTGATACCAGGTCCAAGGCTATGTGAACGAACACTGGATGGCACAGATCAATCCACGTGTCAAGCTCTTCCCAGGCACAACGCAACGCGTCTCAGCCCCTGGCTAATATGTCCCAGCAGGACAAAGAAATTGGGCGCAATTCGGCCCTTGAACTAATTGGGTTTCCCGGGCTGCTTCGTGCCGATTACGAGTTCCGACTCAGATCTCCGCCCCTCCGCGAAGTCATCTCGACTCCGGGGGATCCATAGTGGTGCTTCCCCGCCTCCCCCCTTTCTTCCCGCGGCACCGGCGCTTCGGGGACGTCCCTCCTCCCCTTACAGAGCGGCATGGCTTTAGTTACAGGAGTGCCCCCTAGCAACCGGCTAGGCCTCGAAGCCCCGTCTTTTCCCAACCGGCCTCTCCCAGCCTAGGTGCTTACAGGTCGGCGCCGAGCGCGCTGAAGCCTGCGTTGAGGCAGGAACGAGCGAGGCGCCTCCAGAGCACATCCCGGGAAGTGAAGCGACAAAGGCGGCGGCAGGTCTGGCCCAGGCGGCCCAAGGCCCGCGCGTCCAGGTACGAGCAGATGAGCAGCAGCAGTTCTTCAGGCAGCGCCCACAGCGGACAGCGGGTCTCAGCCTGCGGGGGGCTCTCCGGCCTCCCCATGGAGTGGCAGCCTCACCCGCCCGGGCCCGGCAGCGACAAACTCAAAAACGGAGTCGCCGCCGCTGGGCCCGGGTAGGCCGCCGCCGCTAGTCGGGGGCGGCCGTTTCTCCCCGCCCGGTCGGTCAGTCACATGGGTGCGTCCCGCCCTCGGGAGAGCGGTCCTTGTTAATGCATTAATTGGCTCTGTGAGGAGTTCAGGTTGAGGGGAAGAAATGGAAGGGGTTCTCTCTCTTTTTTACGATGGCCCCACATCTCCACAGAGCAAGTTACCATCCACTTCTCTTACTCTGGAACAGGCCAGTTGAAGGCAGCAGCTCACGTAGGCAGACCAAGTGTTAACGAAAAGGGCATCATATGGGTATGTTTCCTCGCTAGATGGCATTAGGCGAATCTTTCCCACGCAAGCTGTTTGCCCGATCTTACATGGTTACACTTTTTTTCTTAATACTTTTTTTTCTTTTTGAGATAATGTACATGCTTTGAACTCTCAAACAGTTCTATATAAATGCTAGGTGTCTTATCTCTACAGCACAATCCTATATGCATCTCCACTTCAATTGAAGTAAGTGTTCAGTGGGGCTTATTTCTAAGTAAGTGTGCGTATAGGATTGCAGCCCAGTTCTATCTAATTCTTTAGGTACCCAAAGAGGAGATGGGTGTATCTAGCTTTATTTAGATTGCCAGACTGATTTTTCAGAATTAAGGCAGCTGTGTACCAGCTGGACTAGGATGTGAAAGCTTGTGTCACAATAAATTAAAACTCTGTTGTAGAATTGATAGTTATTTTCTGAACAGAGTTTTACAGTGCAATCCTACATACATCTGGGAAACAAGTCCCACTTGTTTCCCAGTAGATGTATGTTTCCCAGAGTTCAGGGAGACTTACTCCTGGGTGTACAGTATTGAAGCTGTAAGCATCTTTAATAGCTGTAAGCAGGCAGAACTCAGCTTTACCTGACATAGAAATGTTGGGGTTTTTGCTGCTGCTAGTAAAAGCATGGACTCCTTTTGTATTCTGTCACCCATCTGATACACTGGAATAAAAGACAGCTCTTTAAAATAAGATGTCCCTTAGGTGAAAGAAGCTGCCCATTCCCTTCTTTCAGGATGACAGAGCCTCACTGCATTATTATTATTATTATTTATTTATATAGCACCATCAATGTACATGGTATACACAATGTACACTGCACATCTGAATCAAACAATCCAGTACAACAGATACCCTATGATTCCACAGATTCTATGAAACCACATGGAATGCAAATCACCAGTTTCCTTTTGTAGTTTTTTTAAATGATCCAATTATCCTACAACCACTATTTGGTACTTTAAAATGTAATAAATAAATAAACAAATAGCCAGATATGCAGAGGGCAGGGTATGCATTGTGCAGGTGGAAATGCATTTGCATGTAAAGTAAATTACTACCATAGTTCTAGGATCTTCATAGGTGACCTCAGCTAATGTATTCAGTAGCTCCTTCAAATTCAGAAAGTGTTGCAGAGAGGTGTGAGAAAAGAGATTCTTGAGATTATTGCAAGAAAAGTTGTTGGTGAGAAATTCTTTTACCTTCTCATGGAAATCTTAGAGGATCTGCAATATCTATATGATGTTCATGGAGGAAATAAACACACACACACACACACAGATTTATTCACCAAATTAAGCATATAATAGCACATGAATTTTGGGAAAGTATACCATTTTATAGAATGGAAGATAGATCTGGCCATGGAAACATTGTCCATTTATTTGGTGTAAATCCTGTAGAATCCTGCAAGCTTATGCAAAGACTGAGCAACGTAGATGTAGAAAGAGGGTTTTGAAGATGATGAAACTGAACCATAACATTCATAAACATTTAGCAAGAAAATAACTGCAATAAAGACATGTAAATCACAACATGAATACTTGCCCAATATATCTAATGCTCCACATAAAAAAATGTAGAAAATGACGTTTAGCTGAAAAATATATTTGTATACAATGAGCTTGCATTTTACTCCAAAATAGCTCAAATTATGTTGAAGGAGCCAAAAAGATATGACACAGTCAAATTATTGATGAGTGGCTTCAACTCTATCATGATGTAATTAAAGCTGTTCTAAGTACTATGGAATCATGGGTCTTAGGTGGGTTCAAGCCAGAAAGCAGAAAATACAGCAAATTCAGCAGCAGAAGATAGACAATGACTTGTCCATGCCAACTACTCAGTTTTAAAGTGAAACTTCTTTTGTATATAACTATTATGTTGAGTCATTATGGTGTTTCTGTGGCATTGGGGGTGACTGAAAGTAAATAGGACACACACCAGCTACTGCAGAGACTGTAAATGAAGCTTCACGTTTTTATCCCTGTAACTAGTTGCCAAGGAAAGAAGTTTATTTCTTTGATGTAGGAGATAGTCAATTGATGGAATAATGACGATTGAGTGGCCATTATAAAAGTATAAGAGCATTAAGTTTTCAGCTACATGGGGCCAGCACATGGATAATTTGTTGAAATCATTCACTCTAAAATGTCAAATGGAATACCAAGGAGACACTAATAGTATTTGATAACTATATGGGTGACCAGGAGTTTTTCCTGAAGGAGATAGTAAGGCAGAGGAGAGGTGATGGCATGAGAAACCACGAGGGAACAAATGATCAAGAAATGGTACCAGAGAAGCAATTTTAGAACTTCCTACATAACAACCACAACAAAGATGACTTGTACACTCGATTCTTCTAGTACCTAACTTGATGCAAGATAAACACCCTGAGTACAAAATATACTATCAACCACTGGAAGCTAACTTTCAAGGTAACTACAGGGGAAGAAATTAAAGAGTTTGTCATTTGTAACTACTAGGATGTGGATACTTGTGCTACATACTTTTCTTGAAGATGGTGAAGTATATAGAGAAATTCATCTTGATACATTCAAAAACAGCCAGTTTTATTGATGCAGATCAATTTCACAAGTTTGTCAGCATAAGGAAGACTGTTGCAGAAATCAGAATTTTGGCCTTTTTCAACCTGACTTCCATACTCTAATAGGATCTAATTTCACAATCTACTTCTACAGAGTCTTGAAATAAACTTTTTCTTCAAGAAGGGTCTGTAAACTGATACAAGCTACTTTCAATTCTTTGAGATAATAACACCTTGACTTCAGATACAAAGAGGAATATTTCCACATTTATCCAACACACAGTTTACTCTGGGAAGCAATCAGAAGATATAGATACTCAAATGTAATTCCTGATCCTGATAGTCTTAAATGTTTGATCAAGAGTGCAAATCTTGCTTCATACCTTTTAATATATTTTAGATTACTACCGTAATAAAAGTATATCCTTTTGAAAGTGGCTGGAAAGTTAATGATCACCTCTTGGTGTCTATTTGGTAAACAGCTGCTGGCTCTTCAAAAGAGATGAAGCTCTAAAAAGGATGTTCATAGTAATTGTGGCTCATCAAGAGCTAACTTAAGCAAAAATAGTCACTAGAAGAAACAAAAGAAAACAAGTAGAGTCCACCATTTGTATCAGAATTGAAAAGTTAGATACAAAGATGGTTGGATGTGCATCTTATCGTATCCTGGACAGTGAAATTCAAGAAGCTCAGACAATTCTGATTGTGAAGATTTGGATATGAGAGCAGCTCGTACTACAGATGATGATTCTGAATGGCTTTCCTAAATACAAGAAGATGAGAATACAATATACATTAGACTTAACTGATTATTTTCACACAAACAATTTGCATCAGCACTGTAATATTCCAACGATTCTCATTATTTGTTAAGCAAGCCTACATTTCGATCATGTATACTGTTACATTATGCTGTCTAAGAATAATAAATAAAGTGCTTGGTAAAGTAGTCTTTTCTTACACCACTGATGTTGGCAGCAGTAAAACAGAATAAATCAATACTAAAATTAAAAGCATTAGGTGGTTAGTTTCACTTTCTGAAATAAGCAGGGCCTAAAAGGGGTTGAATGGTTGTGGAGTCTCTGGGGCCCACTCCCACCTATGTAACTCTGAGTAACTTTAGGTACTGTTAGCTGGTGGTTCATCTGTCCAGCAAGGTGATGTTTGCTCTGTCCTGGACGGGGTTGCACTCTCCCTAAAGGATCGGGTCCGTAGTTTGGGGGTGCTCTTGGATCCAGAACTGTCACTTGAGGCACAGGTGAACTCAGTGGCAAAGAGCACCTTTTATCAGCTTAGGTTGATATACCAACTACGCCCTTATCTGGACAGAGATAGCCTAGCTACAGTTATCCATGCTCTGATAACCTCTCGTTTGGATTACTGCAGTGCATTATACGTGGGGCTGCCTTTGAAAACGGTCCGGAAGCTTCAGCTGGTACAAAACAGGGCAGCCCGTTTACTGAAAGGGACTGGCCGGCGAGATCACATTACGCCAGTCCTTTTACAACTTCATTGGCTGCCAGTCCAGGTCCGGGCCCGATTCAAAGTGCTGGTATTGACATTTAAAGCCCTAAACGGTTTGGGGCCAGGTTATTTGAAGGAACGCCTCCTCCCATATGTACCTGCCCGGATCTTAAGATCATCTACAGGGGCCCTTCTTCATGAACCCCTGCCAAAGGAAGTGAGGCAGGTGGCTACTAGGAGGAGGGCTTTCTCCACTGTGGCACCCCGGTTGTGGAATGAGCTCCCCAGAGAGGTCCGCCTGGCGCCTACACTGTACTCCTTTCGTCGCCAGCTGAAGACCTTTTTATTCACTCAGTATTTTAACACTTAATTTTAACTTAAATTTAAATTTTACTGTTTTAACTCTGTATTTTAATCTTATATCAATTTTGCTGCGTGGTTTTATCCTGGTTGTGCTTTTTATACTGTATTTTGTATTTGTGCTTTTAACCTGTGGTTGTTTTATTGTGGTTTTAATTTTTGTGAACCGCCCAGAGAGCTTCGGCTATTGGGCGGTATAAAAATGTAATAAATAAATAAATAAATAACTTTTAAAAGTCTGAAAGAAGATATCTTTCAAGAAAAATATGAGCTATTATTTTATGCAAGTAGCATCAGTAAACTAGCAGTACGAACCTGACTCTTAGTTGCAAGAGGGGGTCTGTTTCTTTGTCAGTCTTATATGATAAGATGTTGGAAACTGGGTGATAGATATCCACTGAAGTTAAGTTACCATCTTGCTCCTACATAACAAGTTATTTATAGTTCTATAATAGGCATCTAGAGTGGCTTACATTGAGGCTTGTCTACAGTTTGTTAGTCAGTGTTGTTACACTGTGGCTGCAATCCTATACACACTTACCTGGGAGCAAGCCCCATTACACCATGGGGCTCACTTCAGTGTAGACATGCATACAATTTTGTGTTTGCAAACAAGATGTTCTTTTTAAAGGTTTGTTCCCATCGGTCTGGGAAAATACCTAGAATTATGTGGGATGTTTCATACATGTGTGAATCACAATGTGAGCAGCAGGGTGGAATGCTCACTTAATAAGGTTCAGATAATTCAAACTTTAACATTTTGTCTTAGCTTTCAGTAATTAGGCATGGAAAATTGTAATACGTTTGGGGATAATTTTGAACAATACGAAATAAGTAACTGCTTTAAGTCATAACATATGATTAATGAGTTTGTTGTTATCTAGAGATTAGCTGATGGCTAACTTGGGAAGGTGGACAGTATCAATATTTTCAAATTAGAAATGTGTTTTACAAGATTTAAAAATAAGGGAACACACCACAATCCTATAAGGTCTACTTAGAAGTAAGTCTCATTGAGTTGAAAGGGCCTTACTCTTAGATAAGTGGGTAAAGGATTTCAGCCTTAGGGTGCAATCCTACACAGTAACCTGGGAATAATGGCCATCATACTAGATGGATCTTGCTTCCAAGTAGATATTCATAGGATTAAACTGTTAGACCACTTGTTCTGAAAAATATATATATCAAATTATCAGATCTTTGAAGAATGCAAAAAGATGTGTTAATAGCAGCTAGAATTGTTTTGGCAATGTACTGGAAGAATCCAGGCACTCCTTCTGTAAGAGAATGGTTATTTAAAACATTAGAAATTGTATGGATGGATAAATTGATAGATATATTCATAGCAGGAATAACAGATATGCAGAACATTTATTATATTTTGAATAATCATTTTAAGTTAGAAAGATTTGCTGTTGTGGGGGCTATGACTATTGAAGATCTAGAAAACAGAACTGCAGCATATTTTTGTGTGCTGTAATATTATGGAAAATTATTTTGATTGTATATGGTTTAATAACAGAGGATGTGTGTCTTCCTGACAGTGCTATAGCATTAAGACCATAAAACCTAGAAACATGAAACTTGGCATGCATACTAAGTGTGTGCACCTTGGGGGCATTTGGGTTTGTTTGTTTTAACACATTAAGGGTGCTATCCTATAGCCAATAGACAGTCTTGAGAGCCATAGGATATTTCGATTTCTCGGAACTGAGGTCAGAGCCAGGATTCCCAGCAACCGCACTTCCTGCTCCTGCCTCCTTGTAGCCAGTGCAGTTCTCACTATGTCAGCTACATCTTTTCACTTGGAAATGGAGCACAGTAAGGGCAAACAGGGAACAGTCCCTCAGGTGGGGATGGGAGGAGATGGCGGAAGCTGCTTTACGCAACTTCCTATGTGCGACCTGGCCTCCTTCCCTCTCCCAAGCCACGCCTAGATGGGCAAAATCACCAGTCTAGGCAAAAATGCGGGGTGGCCAGGGCACAGAGGTGAGGATCGCTTCCATGCTCCTGTTGCCCTTCATTCAATATTTAGCAGGCTCCAACTTCAGAGGCTGCTGACTATCAAGATAGGATTGTGCACTAATTAATTTTAATTAATTTTAATGTGTCTATATGTGTGACGCCTGCAGTACCATCTTCAGTGACTAGGTGACAGACTTCCCTAACTAACACATAGCTTTGCAGCCCTTAATAAGCCCCATTGGTCCTCAAACTGAAACCACAAAAATTGACAGCAATAAGCAGGGAAAGGCTACTCTTCATATTTCTAGCGGACCTGTTTTTGATTCTGCTCTGGAGTAGTTGAGTTGTCTTCCCCAAATTAGATAGGGTAGGGATGCCAAGTATCAGTTTACTAGAAGGTATAATCCCATTTCTGTTCCAGGTAGGTAGATACTTTCCTTGATTTTAGATGCATCTATGTGGTCCTTGCCTTTCTAGAATTTTGTTCATAGTGCCAGTCCTATATATGGCCATATATAGACTGCAGGTCCCAATACAAAGTGGTTTGCAAAGCTTCTAACCTAACCAAAAGTCAATAGGTGCACAGTATCAAAAAACCCTGCCTCTTCATTCATTTATTTGCACTCCCCTTTTCAAAGGCTTCCTATTTACGGTGCTTGAGCTTTGTACCTTTTCAGCAAAAGACATAGGTCATGCGGATGAGATTTTTCTGTTTTGTTTTTCTTTCCAGCTAACACTTTTGTGTATTTCTGAAATTCAAGACACCTCTGATACTAGCGAGGTACTTATCTGTAACGCCATCACTTTGAGGGATTAAAGCCAGTTACTTGTTACACACTTAGATCAAGAGTTATCTGAGTAGAGAGGCTGTCCCGTTAGGGTTGGGGAAATCTGGTTTTGATCTTGAGTTGTTTTGATTTTCTCTGAGAGCAAAACCATGTTATTTTAACTACTGAATAAGGTGGGCTACCTGGCTGAGTCTCTCTCTTCTTTGGCAGAAAGGATTAGAAAACTTCCACAGAATCAGCTCTCTATTAAAGCAGAGTGCTCTCCATTGAGGAGCAAGGAATGGAATTGTTTTCAGATTATATGTGTGTGTGTGTGTGTGTGTGTGTGTGTGTGTGCGTGTGTGCAAGTGTGTGTGTGTGTGTGTGTGTCTTTCCCACATCAAAGACTTTGATGGAAGTTGTTCACGCTATTGTCAGGAATGCAGGCATCGGCACAAAGGTGATTAGCAAAATTGCTTTTCTACAAGAGAAGCACAAAAAATTATCAGGGGATTAAGGGGGATAAAAAAGGTTTCATTGAATTTGGGGTGCAGTCTTCTCCAAATCATGCTTCATGGGTTTTACTTCTCCACAGAAAGAGCCCAAGACAAATCAGAGCAAAAAGCTCTTCTGTATATATGACATTTATTGGAAAGAATTATTTATAGCTACCAAAAAAAGGGGGGAAGTCTTTTGGGCCCATTCTTGTGAGGTGTTAAATAACTACACAGTAGTGAGTGACTTTAATAGAGCAGGACAAAACCTATTATTGACTTATAGTGCACTTTATTAATTAAGTAATTAAACACTATAGAGCTCTGGCCATCCAATGAAAAACACTTAAATTTATAATCAGGAATAGTTTATTCCTGTGGCAACAGAATTTGGATCAAAAATAGATATTGCCATTTTCTCTTGTTGCCCTCTGAGAGCCCCAATACACCAAGGGTCTATATTAAACAGTCTAATTAAGATATGCTGTGACCCTTCTCATCCTGGTATGTAATGTCTCCCAGTCATTCAGATACTTTCCCTGATACATCCTTGTAACAGTAGGGAAGTGGAATAGAGCATCCAATATTTGTGTATGAACAAAATCATATGAATGAGTTTGAGTGCTTACAGGCAGCTGCTAGTGCTAAAAGTCAGAACACTGTGCAGCTATTCCATCCTTCTCTTTTTTCTGAATGACTTTTCTGCTGTAAGAAAAGCAGACGTAGTTGTGGGAAAACATGGGATGATTGCAAGGGAAAGATGGCAGCGTCTGGACTTCCTGTAAAATTTCATAAAAGGCAATAGCATAATAAAAGCCTCGTCTGGAAGCACCCCTGGGCTTCAGTCCACAAGTGTACTAAAAGACTAAGGCTGCAATTCTAGACAAATTTACCTGGAAGTAAATATCATTGAAGTGAATGGAGCTTGCTTCTGACTAGACATAGGATTGTGCTGTAAGAGCACAACTCTCTACATATTTACTCAGAAGTAACTCAGTGGGGCATGTTTCCAGGATTGCAACCTAATTGCACTTGTCTAAGAATCCTACGCACACCTACCTGGGAGCAAACTATAGAATATTATAGCATTTCTGATTAAACATGCCCCAAATTGCACCAAAAATTGCAGAATGGTATTAAATTGTTATAAAGTCAAGTACTCCAGCTTAATTTATTTCTGAACCAGGTTTCTAAACTATCATACAAACTTGAATTCAGCCCATTTATTGAATTGTATTTTATTGTCTCTTTTTACCAAAATGTTCTTAAGCATCTCTTCACAAGGAGATCATTTTAACTTTAATCCAAACAATGTCATCTCTCTCCCTGCCCCAGGCTATATCAGGCTGTCACTCACCAGCCAGCTGTGGAATTCTGAAAGATTCCATTTAAAATGCTTTACAATTCCAAATGCACAATTTCTAATGCCACAGTGTGACTGCCACACAGACTGCGAAACGCCCCAACCCTTCAGGCTTCAAAGGCCGGACATCCTTGATCTCCAGAAGGAATGTGTTTGAATCCTGGGTCTTTTTAGTGGGCTCTTACAAAGATATTTATTTTAGGAGAAGGCTTTTTCTCTCCTTTCACACTTGAAGCCTGACCTTGCTTTTCTAAAAATCAATAGCAAAACTCCCATCTACTCCTTTGGTAACAGAATTGGGGCCCATTTCAGTGAAACATTCTTTATGGGGGTTTTCCCTTGGTGGTTTTTGTGGGGGAGGGGATTGCCGAAAGCTTTTGTTATGAACAATTAGAACTTCATAGAAAGACTATTTGAGCCTACCTCTTATTTATTGCAAAGGCAAGAGTCAAAGAAACAGTCCATAGTCTGGTATTTTTCTCTCTCCAAGGGCTACAGCCCTTTCACTGCTACTCATTTGGGTTACTTTTGTTTGATGCCTCCTCTCTAAATGTAGAATTATAAGCAACAACCTTGTTTGTTGCATGGCTGATCTACAAATGCCTATATTAAAAAACAGGAATTGATTTAATGCTGGAGGCTAGGATTTTCCCAAGAATGAATAGTTCAATGTGATTGTGTGTGTTCTCCAAGATCACCTTTGCTGATCAAGGTGGTTGCCACCTGTCTTCTGTTCCCCTAGAAACCTTCTCCATTTAAAAGCAAAAATATTTAAAGTGTTAGGATGAAAGGCAGAAGAGTTTCTAACAATGTAATTCTATGTGTGTCTATTCAGATGTAGGTCCCACTGAATTAAATGGAATTTACTCCAGGTACGTATGTATAGGATTGAGGCCTCATTCTTTTTAAAATATATGAATATCTATTCAAATATTTATTCCACGCTACCTAAATGGTAGCTAGCTCTTAATTTTAGCCCTACTTCCATTACAGAAGGTTATATATACCACTCAATAGCCAGCTTTCTGAGCAGTTCACAAAAGCGAACATTTTTCAAAGAGAATATTCACAATCTTTTTAAATATTAATTTTAATAGCGTTTTAAAGATTTGTTTACAAGAACAGAACCAAAACAATTTAATCATAAGTAAATTACATCTGAAAAAATTAGGTAGAGTGTATGCTTAATATTGAAGAAACAATAGGACATATATTATCAATGCTAAAAAAAACCCACCACCTCCACTTTATACTTATTGGATAAGGTGACACTTGAGTAGATAAAATGAGATACATTATTGAAATAACAATAACACATCTGTACAAGCCATGAACAGATGTTAGGTGGCAAAAAAAAGAGTCAATTTAACCGTGTTCCTGCTTACTTTCATAAACCATTTTTTAACAAGTTTTTGATACTGAAACAGTCTTTTCCTAGACACTTTATAGTTTTGCTGTGTTGGCTAGGATGGGGCTTAGTGGAATCAGCATTTCTTCTCTGCGAGAGGTTGTATAGACTTCATGGTACTTTGTGGAGTCTACTGTGAAAGTAGCTTTGATTTTTAAAATTTGACCAAGCAAGCCTCTGATTTTTTAGCATTAAGTTGCAGACAAACCAGTTGATGGTACAGCTGAGAGACAGCCCTCAATAAATGTACACAGCTTGATCATGACATGTAACATGTCAAATTTCCCATGGAAGAAGCAAAAGGGTGTGTGTGTGTGTTTGTTTGTTTGTTTAGATCAGCAAAGAACCCCCATCCCTAAATGGAGAATGTTTTCTTTGGGGACAGTTAGTACTGTAAACATTCCTGATGGCTTTAACGTCTGCTGTCCAGTATGGGTGGGCAGCTCACACAATTTTTGGACATGCACGTGTATGCAGATTATAAATTCTGAAAGAGATTGATGAGGCCTCCTTTACTAGCCCACCCTTGACTACATTAAATCTTTCTACTGGAATAGACATATATAAAGCTGTAGGTGGGGGGATGTTGAATTCATGAGGTCTCCCTTCAACTCTTCTCCTCTAATTTCACAAGTGCATTGGCTTATGGTGTTGTCTTTTCCCTGAATCTCTGCAACATGCCAGAGTTCTTATTCTGAATCCAATATGGCCCTGATACCAGATCTGTTGTTGACTGGACACATTTGTTCACTGCTCTTGATTCCAACTTAATACATGATCTGTGTGCATAAAATTTGTTTATTTTTGACTTTTTTATCCTGCCTTTAAAAAACAAAAAACAAGGCTAACAAAAGTACAACATGTACAACAATAGCTAAGACAATGTTACATTCCTACCTATGTAAGTTATACCTTGAATGCAAGATTTCCTGTTCTGTTTCCAAGTACTGTTAGTGCTGAATAAATACCAAGTAGTAGTAGTTGTTGCAGTTGTAACAACTGCAACAGCAATAATGTGGAATAGGCTCAAGACCAAAAAAAATTCAGGTCATAGTTTTCTTAGAGCAGCCTTCCCCAAGTACAGC
Organism: Elgaria multicarinata webbii; assembly: GCF_023053635.1. Taxonomy (NCBI): domain Eukaryota; kingdom Metazoa; phylum Chordata; class Lepidosauria; order Squamata; family Anguidae; genus Elgaria; species Elgaria multicarinata. The sequence goes on along the minus strand of NC_086178.1, from coordinate 56,863,933 downwards.
AACACTTGGGAGTTGTAGTTCAACATATCTGGAGGGCACAGTTGGAGAAGGCTGTCCTAGATTAATTCAACTAATGTCAGGAAGAAGTTTGCAGTCAAGGCAGGAACGTCTGCCAGTGGAAACGCTGCATAAGCAATCTGACAGATCGAAGGAAAAGAATCTAATGACAAACTTGTGGAAGTGCAAGACAGGGAGACCTAAAGGAAGACAAGATGGACAACTTTGTCAAAGGCTTCAAAGAGGTCAAGGAGAACAAGAACAGAGTAGGGAGAATTTTCATTTTGGCAGTGAGGATATGATTTGAGATTTTAGCAATGGCAGTTTCAGTAGGGGACAGAGGATGGAAGCCAACTTTAGCCAAGAGCTAGAAGAGAGAAGGTCAAGACTGCTGGAGTGAATAGCATGCTCCATGAATTTGAAGGCAAAGGGAAAGCATGAGATTGGCTAGTAATTAGAGGGCAAGGGTCAAGGGAAGATTTTCAGAGAATGAGGAAACAGTATATTTCAACACATTAAGGAGGGAGTTAGACGAGTTGCTGATTTGGTGGAGGGAGGGAAGTAGTAGCCAGGAATCAGGAAGAAAGAGGATGAAGAGGACATGTGGAAGGCTTAGATGAGGACAGCATAATGGCTATCTCATCAAGAGATTCTCAGGGAAAGGGGGGGAAAGAATTGATGGAGATAGGGAAGTGAGATAGGGTAATGGCAGTAGAGAGATTGAAAGGATAAGCAAAATTCTGGGTAGAAAATTAGAAGTAGGAAAGCAGAAGGGCAAGCCTTAGTAGAGCATCAAAGACAGAGAAGAGGATCCAGGGATTGTTAGAATAGAACAGAATTCCCCAAAACTAAAACTGAGTTTTCCTGAAACAGTTACGTTTGTTCTATAACCACTGGAGAAAACCTTTGCTAAATTTGGGTCTTCCCTAGATGACTAAAAGCCTGCACATTCCCCATAGCGCCATCTTTGTGTGAGTACAAATCTCATATCAGTAGCATGATGGTCATTTACTGCAGCACTGATAACTGTATTCTTTGCAATTGTAAAAATAATAAAAGGAGATGTGTGCTGGAGGCAGAAGCACAGCCTCAAGGAACTGAATTCAAAAAAGCCAAAAAGTCTCTGTGTTTTTTCATGGGACTATTCCACATTCCAGCCGTTTCCTATGCATTGCTTTTCCCCCAATTATGTAATAGGAATCAGACCTAACAGATGTGTATTCAGTGAATATAGTCCTGCATATAAATGATCACAAGTGATAGGACTCTTAACAGACAAACTTGACCAAATTGGATTTGTTCACAGATACCAGATCTTGAAAAAGGTGCATATACTATGTATAATGAGAAAATAAAGGGGGGGGGGTTTCTCTGCTGAATTATAACCTATAGCTGCACCTTGAAGATTAGAGGCACTGACATAAAAGTTCCCCCTCCCTTCCAGAAGAAAGGTACTGCTTTCCACCCTTCCAAGGTATGCCTCTCATCTCTCTGCCTCATCTCTCTTGTACAATTCCTCCCCACTCCACTTCAAACCCTGGGAAAAACCTCACTAAAGAGACTTGCCGACCAAGGGACCGTTTCGTTGCATTGTGTTTTCCAGCTAGACCTGAACAGACTGAAATCAATGCAGCTCCCTCCTTCTGCCTGACTCCCTTGTGTCTTTTTTTTTTTGTTCCTCTTAGTTTGTGCCCTCTGCCTTAAGCAAGCCCAGTTTAGTTACATCCCCATAGCAATGAAGTGTCCAGCGGCTTCTGTTTCTTGTAAAAACACAGGGTCTTTTTCATGGGGCTCAAGTGCCTCGTCAGTTCAAAATGCCCAGAGACCTGGGGAGGGGGGGTGCAGTTTGCAGAATCAGAATGCAGCTGTTTTAAGGATTTCTAATGCACTCATCACCATGGTATCTGAGTGCTTTTGTATCAATATAATACATGACACCAGGCATCCATTGTGGTATAGAACTGCAGATCAGACTTAGTAGAAAATTACTTAGAAGGTTACTAGAAAATAAGTATGCAACAGTGTGTGCGCACACACAATTTGATGTCTAATAATGCAACCTTGAGGATACTTACTTACCAGGGTGTAAGTTCCATTGAGCTCAGTGGGACTTACTTCCCATTGAACATGCTCAGGAAGTAGGCATGCTTAAAATTCTACTGCAAGCTAATATTTTGATCCTATTGTAGCCAGTGTAAAATTAATAGTTGAATGGGGTAGATTTAATATTTGACTACAGTAATTTGATACTGCAAACATTTAAACAGACATATATCATATTCATAGTTAACACCATTTGAATTAAACTGGATGAATAAGGGGTTCATCAGACTAGTGTTTTATCATTTATCACTAGTGTTTTATCATAGCCCTGGCTATGGGGGTGGTATATAAGTGTAATAAATAAATAAATAAATTTGCTCACTTCTGCCTACTCATGGTTTTTTGTGCATCCTTTAGACAATGCTATATGCCTCACGCACACCTCCCACTCCTTCTTGCCTTTTTTCCATCACAAAATGGACCCCTTTTAATCTGACTTTTTTTTAGGAAACAGAATGTGCTGCCATTTCCTGCTGTGTGCAGGAAAAGTGGTGCGTTAAAAACAGCCCCTGAATGGGCCACGTGGTCTTTGTTTACTTCCTCTTTCTTTTCCAGGGAGCAAGAGGAAGCATTGTGTGACAGGAACGGAAGCAGACAAGTGAAGATAGGGAATCGCAATTCCCACCCCCACCCCCAGTCTGATGGTGCTCTGAATCTGTCCCAGGCTAATGTATAATCTATTGCAGCCAATGTTCCTTGCCCTGTGGCAGTCTAGAACAGGAGTAGGGCAACATGGTACCCACTAGATTTTGTGCTAGCAGCACACACAAAAATCAGTTTGCTGCCAAATTTTGGCAGCACACTCCTACAGAGTCTACAACTCCCATAATCCTTGACCATTGCCCATGTTGGTGAGGCTTATGAGAATTGTAGTCCAAAACATTTTGAGGGCACCAGGTTGCTTATCCCTGGTCTAGAGGATTATATGGGAGTAGTACAGAAATGTGAATAGGAAAGAGAAATTTGAGTTTGGTTCATTGCAGAACGATCTGTTTCTTGAAAGAACAGGGCATGCTGTGCACTACATATGAACATGGTCCAGTTGGTGTTGTGTTGATACAAAAGTGGAACAGATTTGTAACACCTACTCCCTCACCTGTATGTAAACACAATTTGGGATGACTGGGTTAACTGGACTGTCTATAATTTCTCTCTCTCTCTCTCTCTCTGTCACACACACACACACACATACTCTCAATTACAATAAGAATAGTTACACAATTGTTCATTCTCTCACTGTGTCTAAACATTTTAGCTTAAATTGCCCGTTGTTGTTGTTTTAAAAAATAAAAAGCGATTGTGGGTGGTAAACTGTTATCATGCCTGTGCTGATCTGGAGAAATTGGAGCTATGGAAATAGGAATGAAGACATTTGTGTAATTTAGGAACATGGTCCCTGTGGCACTAGTTTCTTTCTTTATCATATGGGAGTTGGGGAAATGGAAAGCAACTATTTGTTAAGCTGAGAGCATGCAGGTATGATGTGGATCAGAATCAGCTTCACTTTTTGATAAAAAGTTTGCGCCAACACAGAAAGAAAGTGGTTTTAAAATTGTTTATGACTTGCTATCTATTTTCCATCTGTATTCCTAGCTTGTCGTATTCAGATATTTCAGTCAATAATAATAATAATAATAATAATAATAATAATAATAATAATAGAATCTCCTGTTATAATCCATTGGTTGAATCCAGGATGTGCTTTCCATTGATGGAAGGGGTGTGTTCACAGGAGGTGCTTCTGTCCAATTTGGGGAGATCCCCCTCTCCCCTGCACTACAGCTCACCCCATTCAGCAGTTCCCCTGATCCTCTGTGTAGCATTTTCAGGGGGCTAGAGAACTTGCTGTGGGGAAAAGGGTGTAGAGAAGTCTGTTTCCTCCTGTCCAGTTAAACACAACTAAATCTAGATCCAACGTGTTTTTTTAAACAAGGCTAATACCCACTCCCTGCCTCATTTAACCAAGAACTATCTCAGATTGAAAATGTTCAGTTCTTCTGGATTTTGTGAGTCTTCGTAGGACAGGAATTCTAGAATGGTTAAACAGCTACCAAAAATGTTTCTGCATATCCTTGCTGTCTTAACACTGCAAAGATAATAATCTAAAGAAGAAATTCTTGATCAGCTTTAGAAACTGAGAAGGTGTAAGGCAGGATTTATCATTTTAGGTAAGCTGGGCCGAAGCTGGAGACCTGGGTTTGAATCTTCACTGAGTCTTGAAGCTCTTTGCCAGCTGAACCTACTCCACATGGTTGTTCTGAGGATAAATAGGGAGGACAGAACCATGTGAACCACTCTGAGCTGAGACAAAAACAAACAAATAAATAAATGATAAAAAATATAGTGAACTATGAAAATACTGGAGCAACATAGGAAACTGCCTCATACCAAGTCAGAATATTTGTCCATCTAGCCCAGTTCAGTCTATTTTGACTGGAAGCAGCTTTCCGAGAGCTCTTTCCTATCACCTGCTCCCTGATCCTTTTAACTGGAGACATGAGGGACTGAACCTGGGGCCTTCTGCATACAAAGCATGTGCTCTGTCAGTGAGCTACATTTAAGATCAGGGAATAGGGATTCAGCTTGTACTGGATGGGGTTACACTCCCCCTGAAGACACAGGTCTGCAGCTTGAGTGTACTTCTGGATTCAGCCCTGAGCCTGGATGCCCAGGTTTCGGCAGTGGCCAGGAGTGCATTTGCACAGTTAAAGCTAGTGTGCCAGCTGAGCCCGTTCCTAGAGATGTCAGACTTGGCCACGATGACACATGCCTTAGTTACATCCCGATTGGATTACTGTAGTGTGGGGCTGCCTTTGAAGAGTGTTCAGAAACTTCATCTGGTTCAAAGAGCTGCAGCCAGAGTGTTGGCCGGTGCTACTTATAGGGAGCATACAACTCCCCTGTTAAAACAGCTCCAATGGCTTCCAGTCTGTTTCCGGGCACAATTCAAAGTGCTGGTTATAACCTATAAAGCCCTATATGGCTCAGGTACAGGTTATCTGAAAGTCCATATTCTCCCTTATGAGCCTGCCCATACTTTGAAATCTTCTGGGGAAGCCCTTCTTTCAGTCCCACCATCTTCACAGGCATGCTTGGTGGGAACATAGGAGAGGGCCTTCTCGGTGGCTGCTCCAGTGCTTTGGAACTCTCTTCCCGGGAAAGCTAGACTGGCTCCCTCCTTGATGGGCTTTCGGAAGCAGGCAAAAACTTCTTTGTTCTGGCAGGCCTTTGGCGAATAATCTGGACCTCCGTCTATGCCAAGGACTTTTAAAATTGTCATGTATTTTAAATGTTTAATGTTTTAATATTGTAATATATTTAATATATTTTTAACTTCTGTGTATTTCTTTTCATAGGTTTTAAAATGTATATGTTTTAAATTTTATAAGGCCGCCTTGTGGCCCAGCATTGGGCGAAAGGCCGGGATACAAATAATAATAATAAGAAGAAGAAGAAGAAGAAGAAGACGAAGAAGCTCCAAGTGGCTCATTTTTATCAGAAGCAGACCACTGCATTCTGCATCAGCTAAAGCTGCAGAATAACCATTAAGGGCAGCCCCAAAAAGGGCTCATTCCAGTAGTCTAGCCTCAAGTCACCTACACATGCTAAGATTCTATTTCATCCCAGCAGTCTACAATTAGTGTTGTGCGAGGAGGGGTTTTTTAATAAATAAAAATAAGATTTTATTGTTGGGATTAAACAGTGCTGACTATCATCTGGCAAAGTGAGATCGCCTATCTCAGCCAGCAGATTTTATTCTTTTTAAAAAAATATCATTTTTCTGCCTCAGGATGGGAAAGGGAAACTATGTGAGAAATCAAGACATTAAAAAGTAACAAAGATTAGCTCTGTTGGGCAATTTTGGGGACTCTGTAGAGAGCCCCCGTCCCCAGAGCCCACACTCTTGCCCCTGTTGCACTGCCAAATGTGGAGGCACGGTGCTAGCAGCACAAACACAAAATCAGTTTGCTGCCAAATTTTGGCAGCACACTGCTACAGAGTCTTAGTTAGTCCAACTTTAGCTTGAAAAAAACATGGCCATTCTCAGACTGTTCCTCCCACCCCTAACGTTTAACTTCTTCCATTATCAGTCTTGGGAATATCAGAAGACTGCTATTTTTTATGTAGGGAAAGCAAGTTCTTCCTTATCCAACCATCTCCACTCCCTTTATCATCTTTGTTGCTGCCCTCTGAATGCTGGTTTCTGAGCATTGGAAACATCCAAAGTTTTAAAATAAGGTTGGGGTAGGTTTGTTGGGCCTGTTGACCTTTTGCCATCCAGCAATTTCTTCTGTCCCAGTGCAGAATGACAATGGGATCCCAAGGAGGACAGAGCCATCACAACCCCCAATTTATATCACCATAGTGGGATTTGATACAATTTTCCTGCATTTTCCATTTCCGCAGAGCACCTTGCAGCAAAACCAGGCATGGCTTGCCGGCTCGCTCCCTTCTCTGTTGTTGTTGTTGTTGCAGTTGCTGTTACTGTTTGTTTCCATTCGCTCCCCCCTTTTATTCTCTGTTTCTTTTCCCCCTTTCTTGACTCTGACTGGGGCTCCCTTTTGTGTATAACAAGCCCTTCTGATCTCCGTGAAAGGCGAGCCCATGTCATTCTTCCAGATCATCATTGTATGACATGTTTTTATATCAGGCTGACAAAGGAGCTATTTGATCAGGGGGTATGGTGTGTGATTGTAAGAAATTCAGCTTGCCGGTGGTAACCATTGTTCCCCAAAGCGGCTCCCTGACCCCATTCTATTCAAGGGAAAACTCCCTTGGAGTGGCCCCTATTCATTGAGGAACACCAGTCCACAGTCTCACTCCGGGAGCATGCTCAATTCAGAGGCATGTCACTGATATTGCCCATTGGCCAGCATTTAACTCTTTCATTGGCATTAGATTTCCAGCGCAACAGCTGTTATCACAGAGATGGACTCAAGGGGTTAGCGAGGCATTCCAGCTCACTTCAGCTCATCTTATCTTGAAGAAACTGAACCACCCTTTCAAAAGTCAGGTTGGAAAATCATCCGTCTGCTGCTTTCCATCCTGCCTGGCTGAGTTTCACGCCCTCGCAATAATGGCTGAAAGCATTACATGGTTAATCAACAAATGGTTCTATGAATTCATTTACTTCAGGCTAAAAAAAATGTTTTAATTTGTATTCCATAAAAGAAAGTTTAATGATTATAGAAAAATGATGCTTAAAAAAAGAACAAGATGCTGAATTGGACCAGAAGAGAGAGCTCCTTTCCCCAGGCACACTGTTGATATCGCTCCCATTTGAGCCTTTGAGGAGCAGTATGTGTCTGGTACACCTCACATGGTGTAGCAAAAAGAGCTTGGCGGGGAGATGAGGGAAACACTATTTTCTTGCTCCTTTAATCTCCCTCTGGTATCCATGCCACCTCCCAGGAGCTTGGTCAAGGCCTGAGGGAGTCAGTAATGGAGACATTATGAAGGCCCAAATGTTGGATCTCCAGGTATAAACTCACCTAGAGGGTTCATGCACACCAGATATTCAGTGTGATCAAACAACAGAAGTGATGAAGTGTATATGTATGTCTATTCTATATGCATGTGCCTATGCATGCCCATTTTGTTTTTCTAATCTTTAAATGCTCGGGGTATTCAGAGTTCCACTGGGGAGAAAATGGCAGCAAGGGGTGGCTGATTTGGAGTGAGAAAATAGCCAGCAGAGAAGGTCTTAATCCCCCCACTCCTAAACATCCTGACCTGAAGCTAGTTGGGCCCAGTGTTCACTTGATTCAGCTTAATTTGAGTTAATGTGAGTTTCTATACTGCTATCCATGGTATTTTGAAAGGGCCTCTTAAGTTTACAGGTTTACCCTGTCACACATTTTTTTATGAAAATTAGGGGGGAAGTATGGACATAGCTATCCAATATAAAATTTGTTATTGTAAGTGTATGATGATTTCTGCATATATCCCTCCTACTCAAACACAAAATGGGCTGTGGAACACAATAGCAAGGAAGGTTTGTGGATCATGCACTTTGCTTTTGAAATACAGAGAGTTGGATCCAGGACCTTTCTTCCTCAAGAGGAAGTGCTCTGCTCACAGAAACTCCCTTGCCCCATTTTTGAGGGTCCTCCCTCCCCACCCACCCCACAGCTCACCTCATTCAGCATAAGAATATAAGAAGTGCCATGCGCTGGTTCAGACCAAGGCTCCATCTAGTCCAGCACTCTGTTCACACAGTGGCCACAGGATCTCCTGGTTCTCTGTGTAGCATTTTCAGGGGACGAGAGGGGCTGCTGTGGGAAGAAAGGGGCAGAGAAGACCACTTCCACCAATGCAGTTGATCCAATTTAAATCTGGTTCCAACCCAAGATGAATAAAGATCTCCTAAGAATGGCTTAACAATTAATCTTATTGTGGAATAAAATTTTAGATTGATTATATTATCCTCTCAAGGAGTTTCCTTTCTTGTGTGTCTGTCAGCATCATTAGACAAGCATTTTATTGCACACTCGTTACTGGCCACTCTTGGTTTTTCATGGGTCCTTTTGATGATACTCTCCACCTCCCGTGCATCTCCCGCTCCTTCTGGTTTTCTTTCTGTGACAAAATAGGACCCCTGTAAATCCAATTTTCTTGGAGGGGGGGGAGCGAAACTTGCTGCCATTTCCTGCTGTGTGCATGAAAAGCAACACAATAAAAAGCACCCACTGATTGGGCCATGTGGTCATTGTTCACTTCCTCTTCCTTCTCTGTGTGAAGAAAGAGGAAGTGCTGTGAGACAGAAGCACGGGGGAAAGCGATGGTAGGGAAACGCGATCCCCCCCCCCCCCCGTCTGATGATGCTCTGTGTTTCTACCAAGGAAATGAGTTTCGTCATATTTTATGGCAGTAAAGGATTGACTCACATATCAAAATATGAGGGGGGGGGAATCTGTGTAAAACAGGTGAGGAAGAAAAGGAAACAGATCTCAGAGGAAGCCAGGAAAGCCTTTATCTTCTGATATTTATTTGCTCCCCTTCCCCAAATAGGTAAATACCTGCTAGAGATAGATTGGGTATTAGTCCTGGATTTGATGGAACAGCCACATGGATCCAGATCCTAACAAATGACTTCCTGTACAAATAGACATTAGTTTGGCAGCTGGTCTTTGCCTTCAGCAATGGAGAAACTTTAGGATTTAAGTCTGTATGTTACTCTGAGAAGAGAATTGTTCCTGACTTTCCCATGACACTCTCATCAGCATAAGCCAATGTTGTCAAACCATAAAACTCATTTACTGAGGTTGCTGTACGCCAACTCTAACATACTAGCAGCAGTTTCTAAACCATGTAACTGGAAACAGAACTGTCTATTTCAATGGCTCTATCATGACGCTGCTTATTTACCAATTTAGGAGTTGGGTGAGAAACATGACGTATCAAATGATATGTTGATATGAACTAGGGAAGTTCTTAGTCTACACTTCGTTATTCCTTAAAAATGCCTGTTTTATAGAAGTGTGCATGTGCAAAATTCATTGCAATTTGATCCCTGAAGTGAAGCCACTCCACGTCAGTGTTCTCCTAGTTTAAAATGGGAAGACAAAATAGGTCCATAGCTGAAAGGATAAACAAATGACAGCTCCAGACTCTGGAGGCAAACCTCAGTAGCCAGCCAATATGCATGTTCATGTGTTGCTTTTAATTGGGTGGTGTGTTTTTTAATGAGTTTAAGTTTGTCATAGCAAGATGGGCTAAAACGTGACTGGTAATAAATCTGAAATATCTCTCCCATCTCCAACAAACCAAAACAGAGAACAAGAGGGTATCAGGAAAGTAGGAGAACAAAGATTTGGAGGGCAGATCCACCATGGTTGGTATCTAATTGCCCTGATTTCTATCTCATGATTTTGGGTATGGAGATATTGAATAAATGGTTCAAAAATGTGGTGGAGCGGAACTTTGCAAATGGTTTGTACCAATAGCTGTTGCAAGGAAGCACCCTAAAACAATGATAATTAATTTGTATCTGTTCCATTCTGCCTGGTCTTGTCTTTCCCATTTCCACAATGTTTGCTTGGGCCTTTTTTGACCCATTAATCTTTGAACTTGATGGCTTCTTGGGGTCTCTAAGGAGCTGGGGCACTTTAGGTTATTTTAAGCCGCATGTGTGAACTGTTGATGGATTAGCTTTCTGTCCTATTGATTGTGGTTCACACTCTCAGTATTGCTTCTTTGCAGCTCTTCTTCCTTGCACCCCTCTCATCTTCAGCTCAAGAGTACAGAGCCCAGAATAACAGGGTTTTACAGCTGCCTTCTACTACTGGTCTATCTCTATAGTTGTCGGACTTTCTCAGGTTTGTCACAAGCTTCAGTGTAGGTAATATATGTTTGTCAATGATGCAGTGCTCCCTCTGCTGGCAAAGAGCACAATCTACGAATATGGTTGGCTCCTTGCTTTTCCTAACAGGTTATCCTCTGGATGATGCTTCCATTCCCAGGGTGCTCACTACTCCCTCCCAGTTGTGTTTATAATCCCATAACTCTAAAGATAATTCCAGTTGATGCTTCACTACCATTTGCCATGTGGGATTATTATGGGGCAACAACAGTTGAACACGTTACTTAGCTATACAACCACTTTAGAAGATTTCTTGCCCTTGGTTCTAGCACATAGCCAGAAGCACAAAAAGTGGTATTGGCACATGCATGCATGTACACATGCATGTTAGTGTGGAAGAGGTACAATATGACATAGAGACTTTATGCATCCACATTACCTCTTCTGCCATGTTGTGCTATGTGCAGCGTCACAATTCCCCATGTCTGTCAATCTAAGGATAGGTTTGGCACAGCAAAAGATGTTTTGTGCATCTCTAGTGCACTGAAAGAGCATACCCAACAACACATAATGTTATTCACATAGTTTGTCCTTGACCGCAATACTTTTTTTCTCAAATAGCCAGTTGAAGGGGTGGGGGAGCTAGCTGGATTGGGAGCATACTGTGTGGGGTCTTTAATCTTTTGCCTCCCCCACAAACTGTCATCCTGCTCCTGATTTACACACACACATACACAAACACACACATTGGTATGTGTGGGATTCTCTCATTCACATCAGTGTGGGCTTCCCCCTGCAAATAGAAGTTGAAGCCCCCCCCCCAATATGGATCAAAGCAAGACATGTAAATAACCATGTTACTGTGAACTCAACAGATCTTACTTCTGAGTAGATGTGCATGGGATTGCACTAACTGAGGAATATTGGGAGTTGTCGGATAAGATTGAGCTTTAACAATTTCTCTTCCTCACCCTAGGCTGCAATCCTCTGCCCATGGAAAATTTTTGGATAGAAATTAGTTCCACTCTCATTCCCTCACAGACAAGATGAAATCTTTAACCAGTGGGGCTCCAAAAACAGACAGCCCTTCCAAAGTGCTGACTGAAAGGGGGTGGTTAGAAATGGACATCTATTGCAAACCATATTCCTATGCTGGTAATAGATATAGGGGCTGTTCAGACAACAGCTGGTTAGTCCACTAACCCTTTTGCAGTAAATGATTAGTGCGCATGTTTAAACCATGGTTATGTAGCCACTATGGTTAGGAATGGTTCACATGACACGCTAAGCCATAATGTTTAGCTCAAAATACTTAACCACCGTGGCTTAGCGTGTCATCTGAACAGGGTCATAGCGAACATCCTATTACCCAAGGAGAAAGAAGAGCTCAGAATACTAGAGGTACAACATCAATGCTTTTGTGCAAAAAGAACTGAGAAGGACACTACAAATAACAACATGAACTTAAAACAAATCAGAATCCAATCTAAGGATTCTTACAGACAGATCCTTAGACATTGTGCAGCTATTCTGTCTTTCCCTCTTTAATGGATTTTCTGTGGTTAAAAAAAAGATGCAAGAAGTGGTGGGAAAACACAAAAGGCTTCCAAATGGAAGGTGATGACATCTGGACCTCCTCTAAAATTCCATGAATGAAAAAGGGCAACATCTAGAAGCACCCTAAATGGAGGAAATCCATAATAAAACAGGTTAGAAGAGAAATGGATGACATTTTGGAGGAACAGGCTTCACTAAGAGCTCTATCAGATGAGCGTTTTATGGCACACTCATTACTAGGTACTGACGGATTTTCACAGGTCCCCCTCATGATGCCATCTTCCTCCTGCATATCTCCTGTCCCTTCTAGCCTTCTTTGCCTGACAAAAAACACACCCCAGTGAGTCCGACATTTTTAAAGATGGAAGTTGCCACTGTTGTGTGCAAGAGAAGCAGCAGGATCAAAACAGCCCACTGAATGGGCCACATTCAAGTTGTTTACTTCCTCTTTCAAAGGAGGAAGTAATGAGGGACAAACACGCGGGTGGAGAAGTGACAGTAAGCAAACACGATTTCCCCCTGTGTGATGATGTTCTAAGATAAAAAGTGTGCAATGTTCTTTTGAAAAGTTGCTTTACTTAAAGCACCGGGTGCAAGCATGCCACATAAAAACTTCCCCCACAAAGCATAGTAAACATTATTCCGGTTAGGTACCAGCTGGTTTTGGGATGCATGTATTCACCCAACACACAGCAGAAGGACTAAGCAGGTAGCAATGTTAGCTTCTCAAAAATTAGGCACAAACATAACCACCCATCCATCAACATACTCTATCATTCCTTACACTGACTAACTAATGACAAACTTGGGTGGCATAGTACAAGTGAAGTGGACAGACCGGATTTCCCCCTCATGCCTTAGTATTACTGGTTTGGTCCACTCTTTGGGTTGGAAGAAAGAGGGAGAGCACATTCCGTTCAGTGGTACATTCCATTCAACCTTAGCCTCCAGGTGACAAACTCCCAGGGTCTTTGAGCTTCAAGGGTGTTGATTCCTAATTCCTATCCTCACTTTGCTCCTGGAGAGCCCCACTGGAGGCATCTGGTTTTCAATAGCTAAGCTTCCAAGTTCATCACTTGCAGGAACTCTCTAAACGCCAGGAGAATTTAGCACACTTTCTGATCTTTGAGGTGAATTTTTTCATGCTGAGTTTGTTCCCCGGTGCCCCTCCCCTGCTCTATATATGGAGAATAGCATCTCTGTCCAGATTGCTTCCACTGGCTCCCAAGAGGAAGGAATTGTGGATGATGATGATAATGATGGGGGTGGGAGACAACATTCTGAAGATTTTTTTCTGGACCACTTGTACAAATAACAAAATTTGTCATATAGGACTACCATAAGGTTTATTTTGCTTTATTGATAAATGTATATAGCTACATAGAACATCCTTTTGAAAATAACTTATTCTGAAGTACCACGTGCAGTGAGATTACAAAACTGTTAGGTTTTTTTATTTTTAAATGCTATTAATTTGTATGCAGTAACCAATGGGTAATTTTTGAATTTGCATATATTTAAATAAATTAACACATGGATCTTAAGAGTGATTAATACTTTTTTTGAGAGAGAGAGAGAGCAGCAGCAGCAGGCCCCTGAGTTTTTCACAGCTGTGTGACAAGAAGAAATTCAACAGGTGATCTCCCTCCTACATCATTGAATCTCCATGCTGGATAAAGCATTGTGTGTGGAATTTCTCCTTGTCACACAGTTGTTTAAGTCACAGGAGCATAGCCAGAAAAAAAGTTGGCAATCCAACTCCCAGAGAAAAGAATTAACAACTGTTATATGTGTATGTGTTAAGTTTAATGCAGTTAAGTTTATATAGAAGCACCAGTGTTCTACCTGAAACAGATAAAGAAGAAGAAAGTAACAACCATACCTGGGAGAGATCACCAGCTTTTTGTCCTCTCAGCAATCTAAACAGAACACAAATCAGAAATCGTTCATCATGACTCTGCCATTGAAATCAATGAGACTTGCCTAGATACAGTTATCCATGCTCTGATAACCTCTCGTTTGGATTACTGCAATGCGTTATACATGGGGCTGCCTTTGAAAATGGTCTGGAAACTTCAACTGGTACAAAACAGGGCAGCATGGTTACTAACAGGGACTGGCCGACAAGGCCACATCATGCCAGTCCTTTTCCAGCTTCATTGGCTGCCAGTCCAGGTCCGGGCCCGATTCAGAGTGCTGGTATTAACATTTAAAGCCCTAAATGGCTTGGGGCCAGGCTATCTGAAGGAACGCCTCCTCCCGTATGTACCTGCCCAGACCCTAAGGTCATCTTCAGGGGTCCTTCTCTGCGAGCCCCTGCCAAAGGAAGTGATGCAGGTGGCTACCAGGAGGAGGGCCTTCTCTGCTGTGGCACCCCGGCTGTGGAATAAGCTCCCTAAGGAGGTTCGCTTGGCACCTACATTATATGCTTTTAGACGCCAGGTGAAGACCTTTTTATTCTCCCACCATTTTAACAGTCTATAAATAATTTTTAACTCAGTGTTTTAAATTTGTAATTTTGCATTGCTGCTGTTTTTATCTGGTTGAGCTCTTATATTGTATTTTATATTATGGTTTTATACTGTTGTTTTATACTTTGAATGTTTTTAATTTTTGTGAACCGCCCAGAGAGCTCCGGCTATTGGGTGGTATAGAAATGTAATTAATAAATAAATTAATAAATTAATAAATTTACCACAACATAGCAGCCTCCCACACTGCTTTCAATGGGAATTCATAACTAACCTTTGCTAATTGCTTGATGAAGAGATCCTGTGATCTCAAAAGCTGCACATTTTCTAGATTTTGTTTTGATCTAAAGGTATCACATTGTATGGATTTCGAAATGTTTCTTGTGGTCAGCATGGCTGGCTTTGTTTTCTGTATAACTTGAGAATACCGAATTCAGTTGCTCAACAGCTGGACCCTATGCCAGAGGAAGAAGATTTTATACCACCTAAGCTGGGACTTTATTCTTTGAGGGTTCATCCCCTCCAACTTCTGCTATTGGCTCTTTTTTTACCTAGCACAGTATCAAAATTTATATCCAGCTTTGTTACTACAAAGACTGCCTAATTGATCTCCACTTTTGTTGGAGGTTGGACTCAATGGCCTTATAGGCCCCTTCCAACTCTACTATTCTATGATTCTCCATAAATCTACTATTCTATGATTCTCCACGGAACTTGTCTGGACGGAAATAGTTTTAAACTAACACTGAATTTTAAGTTTTCAAAAATGGAGGATCTACAATTGTCTGAGACTTCTTCTATCCAGTTGTCCTAGGGGCACTGAAACCTGAACCGATAACGTTGCCTGGCAGAACCCAGTTTAAATGTCTGCAACCCCCTCTCCTCAATATCATCTTAAGACTCTGATCATGCAGACATCCTGACTACAACACTAGTCAGCCATTTGTTGTTGTTTTCTTGTGTTTTATCCCTATCTGTCCTCCTGCTTTTTGTAACATCTGCCTTTTGTAACATCTTACCTGATTAAGAGATCTGGAGATCTCAAAAGCTTGCACATTTTTTGTGATCTTTCAGTTGGCCTAATAAAGGTGCCACTATATGTTTTTTGAAACTTTGCCTATTTGTACCTATAGTGTCAGGACAAGTAGCCGCATTGGTCAGGAATGGGTTGCCCAGCTGCAAAGAAGAACAAGGTTCCTCCACTTTTAGCAGCTGTGTGCAGCCTTAAGCAAATGCAGCATTTCTCCCCTCGACATGCCATGCCAAAATCCTGTACAAGTATTATAAGTAGGCTCAGGAACCTTGTCCTCGCCTCCGCTTCATCTGGTCACCCAGCAAAGCAGGAAGCTAAGAGGCTCCAGTTAAGAGGCATGTTGCCATGGCCTCTGCAAGATTTGCTAGCTCTGTGTCGCTCCCTTTGAATGAGCTTGCTCAGCCTCTCAAGATGCTTCCACTTGGTCAGTGGAACTGTAAGATACAAAAGCCTGGAAAGCGATACTTTTTATTAGACTGACTTCTATGGTGAGAGTTTGCATTCTTTGCTGGTTCACAGAGCTCTTTGAAACTAAGACGCTTGCAAACTCTTACCTGCAGAGGTGGTATCATCTTACCCATGTTGTCTCTCTTCTTCTCTGGAATCTGTGCCAATGGTCCTGTATTTAACAACTGCTGCCAGAGTATGTTAGCTTTCCCTATGTCTATGGCACTCCAGTCCCTTATTAGTTCAGTTAATCATGGAGGAGGGTTGAAGATTGATGTCAGGTCTTCGGAGGTTAGCGCAAGCTTCTCCTGAGGTTCTCATTTTATATAAAGCATTTACGCTCCCTCCTCTTACCACTGTTTCTTGTGCAGCAGATCTCTGCAAACTGTTGCTTTCACTTCAGTGAATTCTACTTTCATTTAAACTGATAAAAAATCTGGGTAGGCCACGAAGGTCAGTTACTACAAATCCATATTCATGGTACAATACAAAATAACTAGCGATATTCTTTGTAAACCAATTATTCTTTTTAATAGAATTGTGACATCTCCTCTTAGACTAAGATGAGAGCTACATCAATCCAGTGTCATTAGTTTCCCTTTGTTTCGCTGTTGCCCTTGTTATAGGTCATACAATGTCTACACTGAGGTGCTATCACAAGGGGCCTAATTTACTGAGATCATTTTGTGTCTTACCACATTTTTCAGCAGAAGGCTTTATGGTAGAATACTTCATGCCAGCACTACTGTGTGCAAGTAGTTTTGCAGTTCTTGGGTGCTGTTTATACAAACTGCTTTCAGGCCATTAGAATTGCTACCTCATCTTTTCATGGAGTTGGGAGTGAACTAAGATAAAACCAAGTTGGGTTTGGGATCATTTTAGATTTAGATCCAAGTTTTGTCTTGAATGTTTCAGATATTTTTTTGTAACAGGGAAATGGTTGTTAGTTAAGCTCTGAAGTGTTTCTGCTGTTTCCACAAGACAATGTAGCACATTATGTAATTATAATAGGCTACATCCATCATCTCACAAGTAGATTTCCACTTGTGAAACAGGACTTCTCCTTTCTCTCCTCCTTCCTCTGTGTGCGCCAAATCTTCTCTGGAGGGTCCCCCACAACCCCTATGGAATAGATCCAGGGGAGTGCAGGGGGCTGCAGTGTGAGGGAGAATTTATTCTACCAATGGGGTCCGTTCCATGGTTGGATACAGATACTGTTGGATACAATTCAATACCTTTAGGATCCTCAATAGCAATCTCATTTTTGTATTCTAGCTAATATTGCCTATTGTTACAGATAAATTGATCAGCTACAGTGGGAAAGCACTACTAAAACGAAGTCAGGAAAACTCCCACCCTGAATATTGAACACAGATTAGATATCAATTTACACAAGCAAAAGCCTACATAATGTACTTTTGTTTATTCTACATTCACTCTTTCTCTCTCCATATCACTTCTTACCACACTTGTTGAAGAACTCTCACAAATGAACTCTGCTCAGTTTTTCCCCAATGACACCAGATGGCGAGTCAAGTACCCAAGAAAAACAACATGCCTCAAAAAATTATCCTTGCCCTGCCTCTCTCTCCAAGAACAACAAACAGCCTGCACAGTCAGAATGTTTTTGAACATTCCATGACATCACAACTGGTCAGCAAATGCTTATTGGAAGCCAAGGTGTTCATTTCAATTTACAGAAACTAAAGCTCTGATTTCCTGGTTTCTGTCATTATAAGAGGAATTAGACGACAAGACTATTTGTTTTTTGCTACTGGAAGCTATTCCAAAAATACTAATTTCCAGTAGTTAAAAGCTTGTTTCTTATTTTTAGTCCATAATTGTTGTCTAATTTTTAGATACTGCTTTATGTACCATAGCCTTTAAACTTAACCAGCTAATTAATCTCCCTGAATTATCCATCCACCCCAAATATGTTTGCACTCATATTCTCACTCAGTCTTCTTTTTAAAACTCAACTAAGTTCCAATAATTGCATGGATAAAAATGAAAGGAACTCTACCTTTTGAGTTTAGGAGAAAGACAAGTGGAAGAAAATATCTTTAATCTGCAGATAACTGGGAGATTGTATTAGGTGAGGCACTTTTAGGGTGCCTCCAAATGGAAGGCTTCTATCTAGTCCAGCAATCAGAAGGCACTGTGCAGCTCTTCCACCTTTTCCCCCTCAGTGCATTTTCTTTGTTAAAAAAAAGACAGAAGAAGGAGTAAGGAAACATGGGAAGTTCATGAGTAGAAGACCATAATGTCTGGACACACACACACACCTGGTAAACTTCCATGAGTGAGGTAGGTTGGTTGTGCCATAAAAGTCTCACCTGGAACCCACCTTCATCAAGATTGAAAATTGTTCCAATGTGTACGATGCATTGGTAAGGCCACATTGTGATTCTTGTATCCAATTTTGGTCTCAAATAATAAATATTAGCTGTAAAATGTGCCAAGCAGAGCATCTAAAATTATTCTTCTTATGATCATTTTAGTTGCTCTTCCTTGCGCTTTTTGCTGCTTGAATTTATCCCTTTAAAAATAAAACTGTATACAAGAATCCAAAGGCAGTCTCACCAATGCCTTGTACACATACAATTTTCTATCCTCACTTAGAAAGGCTGGACCAGGAATCCAACCTGTCCTCTTTGCAACCATACTTGAGAGCTCATGGTAATCTTGTGAACAATCCGTTTCCCCTAGATCTTTCCCCTCCTCTATAGTTTTCAGCTGATGACTCCCCAGTTGGTGACAAATTGTGCATGACCTTACACTTTTTTGCTACTGGATTTCATTCAGTTTCTTTTCCCCCAGTTCATGAGATCATCTGAAACATACTGCATAATTTCCTGGTCCTTGACTGTCTAGTTATCTGCAGATTTCATCAACCTACTTCCCTCCCCCAGAATAGTATTACTGAATATAACAGACCCAAAGACCAATCCCTGAGAGACTTAGCTGATTATTTCTCTGCTACTAGAAAATCTGACTTTCAGCAAAAAAACAAAAAACACCTTTTAAAACATTGAGGAGTAGTAGTTTATGATGTATTACCAAATGTTTTAGTAAAATCCAAATGGATGCAATCCAGTACATTTCCTTTTTCTAGGAAGCCCATTCCAGGAGGAGGAGGAGATCGAGATCTCTTTGACATTATATACTTTCAGAAACCTATAAATTTCTCATATTATTTTCTGATTATTTTTTTCCTTTCACATTTGTTATAGGACCTTACTTACTGCTGGAGTCATGGGTGACTGTACTACCTCTTTTTCACCCAGATAGTTGCTTTTTTAAAAAATCATTATAAGACTAGATGTCAGATTTTCCATAGTGTTTTGGGCTTCCTCCCACTCTTGTGAACACTGAATATTTGTTTCCATTTTCTGCCACTGCAGGCAAGACTCAGGGGGCTGGCTCATTTTTGCTTTCCCCCCTAGATAACAGTATAATTATGACCTGTGGGCACAACTTCCAAGTGGGAGAGATTTAAAATATGGCCCAACATAGATATTATGGAATGTCAGCCCATCCTGACATTTATGTGGAGTTGGAAGTAAGGCTCCTTCAATTCCCAGTCATTTCACTTAGTACGCTCAAAGAAAAGTTTTGCAGACACTGCTTCTCCTTTAACTACCATGAGGCGTAGTGATGGGCACTAATTTGAATGACTTTAAAAGAGGGTTGGATAAATTCCTGGAGGAGAAGGCTACAGCGACTAGCCACGATGGCTATATGGTACCTCCAGTATCCGAGGCAGTATGCTTATGTACCCCAGTTGCTAGGGTATATGAGGGGGAGGGTCCTATTGCACTCCTGCTACTTGTGAGTTTCCAACAGGCAGCTGTTTGGCTGCTGTATGAACAGAATGCTGAATTGGATGGACCCTTGGTCTGATTCACCATGGCTCTTCTCATGTTTAGTGAGTTCTCTCTGGAAAATTCAAATACTAGCATACTTCTCATCCAGAATCCATGAAGAACCCTATGCCATGATGCATACCCAAATAGTATAGAGGGATTGGCATAGGACTCAAAAAAAGCCTGTTCCCAAAGACAGTGTTGCAGTCAAAATGCATGTTCTTGAGCATCATCATGCTCTGATGTTTAGAATTCTGATCACCACTGTGGATTTAATTTCCTTAAATATCTAAAACGCTGGATCCTTTGCACTAGAAATATGAAAAGTCAGGGCTACATTGCACTTTAGATTTTAGGTGGAAACCTAAGATGATCTAAATATAAACTTCAAAACAGAACATAGGAATCTGACTAGCACATGTTTGCAATATGTATCAAACAGTAGACTATCAAGGAGGCAGTATTGGCTGCTACTTCCTGTTGGATTTGTACCTGGATTTGCTGCCATGTGATTTGAAAAACAGCCCTCAGATATGTAATATTTGCTACCAAAATGAAGCCACTAACTACATATCAGTTTTATTTCCTTTCCCCCGAAACATTCTGGAGCGTGGCAGCATGTTCACAAAGACAAGGCTCGGGAAATCTTGAGGCAAGACTTGGTTGTTGGATACCAATTCCACTGTGCATCTTCTACCTCTCAGTCTTTCCCTGGTGGTATTTGTGTGTGTATACATTTCATAAGGTCATGGATACTCCATCACTGTAGTGCATTCTCTGTGTTTTCTAAGTGTTTTCAAACAGGTGTCAGCCTCTTTCCTCTCCTTTACATGCTACAGCTTGAACTAGCAGCTTTGATCATGTGTGTAAGCAAAGCCCTTAAGTACCAGAAACAATGTTGTAGAGCTAAACAGTCAGTCTGAGAAATACAATGTAGAGCTAGAGACAAGGGAAAAGAAACAGGTTGGGACAGATTAACTGCTGACCAGAAGTTCCCCCTTCCCTACCCCACAAAAAAACCTTTTGTTTTGTTTTGCAATGTTAAAAGAACGTTTACATAAAAACGGAGCTCATTTCTGCCAATACCTCTGTATCTCCTGGATCAAGACAAGCTCTGGAATACAAATAACCTCGTATTATGATCACATCTGTTCTTAAGGCCTGCAGGAATCTCTCATAATAGTCTGTTCTCAGTCACATCATCGCACACACAAAAAATATCACATATAGGTATGTGCAATGCAGAGCTGAAGCTTCTGTTTTCGTACAATGGGATATATATTCCCAGCTTGCTAAACTGTAGTTGAGCACTCTTTAATGTTTTCAGAGATAGATAAGATTTGGCAAATTCATTCAACCCAACCTTCTTAAAGTCAAGTCAAGTTTATTTATAGATCTTTACTGATTTATAGATGTGAGTAGGGCTCAATCACATGGATCTTTGCTATAGTACCAGCTCCACCCTGGGAATTGTTCATCAATAAGTGGTTCAAATCTAGCTATTATTTATTATTATTTATTGCATTTTTATACTGCCCAACAGCCGAAGCTCCCTGAGCAGATCACAAACATCTTTGTGGAAAACATCTTTAAAAGGAAAACATTTTTTAAAAAATTCTTTAGTTTTGTCAAGTTGCATCAGATATGCCACAGATCACTATAACAACGTAGCTCATTACTGAGAGGAATAAACAATACCTTCAGTTTGCAGGCATATTATATACATATGAAACATTATAGATTTCATTTTTTCCTCAGAAGTTTAAAAGCCATTTTAGTACCATATGTAAAAAATAGTATACATTTCAAAATGGGAGTGGAATTTTTGCACAGCCACAGTCCAAGATCTTAATGAAATATCAATGGAGATGCAGTGTAGTGGTTAGATGTTGGCCTAGGAATGGGGAGACATGGGTTAAAATCTCCATGTAGTTCACAGGGGGACCTTGTGCCAGTCTCTCTTTCTGTCTAACCTACCACATAGGGTTGTTGTGAGAATAAAAGGGGATGGAGCTTGTGCTCCTTCCTTGAAGGCAATGAGTAATATAATTTGACTCCATGAATGAAATTAATTAACACATTTATTCCAAGGGCTTTCTATGCCAGCATACAGTAGTAGGTCATTTTGCCCCACCTACCATAGTGCTTGTTCAGTAGAATTAATATTGTTCAGTAGAATTAATATTTGCATGCCAGTTTTTTCTTCTACAGAAATTCAATGGGCAAAACCTCCCTTTGTTTCCAATCCAGAAAAACCAAACCTTCTTCATGTGCTCTTCCTTGTGCAAGGTGATCCATTAGCAACCTTTGACTGTGTTGCAATCTTCAGCTCCTTTGATTTCCCTGAAAGGGAGATTCTGAATTTTGAATGCATTTAAAAAAAAAAATTATTTATAAATCTGTACACTTTGCTTTTCAAATTCAACAAGAGCACTCCAAACAACATATGACAGACAAACAATTCAAACAATCATTGAAACCACAATTACACTAGCGCAGGCACTAAAAACAGGAAAGTTTCTAAAAGTCAATACAACTACAACATATAAAACCAAGCAGAAACCATCCCTAGCTAAGAGCAGCAAAGGCTTTGGCAAAAGAAAGAAAGAAAGAAAGAAAGAAAGAAAGAAAGAAAGAAAGAAAGAAAGAAAGAAAGAAAATAAGTTATAACTGGTAGTATTAGAAATGATCCAGGAAAGAAGCCAACCTAATCTCCCATGAAGGGGAGTTCCAGGAAGTGGATGCCACAATAGGAAAATATGAGCCTGGCCAGGTGAAAATTACATAATAAAAATTATGCATTATTCTGAGTTAACCATGAGGTGTGATGCAGAGTTCTTGGTCCTCGTGCCACTGCCTGTGCCTCTGGCTATACAGTTCAGCCAGCTGCCCTTCACAGAGGGCTAGCTAATGCAGTTTCATGTCCCAGGTCTTTGGCTTCTCCATCCAAGGCACAACTGCCAAGGAATCAATCATTACCAACTCTCAATGGCCTGATAGTTAACAGGCTGAACTGAAGCCAAACTGGTTGTTAATTGCGGTAACGACTGATTTCCAGCGGTTGCTTCACAGAGGCCATGGTGCTCAGCAATTTACCCTGTGTTGAAATTAGCAGCCAAGGCAGTGATAACGGGCAATAAAGTGAGGTTCACAAGCCATTAGCAAACGGTCTCTCTCTCCCAGTTGGGTGTCACTTTATGTGGACTGTAACCCGCAAAGCGATGCCTTAAAGATGAAAGATGAATCCCTGTGTATTTGATTGTTTTACTGTGGATTGTTAAAAGTGACCAGAGGAGTAAATAAGGCCTCTCCTTGGGCTCCCATGTCTGTTTCCAGAACCTCCTAACATAAATAATTTCCACATGCGATTGTGAAATAAATAAGTCTATCAGGTAACTTTCCATTTCTTAAGTTAAGCACGTGTTGGCCTGGAGACCTGGATGGGAGGACATCTGGGAACTTCATGGATGCTGCTTTCACCTTTTTGCATGAAAGGGTGCTGGCAGATACAACAAATATTCTCCACACAGAGTGTGGTTGGCCACTGTTTCTGGGTCATCATCTCCAGCAGCAGCAGCAGCAGCAGCAAAAAATTAAAGAATATCATGATTGTGTTGAATTGATCCTAGGTGGACATTAAGCTTTATATACATTTCACACAAAGACCTAACAGCAACTCAAATGTATATGTATGTGGTCTGCCTTCATTGACGTTTATGTATATATATTTTTTCTAGAAAATGATTTTTATGCAAACACACACATACACACATTTCATATGCATCAATTGAAACTGATACGTTTAACTCACATAGTTACATTTTTTCCTACTTTTTCTTTTCATGGTTTTGTTTTGTTTACATTTTGCTGAAATTTACAATAAAATAAATAAATAAAAGACCTGACAGAAGCAATGAACCATAACTGCCTGCATATGTAGATATGATTCATCACTGGGAGAGATTGATCAGCTTCAGAGCAGAACAGGCTTTGAGCGTCATCACACAGGGGAAATCGCATTTGCTTACTGTTACTTCTCCACCCCTGTGTTAGTCCCTCATGACTTCCTCTTTTGAAAGAGGAAGTAAACAACATTCACATGGCCCATTCAGTGGGCCGTTTTGATACCACTGCTTCTCCTGCACACAGTAGGAGATACCGGCAACTTCCATTTTTATTTTAAGTTGGACTTACTGGGGTGGGTTTTTTGTGGCGTGAAGAAGGAAAGAAGGGTCAGGAGGCAGATGACGTTGTGAGAGGGTCCTGTGAAAATCCGTGAGTTCCCAGTAACGAGTGTGCAATAAAATGCTCATCTGATGGAGCTCTTTGTCACCACGGAACTTTTAAAGAGCCACTTCCAATACAAGCCTGTGTGGTTGCATTGCTGTTGAAAATGGTTGCATCAATAGACTCAAGCCTGATGTCAGCTCCCAGCATGGTGGGGCAAATGCCAGGAGCCCATGGATCCTAGAGGGCCCACTGGGACTGACACCAACCTCCCCATTTAATTGGGAGGGTGGATCCAAGGCTACCCCCATCAGAGCTCTCTCCAATTGATTTTGGGCATACACACACACACTACAGCTCATCCCATTCAGCAAGGTCTTGGTGCAGTTGATCCAGCACTGGGCCAGATGGCCACTGCCACCATCCCCAATGTCTCTGGCCCCACCCTTGAGATGTGATCCCAAGGCACTGGCGATAAGGAATATGATGGTAGCAGCAACGTCAGCATTTGTTGCTTCTTCAGCCTGTGCTTTTCTTTAGCGTATTGAGCTGAGGGAGTACTGGGCAGCCAGAGTGGTGGCAGGACCACTGGCCAAACCCAATCTGTCTCCCTGGTGTCACTATGGAGGTGCTGTGAGGACGTCAAAGGGCACCTGGCCCAGGGTCCTGTCAAGCCTGGCACCAGCTTTGAGCAGACTCCTTGGGATCACTATTTCCCACCCCTGACACAGGGCTGGCCCAAGACAGTTTGCTGTCTGAGGCAAAGGACAAGATGGTGCCTCCTCTTTTCATGTCCAGCTGTTGAGTGGTCTGGTAGCTGAGTCTTATTTTGACACTAGCAATGGGACAATGTCCTCCTGAAGGCACCAGGCTAGTTTAGGCGGCACATGGCATGCTACATGACCTACACAGCTCACAACCACTCCCGACTCCCCCAGCATCTGCCGCCTGAGGTGGCTGTCTCACTTTGCCTAATGGGAGGGCCAGCCCCAGGCTGACGTGATCTGTTGTTGTTGTTGTTGTTTGCATTTGTATACCACCCCATAGCCGAAGCTCTCTGGTGGTTTACATAGGATAAAAACACTTAAAAACGGTTCCCTCCTGCATCCATGCCCCATCCTTGACTCCATTGGCAGGCTGTTTATATTCCAATAATAATTACAATCCAGTAAGGTGAGTTAAGTAAACAAATGGTAGCCTATCAGTGTTGTTAATTCATTTTGAGCTGTGGACACACATTTCTGCATAGACCAGAGTAAAGAAGTAATAGTTCTCTCCCTTCTGAAATCCATGGAAGGCCACGAACCTCCCTCTTTGTGTTGTACTTAGCTGAGAGATAGAATATGTTCCTCTCCCAGTTTTCTGTTTTCAAACAGCTGTCTATAGACAAGAAGCACTAGTGCTGGACAAGGCTGGGGTTGGGTGGGGAGCTGCAAAGGGAAATGCACCCCCTAAGGCTTCCGTCCTATACCCCTTACCTGGGAGTAAGCCCCACTGAACTCAGTAGGAGTTCCTTTTGAGTAGACATGCATAGGATTGCATTGTAAGTGGCTGCTTGTTGATTCTGAGATCTGAATTCAGGAGGAGAGGGAAATGGCATTCCAGTCTCCTTTCCAAAAGGAGAAACCAACCAAGACCACAAATAAATGGCCATGGACACAGCGTGCTTCAAGGTGGGGCTTTTAACATGCAATCACCCTGCCCCATTCAGTAAATCTTCTGGGGGTTCCAGATGTTGTTATCTTCCATTCATAAACCTCCTGTGTTTTCCCACCACCTCTTCTGTCTTTTCTCTTGCTGCAGAAAATCAGTTAAAGTGAAAAAGATGAAGTAGCTGACCAGTGCTTTTAATTAGTACTGCTAGGAACCCTCTGTCTGGAAGCACCCCTAACTCTGAACAGAAGTTGTATCAGTTATATTCCATCCATGCTTACTCCTAAGTTCTGTTTCTATAGATGAGGCTACCAAAAATGGACTGAACGAATGGGGGAAATCAATTTAAAAAAATCTTTACCAGCTTTGACTGTGTGAGCAAAATGGCAGACAGTGAGTAATTGTGTGATCCCGAGCCCACACCCTAAGAGCCTTTTCTGGATACAAAACATGGATTTCATTCTTAGTGCTATGCTCCTGCTATGCATAGAGCAGGAATATAGGTAATATTTGCCCTCTGCCAAGTCAGCCCATTGGTCCATATAGCTCATTATTATCTATACTAACTGGCAGCAGCTCTCCAGGGTTTCAGATGGGGGTCTTTCCAAATCTGCCCTGCAGATCCTGGGACCTTCTGCAGATGCAAGGCATGGTCTCAACCACAGAGCTATCGTTCTTCCACTTGTGTGGATTGTATGTGGGATTCCATGTGGGCAGTGCTGGCTCCAGGTTTCGGAGGGCCCTTGGGCAAGTCATGCTCAGCGGGGCAGGGGGCTGCCTCAGTGAATCGGCCTCCTCACTGCCATTGTAAACCGCCCAGTGAATCCGCCTCCTCACTGCCATTGTAAACCGCCCAGTGAATCCGCCTCCTCACTGCCATTGTAAACCGCCCAGTGAATCCGCCTCCTCACTGCCATTGTAAACCGCCCAGTGAATCCGCCTCCTCACTGCCATTGTAAACCGCCCAGTGAATCCTCCTCCTCACTGCCATTGTAAACCGCCCAGTGAATCCGCCTCTTCACTGCCATTGTAAACCGCCCAGTAAATCCGCCTCCTCACTGCCTTTTGTAAACCGCCCAGAGAGCTTCAGCTATGGGGCGGTATATAAATGTAATAAATAAATGAAATAAATAAAATTGCACCAAGTGTTGTTGCTGTTCATCCTCTTTCTCATCATTGCTCCCACTTGCTTGTTTGACAGGCAAAGTGCCAGGGAACAAATAGGCAGTGGCATCATCTGCTGCTGTTCCTCCTCCTCCTCCTCCTCCTCCTCACCACCACCACCACCACTATTGTCTGGGCCAGAGCGAGAGGCAGGTGAATAAGCAGCTTGCAATGGTGAAGAGGAGGAGCAACTCCAAGGGCTTCTTTCTGGAGTGAGGTCCCTTGGAAGGTGCCCAACCAGGCCTACCCTTGCTGCTAGCCCTGCATGTGGGGGCATGGAAAAGAGGGACAGCCTTCCTGCAGGAAGACAGTCATGCTGCTGTTTGACAGGTTGGCATGGGAGGGGGGGTGTCACTCTCACACAGCTTGCATGAGCACTGCAGCTTTGCACACAGCCACCTCCCCATCCCACCCCAAGTACAAATGCCTGGATGGCAAAGCAATGCATGAATCATATAGAGGAGCACAAAGTAGCCATGCTCCTCTTCAAACCATTTTTGAAAACAACATCGGATGATCACCCCAGGGTGGTAATACATTGAGGGAGTGCCCAGCCATTGAGGACACTTTAAAAATGGAAAGGAAATGGGTGAATAAGAGTGGAAGAGGGAAGCAAAATAATGGTGCAGAGAATAGGGAGTGGAGTCACTATATCTGTCACAGATGATATCACATATAGCCAATGCAGAGACTAGTTTTAGCCATATTTCAGTAGACCAACTGAAATCAATCGGACTTAAGTCAGTCATGACTAACTTAAGTGCCATTGATTTCAATGGGTCTACTCTAAGAATGACTAAATCTGGATCCACCCCATAGTCTGTAACCCTTCTGGAACCACATTTGATGCAGCAAGCACAATAGCAATTGGGGCACCAATTGGAGTGGGGGACAAACAAAATCATGTTTTCCAACACAGAACACAGAATCCCTGTAGCAGAAGTGCAATATGGAGGGAAAACATCTGGACCTTGGCGTTGCAAATAGGTAGGAATTGTAAATCCATTGCACTAGAAACTGATTGTCTGAAAAGTGCCTGTGTGCTACTTCCTCTAACTTCATTTTAGCCTTTATCATGATGAAAAGAGAGTGCAATTCATGTTAATTAATTAGATCATGATGGCCTGGCACTTTTCATTTACACTGGAAGCACTAAGAAATGTTAGCAAAGTGGCTGTGAAAACACCAGCATGTCCCATGTCCCACCACCAGTCAAACACTGCGCTTGGAACACCTCCTGCTGCTACCCTGTAAGTCGCAGGGAAGTCCCAATCCATATCAGGGCACCTTTGCCTCGAAGGAGCTAAGAGGGAGGGAGAAACAGGCTGGGTGGGGATGGGGAGAGTAAGAGTAAAAATGCACCGGCCTAGGAAATGGGATGAAAAGCAAAAGGCCAAGTGAAAAACGATACCGCACATTTGGGACAAGCAGTTTCAAATCCACATTGTCTGGCCCCATTTCCGCCATGTTGGGTGATGGGTGAGAATTTAGTTTCAGTTTGGTTTTTATAAGGGTTTTCCAAAAATTGCCATGTTCTCTATATTCAGGACCAAAAGAACTTGAGAGTTTAAAAAACTGAATGTGAGGGAAACTACAACTGACAGGTTCATCCATCCAGGCCCAAGGCTTTGAGGTCTTGGCTCTTAAAAGTCTGGGTTTGAACCCCTGTGTATTCAGCCATGTTAGCGCTTAATTAGGATTACCATTTCTTTCATCAGACAAACTCCTCATCTTGAACAGCTCTAAGGCAGGCAGGTACAACACATTCCTCTCCAAGCTGGAAATAGTTGTGGCCATTGAATTTGGCTGGTGCAGAAGGGTGATAATTTCTCTTCAGTTCATTTCTGAACAGAATTTACCGAAATACGCAATGTTTTTCCTATTCAGGAGAGAAAGTACTTGAGATTTTAAAATTTCCAATGCTGGAGAAAGATAAAGCGATTTGCATGCCCCATCATGTGTTCTTCCCCATTCCAAAGAGGAGCTGAAGTGCACCCTGGCAGCCTCCAAGCACCCCAACAATACAAACCCATTCACTTCACTTGTGCCAGCAGCAGAGACCTCCAAGGATAGGGCTGGAAATGGTTTGCCCTGGGTCACACCATGTGGGATCAAACACAAGCTAGGGTTCACCCAGTGGGCCCTTCCTCCCAATAGTCTAGCTCCTTCCTAGACTGCTGCTCTCACAAGAGTACCAGGAGGCGCACAAAGATTGGCCCAACTGCACGAGTAATCCAAGCCATCAATTGAGGTGCCATTCTTTTAGGAGACCCCACTAAAACAGTGTGCAGTCACAGCATCCCTTACAAAGTTACAAAGAACACTGGGGCTGGGACTCTGACAACCTGGTGCCCTCTAAATGTTTGGGACTACAACTCCCGTGATCACTTAGCATTGGCCATCCTGGCTGGGGCTGATGGGAGTTGTGGTCTATCTGGAGGGCACTAGGTTGCCTACCCTGATGTAACTACTTAACTGTGAGGGTTTAATATCTTGGGCCAAAGCTGGCCAGGGCTTCAGTGAAGCTGTGTAGAAATTGAGCTTGATGCTGGGAAATCCCAATATGTAGAAGAGGACAGAGGAATTATGTCTGTGTCAGCACAGGGGCAATCTCTGTATTAGTTGACATAGGTTGTGCACCAATTTGGAAACACAAATCACTTAGAAGTGGGGCCTTTACTGTGGTAGCTCTAAGCCTATGGAATGCCCTCCCAATGGAGATCAGGCATGCACCTATACTACTTTGTTTTCAGTATTTGCTGACGGTTTTTCTTTTCAGGCAAACGTTTCCTGACTGATGAATAAACTCCAGACACTGTTTATTGATCCATTTGCTTTTACTGTAACTTTATTTTGTGTTTTAATTTACTGTACCCTACTCTGATAAATTTTGATGTGGAGTGGTTTATAAATCCTATAATAAATCAATGAATAAAAATATAATTTAAAGACAGGCTGTATGAAGAATGAGGGACATAATGCCTGCCATCCATCCCTACATTGCACTGGAGATGTGCAGACTTGAGTTGACCACCTAACGAATTGTTAGTTTGATTGGAGAGTCAAGTATTTCAATTCAGATTATGGCAGGATCTATACTACTGCTTTATAAGAATATTGAAGTGCACTAACAACTGTTGGGGTCTGTGACATATTCCATGCACTGTTTTCAAAGTGCTTTCACGGTGTTATATTCTGCTTGGTTTAGATCTGGCCTATGTGTTTGTGTTGGTAACCCTTGGCATGATGCATCTGGCTACCCTTTCAAGACCATCCTTTTAATGGTGATGGTGAAGATAAGTCTGTGGCAAGAACCAGTTTGCAGCTCCCATCCTGACAGGTGCTCAGAGCACAACAAGAGCTGGGAATATTCAGCAGCTGGCAGTCCTGGGCCAAGGGTTTGCAAGCCGAGCCAGGTTGATTTGGAGTAATGGAAAGAGGGAATTAAAATGGGAACCTTCTGCTGGGATTTTTACAGAGTCCCTTCTTAGCTATAAATCCATTTAAAAGGAGGGGGCCTTTAGAGAATCCAGCAGAAATGATCAGCAAACCCCAGGAACTCCCTACCTCCCTTGCCCTCCCCCCCCCTCAACTGGAACTGCTCTCAAACAAATGAAACGTGTGTAATTAATGGGCCAGGGGGCTGGACAGGTCCCACATGAAAGCGTTTCCTGGACTTCTCCTTCATTTGCATGGCATCAGAAGCTGTTCAGAAGGTGTGACTTTTCCCACGGGGGAGCCCTCGGCTCCATGGCACAATAAAGGCAGCACTTTGTAACTAGAATTAAGTAAAGGAGTGGGGAGGGCCAATGGAGCGGGAGGAGGGCACAAGGCATGGAGGAAAGAGGTTGGAAAGCTGAGTCGTGCACCATAAACAAGCCTTCTGGGCCCATGCTGTAGATTGTCCCAGTAGCTTCCATCTATGACCATGTGGCACCACATCATTCTGTTGCAGTCCCCACTGAGCAGCATACGACATCTGAGGTTTGATCTTGCTTTTCATTTTGTCTGACAAAGAGTTCTGTGTAGCTGGGAAGTTTGCATACACTCCTGTGCCCCAACAGAAGTAAATAGAACGGTTTGCTTTGAGCTGTATGGCAGTGATCAATTTAATGAGGGCCAAGGTGCCAAGCAGGGAACAAGACAAAAACTTTTCCTTGAGAGAGAAGGAAACCTCCAAAGAATCAGGAGTCTTTCAAAAGGAGACTGTGCTATAAGAAACCCAGGAAACTTCAAACATTGCTCGGGTGTGTCTGTCTTCAACTGGCTAAGTCTTGAGGTACCTTAAACACTAGCAAATTTGGACACAGCTTATGCCATAATAAATGTGTTAGTCTTTAAGGTGGAACAAGACTCTTCGTTGTTTTTGCAGCAAGAGGCTAACATATCTACCCCTTAGAAAATTCAACTGAGTAGTATATGCAAATTCATTAAAGTCATTACATATCTAAACTAGACTTCTATTCATAAAATGCATGGATGCATTTATAAACTCTAGAGTGACTTTTGAATAGCCACCAGCTTCTACAGAGAACATTGGACTTTATTTAGTCACAATTGAGGGAAGGAGGTGTGACCAAATGGATAGGTCAAGTCATAACAAGCTATCCAAGCCACACCATTACTTTGAGAGCACACCCTAAACTACGGAGTGGTCGCAAGAGATTATGAGGTGGGGGGAAATACACTGAGGCATTTATACCAGATTACAACTGCAATCCTGTTACATTTGCCTAGTAATAAATTCCATTTAATTCATTGGGGTTAACTTCTGAATAGATATGTATAAGATTGCACTATAATGTATCTAAAAGAAATGTTTGTGAGTGGTGAATTCCCCAAAGGGGGGGACCCTTGATAATTGTATGAACCTAGATATCAGACTGATGCAGGGACCCACCCACCCCCCTATTAGAGAAACACAGAGAACATAATGGTAGTGGCCTCCCTTATTTCCAAATATTGCTCAACTCATCATTTGATCCAGAAATCATAGCATCCCTGCAAGTGCTAGTGTTAGAATTGTACAAGCAATTTTGCAATCATACAGGGAATTTAAACAAATGAGTGGGAGTGGGGGAGAGAGAAGGGTCTCAGTAAAGCTATTGTTACAGTGGCCACAGCCTAGTTAGCTTTAGTTTATATTGATAGTACTGAGGATTTCGGCTATAATATAATGACAGCGTTCTGGTAACATTACAGCCTTTTTTCATCCAAGAAGTACTTTGAAAGGAGGCTATTAATTATGCCTAGCAAACTACCACATCTCCACACTACTGATTTCAGACACATGAAGGGCACAAAGCAAGGTGTAAAAAGATAATCAATGTTGTTTTCCCACACAGTACTATCTATAATGAGACCCAGAGATACTTAGGATTCCAGCAGCTGAATGTGGGAAGGAAAATCCAACTTGTTCGCCTTTTGCAAAGCA